>NC_030677.2:201054712-202254712 GCF_000004195.4 Xenopus tropicalis | reverse complement strand
TTACCCGGTCTGCAGGTAAACCACAGGAGTAATGAGCAATTCCCATCACTAATGGTGAGGGGCCCTGCAGGTGCCCCTGCCAGCCACATCCCCGCACCCCCTAACCCCCCCCCACAGGGGCCCCCACTGAGCCTCCCTAACCCCCCGCAGGGTCCACCACCCAACGTCCTCCACTGAGCGCGCATAAGTTTAACGCGTCAGGGGAGGAACGTTCTGCTGAGGGAGCGCCTGCAAGGGCCCACTAGGGCCGGGGCCCACCGGGGTTTTTCCCAGTGTCCCGGTGGACAGTCTGCCCCGTATATGGTTTATTATTTTGGTGCTTCTGTTTACTGTGTCTCAGCTAAGCTTTCTCATTGTGTTCTCTCTAATGCTAATTTGGCACCCCCAAAAAAGAAGTGTTGGGGTGCTATCCTGCTGCTCGTTGCCCCTCTTGTACCCCTGGGTGTGCAGGTATATAAGGGTAAATAAGTTGGAGAGCTGGGTCTGTGCAAGGGGCTGTGGGGGGCTGCTTGCCTGTGTGTCTGTATGTCGGGGGGGGGGCAGCCTAGATGAGGTTTATATAATGGATAATACATCCGGGGGCAGACAGTGAAATCACACAGCTAAACAGGACAGAAATTCCAAAATAATTAAATTCAGTGGTGATGTTACTCCAAGGCTTTATTCCCTGATGAACAAAGATAGAAATGCAGGCAAGAAAGTGGAATAAAAACACCCTATAAATATCTGCGAGTGCATTATAAAAGGCCAAATTGATTGCACGAGACTGCGGGCTACAAATATACAGACAGGGAAGAGGAGAGAGATTAGAATCTCCGGCGAGTGGTTGCTAAGCAACACTGCCCATAGCTGGAGGGGTCACTAACCGCGTCCGCCAGTTTGTGACCTCATTGACTGTCCAGTTTAGCTCTGTCCCCGGCACAATGTGGGAGCCCTTCCCGGGGCATTAGTAACCACGACAGCACTGACCCTAGCAACCAGAAAGCAGACTCATCCATAGGCTGGATTTTTATTGTTATTAATATGTTTTTATCATTTATCTGCCTATCAAGGCCCCTTTCCTCTTCATCTTTCCATCTGCCTTGGTTGCTAGGGAAAGGGCAGGGGTGGCATTTGCACCAGAATTAGTCTGAATGTATGGATTTGGTGTATGGTGTAGCAAAAAGTTAAAATGGGTCATAATGCAGCATACAAATGATTGTTTGAGTTTAAAGGAGAACTAAACTCTAAAAATGAATATGGTTAGAAATGAAATATTTTATATACTGAACTTATTGAACCAGTCTAAGGGTTCAGCATCTCTATAGTAGTTATAATCCAGACCTTCAAAGTTGTCACAGGGGGCCACCATCTGTTAGGAGTGTCAGTGACACTGCACGTGCTCAGTGGGCTCTGGGCAGCCCAGAAGCTGAGCTTAGGGGTTGTCTCAAATTATCAAGCAGAAAATAAGGTTGGCTGTCATAGAGGATGATGCTACAGGCTGATTATGTACTTCAGAGCTTTCTGGATAACAGGTTTCTGGATAACAGATGCCATACCTGTATATACAAATAACTTTGGAAAAGTTGCTTAGAATTACATTTTTTTTCTTATGCAAAAATGCTTTTGTGTTTCGGGTTCTCATTACTGATTACTGCATGTGGCCCTTGAGGCCGGTGTTGGTTCACAAGCCTTTTTATATTTATGTTGATTATTTGAACTAAACATTACAGGGCACATTTACTAGAACTCCATCATTTCGCATTTTTCGACTAAAATCGTTTTCTCGAATGTCTAATATTTACTAAAAAAAAGTCACAAGGAAAAGTCGCTGAGAGAAAAGTTGGAAAAAAAACGAGCTTTTTTGAATTGCTGCAGTTATAATCCAGTCTTTATCGAATTGTCGCTGCTACAATTTGAAAAAGTCACGTTTTCAGACAAAATCTTAAGTTTCCAGACAAAAGACCTGAGTAAGCAGCCCTAGAAGCTCCCTTTGATAGCAGCTGCCATTTTAGCTTGGTCTTGGTAGCTTCCTGCTGCAGTGGTAGCCATTGGAAGCTCAGATCACACAGTTCTAATGCATTCTTATGGGAGGGTGAGAGGAGAGAACTGAGCAGACTCAAGCCCAAAACCTGAAGGAGCCCAAAAGAGAGGAAGTCTGATACTGAAGAACATGTTCACAAAAAAGGAGACAAGAAATCCTGTGTTTTTTTGATAGAGGACTCAGTGCAGTGTTACTGTGAGTGTTTATGGCTGTATTTACATAGACTTTCTGATAAAGCTTACTTAGGGGCAGATTTACTAATAGACGAACGGACCGAAAGTGCCCGAACGCATTTTTTCGTAATGATCGGTATTTTGTGACTTTTTCGTCGCCGTCGCTACTTTTTCGTATGTCCCGCGATTTTTTCGTCGCCGTTATGACTTTATCATACATTTTCCGCAACTTTTTCGTCGCTGTTGCGAAAAAATTGGATTGGTTTTTCCGCCATTTACAATTGCTCAATACGAAAAAGTCATGACGGCGGCGAAAAAGTCGCAAAATTTTCGTTCTCGAGATTTTTTCCCATTCGGATTCGTGGATTAGTAAATGTGCCCCTTAGTTTCTACCTTTCCTTCTCCTTAAAGGAAAGGGAAGGCACCTTTACCATTGACTTCTACATGAATTCATCAAGTTAAACCTGGTGAATTGTTGGATTTGGAACCGTGTAGACGCATAGTAAATCTCCGAAAATCTTTTTGCAGTAAAAAATTCAGTTTAAACAAACAATCAATGGTTAGTAAATGGGCCCCTACATTTCATATTCTTTGCAACTTATCTACTATACACATAATATATTGGCTGCCTCGGCCACTGGGTTTACTCAGCCAGAAAGAACCACAAAAATAAGAACAGAAATAAGGACAGAGCAACAAAACCCGTTTTCTAAAAATCCCGTCCCAATTTCTTCTCTCACATTCTTTACTTTTAATGAACAGATTCTTCCTGACGTCCAGGCAATCGCTACAGGCGCAAAATGTGAAAAATAATGTGCCAACTTATATCTGTGTTCCTGGGGAAAGGCTTGTGGGACTCATCAGTGGGCTCCGAGCTCATCGTGTTGGAGACATATTGACACATCGCGGCCGCGCTGCGTATGGGGCGGCACAAAATGAAGCTTCAGTCGCTCCCACTTAAATGAATACAAATTGAAATCTTAGCTTTTATTATTTCATTCAAAGCATGAGAAACGGCAGTCCCTGGGTTAGCTCTAATTCTAATAATTTTTTCATATTTTTTTCACAATTAGTAGTGATGAGTGAATCTGTCCTGTTTTGCTTCGCCATAAAATTCACAAAACGGCAGGAATATTCACGAACGCATTTGTCGCCAAATTTTTTTTGTCGCCCACACTTTTTTGACGCGTTTGCACCCTTTTTTTTGATGCGGACGTGGCCCAATTTTGTTTCAACCACACCCAATGTTGGCTCGACCGCACCCAATTTGACGTGCAATGAATTTTTTTTACACGCGACAAATTTTTCCGCTGTGAATTTTCACAGAAGTTTTGCGAAACAATGGCAAATGGCGAAATGCAGAAATTCGCTGTGAATCCATGCCTGGCAAAAAAATTCGCTCATCACTATCAGTCATTTTTTGCGCCGAAATGCAATTTAGATTTAGTGGCAAATTTACTAAACAATTTTGAGATAAATTCGTATTTTTTCTAAATTACAGAACATTTCGGGATGTACACAAACATTTCAGTAAAAGTTTTTAGTGGTTTTCGGTAAATTCCATCAAAAAAATCGAACACAAACATTTCGCCCCTTTTATCGGGATTATATTTTCGCCAGGTTTGATCTGTTGAGTGCCATTGAGTCCTATGGAAGGCTACAAAAGCCAGAAATGTTTTTGTGGCGTTTACGAACTTTACAGTCTGAAAAATTCTGGACTTTTGTAACGCAATTGGGATATTTTCGTACGAATGATAAAAGTCGAGACATTTTATAACTACAGAAATGATCGTAGTTACTTCAAATTTATACCATGTCAACTTTCAAGGCCAGAAAAAAACACATTTTAGTAAATATGCCCCTTATTGTGCGACAAAACTGTGAAAAATTTGTAAGAAGTCAATGGCAGGCGTCCATTTTACAACTGGAAGATCTTTCTTTTCTTCAAGGATTTGGGGGTTTTCAGGCTTTTTTTTACCCTCTCATTTGTGACAATGCAAAAAATGTGTGTTTTTTTCCGTGTATTTTTTCATACGTGCTTCTTTATAAAAGACTTTTTAATAAATCATTTGGCGTGTTTCAAAAACTAAAACCACGAAAATGAGAATGCTGAAATATTAATTAAAATTCCAAAATAAATCTTTCTTTTTTACTCGAACATGTTTTTGTTACTATAATTGGGTTTCTCTTTCGTGTTCAAGTTTTTCAAAAATCAAAAACTAAAATTTATTATTTATGATTATTGTAAGAAAAAAACTGGATTAAATTGTTTAATAAATAACACAATAGAGGATTTATGGCCCAATACTGAGGCTCAGATCTTCCTAATCCGACTCTAAGGGGCAGATTCATTAAAAATCAAGTTGGCATTTTGTTTCCTAGATGTGAGAAATATTTTTTGAAACTTCCTTTATTAAAGGAACACTGTCACGGGGAATCATGTTTTTTCCAAACCCCATCAGTTGATAGAGCTTCTCCAGCAGAATCCTGTATTGTAATCTGTTTTTCCCATGGGGCTAGCCATATTCTTCATTTCCCAGGGTGCCACAGCCATGTGATCTGTGCTCTGATAAACTTCATTCTCACTTTACTGCTGTGCTGCAAGTTGGAGTGATATCCCCCTCCTCCCAGCAGCCGATCAGCAGAACAATGGGAAGGGAGCAAGATAGCAGCTCCCAGTAGGTATCAGAATAGCACTCAATAGTAAGAAATCCAAGTCCGGCTTGGGACTCCTCCAGTTACATGGGAGTAGGAGAAACAATAGGTTAGCTGAAAGCAGTTCTAATGTGTAAAATAAGCTACAATTCCAAAAAACAAAACTTGAAAAGTCGCTTGCGTTTTCTTGCCATTTTTTTTTTGTATATACATCTTCCCCTAGATGTATATACAGTAACACTGACTACAAATGGCATTTAGATTTGCTCTGCAAATGTTATTCCAAAATTCACTTTCTATTCTGTAGACTTTCCTGCTATAAATTCATTTTATCCAAACTTTTGACAGGTACAAAACTAGTAAAATCTATCCGAAAATTATTTGTCTGTTTTGCTATTTGCCACTTTCTTCTATTTAGATTGTAAGCTCTACGGGGCAGGGACCTCTACCCTCTTTATTTGGTAGGAAATCTTGTTTTTATTCAACCAAAACTTGCCCCCAAGTCAGGAATTCAAATAACTACCTGGTTTGGGGGCACTGAGAGCAACATCCAAGGGGTTGGGGAGCAACATGTTGCCCCTGAGCCACTGGTTGGGGATCACTGCTCTAGACTAGGGGTCCCCAAACCTTTCTTACTCGTGAGCCACAGTCAAATGTAAAAAGACTTGGGGAGCAACACAAGCCCCATAAAAGTTCATGGAGGAGCCAAATAAGGGCTGTGATTGGCTATTAGGGGCCTCTATGCACCCTATCAGCTTACAGGGGCTTTATCTGGTAGGAAATCTTGTTTTTATTCAACCAAAACTTGCCCCCAAGTCAGGAATTCAAAAATAACTCCCTGGTTTGGGGCACTGAGAGCAACACCCAAGGGGTTGGGGAGCAACATGTTGCCCCTGAGCCACTGGTTGGGGATCACTGTGTTACTACATCTACTCTGCTGTGCATGGATCTCTCTGTTTAGATTCCCTTTCCTTTGTTACTCACAGCTCACTTTGTGCCCTTTAGTTTCAGCCTCCCCGCTCTTGTGATAAATATCTCCCTTCTGAACTCCTTTCGGATATATATAAGAGGTTCCACCACGTCGCTAAACAGCACTCACGTATGTAGCCATGACATTGCCTCACCTTTCCTCTCCCCAGGGAAACACTCCGGCCATGATATTTCCTTGTCAGATCTATTTGTCATTTACAAGATATCTTGCTTACAAGAGATTTATCAACGTTTGAATTCAAATTTTTTACCACGATTTTATTTTTTTGCGCAAAAAATTCCCAATATTGGGTTCAAAATAATTTGCTAAGTGCAAAAAAATCCAAAAACTTGAATGTAAAACGCCGGCATCGAAAAAACCTTTGAGTTTATGTAGGAGTCAATGGGAGTTGTCCCAGGCAAAGTCACAGCACATTTTCAATTTGAGATATTCCAGTTTTTTTATTCAATTGTTTTTTTTTTTCAGATTGGATTTTTTAATTATTAAGCAAACAATCGAAATTTTTAAAATGGGAGTTTGTTCGAAGTAGAGAAAAAAACTCTCCAATTTACAAACTCGAAAATTGCTAAATAAGCCCAATAGTGCCTGATAGCCCCATGCTTCTTTAGAGACTGTCCAACTAGGGTGTCCAAGTGACAAAGTGGAGAAATCCTTGTCTTTTTTTCTGATTCGCTGTAACGCTTCTTAATCATTTTTCTAAGCAGAGGATGTTTAGGGTGTAGGAACTCGCCTTATAGTCACCCTCCCCGCTCCCCAAACTCAATGTCACCATTAACTTTTTGGTCTGAATCCCAGAATGTCCAACATCCTTATGATTTATCAAGTAAGAAAAAGTCTTCTACAACATTTGCAACTGTTGGCTTTGTAGCAGGTACTACCTGTGCGGGACAGACGTTCCCCCTCTGCCTTGATATTTCCTGCTATTTCAGTTGGTTTTATTGCTCGGCCCAGAGACCCCCAACCGTATTTACTAGCCACTCTCAGATGTAAGAAATGATGGTGAGCCACATAAGTTTAAAAAGAGTTATTTGAGGGCCAAATAAGGGCTGTGATTGGCTATTTGGTAGCCCCATGTGGCCTGCAGGAGGCTCTGCTTGGAGTAAAACTGTGTCTCGGGGCTTCCAAAACTTGTCTCCAAGCCAGAAATGTAAAACTGGCACCTACTGTGAGGCCACTGGGATCAAAGGGGTTGGTGAGCAACATGTTGCCCCCTGACCTCTGCCCTTACACTTCCAGAGAATATAGAGAATATAAGCCATTCTTTGTAGCTGCATCCCAACCAGATCCTTTGTAGCTGCATCCCAAACCTGATCCTTTGTAGCTGCATCCCAAACCTGATCCATTGTAGCTGCATCCCAACCAGATCCTTTGTAGCTGCATCCCAAACCTGATCCATTGTAGCTGCATCCCAACCAGATCCTTTGTAGCTGCGTCCCAAACCTGATCCATTGTAGCTGCATCCCAACCAGATCCTTTGTAGCTGCATCCCAAACCTGATCCTTTGTAGCTGCGTCCCAAACCAGATCCTTTGTAGCTGCATCCCAAACCTGATCCTTTGTAGCTGCGTCCCAAACCAGATCCTTTGTAGCTGCATCCCAAACCTGATCCATTGTAGCTGCATCCCAACCAGATCCTTTGTAGCTGCATCCCAAACCTGATCCTTTGTAGCTGCGTCCCAAACCAGATCCTTTGTAGCTGCATCCCAAACCTGATCCTTTGTAGCTGCATCCCAAACCTGATCCTTTGTAGCTGCGTCCCAAACCTGATCCTTTGTAGCTGCGTCCCAAACCAGATCCTTTGTAGCTGCATCCCAAACCAGATCCTTTGTAGCTGCATCCCAAACCTGATCCTTTGTAGCTGCGTCCCAAACCTGATCCTTTGTAGCTGCGTCCCAAAGCAGATCCTTTGTAGCTGCATCCCAAACCAGATCCTTTGTAGCTGCATCCCAAACCTGATCCTTTGTAGCTGCGTCCCAAACCTGATCCTTTGTAGCTGCGTCCCAAAGCAGATCCTTTGTAGCTGCGTCCCAAACCTGATCCTTTGTAGCTGCGTCCCAAACCTGATCCTTTGTAGCAGATCCTTTGTAGGCGATTCCTATATTCTGGGGGGTTCTTTTAATAACCCCGCCAGGCGGTCCCTGCCTTTCCTTCCTCAGACGCTGCTTGTCCTACTGAATTTGGCCTTTCCACCTCCTTTGATCTCAGCCGCCAGCACATTCTCTGCCCTTTGGACTGACACTTCTATCTACGGACAAGTAGATCGAATTATTCCTGCAGATCTCTGTGGGAATCAGATTTGCTTAAAGGGCACAACAAGAGATGTCGAAGAAGTATTATGTTGATACCAAAGCCTTGTTGTTGGCAGCCCCTGCCTTGGGGGGCCCAGAAGTGATTCTGTTTAGGGCCCAGTAATTGCATTTTAGGCCATTGTGCCTTTTAGGCTCGTGACATAACCTATCTCTAAGGATTCTTTCTACTATGTGGCAACAAGACCCAACAAGCTGCTAGTGCAATATTGATTAGATATTAGATCCCTATCCTAGTGCATTCAAAAATATAGTATTAAAGACCATGTTCAGTTATGGGACCTGTTATTCAGAATGCCCAGGACCTGGGTTTCTCCGGATAAGGGGTCTTTCTGTAATTTGGAGCTCCATACCTTACGTCTACTCATAAATAATATAAACATTAAATAAACCCAATAGGACTGTTCTGCCCCCAATAAGGGGTAATTATATCTTAGTTGGGATCAAGTACAGGTACTGCAGGAGGCTCTGCTTGGAGTAAAACTGTGTCTCGGGGCTTCCAAAACTTGTCTCCAAGCCAGAAATGTAAAACTGGCACCTACTGTGAGGCCACTGGGATCAAAGGGGTTGGTGAGCAACATGTTGCCCCCTGACCTCTGCCCTTACACTTCCAGAGAATATAGAGAATATAAGCCATTCTTTGTAGCTGCATCCCAAACCAGAACCTTTGTAGCTGCATCCCAAACCAGATCCATTGTAGCTGCATCCCAAACCAGAACCTTTGTAGCTGCGTCCCAAACCAGATCCTTTGTAGCTGCGTCCCAAACCTGATCCATTGTAGCTGCGTCCCAAACCTGATCCTTTGTAGCTGCATCCCAAACCTGATCCATTGTAGCTGCATCCCAAACCTGATCCTTTGTAGCTGCGTCCCAAACCTGATCCATTGTAGCTGCATCCCAACCAGATCCTTTGTAGCTGCGTCCCAAGCCTGATCCTTTGTAGCTGCATCCCAAACCTGATCCTTTGTAGCTGCGTCCCAAACCTGATCCATTGTAGCTGCATCCCAACCAGATCCTTTGTAGCTGCATCCCAAACCTGATCCTTTGTAGCTGCGTCCCAAACCAGATCCTTTGTAGCTGCATCCCAAACCTGATCCTTTGTAGCTGCGTCCCAAACCAGATCCTTTGTAGCTGCATCCCAAACCTGATCCATTGTAGCTGCATCCCAACCAGATCCTTTGTAGCTGCATCCCAAACCTGATCCTTTGTAGCTGCGTCCCAAACCAGATCCTTTGTAGCTGCATCCCAAACCTGATCCTTTGTAGCTGCGTCCCAAACCAGATCCTTTGTAGCTGCATCCCAAACCTGATCCATTGTAGCTGCATCCCAACCAGATCCTTTGTAGCTGCATCCCAAACCTGATCCTTTGTAGCTGCGTCCCAAACCAGATCCTTTGTAGCTGCATCCCAAACCTGATCCTTTGTAGCTGCATCCCAAACCTGATCCTTTGTAGCTGCGTCCCAAACCTGATCCTTTGTAGCTGCGTCCCAAACCAGATCCTTTGTAGCTGCATCCCAAACCAGATCCTTTGTAGCTGCATCCCAAACCTGATCCTTTGTAGCTGCGTCCCAAACCTGATCCTTTGTAGCTGCGTCCCAAAGCAGATCCTTTGTAGCTGCATCCCAAACCAGATCCTTTGTAGCTGCATCCCAAACCTGATCCTTTGTAGCTGCGTCCCAAACCTGATCCTTTGTAGCTGCGTCCCAAAGCAGATCCTTTGTAGCTGCGTCCCAAACCTGATCCTTTGTAGCTGCGTCCCAAACCTGATCCTTTGTAGCAGATCCTTTGTAGGCGATTCCTATATTCTGGGGGGTTCTTTTAATAACCCCGCCAGGCGGTCCCTGCCTTTCCTTCCTCAGACGCTGCTTGTCCTACTGAATTTGGCCTTTCCACCTCCTTTGATCTCAGCCGCCAGCACATTCTCTGCCCTTTGGACTGACACTTCTATCTACGGACAAGTAGATCGAATTATTCCTGCAGATCTCTGTGGGAATCAGATTTGCTTAAAGGGCACAACAAGAGATGTCGAAGAAGTATTATGTTGATACCAAAGCCTTGTTGTTGGCAGCCCCTGCCTTGGGGGGCCCAGAAGTGATTCTGTTTAGGGCCCAGTAATTGCATTTTAGGCCATTGTGCCTTTTAGGCTCGTGACATAACCTATCTCTAAGGATTCTTTCTACTATGTGGCAACAAGACCCAACAAGCTGCTAGTGCAATATTGATTAGATATTAGATCCCTATCCTAGTGCATTCAAAAATATAGTATTAAAGACCATGTTCAGTTATGGGACCTGTTATTCAGAATGCCCAGGACCTGGGTTTCTCCGGATAAGGGGTCTTTCTGTAATTTGGAGCTCCATACCTTACGTCTACTCATAAATAATATAAACATTAAATAAACCCAATAGGACTGTTCTGCCCCCAATAAGGGGTAATTATATCTTAGTTGGGATCAAGTACAGGTACTGTTTTATTATTACAGAGAAAAGGGAATCATTTAACCATTAAATAAACCCAATAGGGCTGTTCTGCCCCAATAAGGGGTAATTATATCTTAGTTGGGATCAAGTACAGGTACTGTTTTATTATTACAGAGAAAAGGGAATCATTTAACCATGAAATAAACCCAATAGGGCTGTTCTGCCCCCAATAAGGGGTAATTATATCTTAGTTGGGATCAAGTACAGGTACTGTTTTATTATTACAGAGAAAAGGGAATCATTTAACCATTAAATAAACCCAATAGGGCTGTTCTGCCCCAATAAGGGGTAATTATATCTTAGTTGGGATCAAGTACAGGTACTGTTTTATTATTACAGAGAAAAGGGAATCATTTAACCATTAAATAAACCCAATAGGGCTGTTCTGCCCCCAATAAGGGGTAATTATATCTTAGTTGGGATCAAGTACAGGTACTGTTTTATTATTACAGAGAAAAGGGAATCATTTTTAAAAATTAGATTTAATGATGAAGTATATGGGAGATGATCTTCCCTTAATTCAGAAATTTCTGGATAACAGGTTTCTGGATAATGGATCCTATACCTGTACTATGTATGTATATGTGTCATTGATTCAGGCTTTTTCTGATTCTGATGTTCAGTGAATTAGGCTGACATTGACGTTCTAACTGATTATAATCCGACAGATGTCTAGTCTTCCTAGCTGCTGAGGGATGCTGGGAGCAGGGAGAGATGCTGAGGGGCACAATCAGTGGAGATTCTTTACTTTCCCTTTGCAAGTCTTGCATATCAGTAGCCACAAATGTCATCCTCTCCAAATATAAAGTATGTTGTGGGAGTCCAGGAATATTAACCCTTCAGCCCTCTGGCTCTTACTGAGCAGCAACTCTCAGACTGCATGTTGCCCAACTCTGACAGGGCCGGCCAGTATAGGAAAGGCTGCCCAAAAGTAAAGTGAGCAGTTAGCTAAGGGACAGCTAATGTAGAGAGTCCCCTCCAGCCGCTCTTATGAGCATTGCAGGTCCCACATTATACCAGCCCTCCAGCTGAGGATAAACTACAATTCCCAGAATCCTCTTGGAGAGTTGTGGTTCAGACATAGCTCTTAGGCTGGGGGATAACCAACCATGATAGAGCCAGTCAGTGTAAGGGTGAAAACACACTGAGCTACTAGTAGCTGCTACATTTTCATGGCTACTAAACTCCAGAAAATCCCCTGCCATAGACAATACTGAGAATTCCCTCTGCACCCTAAGGGTGCTGCCAATGAGTAAAAAGAAGAGAGATCTGAGGGAGAGCTATCGCACCTCATGCTAGCCCTTCTGCCTTTGAGAAACTACAACTCCCAGCATCCCCTGTGAGAGTTACGGTTCAGACACAGCTCTAAGGCTGAAGGCTGACCAGCCATGAGAGAGACAGTGAGTGTGAGACTGCTGGCAAGTAGTAAAGGGAAAGTAAAGTAGTAAAGTAGTAAACTGCTCCTATGAGCACTGCAGGCCCCACTTCATGCCAGTCTTTGAGAAACTACAATTCCCAGCATCCCCTGTAAGAGCTGTGGCACAGACACAGCTCTAAGGCTGAAGGCTGACCAGCCATGAGAGAGACAGTCAGTGTGAGAGTGCTGGCAAGTAGTGAATGGAAGAGAGAGCTAAGGCAGAGATTGCAGAGGAGAATCCCATCCCTGCCGGCAGCTGCTCCCATACGCACGTACAGCCCCCCCCCCATACACACGGACAGCCCGGCCGGCAGTGAGGGATCCCTCCTGGCTCCCTTGTTGTCCCTCCCTGCGCCCCTGCCTATAGAGCCCGACCCCCAGTGAGCGACCCTCCGGCGGCGGTAGCAGGGGGCCCCCATGCCAGTGGGAGGGCAGCCCAGCCGCACAATGAGGGGCATATGAGCTCACACGTATCACTAACGCAACCAGCTGCCATTTCCACTCGGCTGCGGCTCAGCCCTCCATTTTCTGCTTAAATCTCCTTTACTCGCTGTATGTGGATTATCCTCCCATTCATATCGGCTGCGACTTCTCCTGTGCGACCCACTTCTTATGTCGCATTGAGAGCAGCGTCGGGCACCCCCCCTCCCCCCCAGGGATGAGAATCTGCAAGATGGTCCGGGTGGCGAGTGTGCTGGGGCTGGTCATGCTGAGCGTCGCGCTGCTCATCCTCTCCCTCATTAGCTACGTCTCCCTGAAGAAGGAGAACATCTTCACCACCCCCAAATATGCCAGTGCTGGGGGGCCCCGTATGTACATGTTCCATGCTGGCTTTCGGTGAGTAGGGCTGCATGGGGGGGTTTGGGTTGGTGGCTATCAGTCTCCCCTTGGTGGCTACTGGTTGGCTCATTGCTGATGACTGTCTGCTAGTCCCCCTTTGCTGCGATATTCATCGCTACTGAGAGCCATTGCTACACTTGGCCCTGCTGCTCGCATTCACTTTAATGGTGCCTAATCTATATTCTGTGGCCCTCGGCCTGACGCATGCGTACTGCATACTAAAGACCCCCTTCTTATTCCCCTTACAAGGTTTCAATCAGATCCCTTGGCATGAAGATCTAGAACCTTATTGATTCTTCTATAAAAGCATATGACACATAAAGGGTTAATGGTCGCTCTTAATATATCATAAGCACCCTCAGTTTTCCTACAACTTCCAGCAACCCCCCCAAAAGCAGAATACGTAAACTAAGGCTATTGGGACCTGCTGGGATGTGTCGGTTACAAAAGCCCCAGTGATCTTGAGTCAAAGGCTATTTAAACGGGGAGGCGCAGTTGATGTTACATTGCGGCGCTAATGGGACTCGCAGGGGGGAGCTGTCCAGGTGCTGATTTGTACTGGGAGCTACTGGGCAGGCGGTGAGTGGCACCCAGCACCCTGGGAAGGCTAAAAGCACAGACATAAAGGGGGAGATTTAGCAGATGAAGCTGTCTATGTGCCAATTGGGCCAACTGGGCCACAGAACATTATTGCCATTGTAGCCTACTGATACTGGTGCTGCATTACCTTCCTTATGTAAGTGAAAGACCAAACTGTGACTATATATATATATTTATATACACTTGGGAACTGAAAACATTGGGCTTGTAAATGAAATCATTTTTTGTTTAAAAAGGCCTTCTAGCACTGTAACTTTTGGGACTATACATATATATATATATATATATAATAAAATATAAAATATATATAGTATATATATATATATACTGTATATAGTCAATATGTGGTCCGTCAATATGGTTAATTATATTTTTTTACCATACTGTGATTATATATAGTGACAGTTAAAAGGAATGCACTAACAGGGTATATATGGAAAAATATCACTTTGATATAAGCTAGTGGGTTAGCTGAAACATTAGTCTCCCCCAGTGTAGGACTGGGGCAACAGTAAAAAACCCACTGAGCCTTCAACCCCATGTTGACCCAAACCTGCTCCCACCAATCAGTGAGAGCGCTGGCTCCCATTGGGGGAGGGGGATGTTGCAGCTCTGGACTAGGTTTGTGGGGCCCCCAGGCAACAGGTGCGGTACAAGGTGGGGGTTGAGGGGATGTTGCAGCTCTGGAATGGGGTGTGGGACCCCCAGGTGGCAGCCCTGGTGGGCCCTGGACCCCCAAGTCCAACATTGGTTTCCCCGATAAATGCACATTTTTCCACATAAGCCCTGTGTGTACATTCCTTTCAACTGTCACTTTACTGTCAGTTACCTTTGGGTATTGCACCTTTTAACTATTATACATGAGTGACAACCTTTTTGTTATCCCACACACACATATATATATATATTAGGTGGTTACCTGAGGGCAGGCCTGCACTGGCAATCTGTGGGTTATGGCAAAGGCCAAAGGAGCTGCTATAAGATGCCATAGACACTATTTATTGGGAGGGTTGGAAATACAGGGCCTGTTTTGGGCCTTAATCCGGACCTGCCTGAGAAACGTCCAAGTGTTTGTCCAAAATCATAATTAATAACGTCTTTCTTATTTTTTTAAGCCAAATAAGTGCGTCACTTTCTCTCTCACTCTCTCTTTCTCTCTTTCTATAAAAAAATCAGAATGCTGCTGGAACTGTAGTCAGGATAAATGGTTTAACCTGATGTCTCTTTTGAACCTCAGCTTCTCTGTAACTAAGAAACAAAGGCTTCATTACAAAAGCATTTACTGTTCTTATAATAAAACCTCTATATATGTATAGTGAATGGGGAACAGAATGATACACTTAGCAACTATGTTACTAAGTAATTGTATAAGTCTATTTTTTACCTATCTATATACACACACACACACACACACACTCACTCACACACACTCACACACACACACACTCACACATACTCACACACACTCACACACACTCACACAAACACTCTCACACAAACATTGTTATTACAAGAACAGTATATAACTAATGTAATAAAGCATTTGTTTCACAGTTACATAGCAGTTGAAACATATACATCAGGTTAAACAGATTGCTTAGGAATATCCTTCTTACAACTACCCCAATGTTTAGGCAGGGTCTGTTTGTGCCCCCTGCTTGTTTCACAACATCTGGGGGGGCTGCAGGTTCCATCCCTGTGTTCTGTATATTCATATTACTTATTTATATCTCCTATGTGCTTTGCATTAGACAATAACAAATGAGCTTATTCTGGGCACAGGAGACACCTTCTCAGCATTCTTGCAGTAGTAGTATATAAATAGGCTAAATGTTTCCATGTATCCTGATATAGTCCTAATAAAATCCTGAATATTAACACACAAAACGATCCCTGATATAACAGTCGGAGTGCTACACCGATATAACTGCTATAGTGCTGTTCCCAAACTGTTAGGTTGGCCTGGAGGAGTGACTGGGGGAAGGGGCAGATAGGATTAGATTTTGGGAGAATGCATATATGTTCTCATAGATCAATGATCCCCAACCAGTGCCTCAGGGGTAACATGTTGCTCCCCAACCCCTTGGGTGTTGCTCTCAGTGCCCCCAAACCAGGGAGTTATTTTTGAATTCCTGACTTGGGGGCAAGTTTTGGTTGCATAAAAACCACGCATTATGCCAAACACATAGGGGCTACCAAATAGCCAAGCCCAGCCCTTATTCGGTACCCCAGGTACATTCTTCATGCTTGTGGGTAAAAAAGTTTGGGGACCCCTGTCCTAGATTATCCTGAAAGTCCAGGAAAATTGCTCCGGGACTAATTACTCATACACTGGACTAGGAAATTCAGAAGCTTAATTGTTCTGAAACATTACATTTTTTTTTACAACTTGGCAAATATTTTTGGACAACTATACATCTACACCATGTTTAAACTACTGACGCTTGTTATAGGCTAGTGCAGTGATCCCCAACCAGTGGTTCGTGAGTAACATGTTGCTCTCCAGCCCCTTGGGTGTTGCTCCCAGTGACCTCAAAGCAGGTGCTCGTTTTTGAATATCTGACTTTGGGGCAGGTTTTGGTTGCATAAAACCCAGTGTAAAGCCAAACAGAGCCTTCTATAGGCTACCAGTCCACATAGGGGCCACCAAATAGCCAATTATAGCTCTTATTTGCACCCCCAGGAACTTTCTCCATGCTTGTGTTGCTCCCCAACACCTTTTCCATTTGAATGTGGCTCACGAGTATAAAAGGTTGGGGATCCCTGGGCTAGTGGGACTTTGACTACTGCTCTGAAGCAAGTGAAGACGTACCTTGGCGGTATATGAAATAAAACCATCATTTATTTACTTGCGACCAGTGATTGCATGCTAATATATACAGTATATAGAAATATAAAATTCAGCCATTCCCTGGCACATTAAATGGCAGCAGAAAGTGCGCTAAGGATTCCAGCTGCTGTGACCATCATTTCCCAAGTTAATAGCACTAGAATTCACTGGGAACCAATCAGCTTCTAACTTCCTTGTGATTTTACTGCAGTTTTATACCCTATGGGCCTCACTTCTATACATGCATGGTGCAGGTTGCAAGTAAGGGGGCAGCCCATAGGCCTTTATGCAGCTTTCAATCCATGTAGCCTTGCTATATTCCTGGCCTTGGGTCTCCAATAATGCTTAAAATAAATACAGCCCTGGTGGCCGTACACAGAGATCGCCCAAATGATATGGATTCCTTTCTTTAATTAGTGTTGCTGCAGGTATTCTGGTTAATAAGTAATATGGCGAATAAGAATGCCAGAAGGGATGCATTTAGTGTCACAGCCCTGTCCAAAACATGATTATTTGCTCTCTAATGTTTCCTGCCCTTATTTGTATATTATAGAATTTACTGGTTTTGATATTACAGTTTTTAAGACTGAGAGCCAATTAACAGTCCTCCTGTCTTCTGATTTTGCAGAAAGTCCTAAAAGGCCTAAATGCAGGTCGATTTCAAATGTTTAGCAGATTTAGTAACCACTGCTTTTAATCATAACCCCAGTCTACTCACATTAGGCTCAGTTATCCATAGGAAGACAAACAGTAGACAATAAGTAGGATTATTTTTGACTTTTGCGCTTATTTTCAACTCAAGTATCATATGTGCCTTTATCTACTTACAATATCCTGCATTTACATCTTATGGGGGTCACTGCATAGGACCCAATCAAAGCACCTATCCAACTTACATGGGATGCTGTGATTGCAATACTGTAACACATATATCTACCTGGCTATTTGGCTGGCTATCCACCTTAGCCTGAGAGCTGGCACTCACTGGGGGGTCATCAAATTTGCCAATGGGCAGTAACCCATGGCAACGAATCAGAGGGTTGCATTCATTATTCTACCTGCAGCTGTCTAAAAAAGAAAAATCACAGATTGGTTGCCTGCTGCCAAATTTGCCCACTTTTGATAAATGATCCCAGCTGTCTCCTCATTGGAGCATTCCTGTTAGACCTTGCCTGTTGCTCTCTGCTCTTCTTTCTTTTCATTCTACCCACATCCTATCTGACAATATCAGTAAACACTAATGTGAACATTCAACCTTGACAAGATGTTGATGAGTCTCCATGTTCAACCCCATCCTCTTCCACCTTCTGAATAACCACCATAAACAGGGGAAAAGATACAGATGACAAGAACTTTACTTCTTCAGGAGTAATCCAAAATTTAAGAAGGGGTTTTAAAAACAGCTTATTTAATATGGGTTCAGTCCTGAGTTACTTTTTAACTGTACTCTCCATTGTAGCCACCATAGTCAGCTCCACATCGTCTTAGGTGATCTGACCTATAGATACGTTAGTGTGGCCACATGTTGGCTTGGACTCTACAGAATATTACAGTTAGAAGCCGGGACCAGACTTACTGTGTTGGAACATGACCAGATGAGTATGAGCTTTGGGGTACTTGCTCTATTATGTTGCTGGTAGCCTTCTTGTAGCCAAGCTTGCTACTCCGGTCAGAAATGCTAAGGGGGCCAACTGAAGGGGTTTTAAAAACAACTTATTTAATTTGGGTTCAGTCCTGAGTTACTTTTTAACTGTACTGTCCATTGTAGCCACCATAGTCAGCTCCATGTCCTCTTAGGTGATCTGACCTATAGATACGTTAGTGTGGTCACATGTTGGCTTGGACCAGATGGGAGACTTACTGTGTTGGGACCAGATGAGTAGGAGCTTTGGGGTACTTGCTCTATAATGTTGCTGGTAGCCTTCTTGTAGCCAAGCTTGCTACTCAGGCCAGAAATCTAAGGTGGCCAACTGATGGCCTTTGACCAAAGCCAGACATCTATCAAATGGTCAACAAAACATCAATATATGGAAGTGCAGTGAGCCTTTGCCCTACTCTCAGTGATAGCTCTCCCCTCACTAGAGCTTGATACCCCAACTGGGGCCGGTTCATCCCTAAATGGAATTTAAACCCGTGCCTAAAATGTTTATGTATTAATGATACAACCCATCACATTACGTGTGTATTTATTCCACTGCATCTTTTTCTGGCTTTCTGGAGCGGATGTGTGTCAAGTAATCACATTATGTACAAGCACTTTGTTGTTATCAAAGAGCAGAGATTCCAGTCTGATCTTTGCGAGCGCGGCTTTGCCCGGTAGGGTCTCATTCAAGCTCACAGCTGGGAAACCTCGGCAGGGAAGATCTAAGTGCTCCAGCGCCAGCAATACTCCGACAAGGGGAGGCGATTATATTGTGGGTTTAATTATCAGTGGGAAAAATATATAATCATTAATGTTTGTAAAGAACCTGTGTATTACCTCTCTCCCCTGTTTATAGCAGGGAACGTAAAGCAGAGCAAAAAGAAAGCAGGTTAAAGGGTAGAGAGAAACTTGTACAAAAGCTTAAGGTCTAAAGGAGAGAAATGTATGGGAACGGAATAACGTAAAAACAGAATGGATACGGTAAAACTTTTTAAAAAGCAATTAGAAGTCACTGAGGGGTTCTATGACCATATAAAGGCACAAAACTTCCAATATCCTTATCATTTACAGTAGGGGGTACATTATCCCTTATAATACATGAGTGATACTCAGAGTTCCCTGTATAACTCAGCCTGCAGCCTTGTGCCTTTATATGGGTACAGAACCCCTCAGTGACTGCTAATATCCTTATCATTTACAGTAGGGGGTACATTATCCCTTATAATACATGAGTGATACTCAGAGTTCCCTGTATAACTCAGCCTGCAGCCTTGTGCCTTTATATGGGCACAGAACCCCTCAGTGACTGCTAATATCCTTATCATTTACAGTAGGGGGTACATTATCCCTTATAATACATGAGTGATACTCAGAGTTCCCTGTATAACTCAGCCTGCAGCCTTGTGCCTTTATATGGGCACAGAACCCCTCAGTGACTGCTAATATCCTTATCATTTACAGTAGGGGGTACATTATCCCTTATAATACATGAGTGATACTCAGAGTTCCCTGTATAACTCAGCCTGCAGCCTTGTGCCTTTATATGGGCACAGAACCCCTCAGTGACTGCTAATATCCTTATCATTTACAGAAGGGGGTACATTATCCCTTATAATACATGAGTGATACTCAGAGTTCCCTGTATAACTCAGCCTGCAGCCTTGTGCCTTTATATGGGCACAGAACCCCTCAGTGACTGCTAATATCCTTATCATTTACAGTAGGGGGTACATTATCCCTTATAATACATGAGTGATACTCAGAGTTCCCTGTATAACTCAGCCTGCAGCCTTGTGCCTTTATATGGGCACAGACCCCTCAGTGACTGCTAATATCCTTATCATTTACAGTATGGGGTACATTATCCCTTATAATACATGAGTGATACTCAGAGTTCCCTGTATAACTCAGCCTGCAGCCTTGTGCCTTTATATGGGCACAGAACCCCTCAGTGACTGCTAATATCCTTATCATTTACAGTAGGGGGTACATTATCCCTTATAATACATGAGTGATACTCAGAGTTCCCTGTATAACTCAGCCTGCAGCCTTGTGCCTTTATATGGGCACAGAACCCCTCAGTGACTGCTAATATCCTTATCATTTACAGTAGGGGGTACATTATCCCTTATAATACATGAGTGATACTCAGAGTTCCCTGTATAACTCAGCCTGCAGCCTTGTGCCTTTATATGGGCACAGAACCCCTCAGTGACTGCTAATATCCTTATCATTTACAGTAGGGGGTACATATTTCCCTATATATTTTATGGGTTATTCTGGCCTTTTTGCGCTATAAGGCTACAGGAAGCAGACGCAGCTGTGTATTTGAACATTATTTTAACCTAATTCCTGTGGTGCAGTTATACAATACATTATTCATCACTATACCAAATACCATAATGAATTTGGGCTTTAGGAATAACAGGAAATCGGTGTATCGTTACCGCTTCATTCATTCGGCATCAGTTATCAAAATAATGACATTTTCCTGTAACAGCAGATTTAACAGTTAAACATGGAAATGTGTCTTAATATTTTGATTGGAGGAGACAGGTAATCCCCCTTCTACCGTCATCTGAGAACCCGGAGACTATCTCTGACTGCATGAATGTGTTTATCAGATATTTCTATGCTAAATGATTGAGAACCGATGTAAGAACAATTGATACCGTCGGTGCTGTTGCCTGGGCAACATCAATGAAGTTCTAAATCCCAAGGTTGGTGAGGTTACTCGCACGGCTCTGAGAGGCCAGAAGGGCTGTGTTGTCCCTGAAACCAAATGAATATGCATGTCCTGCGTGAAACGCGCGTCAATACTGGAGGAAGAACCGTCCCTCTACGCTTGGTTAATATGATGATTTATTCGCAGGTCTCAATTTGCCATGAAGTTCTTGGACCCTTCGTTTGTACCAATTACTAATTCCCTGACCCAAGAGTTACAAGAGAAGCCGGCCAAGTGGGTATTTAACAAGACGGCCTTTGCGCGACAGAGGTAAGTCCTCGATATAATGAGCTTCCCATTCATGCACACACTAACCTACACTCTAATATAAAATACAGGACCTGTTATCCAGTCTTTCTGTAATTTGGATCTCCATCCCTTAAGTCTACAAAAAAATCATTTAAACATGAAACAAACCCAATAGGACTGTTCTGCCCCCAATAAGGGGTAATTATATCTTAGTTGGGATCAAGTACAGGTACTGTTTTATTATTACAGAGAAAAGGGAATCATTTAACCATTAAATAAACCCAATAGGACTGTTCTGCCCCCAATAAGGGGTAATTATATCTCAGTTGGGATCAAGTACAGGTACTGTTTTATTATTACAGAGAAAAGGGAATCATTTAACCATGAAATAAACCCAATAGGGCTGTTCTGCCCCAATAAGGGGTAATTATATCTTAGTTGGGATCAAGTACAGGTACTGTTTTATTATTACAGAGAAAAGGGAATCATTTAACCATTAAATAAACCCAATAGGGCTGTTCTGCCCCAATAAGGGGTAATTATATCTTAGTTGGGATCAAGTACAGGTACTGTTTTATTATTAAAGAGAAAAGAAATCATTTTTAAAAATTAGAATTATGTGATTATAATTGAGTCTATGGGAGATGGCCTTCCCATAATTTGGAACTTTCTGGACAATGGGGTTTTGGTATAATGGATCCCGTACCCATATAACCATTGTCTATTTGGTAATTCTATTTTCAGAGAAATATTTAGTTATTATGTTTTTTTATTTTCTTAGAATGTAACAAGTGATAGAATAAGGGGACAGTTACTGCAGTAGCCACAGTGCAATGTTTTTTGACCAAAAATGCTGCATTTTTTTCCCAGAATTCCAGTGTTATTGTGGGCAAAAAGCAGTGATGCACCTGATTGTGGGCGATGCATTAAAATGCGATTAATTGCCCTTGCACTGTGCTGTGAATTAGAGACAGTTGTGCTGAATATCTTGGATGTTGTCACATACAATGCCTGCACCATAGTTTTTAGGCGTAACTCCACTGCATCTATTAGAGCAGGGCCCTGTGGGTATCCTGGAGCTAATGCTACTTTCAAGATGGTGCTAGCTCCAGGGTTCCCCTGTGTCAGTATCTGGGTCGGACTGGGCCAGTGGGACACTGGGAAAAAACCCGCCGGTTCTGTTGACCAAGACCTGATCCTCATCTCCATGTATGGTTGCAAGTGAGTGGGTGGCAGGGGACCCAAAAGGGTTTGGGGGGACACTGGGGTAGCAGCCTTGGTGGGCCTCGCACACCCCAGTTTGAAGCTGGCCAATAGATGTACTTATGCTCAGTTCCTAATAGGAGGATAAATATCATTGGACCATCTCCTTTTCCTTCCTGTGTCAGCTGGTCTGTGTCTGGCTCTAATGGTGGCAGTGTTGGGGTGGGACCATGGGATGCAGATCTTGTCCTGGGCCTTAGAGCTCCTTGGCTTTTCTCTGATAAGATGCCATATATATTTGGTAAACACACAGTTTTCAAAAAAGCCATTTTTGGAAAATTTGGGATAAACCATTAGAGATGAGAGATTTGTGTCAATAGGTCTGTATAAGGTTTTTATAGAAGATGTATTTTTGCTCCTCCGCTGAGGCATTTCCTTCGTGGCCCCTCTGTCTATTACAAAAAGGCTGTATAAATATCATGGCGACTCCTCTTCTTCCACAGAACCGGGAATTATGGGAAAGACTCCGGCTTGCCTGGTGATTGCATTCCTGCGTAAAATGCAATTTTAAGTTAATTAGTTATAATGCAGCCGGTGGCTGTTTACTGTACGAAAGTGCATTAGGGAAATGAATTAAGGCAGAATATATTAAGGAGGGTTGGAAGCTCGGTGCACAAAAACATACATTTACAGATCATGAAATGGGGATTAATAAATATACCGGAACGCTGTTTATGAGATTAATATTTATTTTTTACCGTTTTAAAGGGGGGGAGGGTAATATGCATCTGCGTTTAACAAAAATGTTAAAAAACGTGGTTTTTAAATGAATGAATGTACATAGTGCGAGAATGAAAACAGGTGAATAAGTCCCATCTCCTCCCTCAGTGACTCAAGTGTTCAAACTGCCTTGGGGCCAGTTGGACAGTAAATGTTGCTATAGATATACATATATGTATTGGTCAGCTTGGGGCCATTTTTAACCTTTAGATCACAAGTGGCTTGGTCGATTGCTCTTCTCACGGATGAGCCATTGGCAGATCGGAACTGATTTGTTCTCGTACTTCCATTAATATGTTCATAATTGGGCCAAATGAAACGATTAGTGATATGTGAACATCCAAATGTAAAGCTAAATTAAACTGTATCGAAGTGTTGGGCTTTTTGGCCAGACCAAACTACCCAACTATATCTGTGCACCATAAGCAGGGGAGGTGTTAGTGGCTTTATTAACATAGATATTCCACTTGTTAAATCTGTAATGGAACGTTATTGTCTTAAAGATTTCAGTGAACTGTGACTCCAAGCGCTCAGCCTTCTGGTACCTGCTGCTTGCTTGGAGCTGAAGTTCATCTTGAGGGCCTCCACTTGCCCATACCTGGTTTTAGCTTGCATTGTGCTGCTCATGTTCAAACCATCAGTTACCAGGGTTGGACTGGGCTGGTGGGGCACCAGTAAAAACCTGTGCCCTAGTGGGCCCTGCCGGCCCAGACCCGATCCCCATTGGTGCTCCCTCGCCCGCTAATAGCTCTCACCCAATGCCCAAAGCTTTTCATTATTTATTTACACTTGGAGGAGGGGGTTAGGCAGGGTTCCCTAGGGCAGTGTTCCCCAACCAGTGGCTCAGGGGCAACATGTTTCTCCCCAACCCCTTGGATGTTGCTCTCAGTGCCCCCAAACCAGGGAGTTATTTTTGAATTCCTGACTTGGGGGCAAGTTTTGGTTGAATAAAAACAAGATTTCCTACCAAATAAAGCCCCTGTAAGCTGATAGGGTGCATAGAGGCTGCCTCATAGCCAATCACAGCCCTTATTTGGCTCCTCCATGAACTTTTATGGTGCTTGTGTTGCTCCCCAAGTCTTTTTACATTTGACTGTGGCTCACAAGTAAGAAAGGTTGGGGACCCCTTGGGGGGTGTGGGGGTCCTTGGGGCAGCAGCCCTGGTGTGCCCTACACCCCCCAGAACAACCCTGTTAGTTACCAGTATAATATAGTAACTGTTGCCCCCCTCCCCCAACCAAACAAAGCATATCTCCTAGATGAACTTGAAATGATTGTTTTGGATTGTACCATTGTATGACTCTGGCCATTTTGATTTTTATTCCTCCTCTCCCTCTGCATTTCTTGCCCTAGATCAGTGATCCCCAATCTTTTTTACTCATGAGCCACACTCAGACGTGTTAGTGAGCCAAACAAGCATTTAAAAAAGGCATGGGCACCTACTTTGAGGCCACTGAGAGCAACATCCAAGGGGTTGGTGAGCAACATTTTGCCCCCGAGGCACTGGTTGGGGATCACTGGCCTAGATACTTTGGTGACTTTGTCTAGTCCTACACAATCACTGTCTATCACCACATTCATCAGGTTGAACTAACAATACTTTTCCCTCTTTTTCAGACGGGAGATCCTACAGAACGTAGATGTCATCCGAAACTTCTCTTTGACCAAGAATAGTGTAAGGACAGGACAATTAATGCATTACGATTACTCCAGTCACAAATATGTTTTCTCCATCAGCAATAACTTCCGATCGCTGCTCCCCGACACCTCTCCCGTCATGAATAAACGTTACAACGTCTGCGCCGTCATTGGGAACAGCGGCATTCTCACGGAGAGCCAGTGTGGGGCTGAAATCGACAAGGCGGACTTTGTCTTCCGCTGCAACTTCGCCCCGACCGAGGGTTTCCAGAAGGACGTTGGAAGAAAGACCAACCTTACCACCTTCAATCCGAGCATCCTTGAGAAGTACTACAACAATCTACTCACTATACAAGATCGCAACAATTTCTTTTTGAGCTTGAAGAAGCTTGATGGGGCCATTCTCTGGATCCCAGCGTTTTTTTTCCATACATCTGCAACCGTTACTAGGACACTGGTTGACTTCTTTGTGGAACACAGAGATCAGCTGAAGGTTCAGTTGGCCTGGCCGGGGAACATCATGCAGCATGTAAACAGGTAAGGTGGCCTTTATTTATTATACATACATAAACTTGCCTTCTCTAGAGTAAAACTGAGCTACTATATCTATCTATCTATCTATATCTATCTATTTATCTATCTATCTTTCCATTACCTATCTGTCCATCCATCTATCCATCCATCCATTATCTATCTATCTATCATCTATCTATCTATCTATCTATCTATCTGTCTGTCTGTCTGTCTGTCTGTCTGTCTGTCTGTCTGTCTGTCTATCTATCTATCTATCTATCTGTCTATCCATCCAATATCTATCTATCTTTCTATATATCCTCCATCCATGCAGTATCTATCTATCTATACATCTGTCCATCCATTTTCTATTAATATATCAATCCACCTCTCCATTATCTATCTATCCATCCATCCATTGTCTATCTATCTATCTATCTATCTATCTATTAATGTATCCATCTATCTATCTATCTATCTATCTATCCATTATCTATTCATCTATCTATACATCTATCCATCTATCCATTATCTATCTATCCATCTACCTATCTATCCATCTATCTATCTATCTATCTATCTATCCATCCATCCATTGTCTATTTATCTATCCATCTATCTATCCATCCATCTATCTATCTATCATCTATCTATTTTTCCATCTATCCATTATCTATCTATCTATCTATCTATCATCTATCTATCTATCTATCTATCTATATCTATCTCTATCTCTATCTATCTATCATCTATCTATCTATATCTATCTATCTATCTATCTATCTATCATCTATGTAACTATTGAGAATAAAACAATATGCCTGGCACTATTTGATAAATTAAGGGTTTCCAGGATCTCCAAGTGCCATTCACTCACTGACTGCCAGCTATGTACCCTCAGTAGGCGAGGCCCATATTTTCCATCCAATAATCGGTGCCAAACATTAGTGTTTCTCAGCTCAGTATGTTTTCCTTCCCAGACTGACTGGGCCATTCCAGCTGCCGCCCGGCAGGATTACAGGTTAAAGCTGACAGACTGAATGCTTTTATTTCCGAGCCCCTTGTTTAATTGTTGTACAATGCAGCCCTGTGACGGCCGGATGTACAGAGTGACAAACCTTGATGTGACACATTAATAATCTGAATTTATCTGCCCGGTTCAGGGTTACCCGTTGTCAAGTTCCAACTTCAATGATTCAATATGATTTGGCATTTCATCAGGAAATGTAACCCCCATCCCATCTGATTTGCCAACTTTTATTGCAGCCATGTATCTATTATTATTATTTCTTTTAGAGTGCTCTCCGAGAGCAAATTTAATTTCAGTTTTTGACCTTTATTGAGTCAGCGATGGCACGGCAGCGGCACGGCGAGGGAAGCGCTAATGGAGATTGGCGAACGCTTAGTGACAGTTATTATTGACTAACAGATCCAAAGAGTTCATGACAAATCGGAGGGAGCGTCCCCAATAAACAATATGTGTGATATTAAATACTGGGATATTCTAAAGCTCTAAGCTGTTGAGCCAAAAGCCTGGTATCAGCGGTCTAAAACTGTATATTGCTTTATACTATATATCACACAGACCACTGCAAATTTAATAGTAATGTAAATTCAAAAATATCAGGTTACATGATTCATTTTTTGGCTTTAGATCCCCTTTATTTTGTCATTCTGTTTCCAGTTGACTTAGGATTGGGTCTCATATGAGCAGTTAGCTTTGCCGCCTCGTGCAGTCACACTTGCTGGAACCTTAGTTGTCTTTTGATTATATTATTATTATTAACATTTATTTATAAAGTGCCAACATATCCCGCAGCGCTGTACAATAAGTGGGTTTCATACATTGGACATACAGAGTAACATATAAAGCAATCAGTAACCAATACAAGAGGTGAAGAGAGCCCTGCCCAAAAGAGCTTACAATCTACAAGGATGGACCCTAGTAGTGCGTGTGTGTGTTTGTGGGACAGACATGAGGCTGTTAGCTCCTCGGGGGCAGAAGTTCCAAATCTGCAGGAATGGCACCCTAGGGGTGCTAAACTTGTCTATAGAGGACCCAGTCTGAAAGCCAGCTAGCATAAGGTATGGGGTGACGACTTTTTATTTGTTACCTTATTATAGGGAATGAGGGGCAAACACAAAAAGCCTGAAAACCACTGCTGTATGTTATACAGTCTAGATGGATTCTATTTGCCTGACAAAACAAATAATGTACTTGTACAGAGTAATCATGTCCCCTCGCAAGCGCCTCTTTTCCAGAGAAAACAACCCCAACCTCGACAGTCTCACCTCATAGCTTAAATCTTCCATCCCCTTTACCAGTTTAGTTGCAGTCTCTGCACTCTCTCCAGCTCATTAATATCCTTCTTAAGGACTGGAGCCCAAAACTGCCCCCCATACTCAAGGTGAGGCCTTACCAGGGACCTATAAAGGGGCAAAATTATGTTCTCATCCCTTGAGTCAATGCCCTTTTTATACAAGACAGCACTTTATTTGCTGTAGTAGCCACAGAATGACACTGCCTGGCATTAGACAACTTGTTATCTACAAAAACCCCCACATCCTTCTCCATTAAGGATCCTCCAACACACTACCATTTACTGTATAACTTGCATTTATATTATTTCATTCTAGGCTGTACAGATGTAGCACAGGAGGTTGCAAACACCCCATTAGCTACACAGCACCAAACCTCAGCTTTTCCCTTAGTTGATCCCAATGGATCGAGTCCTGGAGCCATAATCACGTGACTATTCCTTGATATACTTGAAGGCGAGGCAGGGCCGCCGCTCCCTATAAGCAGAGTACTCAGTCTGCATAGGGCACCAACTCCCAGGGGGGCACCATCCCAGCTGCTCCAAAAAATAAAACATTTTTATATATTATAACATACCCCCCAACACTGTCCCGCCGGTTTTTATAGCGCATCCTGCTGTCCCAGATAGTTCAGTCAATCTATGGGGACAATTGGGAGCACTGTGTGTGGGGCCCCTATAGTAGGTGTTTTTTTTAATTATTTTATTTTTACTTCCGTAATATTTGGGGGAGGGGGCACAAAAGTAAATTTCTGCTTAGGGCATCCATTTGGCCAGCAGCGGCCTTGAGGCGAGGGGCTCCATTCAGTGCTCCATCTGTGTGGCCACAGGCACGGGGTACAAGGCATTTCAATGTGGGTCTAGAAACAAGATTAAACAACCCTATTTGCTAAAAGATGACTTTGCCTAGATACTAACACGGATTACATTTATACCATTCACTGCCGTTGCATTATCTTAATTTTTCCCCGCATGGGATTTTATTGTCAGGGAAGCTGAATTTTCCTTGCTCGGGAGGATTAAATCCATAGGTAATGAAAATGGAAGATTATATAATAATTCATGTAAATTCACAAGACCTTGCCATTAAATCGAATACCATTACGCAACCCATAAACCTTTAAAAAAATGACTTTTGAGACTTTCTATAGACTAAAGCGGAAAGTGGCTTAAGCACAGGGCCTACGGCAGCTCTAGTAATTTTTCCCAAATTTGATCTTAATCCTAATCCTTATTCTGACCTTCCAGCCACTGCTTTTTGGGAATCCAGCCCCCCTACAACAATAAATTCAGCTTGGAATCCACATTAAATGTGATATTTCATTTCATGACAGATGGTTGTGGTTACTCCGTAGAGCTTAGTTCCTTCTCAGCGGCACAGAAATAAGGATTTTGAGCCAAATCCTGAACGGAATGTTTTTTAATGACAATCACTAATGACTTTTTTAATTATAGGTACTGGAAGAACAAGCACTTATCCCCTAAACGTTTGAGCACCGGTATCCTAATGTACACCCTTGCCTCTTCAGTCTGCGAAGAAATCCACTTGTATGGCTTCTGGCCCTTCGGATGGGATCCCAACACGGGGAAAGACCTTCCGTACCATTATTACGACAAAAAGGGAACCAAATTCACCACCAAATGGCAGGAATCCCACCAGCTTCCTGCAGAGTTTAAATTACTGTACAAAATGCACAGAGAAGGACTGACTAAGTTGACTTTATCACAATGTGCCTAAGAACAAAGCAACACAAACATGTGCCAATTGATAAAAGTGCCCAAAATGTAATTTAATATTCATCGGGGGGGGGGGGATAGGAACAAAAATGTAATTAATGACGTAGAATGTAGATCGTCTCATCTGTCTTTTGTACTCGTTGCCAGGTTGTTTAGTGAGTGTGTAGCAACGTAGAGCCGAGGAACATTCTCACAATGAGGGAACACATTTGGTAGATACTCGGCAGCCGTGTATTTGCTTCTATGGGTCTCCCGCGTCCTTTCACAATAGTTATGAACATCTTGGGTCAAAATAGATCAAATTGGGAAAAGCGTATTGAATATTTACACAATGGGAAAGTCAAACAGTTGAGAAATGGTTTGTGATTTGGTGCAATTTGTTTTACAGAATCATCACTTTGTGGCTTATTGAACTGAGTTTTTGTTAATAGATCTATGGAAATTCAAAAATTCTGTACTCTGTTTTGATTAAAGGGGCGGTTCACCTTTATTATATTAACTTTTAGGGGCTGATTTACTAATCCACGAATCCGAATGGAAAAAATTTGGATTGGAAAACGAACATTTTGCGACTTTTTCGTATTTTTTTTTTTAGGGGCTGATTTACTAATCCACGAATCCAAATGGGAAAAATTTGGATTGGAAAACGAACATTTTGCAATTTTTTCGTATTTTTTGCGACTTTTTCGTAGCCGTTACGACTTTCGCGCATTGTCGCGACTTTTTCATTGCCATTACAAATTTCGTGAATTGTCGCGACTTTTTCATAGCCAGTACGACTTTCGTGAATTGTTGCGACTTTCGTATTGAGCGCTCGAAAAAGTCGCAAAATACCGATCATTTACGAAAAAAACGCTTTCGGATGTTCGTGGATTAGTAAATGTGCCCCTTAGTGTGTTATAGAATGTCCTATTCCCAGCAACTTTGCAATTTGTCTATTTTTGATGGTTTTTGAATTATTTGCCTTTTCAGCTTTCTAATGGGGGTTAGTGATGAGCTTTGCTGAAAAATCTGTGAAACGACAGAAAAATTAGCGAAATTTTGACGCAACAAAATTCACTTATGGCTAACGGGGGTCACTGACCCCGGCAGCCAAAAACTATTGCTCTGTGAGGCTACAGCTTTATTGTTATTGCTATTTTATAAACTTATTTTTCTATTCAGTCCCTCTCCTATTCATATATCTATCTCTCCTTTAAACCACTGCCTGGTTACTAGGATAAAAAAGACCCTAGCAACCAGATAGCTGCTATATTACCAAGTGAAGAGCTGCTGAACAAAAAGTTAAATAACCATAAACCATAAAAAATTAAGGTCAATTGGTAGTTGACTCCGGACTGAACTTGACCAGTTTGGAATTTCAGCAGCAGTCTGGTTGCTATGATGTAAATTACCTTAGCGATGAGGGAGTGGTTTGAATAAGATGCTGGAATATGAATAAGAGAAGGTCTGTATAGAAAGATAAGTAACAAAAAGTAACAATAACAATAAAACTGGAGCCTCACAGAGCAATAGTTTTTGGCTGCCGGGGTCAGTGACCCCCATTTGAAAGCCGGAAAGAGGCACAAGATGAAGACAAGTAATTAAAAAACTATGCAAAACAATAATGAAGACCAATTGAAAAGTTGCTTAGATGTCCATTCTATAACATACTGAAAGTTCACTAATAATCTCCTACATGATAGTGTAGAAACCATTGGGAATTGTATGATGATCTGCAAATTTATATCAGCTTTTCCAGCATGACATTTAACTGGTTAAAAAGGTTTAGTTAGAGTAAGAGCCAGCTAACTATCTCCCTGTCCTAACTAGTTGCAAATTTGATTCCAAAATAGACCTAATATCATGTCTTGTTTAAACAAATTGCTCCAGCCATACTGTAGGCCCCTTATTTCCAGGGAAACTTCCATGTATAGAATAATCCAACCAACCAATTCTGGCTGCACCAGATTCAACAATGGCATCCAAACCTACATAAGGGTGAAGACACACGGAGCTACTAGTAGCAGCTACTTGTCACGGCTACAAAAGTAGACAATGCTGATCATTTACTGATAATTGTGTGTTTTAGCAGAGGCAGTTCTCAGTATTGTCTATGGCAGGGGATTTTATAGCGTTTAGTAGCTGCTACTAAGTAGCTCTGTGTGTCTTCAGCCTTGGTAGGGTAATGTGCTATCTCTTCTTTGCTCATTATTTTTGTAGGGTTTCAGAACATATTTCTGCCTGTGATCCTTCTGACCCCGACCCCCTAGTTTTCACTTTCAGAACGTTCCGGTTGGGCACAGTCTTATTTTTTTAGATTAATTCCATGTCCGTTTAGGGCTAGGGTTGCCAGTTGGATGGTATTTTGCCACCTAATCAGTGAAATATCAGACAAGGGCAGGGTCGGACAGGGCCGCTGGAAAATAACCGGTGGGCCCCAGCGGCCCAGACCCGACCCTGTTGCTGCTTCCCCTGGCTGCCGATGTCCTTCCCTTGATGGGTTTCACATACGCGCATTCAGGGGAGGACGTTGGGTGGGGGCCCCTGCAGGGGGGTAAGGGGTGCATGGCGGGAGCCCCTGCAGGGGACATGTCCGGCGGAGATACCTTGGGGGGTGACGGGCCCCTGGGGAGGTAGTCCCGGTGGGCCTTGCACCCCCAGTCTGACCCTGGACAATGGCTAATACAAATGTACTAGCAATTACCTGCAGCTAAATTTGCCCTTTTAGCCAGAACCCACCCCATCACCTGCATCTTTACCTTATGACCCAGCCTCTTTACATCCCTGCCCCTCCTACAGCATTGCCCCAACCCTCCTACATTATTACCCCACCCTTCCTACATCACCCCCAGCACATCCCAGACAGTATTTTTCTATTGAAAAGATGGCAACCATACCCTCTGTACCCTATTAGCCAGAACCCTATCCTGTACCTTCTCACCCAGCCTCTTTACATCCCTGCCCCTCCTATAGCATTGCCCCAACCCTCCTACATTAATGCCCCACCCTTCCTACATCACCCCCAGCACATCCCAGACAGTATTTTTCTATTGAAAAGATGGCAACCATACCCTCTGTGCCCTATTAGCCAGAACCCACCCCATCACCTGCATCTTTACCTTATCACCCAGCCTCTTTACATTCCTGCCCCTCCTATAGCATTGCCCCAACCCTCCTACATTAATGCCCCACCCTTCCTACATCTCCCCCAGCACATCCCAGGCAGTACTTTTCTATTGAAAAGATGGCAACCCTACCCTCTGTGCCCTATTAGCCAGAACCCACTCCTTTACCTTATAAACCAGCCTCTTTACATCATTGCCCCTCCTACAACATTGCCCCAACCCTCCTACATTAATACCCCACCCTTCCTACATCAGCGACACCCCCAGCACATCCCAGCCAGTATTTTTCTATTGAAAAGATGGCAACCCTATTAGTGGCAGAATGTTATCTCACTTAGTGCAAGTTACTCAGAATTATATTTTTATAAAGGACTAGTGATACAAACAAATATGTCTACTTTGTAGTATAGCCTAGATTAAAATAGTATAGAAATGCTAGATCCTTTTTTTTTCCATTTGTGTTTGTCTTAAGGGCAGTTTTGGGAATTACTTTTAAACTCTTTCTGTCGGCAAACGAAAAACAAAGGGGAAGAAAACATATTTCTTTAAAAAATGCATTTTATGCAAGCTTCACACTCGAAGCATCGATGGGATCTGGTTTGCACTGTTTTGTATCCCTGTCGCAGTGTAGCTGCCTGCTCTGGAGAGGCTTTTGCTCATTAGTAGGGAGATCATTAGTTAATTATGGGGGGGGGGTGTTAGCATGTTTCTTTAAGAGATAGCCGGGTCTTTTAGTTGCAGTTTATTTGGGAAGTCTTGTTTATAAATGATAGCTGTAATTAAATGTATTTTAGCAGATACAATAAGGGCATTAGATTTGATATGTATGGAACTATTCTGAAGATATAATTTATTCTAACAGCTACAAAAATAGACATTTTTGGACAATAAAAGCAGCTTGTGTAAATGATTGTATCAGAGCAATGATAGGAGCTCAGTTGTAAGTAGTACAGCAGAACTATAAAAGCACATGGGATACAATGAAATAATGACGTATGCACATGTACAAAGATATAGTAGATATTATGGGATGGAAGCCCCAGTGGTGTAGAAATATATATGGAATGTCACTGATTCCTCAGTACATTAATACATTATCAGTAGAATAGTTTTTACCCATCAGCTTAACGTCACAATGGGTGATTTCTCAGCAGCACTTGATGTCACAATAGGTCACGTCAAAAGCAAAGATGGGGGAAATGCTCATGATTTGTTCATTGAACTTTCATCATCTAAAAAATAATAATATAGCCAGAAAGTTCCAAAGCTCCTTTCTGGTTATTGTTTCACAACTGAGTTTTGGAATGTAGAGGCCCACGCTGAGTGTTAATCAATACAACTGATGCTGTAACTCACCACTACCTGCTCTACCTGCTTTCACTTCACTTGAATGGGAAGGGCTACAGGGTCAGCATTGGGCCAAACATGACAAAAAAAATCAAATATCAAAACATGTGCCATAGTCACTAGCTTGAGTATAAAGACATGGGTACATGTATGGATATTTCACCGGGGGCATTTTTGAATGATAATCATGGGTTGTTTGTGGAACTTGCCATTGTACAAGAAGGCCCTCTTAGATCACTGGTATATTTAATTTTCTGCTACTAAGTAGTCAGTATGCTTTGGCTACCACAGCCCATAGGAACCACCGTTTGTATTCTCAAAAATTGGTAAACAGTAAAATATTGCTACAAAACACTACTGAATCTAAATCTGGCACCAAAGGGCACTTTATAGGGAATGTATGGTTATTTCTCTTTTGGATTCCGCTCCTTGTTTCTATGAAGATATCCCTGGTTTAGATAGTAGTTCAAGCTTTGCAGAGCCCAGTCATTGTCTAATGCTGGCTTGTCATTACTATTGGGTTTTAATATCCATACAAGAAGCCAATAGGTCAGTGGGATTGAGGCAAGGCAGGAGGAATGTGACAGGATTGGAGGCCTGACTAGATCCAGGTTTGGCTTTAGAATTAACAACCCCTTAAGATTCCTCAAATCCTGTACAGAGAAAGGTCATAAAGCTTAGGCTTTCCCATGTAATGATCACAATGCAGCATGGAAACGGAACTATATTGGTCATATTCATTTATTAATTCCGTGTTACCCAATATTTTGGAAAATTGGATGGTATTAAGGCCTGTACCTATGAAACTCCGATCAAAACAATATAAACCATGTTTATATCAGCATGTTAGGGTATTGGTTTGTACAAGCCATTGTTTAAATGCATGCCATACTGCACAACTAATGATTATTAGGAGGTAGGCTATAGTTTCCAGTTATATTTTATTCTTAGATAACAAATGGGGAGAACAGAATAATCCTCCTCTGCCTATTTGCATTGACACAACTAAGCCACTCTGCCATATTGCTTGCCTTGGCAAAGACGGTATCACCCTTACTGATCGTAAATGGGCGGTGCCTTTGGGCGATGACAAGCGAGGAGATTAATCTGCTCTAATGGTGGCAACTAATATCCTCAAAGATGCCTCGCGAGGAAACTTTAAGCGACTTCGGAAAGTCCAAGCTGCGCATATGTTTTCCTATCGGCAGTTTACTTTCTGGCCTGCAGGAAAGCATTTGAGGAGATTAGTCGCAACCGCTAGCGCAGATTAATCATAGGGGCAATTAAACCTCCTTGTCATTGACCTAAGATGACAACCCACCCTAGTAGTTCTTTATAGGGAGATAGCATTTGAAAACACCTTTTTAATCGATATTTTACTAATCAAGTTACTGATTTTATTATGATAAGGAATCAATGGTAAATAAATGAGACATTATACTGTAAAGGGGATCATACAGGGCCAATTGGGTCGGCTTTAGAACCAGATATGGCCGGTAGGCTGAATGAATGGATGGTGTGAGTGCAAGGGGCTATACACAATATGGCCACCTTTGTTTTGTTCCGACAGCAGATAGATATCAGTCTGAATTGCCAGGTCACTATACATGTACCAATAGTCATATGATTAGTGATGAGCAAATTTTTTCGCCAGGCATGGATCCGCATCGAATTTATGCATTTCTCCATTGGTGAATTGTTTAGCGAATTTGGTGGAAAAATTAGGTGCGCGTCAAAATAGGCACGGTCGTGTCAAAAATGGGCGCGGTTGGGTCAAAACTGGGCGTGGTTGTGAAAAAAAGACAAAAAACACGGACAACAAAAAAAATCGTGCGATGAATGCGTTTTGTGAATTTTTCTGCGTTTTGCAAATTTTCTTGTTGTTTCGCAAATTTTATGGCGAAGCGAAATGGAACAGATTCGCTCATCACTACATATGATATTTAAGCCAGCAACATGTTCCATAACTAGGGTTCTAGGTAACCTAGAATCTACATGATGCTGCCATGTCAGCGCTTTATACACTACAATCTCTAGTACTTGGTATTTCTAGGAGTTACTAGGCCAATTCAATTTAGGGCCTCCCCAACTTTCCAAATGAGAATGTGTATGGAAACAACTAATAGTTATCAGTCAGTGCCCCGCTGACCCACGGCTCCGCCCATACCTTTAGGGCCTACAGTGGTCACATGACCTGCTTCCTTGTGGTTACGCCTCTGCTCGGAATAAGTAAGGAATTCTAAAGGCAAATACTTGATCTTAAAACATCTTTCCAACGATTTTACCTTGATATATATCTTTGGCACAATGGAACTATCATATCTCTGCATGTTTGAAATGGGCCAAGTCAAACTCTTCTGCTGAATACAATGAAGGTTCATCCTCACAATCTTGAATAGTGTTCTACTTGCTGAACTTGCTGAAAAATTGTTATTTTTATAACAAATCTACAGAGAGACCAAATCAGGCCAGTTCTATATCGCTGAGCAGCTTATTCCGTGAATGTTGGTTGATCCTCACCTGTTCCACCTGTACGTTTATGGTATGGCCCAGCAAGGTGTCGTCTCTGCTCCGAACCATAAAGGCCATTGAGAATATAATCTATTTTAAGTGAAAATGCTTCTTTAAATAACCTGTCAAGTCTGAAATATATTTCTTACTTTGGAGAGCTGTTCTACCTATTTATTGTAATGGTATTTTGTGAATAAAAAGTGCGATGATTCACTTCCATTCTTTTGGATTAATATCTGGTCAGTGTAACGTGCCTGCAACATTGAATTCATGTGCCAAAACACAACAATAAATGCATTCATTTTACGTACAAAAAATCTGTTTATTGTGTCTGTAGTGTGTGTAATTACTGTCATGGCAAATACAAGGTTTTGGTCCATCCAGCAGTCAGGTAGGGTTAGAAAGCCGGCAGATGTGGTACTGGCTATGCCAAATGTCAATATTAATGCCAGATTGTCAATATTTAGATAAAAGCTGGATTTCTATCGGTTATTAAACTAAAATATATAGATTGATATCCAAAGGATAAAAACATCAAAGCAACCTTTGTGAATTGTGCTTAGATATCGGGGATATTGGAAGGACGGACGGTGCCCATGGCTTTATAACCATTCCTGGCTGATGGACCAAAACCTATTGGAGCATTTTCTTTTCCCCCCTGGGCAGAAGGGGGGGAATACATGGGGAATACATATATGGGGAATACATACATGGGGAATGGATGAGGTCTGCACCTTGGATCAGCAAATATGGCAGGAGGAGCAGCATCAGTGGGTGCAGGCTGGCCCTGACCTTTCTGCCTTATATCGGGCAATTAGTAAATACACCGCCCCACAGTGTCCCCCTTCCAAAGTCCTCCCCTGAGCGCACATAAGTGAAACACGTCAGGAGAGGACACCTGCAGCCGGGGGAGTGGCAACAGGTATCGGGTCTCGGCCGCTTGGTTTTTTCCCAGTATCCCAGTGGCCCAGTCCAACCCTGCGCCTACGTGTTTTCCCCCTCCAAACCCTTATGAATATAGCTCTGCTGAACACAGGCAATGGTGTATTTATTGGCACAATCTAGGGACAGAGGAAGCAGTGCACAAAAATGGTCAATTTTAATCGTTTTTTTGCACTTTGCATACTTCCTTCCATGTTGTAAATGACCTTCATGGTATAAGCAGCCTTATTTTCAAAGTAGAGTGATTGGATTGTCCCCATCTCACAGCTTTCTTACATAGCTCTATGCACATGTAGCGTGTAGCCAAATGGCAAACCCAAATAGGGTTGGACTGGGGGGTGCAGGGCCTCCCCTGGGACCCTGCACCCCCCAAGGTGCCCCCACCACGCCCCCCCTAACCCCCTGCAGGGGCCCCCGCCCAGCATCCTACCCTAAGCACGCATAAGTGAAATGCATCAGGGGAGGACATTGGTGGCCAAGGGAAGAGGCAACAGGGATCAGTCCGACCCTGAACCCAAAGCACCATTCTGGATGCATTTATATTATACAAATATTACAATTAATAAACTAGTAATACCATGAAAAGAAATCACTCTCTGCAAATATAAGCAATAAACTTGAGTTTCCTATTTTACATATTTAACCACTTTCCCGCTAAAACCAGAAAAATAAGAATTGATTTAAAAAAAACCTCATTTAAAAAAGGCCTTTGCTTTTGGTTTGAAGAAGTTTTTTGGCAGGTCGTTCGTATTTATTTCATAAAGTTCATTTCCACCATCATTTCGGGAAAATATACTAAAAAGCAGATATCTTCCCCCTCCATGGCATGTCGTTCTGTAGCTCCTAACGCCCCAGTGCACGTTGGGTAATGGGGGAACCAGAGGAACAGCTACAGGAGGAGCAGTGAATACAGTTATCACACCGGTTTACTCTGCAGTTGAGGAAATTTTAGTTTGTTTATCATATGGCTTGACCATTATCTCCTCTAACTGCCAGCCACGCTATGAATTGTGGGAAACTGAGGACATTTAATATATCAGAAAGTACATTTATATTCTAGAAAGTCCCAAATCTAACTGTAATATACTTCTCGCAGTTACCTCATGTTCTGCTTCTTTACTTTCTAGTTTTCTGTTGAATCCTGCCTACCCCGCCGGTCCCGTGCTGCTATGTGTCTCGTTGCCCCCCTGCTATGTGTCTCTTGCCCCTCTGCTATGTGTCTCGTTGCCCCTCTGCTATGTGTCTCGTTGCCCCCCTGCTATGTGTCTCGTTGCCCCTCTGCTATGTGTCTCGTTGCCCCCCTGCTATGTGTCTCGTTGCCCCCCTGCTATGTGTCTCGTTGCCCCCCTGCTATGTGTCTCGTTGCCCCCCTGCTATGTGTCTCGTTGCCCCCCTGCTATGTATTTCGTTGCCCCCCTGCTATGTATTTCGTTGCCCCCCTGCTATGTGTCTCGTTGCCCCCCTGCTATGTGTCTCGTTGCCCCCCTGCTATGTGTCTCGTTGCCCCCCTGCTATGTATTTCGTTGCCCCCTGCAATGTGTCTCGTTGCCCCCCTGCTATGTGTCTCGTTGCCCCCCTGCTATGTGTCTCGTTGCCCCCCTGCTATGTGTCTCGTTGCCCCCTATGTGTCTCGTTGCCCCCCTGCTATGTGTCTCGTTGCCCCCCTGCTATGGTCTCGTGCCCCCTGCTATGTGTCTCGTTGCCCCCCTGCTATGTGTCTCGTTGCCCCCTGCTATGTGTCTCGTTGCCCCTCTTGCTATGTGTCTCGTTGCCCCCCTGCTATGTGTCTCGTTGCCCCCTGCTATGTGGTCTCGTTGCCCCCCTGCTATGTGTCTCGTTGCCCCTCTGCTATGTGTCTCGTTGCCCCCCTGCTATGTGTCTCGTTGCCCCCCTGCAATGTGTCTCGTTGCCCCCCTGCTATGTGTCTCGTTGCCCCCCCCTGCTATGTGTCTCGTTGCCCCCCTGCTATGTGTCTCGTTGCCCCTCTGCTATGTGTCTCGTTGCCCCTCTGCTATGTGTCTCGTTGCCCCCCTGCTATGTGTCTCGTTGCCCCCTGCTATGTGTCTCGTTGCCCCCCTGCTATGTGTCTCGTTGCCCCCTGCTATGTGTCTCGTTGCCCCCCCTGCTATGTGTCTCGTTGCCCCCCTTGCTATGTGTCTCGTTGCCCCTCTGCTATGTGTCTCGTTGCCCCCCTGCTATGTGTCTCTGCCCCCTGCTATGTGTCTCGTTGCCCCCCTGCTATGTGTCTCGTTGCCCCCCTGCTATGTGTCTCGTTGCCCCCCTGCTATGTGTCTCGTTGCCCCCCTGCTATGTGTCTCGTTGCCCCCCTGCTATGTGTCTCGTTGCCCCCCTGCTATGTGTCTCGTTGCCCCCTGCTATGTGTCTCGTTGCCCCCCTGCTATGTGTCTCGTTGCCCCCTGCTATGGTCCTGCCCCTGCTATGTGTCTCGTTGCCCCCCTGCTATGTGTCTCGTTGCCCCCTGCTATGTGTCTCGTTGCCCCCCTGCTATGTGTCTCGTTGCCCCTCTGCTATGTGTCTCGTTGCCCCCCTGCTATGTGTCTCGTTGCCCCCTGCTATGTGTCTCGTTGCCCCCCTGCTATGTGTCTCGTTGCCCCCTGCTATGTGTCTCGTTGCCCCCCTGCTATGTGTCTCGTTGCCCCCCTGCTATGTGTCTCGTTGCCCCTCTGCTATGTGTCTCGTTGCCCCCCTGCTATGTGTCTCGTTGCCCCCCTGCTATGTGTCTCGTTGCCCCCCTGCTATGTGTCTCGTTGCCCCTCTGCTATGTGTCTCGTTGCCCCTCTGGCTATGTGTCTCGTTGCCCCTCTGCTATGTGTCTCGTTGCCCCTCTGCTATGTGTCTCGTTGCCCCTCTGCTATGTGTCTCGTTGCCCTCTGCTATGTGTCTCGTTGCCCCTCTGCTATGTGTCTCGTTGCCCCTCTGCTATGTGTCTCGTTGCCCCTCTGCTATGTGTCTCGTTGCCCCTCTGCTATGTGTCTCGTTGCCCCTCTGCTATGTGTCTCGTTGCCCCCTCTGCTATGTGTCTCGTTGCCCCTGCTATGTGTCTTGCCCTCTGCTTGTGTCTCGTTGCCCCCTGCTATGTGTCTCGTTGCCCCCCTGCTATGTGTCTCGTTGCCCCCCTGCTATGTGTCTCGTTGCCCCCCTGCTATGTGTCTCGTTGCCCCCCTGCTATGTGTCTCGTTGCCCCCCTGCTATGTGTCTCGTTGCCCCCTGCTATGTGTCTCGTTGCCCCCCTGCTATGTGTCTCGTTGCCCCCCTGCTATGTGTCTCGTTGCCCCCCTGCTATGTGTCTCGTTGCCCCCCTGCTATGTGTCTCGTTGCCCCCCTGCTATGTGTCTCGTCTCGTTGCCCCCCTGCTATGTGTCTCGTTGCCCCCTGCTATGTGTCTCGTTGCCCCCTGCTATGTGTCTCGTTGCCCCCCTGCTATGTGTCTCGTTGCCCCCCTGCTATGTGTCTCGTTGCCCCCCTGCTATGTGTCTCGTTGCCCCCCTGCTATGTGTCTCGTTGCCCCCCTGCTATGCTAGCCTTTCACTCTCCCCTGCTGCTCCCTATCCAGCTGAGAATTTCTGTCGGCCCCTGCCGGTATGTTGCTTTCCTCCCCACTTCTTTGCATGTTCTGCTATGGATAGCAGGTTGCTCTCTGTCTAATTACATTTATATCCATAATAACAGCCTTCACTTTGCAGATCAAAACCATTCTGGCCTAGGCCCTCCATTACTCTTAATATTATATACAGGAACTGGCAGAGAGGCAGAAATCCGAGGGAGCAACGCCCACCAAACTAATAGTAATAATATATACTCTGCATTTCTACATATGACTTTATAATAACAGGAGTTTGGGGTTAAGAAGAGAATGGGTCAGGTAAGTACCAGAGATCATCAAGACAAACAATTCCTAACTGGTTTGGTTTAGAGTTGCACTTTGGGGCTCCAAAAGCCACCCTCAGGGGCATTTATCAGTGCTACAGATGCAAGCACGTGGGCACTATGGGGGCAAAAAAAATATTTACACCTAAAGGAGAACTCTCTGAAGCTGAGGCTGACATTCACTAGCTACCCAAAGCTCCACTGGGAGTTGGCAGTGAGGGTAAAAACATAAGGGACATAATGGCTAAAGTGAAAAGCATACAATATAAACAGCACAATATGCCTGGCCAACATCTCATCTTGAAACCAAAGGTATTAATATGAAGTTGCCCCTTCGTTTGCTGCTTAAACAGCCTCTTCTCCTCCTGGAAGGTTCTGACTGGATGTGGGAATATTGTTGGTGGGATTTGCTTCCAGCCACAAGAGCGTTGGTGAGATCGGGCAATGGCGTTGGCAAAAAGGCCTGGCACCCAGTCAGTGATCCAGTTTATCCCACAGGTGTTCATTGGGTTTAGATCAGGGTCCTGTGAAGGACAATCAAGATCTTCCAATTGCAAACCCATTGTGTAGAAAGCTTTCCTTGTGTATAGGATCATTATCATGCACTTTTCCAAGCTGTTGTCACAAAGCAAAAAGTGCCTAATTGTTAGGAAAGTCTTTGTATGATGTAGATTTAAAAAGATTGTAAAACCCCAGACCATTTTCAGTCCTCTACTAAGGCCACAGCTTTCTCCACCCAAACCAGACTGGTCTGTCACTCTGCCAGATGGTCAACTCCACTGCTCCTCCAATGCAGGGCTTTGCTCTGGGTGTGTGTGGCTTCTTCCATAAAACTCCATGCTCCCATTGTATAGGTATTGTGTTGGAATGGGTGGCAAGATACTTTTGTTCATGGGGGGGCTGATTTATACATTTCCATAAGAAAAACAATGAAACTCAATCAAGTTTTTTTTCAAGATCACAGTTTAGTTCGTGAGAAAAACTCAAACACATTAGGTTGTGAAATAAAAAAACTAAAATCACTTTGGTCATTTATTTTAAAGAGATTTTATTCCAATTTTGACTGTTACTGTTTGAGTGTTACAAATCACTTTTATATGTTTGTGCTATATTTAATTGAAACAACTGTAGCATAGAGCAATTCAATGTGCAGGGGGTGAGAGATACGGGGGGAAGGAAAGCTTTGGGGGTGACTGGATATAGGGGTGCCCGGAGGACGGCTTGCACAGTTACTGATGAGAATCTAGCCGTGCCTCTGCTCCCAGTCAGTAACTGGGTCTAAGTATCTTGGGAACTGAAGGTTCTCTCCCCACCCTACATACATCCCCACCTGTCCCCCACCCACAATCCCATTCTTCAGCTTGTCCTTGAATGCGTTTTCTTGATTTCACCCTGAAATTCTATGCACAGAGTCTGAAACTCCATTCCCTCTCTTTGTTGCCATTTTATAACGGTGCCGTAAAGCCATTAAACCCTCAGCCTGAAGCACCCAGATGCTCATTCCGCATCCGAATTAGGGCACCATTGTGTTTTGGTGAGAGCTTTGGCTTTCTTACAACTGCTGATGATGTGCTTTATAGTTGGGCAATTAAACTCACTGTTCATTGTTATTTTAGAAGGTATTGTCTGCAGCCTAAAGGGACCATCCATGGGGCACAGTGGGAATAATGAGACTGAAGCAGCCCTTGGCTCTCGCACACTTGAGACTTTTTCACATCTGTGATGTTCAGTTTTGCGGCTTTTGCTGAACTACATATCCCAGAATGCCAGAGATGTATCCTGCCCACACACAACTCAATCTGAGTGGTACCCACAGAATTAGTATTGCCAGATGTACCTGCCGATGAAAGGTGGCCATACACGGGCAGATTTAAGCTGCTGATATGGGTCCTTCAGACCGATTGGGCCGCTTATCTGCCCATGTATGGGGACCTCCCAAGGCCCTACCCAACTGGGCAGGTTTGATTTTCCTATACAATCGGCTCATTGATGTGGTCCTTGCTCCAGTGGGTCCAATGGGTTTGGCAACCTCGACAAACAAGCTGGTCTTATAGTAAATGGCCACCAAATAATATGTTTTTATAAAGTGCCGAGAAATTCCACAGTGCTGTACAATAAATGGGTTTATACATACAGAATTACATACAAAGCAACCATTAACCAATACAAGAGGTAAAGAGGGCCCTGCCCAAAAGAGCTTACAATCTATAAGGAGAAGGGGTTGAGACACAAGGTGTGGGAATGGGCAAGATTAGAATTGAGTAAGGTGAGAGATGTAGCAAAGGGTATTGCTTTTAGCAGTTAAACTAAATTAGGGTGAGCTTCTCCAAATAAATGTGTTTTACAGATCTTTAGAAGGCAGAAAGTTTGATAGAAAGTCGGACAGAACGTGGGACAGAATTCCAGAGTGGGGGAGGGGGGGGCAGCCCTTGTACAGTCTTGTATGTGAGTGTGTGAGGGGGGAATGGGAGAGGAGCTGAGGAGCAGGTCAGTAGGGGGCGTAACAAGCGAGATGGTGAGAGATGAGTTCAGAGATGTAGGGTGGGGCAGAGTTATGGACTGCTTTGAATGTGAGGGTCATTAATTTGAATTTTATTCTGGATGGTAGGGGAAGCCAGTGCAGAGACTGGCAGAGTGGCATGGCAGAGAGACTGGCAGAGTGGCACGGCAGAGAGACTGGCAGAGTGGCATGGCAGAGAGACTGGCAGAGTGACATGGCAGAGAGACTGGCAGAGTGGCACGGCAGAGAGACTGGCAGAGTGGCATGGCAGAGAGACTGGCAGAGTGACATGGCAGAGAGACTGGCAGAGTGACATGGCAGAGAGACTGGCAGAGTGGCACGGCAGAGAGACTGGCAGAGTGGCATGGCAGAGAGACTGGCAGAGTGACATGGCAGAGAGACTGGCAGAGTGACATGGCAGAGAGACTGGCAAAGTGGCATGGCAGAGTGACATGGCAGAGTGACATGGCAGAGAGACTGGCAGAGTGACATGGCAGAGAGACTGGCAGAGTGGCATGGCAGAGAGACTGGCAAAGTGGCACGGCAGAGAGACTGGCAGAGTGGCATGGCAGAGAGACTGGCAAAGTGGCATGGCAGAGAGACTGGCAGAGTGGCATGGCAGAGAGACTGGCAGAGTGACATGGCAGAGAGACTGGCAAAGTGGCATGGCAGAGTGACATGGCAGAGTGACATGGCAGAGAGACTGGCAGAGTGGCATGGCAGAGAGACTGGCAAAGTGGCATGGCAGAGAGACTGGCAGAGTGGCATGGCAGAGAGACTGGCAAAGTGGCATGGCAGAGTGACATGGCAGAGAGACTGGCAGAGTGACATGGCAGAGAGGCATGGCAGAGAGACTGGCAGAGTGGCATGGCAGAGAGACTGGCAGAGAGGCATGGCAGAGAGACTGGCAGAGTGGCATGGCAGAGAGACTGGCAGAGTGGCATGGCAGAGAGACTGGCAGAGTGGCATGGCAGAGAGACTGGCAGAGAGGCATGGCAGAGGATGAGCCCTTGCTGGGGTGTATGAGCCTTGTAGCAGTATTCCCAGCAATTTTCCCATTTGATTGTGGCTCATGGGTATAACAAGTTGGGGACCCCGGCTGTATAGGGTACGCTGTGCAGTGTTATGTACTCACAATAAGCCTCATACGTTATTGTTTCTGCTCTCAGCTCAGCATAGAGTAAGGAGAATAGAGATAAAGGCAACCGCAAAGCACCAAACGCAAGTTAAAAGGAATCTAAAGGGCAAGATGTGAGCCTACGAGGGTTAAGGTAACAGGGCACAGAGGGAAGAGAGAAAACACGGCACATAGGGGGGACCCGGGCGCATTATGTTGCACTGGGGATCATACTGGGTTCTCAAGCGCAGAGCTGGATGGGGCTGATAAGAGCAGAGAGAAGCTGGATGCCTTTGAAGCTGGATAGCTTAGGGAACATTGGATCTGGGCAGTTGATTGGTTCTTTGATTACTCTGCCCTATCCCATTGTAGTGAGGCTCTGGCCAGGGGCCAGTCTCAGCAACACGCTCAGCCATTGTTATACAGGCAAGGAACTGACTCTGAGCTCGGGCAGGACTGACATGAATGTGGGATGTACAGCCAATGTACACGCTGTGTAGGTAGGGGCAGGGTCGGAGTGGGTCGGCGGGACACCAGGAAAAACCCCAGCGGGCCCTGGCCCTTGTAGGCCCCACCAACCCAATCTTGAACCCTGCTAGCAACTTAGCCCTCACCCCCTCAGAACGTGCCACAAGTTAGAAAATGCTTGAGGGGGGTGGAGGAGGCGTGCCTGAGGGTTTGGAGGTTTGTGACTGGGGTGGGGCCCCCCTCGGTGGCATCCCCAGTGGCCCTGGACACCGCAGTCTGATGGGGGTGCACCTACATACCTCCCTCTGCCCACCCTTCATGAATACAGTGCTGCTGAACACAGACAGCTCAGGAAAGTGAAGGTCTATACATTTTATATATCTGGAATAAATCAGCATTTCCCCAACCCTGACACCATTACAGATGAAAAGGAGTCAGAGCGAATCAGAACTAGTGACCTGGCTAAAAGTGATCTAAGTTCAAGGGTTCACTTCATCAGGCCCTTGGGGCCTTGTTCCTATGCTTAAATACTTAATTACTATATCCTGTCTCCTACAACTTGTTTATACTATATATACACTATATGTAGTTGTCTGTACTACTACAATGTAGTAGTATAGACATCATAGTACTACAGAGTAGATCCTGTAACTCTAGCCCCCCTATTGTATATACTGAGGACCACACCAACATATTTTATTATAAATATAATAGGGGATAGGGGATTAGCCTTTGCAAGTGATGCAATCAATCCCTCATTTTCTGTGTTTGTCTCTTTACTTTGTTCTTTGCTAGTATTTGTAGTCCTTTTTAAAAAGAAATATTTTCTGCAAGTAATGTCACATAGTGTGGCCCTTAATGCTTTTACCTTTCTTCCCTTATGGAATAAACACCAAATTGATGTCATTTAACATGATATTAAATTATTATCATTTTAAATGACATAATGACATTAATTTTTTGTGTGTTTTTAGCTGGGAACAGGGTCAGACTGAGGGGTGCAGGGCCCACCGGGGCTTCTACCTCAGGGGCCCCTGCACCCCCCAATGGCCCCCGCCGCTTTCACACACACACCCCAACACCTGTCCGACCCCCTTCCCTGAGTGCGCCTAAATGAAACTTGCCTGTGGCACATCAGGGGAGGGAGACCAGCGGATCGGGGGAGCACCCTGGGGGGATCGGGCCTGGGCTGCTGGGGCCCACTGGGTTTTTTCTCTGTGCCCCGGCGGCCCAGTCCAACACTGGCTGGGAAGCTTACCTCCAAACCTGTGCAATAAAGTCATGATTTTAAGTTTGCTTTCATGAAGTTTAGTTTATTCTTTTTATCTAGTCTACATTTGTCTAGACTGTTGACGTAAGTGCCTTTTATTCATGTAATAATCCACATTCATTCTTCAATGGTCATGAAGAGGTTCTGTCCACTGGTGTTTGGGCAAGAACAATGCAGAATAAATTCCCACTCATCCAAGTAGTAAATGTTTTACAATAATTGAACCAGATACCCAAGGTGAATGGGAAATACCTGCCACTGTACCTGAGTCCCAGTACCGACACTACATCCTTGTGTGTATCGTCCATGGCCGATAACGAGGCTTTGCTTTAGTTCATGAGGAGAGTGTAATTAATTAGATGCAGCCTGCCCCAGGGTTAATATCCCTGTCTCCGGTGTATGATGTAGCAGGAAAGCGCATGATGGATCACAGGTTTGGGAAAGGAAGACCATTAGTTTATTAATTATTTCCTATTATATTGTTACATTAGACGGTACCAAAGTTCTCCCGCCGTGGCGCAATGTCAATTAATGTTTCTTATGATCATCTTCTGACATCAGAAGCAGCTAATCAGTAATACTAACACATCTAGATTAATGCTAGCTTGGGAGTCTCGACACAAACATACCCCTAGGCAGTGCAGTTATTTTGGTTTTTATCAGTGGGTGTGTTTTCTAATGGACCTGTGGCTAGCAGTGGCCAATGTACCTACATGTTTAGCCCACTGGGTAAGGATTCAAGCTTCTGGTTCCCAGACTGTGAGTTGGACTCCTTGGGACGCCCATAGCACTGTCTGTAAGTGAGATATGAGGTTGTTGCCTTTATTGTCACCCAGATACGTCTGGACGTCCAGCTCCAAGGTTAGCGAGACTCCGAGTGAGCACTAGTGATGGGCGAAATGTTTTGCCAGGCATGGATTCGCGGCAAATTTCAGTGTTTCACCATTGGCGGATTGTTTCGCGAAACGGATGAAAAAATTTGCAGCGGAAAAATTCGGCGTGCGTCCAAAAATTGTCGCGGGCGACGAAATAATAGCCGCGCGACAAAATAATAGCCGTGGGTGACGAAATAATAGCCGCGCGACGAAACAATAGCCGCGGGCGACAAAATAATAGCCGTGCGACGAAATAATAGCCGCGCGATGAAACAATAGCCACGGGCGACAAAATAATAGCCGTGGGTGACGAAATAATAGCCGCGGGTGATGAAATAATAGCTGTGCGACGAAACAATAGCCGCGGGCGACAAAATAATAGCCGTGCGACGAAATAATAGCCGTGCGACGAAACAATAGCCGCGGGCGACGAAATAATAGCAGTGCGACGAAACAATAGCCGCGGGCAACGAAATAATAGCCGTGCGACGAAACAATAGCCGCGGGCGACGAAATAATAGCCGTGCGACGAAACAATAGCCGCGGGCGACGAAATAATAGCCGTGCGACGAAACATTAGCCGCGGGCGACAAAATAATAGCGTGCGACGAAATAATAGCCACGGGCGACATTTTTTTTTGACGGGCGACATTTCTGCCGTTTCGCGAATTTTTCGCCGTTTCGCTAATCTTTTGAAAGATTCGCAAATTTTTCGGCGAAGCGAAACGGGACAGATTCGCTCATCACTAGTGAGCACTTATTGGTGCCATAAATATTCTTAACTCTATGGCCGATAAAACAATGTCTTCATAGATCTGTAACCTTATTATGAGCTGATGGTGCCCTGATCATGTTAGTCCTCAAAGAGGAGGCTCAGAATAGAAAAGTCTCTCCTTTTCACATATTTGTAGGGTTTTTATGTGTTTTTATTAAAAACTTCACAAGAAAGAATTAACATAACAACATGCCGGCCAATAATTTCAACTTACAACCAAAATTCCCCCCCCCTCCCCAGTCCATTGGTCAAATGTCCCGATGAAGAACCTGACAAATGGGCAAAAGCAGTCTCAGTCCTAGGAAGAGTCTATGCCTTTGCCATGGATTTCCGGGGACGATGGAAAATCAAAACTATTTCCATCTATAGGAATTTGTTGCTCCCGGGGGTCTGAAGGAGCAAAATCCAAAATAGTGAGCTTGGCAGGTCCAGAAAGCTCCAAGTCCCATGTAAGAACTCAGTCTAATAACAATGTTACAACTCCTGGGAGAAACATATTGTTCCCTGAACTATGGCCCCATGGGGGTCCCAGTTGAGACCACAAATAACCAGTATGCCAGGCAACAGCTAACAGGATAAGGGCGCCTAATGTGTGCTCTGGTATCATGGCACTGGGACGTGCAGCTTGGCCAACTCACTAACCATTGGGCACTGGGACGTGCAGTTTGGCCAACTCACTAACCATTGGGCACTGGGACGTGCAGCTTGGCCAACTCACTAACCATTGGGCACTGGGACGTGCAGTTTGGCCAACTCACTAACCATTGGGCACTGGGACGTGCAGCTTGGCCAACTCACTAACCATTGGGCACTGGGACGTGCTGTTTGGCCAACTCACTAACCATTGGGCACTGGAACGCGCAGCTTGGCCAACTCACTAACCATTGGGCACTGGAACGCGCAGCTTGGCCCATCTCACTAACCATTGGGCACTGGGACGTGCAGCTTGGCTGACTCACTAACCATTAGGCACTGGGACGCACAGCTTGGCCAACTCACTAATCATTGCCCTCACCATGCTGCCTACAGAGGTGTTAGGGCGCCCAATGAACTGCTTGCACCGGAACCGCCACAGGAAATACTTAAAGACCGACACAATAAGGTATGAGCGGTCAGCTCTGTAGGCGGAGTTATCTAGCTTTCCATAGGCCAGGTTAGCGTATCCAGCCAGTTTCAGAGAAGGAAGCTGTAACTCTGTTGCTAGGGAACACCTGACCGCTGTTGACACTGGGCAGTGAACCAAAAAATGGCATTAAGTTTCCTCAACAGCCCATCCCCAGGGGCACACCCTGTCCTGCCTAGAGGTGCCAGTAATTACCCTGCACCTTCACTTTCCCAGGCAGAGACAGCCACTGAACGTCGTACAGTTTAGGAGGTAAGGATTTGTTGTTTAAGTGACAAAGTGACCGTTCTGCTGTGTCACCTATACAGTCACTGAGCACGGGGACAGCAACGAAATAACCCTGAACAATCTCACTATACAGGGCCTTTCGGGGGACGGGGCATCCCCATGGTCTCCTACTTGGCAGTGCATTGTGGCCGTAGTGTTTGAATAGAGAATTCTAATGAAAAGGCTTCAATGCTAAGTAGGGGTCACTATGGAGCTTAGGATGAGCCCCGCTGTAGGACTGGAAGCATTTGGCACATGGGGTTGCAGTTCAAGAAGCCACTTGGACATCCCTACAGTAACCACATTTGTTGAAGGAACCCCACCATCAACACTAACAATACTAGGCAGGTCACAAGCCAATTCTTTAGCACAAAGAACACATTACTGAAGGTCTACTGAACTGTAACATCTGTGATCTGACCTGAGGAATTGTTTTGGTTGTGTCCATTATCCACAGAGCCAGGGTTGGTGGCCTTCTGTCATCTTGGTGCTGCTAGTAAGGTGACTACAGATATGTCATTGTACTTTATAGGAATCTACACAGGCAAAATATCAACATGGGGGGCAGTCAACTTGAAATGCAAATGCTTTTAGGACCCAGAAAATAAGGTGGTAAAATATCCTGTGTGTCACGGACCTTATGTTTCAACCACTATTACGTTGTACAATGAAGCATTAAATAGAGGATCACAGGCTAACTCTCTCTAAGGCTTGGAGAAAAATGGGGTACACACAACATGACCCATGTGGTTAGGTACATATGCATTGGTTTCCAATCTGAATCTTCTCAGCATCAGGTATCCAGATTTGTCGGCAAGTCCACTTGACCAGTGTTCATTTTGGCCCATATTTATGCCATTATACAAGCAAACTGCTGCTATGATAGATATTTTATAACATGGGTGGGCGTCCTATACAGAGTAGAAAAACAAGACATTATTTTCTGGAGGTACCTGAGCAGACAGGCCGTATGAGGCCGCTCTAACTGATAACTTGCCCCCTTCAGATAAACTATTGACGTAAGGGTGAAGACACACGGAGCTACTAGTAGCAGCTACTTCTTACGGCTACTAAAATAGACAATGCTGATCATTTACTGATAATTGTCTCTACGTGTGTTTTAGCAGAGGCAATTCTCAGTATTGTCTATGGCAGGGGATTTTCTGGTGTTTAGTAGCCTACTAGTAGCTCTGTGTGTCTTCACCCTAAGGGCTCTGGCACACGGGGAGATTAGTCGCCCGCGACAAATCTCCCTTGTCACGGGCGACTAATCTCCCCGATCTACCATCCCACCGGCGAACATGAAAGTCGCCGGTGGGATGGTACACGCTGCGCAGGTGATTTCGGCAAATCGCCGAAGTTGCCTCGCGAGGCATTTTCGACGATTTGCCGAAATCGCGCCGCCGCGTGTGCCATCCCACCGGCGACTTACATGTTCGCCGGTGGGATGGCAACTGATGGCAACACAGGGAGATTAGTCGCCCGCGAACAGGGAGATTTGTCGCGGGCGACTAATCCCCCCGTGTGCCAGAGCCCTAATACTGCAAGTTTTGTAGTAGCATTCAGCACTGTTCGTGTTTTATTGAACAGATACAACTGCATTTATAATCAATTAGGGGCAAAGATTGCGGTGCAACCTGTCCTGCTGAAGGGCGGCTGCTAGCAGTGACAGCTGATTATACAGCCTGATTATGGAACTGTTCTACTGCCTCCAATGGGGGCTTTTGTGTGATAAACATGCGTACAATAAATACAATGGAGTGGTTAATGGGTAAAATGAAAACATATACACACATTCAACCCATGATGGATCCCCTTGCATGACCTGGAACCCATTCCTTATAGAAGCCCATACATACTGTATGAGCCGGACTGTCCAGCCAACAAGGGACTCATCGTTGGATTGGAGGTGATGACCTTTATTTCCATATGACCTGCCAGGGTGAATCTCGCAGTCCATGTATCAGGCAACCTCATTAGTCCCTTATACCTCTTGGAGGAGTTAAAAGTGGACAACATGGAAGGGGGGTTGGGAGCGCTCAGGGCTGAAAGAGTAGGAAAGAATAGAAACAATAGCACTCAATCTGCCGGCAATGTCTCTAAATGAAAGGGTTAAATCAACTTCAAATATAGAAATGCCTAGACAGCTGAGATTGAGACATTGGAGTCTGATTATTATAGTGAAATTCAAAACAATTCAAGAGGGCCCTGCAAAAATGCCCTCTTTTTCTACCTCAAACCAACCTTAGGGAGATTTCCCCTTTATATATTTAAAAATGCCCTCTTTTTCTACCTAAAACCATCCTTTGGGAGATTTCCCCTTTATAATTTATATTTCAGGGGTCCTATTATTACATTCAGTGCCGCTGCTTATGGTCTCTGCTGAAGAGAAAGAGAAGAGACGAGACCCCTTCATCAGTTATTTTGCCCCCTGTGGGAACAGTAGGACATGTGTAGGGTGGTGATGGAGCCCAATAATATCCTGGGAGGCCTGCGGAAGAAGCGTTATACTTATGCTAGGAGAAATGTCGCCATGGTCAGTCAGTCTTCCATTTATTTATACTTCAGTTAGCTTTGGGGGGCTCCCACAACCCCTTTATAATGAAGAAAGTAAGGATGACTATGAAGATTTTCATTCATCCAGGTCATGGTATAACTAGTATAAATAAATCTAAAGCAACTGGACTTGTTAAGTAATCATTGAAGATGTTTCACTACTCATCCGAGCAGCTCAGCTGCTCGGATGAGTAGTGAAACATCTTCAATGATTACTTAACAAGTCCAGTTGCTTTAGATTTATTTATAATACATAGAAAGTAAGGACAAACCTCATTATAACCTCCCACGGTTTCTTATTGCTCCATTCCATTACACAAAGCTATAAAATGTATCAAATCAAGAGCGTGCTATGATGTCATAGGTGCTTTGATGTCATTGCATGGCCATGAACTCACCATAGGAGGGGTTTGAGAGCAGAGGTAGGTTTTCCCATATCCATGTGTATCCTCTGTTCGCTAACCATGTTAAACGCTGGTAGAACAAACTGATATAATAAAAAAAAAGGCCGACAGATTCACGAAATCTTCCCCCCCAACCCCCATTGCTTGTGCGTGTTTTACAATGACTTACTTACCCTTTAACTGCCAAGTGTAAAGAAATGAATGATGTCCATAAATGTCTTTCTGAGGCTTTTAGGCTCCTGATGAAATGAACTAAGAGGTCGGCTGCGTCTCCGGTACTAGAGCACATTTAATAGCCCCCTGTAGCTCCCGCCCACCCAACACATCACTTTTTATGACAGAATGTTCCATGGCCCTATAAGTGCCCACAAGCCAATTAATGTCCTTTTATTTTATCCCACTGCCTGGAGTGAGGGGTCGGGGAAGCCGATATATCATTATGAGCACTCTATTTTACTGACAAGGTTTGAATGGTTTCTGAAGAATGACCCAAATCTACAGCCTCCATAACTGCAACGGACTGTGGAGATCAAGTCTGTCCAACTGGAGTCAAATGGCCTGGATTTGCCCCGCAAAGGATATTTTTTAATGAAGGTTTCTTAGGCTTCTTTGGATGACACCATTATAATGCAGTTGCCAGTTAGCCATCTATCTACATAGACCTGAGACCTGCTAATAGGGGGCTTGAACTACAAAACTGCAGGAGTCAAAATGGTCAACAAAAGATGCTTTGCAGGTTCCAAAATCACAGGGATCCTCAGACTGACAACCTGCAGCTTTTTCATGGTCAGAGATAGCTACCATCTGATCTAATTGCTAGCAGCTTCAAATGTGCATTAAACTCCATTGTCTAAGACAGTGATCCCCAACCAGTGGCTCAGGGGTAACATGTTGCTCCCCAACCCCTTGGGTGTTGCTCTCAGTGCCCCCAAACCAGGGAGTTATTTTTGAATTCCTGACTTGGGGGCAAGTTTTGGTTGAATAAAAACAAGATTTCCTACCAAATAAAGCCCCCTGTAAGCTGATAGGGTGCATAGAGGCCCCTAATAGCCAATCACAGCCCTTATTTGGCTCCTCCATGAACTTTTATGGTGCTTGTGTTGCTCCCCAAGCCTTTTTATATTTGACTGTGGCTCCCGAGTAAGAAAGGTTGGGGACCCCTGGTCTAAGACTTCCATGCAACTGTCTTCTCCTAAAGCTGGTAGGTCACCTTGGACATCACTTATTTATCTAATCCTCTTCTTCTTAAGTTGGTGGCCCCAGTCTTCTGCCATTGCCCTGCCCCCACCTATTCCTTCTTCTCCCAGTCCAATATAAGCCGTGGCTCCCGGCTCCCCTGCCAGAGGCCGTCGCTGCTTATTAACAGACATCAGATTTCCCATTTCAGCGCTACTGTTCCTCCAGTACTGGCCAAATGGACGCACCGTGTCGCTCTCCCAAAGATACTGCAGCCAAGTGCACACATTCTTTCCTCTGAGTCCCAGTGTATTGGCTAAAGGCACAGTTATGGGGCAGTGGAACTCATCTTTAAATGGACTGGAAAAAGCCCTGTTTCTCATCACTTAACCCTTGACACCAACATGACTCAAATGTCTGACATCAAAGGGGTTAAATATCTGTCAGTAAAATGTCTGCACTTTATTTGGCAAGTAGTATGATAGTGTTTGTCTGTCTCTCTGTATAGTATATATCTGAAATATTACAATTATTTTGGATGTCAATTATTATGTTTATCTGTCAAATCTATCTATATCTATTCATTTACTTCTCTATCAATCTATCTATCCATTTACTTCTTTTTCTATCTACCATCTTTCCATCTGTCTATTGATCTATTTATCATCTATCATCTATCTATTTATCATCTATCATATATCTAATCATTTTCTTCCTATTTAACAATCTATATTTCTGTCTATCTCTCTGATATAACACACGTACATAAAAAAAACATAAAAGAACTTTATTAAACCTGGTATTGCAGACTGTTTTTGTATTTGTTAGATCTATCTATATATCTATCATCTATCTTTCTTTCTTTCTTACTTTCTGTCTATCTATCTTAGGGATGCACTATTTTTGGATTTGGCCAAACCCCAAATCCTCTGTGAAAGATTCAGCTGAATATCAAATATGCAACTTAGCAGAAGGAAGGGTTAAAGAGAACTGCGTGTTATGCGGCCAGGACCATGGATTCGCCTGAATCCGAATCTTGCTGAAAAAGGCTGAATCTTGGCCAAACTGAATCCTGGATCCAGTGCATCCCTATCTATCTATCTATCTATCTATCTATCTATCTATCTATCTATCTATCTATCTATCATCTATCTATCTATCTATCTATCATCTATCTATCTATCTATCTATCTATCATCTATGTATCTATCTATCTATCCCCCTATCTATCTATCTATCTATCTATCTATCTATCTATCTATCATCTATCTATCTATCTATCCCCCTATCTATCTATCTATCATCTATCTATCTATCTATCATCTATCTATCTATCTATCTATCTATCTATCTATCTATCTATCTATCTATCATCTATCTATCTATCTATCCCCCTATCTATCTATCTATCTATCTATCTATGTATCTATCTATTTATGTATCTATCTATCTATGTATCTATCTATCTATCATCTATCTATCTATCTATCTATCTATCTATCTATCTATCATCTATCTATCTATCTATCCCCCTATCTATCTATCTATCTATCTATCTATCTATCTATCTATGTATCTATCTATTTATGTATCTATCTATCTATCTATCTATCATCTATCTATCTATCTATCATCTATCTATCTATCTATCTATCTATCATCTATGTATCTATCTATCTATCCCCCTATCTATCTATCTATCTATCTATCTATCTATCATCTATCTATCTATCTATCTATCCCCCTATCTATCTATCTATCTATCATCTATCTATCTATCTATCTATCATCTATCTATCTATCTATCTATCTATCATCTATCTATCTATCTATCCCCCTATCTATCTATCTATCTATCTATCTATGTATCTATCTATTTATGTATCTATCTATCTATGTATCTATCTATCTATCATCTATCTATCTATCTATCTATCTATCATCTATCTATCTATCTATCCCCCTATCTATCTATCTATCTATCTATCTATCTATGTATCTATCTATCTATCTATCATCTATCTATCTATCTATCTGTCTGTCTGTCTGTCTGTCTGTCTGTCTATCTATCTGTCTGCCTATCTATCTATCTATCTATCTATCTATCTATCTATCTATCTATCTATCTATCATCTATCATCTATCTCTGTCTATTATATCTATCTATCTATCTATCTATCTATCTATCTATCATCTATCATCTATCTCTGTCTATTATATCTATCTATCTATCTATCTATCTAGTTAAAGAGGGCCCTGCCCAAAAGAGCTTTGTTTGATCTATGTTGTAAAAATGTAAAGAAACGTTCCTTAGAATTATTTCTTTTATTATTAGGGATAAATGTATTTGTAGGGTTACACCTGTTTATAGAGACTGTTTCCTTCTTTCATTTGTTTCCCCAGTGTTCCTTTGGCAGTCGCTTTCTTAACCTTCATATCGATGCATTCTGGGAGCTTCACAGATCTGCAAAATAGAAAATTTATATTTACATTCAGAACAGGATTTCAATTAAAAAATGTAAATGAAACATTATTATTATTACAGGTATATGATCTGTTATCTGGAAACCTTCTATCCAGTAAGCTCTAAATAACAGGAAGACCTCACATATAGACTCAATTTTAAGCAATAAATTATAATTTTTAAAAATTATCTCCTTTTTCTCTGTAATAATAAAACAGTACCTGTACTTGATCCCAACTAAGATATAATTACCCCTTATTGGGGGCAGAACAGCCCTATTGGGTTTATTTCATGGTTAAATGATTCCCTTTTCTCTGTAATAATAAAACAGTACCTGTACTTGATCCCAACTAAGATATAATTACCCCTTATTGGGGCAGAACAGCCCTATTGGGTTTATTTCATGTTTAAATGATTCCCTTTTCTCTGTAATAATAAAACAGTACCTGTACTTGATCCCAACTAAGATATAATTACCCCTTATTGGGGGCAGAACAGCCCTATTGGGTTTATTTCATGGTTAAATGATTCCCTTTTCTCTGTAATAATAAAACAGTACCTGTACTTGATCCCAACTAAGATATAATTACCCCTTATTGGGGGCAGAACAGCCCTATTGGGTTTATTTAATGTTTACATTTATTTTAGTAGACTTAAGGTATGGAAAACCAAATTACAGAAAGACCCCTTATGCAGATGGCCCCAGGTCCTGAGCATTCTGGGTAACAGGTCCCTTACCTGTATTTTTATTCATGTACTTTTTAAGTGATTAAATACACAATGCTGAATTAGGATTAGTTATTTATAGTTATTTATATTCATAATTAAAAAAAAAAAAAAAAGGCAGCAGCTTAGAGACCTCAAAAACTGTATATCAAAATGCTTATATAATAATAACAATTTTTACTAAATAAATATAGTTTTGAGAAAAAATCAATTTCTGAGGAACGCTCACAATCCAACCAATGTGAATACGAATTTTTTAAACTCAAAGATTGTATTTATTTTCGTAACCAAATGGAAAATAAATCAATAAAAGCAGCAGACATGAAGATGGGAATTATACGGTTCCCAGAAAACTGGGGTTCCAACTGGAAGTGAGGGGGCAAACATCCAGCAATATAAAAAAACAATATTTAATTTGAAGGAAGTCAGGGTGGTATTGTCCCAGAGATATAATGGGAGATATAGTGAGAGATATAATAAGAGATATAATGGGAGATATAATTAGAGATATAATGGGAGATATAATTAGAGATATAATGGGAGATATAATGGGAGATATAATGAGAGATATAGTGAGAGATATAATGAGAGATATAATGAGCACTTTAGCTAAGGAGCAAAGGGAACAAACACTATCCCACGTAGCTATTGTATTGCCAATACTTAGCGGCCACCATTGATGGCTTCTATGACACAACTCAAAGCCTCTTGAGTGGAGTGCAGAGCTTTGAGCAAATAAATAAAGTCAATAGGTTCTTATACCGAGCTGAACAACCTGCACCAAGGGAATGGTGAAAGCCCCAGGCCATAGGTTTAATACGGATGCTTTTTTTGACCCCTGTGTTCCCGCTGTTGGGGCGCCAGCTTTCCCTGGCAATGCAGAGAGTGTCCCAGACTGCCCTTGTGTCTTATAGAAAATCTGTACAAATTATACATTTTACCCCACCCTTTTAATTTATAAAAAGTCCTTTTTACAGGAGATCATTGGCCAAATACATTTTGGCAAAGGGAAAAGATGGTGGCAAGGGGACAAGATGGTGGCAAGGGGACAAGATGGTAGCAAGGTGTTACAAGCAGGAAGGGTATGCATTAACCCTTTCCCTGGCAACAACATAGATTATATTTGCATTGTCAAAGCACAAGACCCAATCAGGCCCGGATTTGTAAGTAGTTATGTGTGGGCCGAGAAAAACTCAACCCACACCTGACAATGGGGGGCCTATGGGCGCCCTGAACACAAATCCAGTGCTGGACCCAATGATCCCCCCTTTCACCACATGAGTTGGGGGGCTGGTTGTGCTTCCTGCACCAAAGGGCTGGTTGAAAAGCATAAAGTGAAACTTACTAGGGGTGGCATTTTGCTGCCCCTGGCAAAGTGCCATCTCATACAAGTTTCTTGCCCTGCTTTGTGGCTGAAATGGCCCCATTCATTGTTGTCAAAGACGTCCCAGAATCACAGAATGTCAGTTCAGTGTTTCCATATTCTATTTAATTCTATTTAAATGACTGGGAAAAGAGTGTTGCCTAGCAATTCAGTATTCCCAGAGCGGCCAGTGGCATTTAAAGGGTTAAACACAATCCACCGACAGTATGGAATGTCCCATGTCTCAAATTCTTACACCTATTACTATATATCTAATATACAGTTTTTTTCAAGAGCCTTCATTGTTCAAGAAATGCCGGTGTCTGGGCTGATTAGTCTGTATTATGGTTAGCAAAGATACCGGGGTTAATTTACTAAATTGCCCCAAGGCAGTTACCCATGGCAACCAATGAGATATTTGCTTTAGGTCTTTAACTTGATGTAGACTGATTAAAACGAATTGCTGTTTGGTCGCCATTAGTAACTGCACTGGTGCAGCGTGGCGCCTATGTAAGTAAATCAGCCCCACAATTGTATTTATAGTCAATATCTATGCTGTTTACAAGCAGAGTGAGATCTCCAGATTGCATAAAGAAAATGGAGACACTTCTAGAAAAATCCACCCAGAAGGGCTGAGATCAGGCTGTAATCAGTGCAGCCCAGTGCAGCCCTGATTTATCAAATTAACCTGAAATTATACTTATCTGTACAGTAAGGCAAACATGTGCATTTGGGATAACCTGTGCTACCCCTTTGTGATAAAACTGGCTATATTGGTAAAAGATATCATATATACAGGTATGGAATCCGTTATCCAGAAACCCATTATCCAGAAAGATCCAAATTACAGAAAGCTTGTCTCCCATAGACTCCATTTTAATCAAATAATTTAGATTTTTAAAATTGATTTCCTTTTTCTCTGTAATAATAAAACAGTACCTTGTACTTGATCCCAACTAAGATATAATTACCCCTTATTGGGGGCAGAACAGCCCTATTGGGTTTATTTCATGGTTAAATGATTCCCTTTTCTCTGTAATAATAAAACAGTACCTGTACTTGATCCCAACTAAAATATAATTACCCCTTATTGGGGGCAGAACAGCCCTATTGGGTTTATTTCATGGTTAAATGATTCCCTTTTCTCTGTAATAATAAAACAGTACCTGTACTTGATCCCAACTAAGATATAATTACCCCTTATTGGGGCAGAACAGCCCTATTGGGTTTATTTCATGGTTAAATGATTTCCCTTTTCTCTGTAATAATAAAACAGTACCTGTACTTGATCCCAACTAAGATATAATTACCCCTTATTGGGGGCAGAACAATCCTATTGGGTTTATTTCATGGTTAAATGATTTCCCTTTTCTCTGTAATAATAAAACAGTACCTGTACTTGATCCCAACTAAGATATAATTACCCCTTATTGGGGGCAGAACAGCCCTATTGGGTTTATTTCATGGTTAAATGATTTCCCTTTTCTCTGTAATAATAAAACAGTACCTGTACTTGATCCCAACTAAGATATAATTACCCCTTATTGGGGGCAGAACAATCCTATTGGGGTTATTTAATGGTTAAATGATTCCCTTTTCTCTGTAATAATAAAACAGTACCTGTACTTGATCCCAACTAAGATATAATTACCCCTTATTGGGGGCAGAACAGCCCTATTGGGTTTATTTCATGGTTAAATGATTCCCTTTTCTCTGTAATAATAAAACAGTACCTGTACTTGATCCCAACTAAGATATAATTACCCCTTATTGGGGGCAGAACAGCCCTATTGGGTTTATTTAATGTTTTATTGATTTTTTAGCAGAATTGAGGTAGAAGATCCAAATTACGGAAAGACCCCTTATCCAGAATACCCTTGGTCCTATAACGGCTCCTATACCTGTACCTGTATGATTAGGCTTAGGATAGAATCACTCCTGCTCTTCGTTCCCTGTAATAGAATCCTGTGTGGAACCAATTTTTGAAACCTGAACCCAACCCATAACTGTGACCCACAACCCACACACCACATTTCTACCCCCTTGGACCCACTACCTGACCCGCAACTGCCTTATCCGTAACTCAATATTTGACCCGCTGACCACCATTAAACACATTTCACAGGAAGTACTGCTGCTGCAAACCAGAAGTGACATCATCAGAAGTGGACGGGGCAGAAAAAAACATTTACAAAAAATGTATAAAGGAGTAAAATATAAAGAATATAGATAATATAATATAAAATAAGAAATATAGATAAGACCCACATCCAGAAATCCTACCCTCAACCCACAGGGTACAATGTTGTCAGACTTATTGTAGAATCAATGATCATTTGTACCCTGTCTGTTGTATAATAATGCTGTGTCTTTATCAGAATATTCCTGGTGGGAGAAGACAATTGTATTATATAAGGTCACCTTAATTTATAGGGTCTGGCTGCAGTCCTGCCGGCACTAACACCCACACCGGGACACTGTGGGGGAAATGGCCTTGCAATTCCCTATAAACAAATGCAGCTGCCGGGGGCAGGGGGGGGGCACGGGGGGGTTTGTAGGAGAGGGACCGAGCACTGTTACTGATTGGATGGAAAGGCAACGTTGCAGCCATAGAGGTATAAAGGTTTCAGGACCTGTGAGTGGCCATTTGGAATTCAAAGTCTTTTGGATTTATATTAGTATCCTGCACTATGGGGCCTATTTGTCTAAATGGTGGTTAGTGTCGGACTGGGGGGCCCGGGGCCCAATCTCCAAGCTCCTTCTACTCCCCCCCTCACTCAACCTCTGTACATTGTATAATCTATTTTTCTATTTAGTCTCCTTGTTGGTATAGAGAGATAAGTAACGACCTGGAACTGGGCCACATGGTTAGAAGCAGGAGGGCCCCCTGACACCTGGGCCCGCCGGGAGTTTTCCTGGTATCCCTGTGGGCCAGTCCTGTGGGCCCCGACGCTGATTGTGGGAGAGGTGAGAGCAGTGGGTTTCTGATATTTGGTTTAAGATCCCTTTTGAGGCTGAAGAGTTAATCAGGGCCCCTTTGCTGACAGCAAGATAACTGATATAGGAAATCATTGTTGTATCAACTGCTCAACCATAATTACAAACATATCCTTGACAATAAATCACTGCTTTTCCCCAAACTTATCCAAACTGATTCTGGGCTTCCAGAAATATCTAGAACAAATAGGCATTATCACCTAATCTTCAGGCAGACCCCTAGTCACTCCTCCTGGGCCCCCAGGAGCCCAACCCCACAGTCCAGTAGCCACTTTTATAGATTATTATCATTCCCCAGACCCACAGTACTGTATAATGCTCTACAAAAGGGGATCATCAATAGCCCAATGGGCAGGTATAAGCCATTTCTGGGTAACAGTAGCCCCTCAGTACCCAGTATAGTTGCTCAGTAACCTGAATATACATCAAGCCAGTACTGGTTGTCAAGAATGATATATACAGTCCCCATCAGGGTATAATCAATACCTTGTACTGGGCATAGGCAGTTTCAAATAGGTTATAAGCAATTGCCCCCAGGGTATTAATGTCCTTAGTACTGGGAAACAACAGCTACAAAGAAGGGGTTAATAGTGTGTAGAGGGGAGAGGTGCAGGCGATGCACAGAGGGTGTTATACACATCACCTATGGGCAGCCCACAATAGGTTTCAGCAGCCAATGTAACATAGTAACATAGTAAGTTGGGTTGAAAAAAGACATACGTCCATCACGTTCAACCATGTGTTCCTCCATGATGAAAATTATTATTATTATTATTATTATTATTATTAACATTTATTTATAAAGCGCCAACATATTCGTCAGCGCTGTACAATAAGTAAATATAGCAACTTTTACCTCCAGTAGGAAAGAGGGTGTCCAATAAGGTGGAAGTACCCCTTGCTCTCCAGCTGTCACTAGGGTATTATATAAATATATACCCCCAATATAATATACAGGGCCACTGCAGGGCATATAGAATTGTATGCACCAGGGAGGGTAGAGATAGCCCCTGTAGCCCCCTAAGTTTATACCCCCAGTAGGATACAGGGAATCCCAGTGGGGTATAAACACAGCAGAACAGGGTGTGGGATTATAATTACCTGTAAACAATTACAATGGGTTAGTAACCATGGCAACTAAGGAAGGGTATGGGATTAAACCCCCAGTAGGATACAGGGAATGGGATTATACCCCCAGGAGGATACAGGGAATGGGATTATACCCCCAGTAGGATACAGGGAATGGGATTATACCCCCAGTAGGATACAGGGAATGGGATTATACCCCCAGTAGGATATAGGGAATGGGATTATACCCCCAGGAGGATACAGGGAATGGGATTATACCCCCAGTAGGATACAGGGAATGGGATTATACCCCCAGTAGGATATAGGGAATGGGATTATACCCCCAGGAGGATACAGGGAATGGGATTATACCCCCAGTAGGATACAGGGAATGGGATTATACCCCCAGTAGGATATAGGGAATGGGATTATACCCCCAGTAGGATACAGGGAATGGGATTATAACCCCAGTAGGATACAGGGAATGGGATTATACCCCCAGGAGGATACAGGGAATGGGATTATACCCCCAGTAGGATACAGGGAATGGGATTATACCCCCAGTAGGATACAGGGAATGGGATTATACCCCCAGAAGGATAATGAAAATCCCAATGGGGTATAAAAATCCTACTAGGGAAAGAATTTTTATTAGACCCCGCCCCCAGGTGGTCAATAGGCAGACCCCGCCCCCCTCTCTCTTCTTCTTTCTCTGGAGCTCCCCCAGTGGCTGGGAGGGCAATTACCCCTAGAATGACTGATCTAAGCCTGTTGCCTTTAACCTCTTCGCTGCGGAAGCCAGGCAACCATCACCCTGGGGCACCTGAGGGGGTTAATCAAAATCGAAGGCAATTTGCTGATTTGTCACAATTCTAGCCGCCTAATTTATCAGTGACTAATTAAATCCAAGTGCCTTCTGTATTCCTACAGGCGAGTTTATATCAATAGAAAGAGGCAGATTTTGAAAGAACCCATTTTACCAGTTTAAAAAGAAAAAAAAATCGTCACATAACAAAGATTCACTTCTATTTGAGGAATAACCCAATTTAAAGATTTGTATTTTTAACTCTAAATGTAACAGAAAAGATCAGGACAGCAATGGGATTATATGGCACCTATTCCTGTCTTGTTCCATTACTTTCGTTTCAAGAGAAAATCATCTTTCAAATAATAATTATTATTGAAGTTTCGTTTCCTAGAGTGCAATTAATCAACCAAAGAACAATAAAATAGAATTATTTGATTGGGCTACGGCTTCTTATTAAAGTTTTACATGGTGTTTGTAGTTCAGCTGGATCTCAGTTGCCCCTGACCACAAACCACAAGTTCGCCAGAAACAAAAACATCAAATACAGGGAAAGATCGTAAACGATTCCTTTTGGTAAATACAACCATCAACAATGCAAATCGTATAAAGAATTTTATGCCGTCAATGTGTGTAAAAATCCTGCCAAATATAAAGCACAAGAAGACTAATACGAAGATAGATGATATTTTTCGTTAACTAATTTCAAAGTCAGCAAACTGCAATGGACTCAGATCCTTCAACGTCGTTAGATTTAATTCCTATGTTACAAATACGCTTAAGATGATATGATTCGATTCCTATTAGACAGCCAAAGCCTTATTGATTGACTGCAGGCAATCATTTTATATGCAGGTAAAATAATCTGTATATTAAAACGTTTGAACTGAAGTAAAGAAAACTTGGAGTGGGATAAAAAAAAAAAAAAGCCCCGGGGGTCAACTTTACAACATCTTCTCATTTATCCAGTTAAATTTGTCCTTTTTTTTCCATCAACTGCAACTTTCAGCTTTCTATAGGGACAGTAACAAAAAGATTTCACGCTTAACTTCAAGGGGACAAAGGGACCTCACGCCAGTATGCTCCCTGTGGCCTGAGTCTTGCTGCCAGAAACACAAAATGACCCTTTATACAAAGGTATAGAAATAAAGAGGGACCTGGTGTCAAAATCTCAAATTTCCAACAAATTTGTATTTTATTTTCAACAGATTTAGCTGCAGACTCGGTATAAATAAGAAACATTTCCCTGTGTGTGTATAAGGAAATACAAATTAAATCAAAATAAGTCCCTGTTCTAGTTATTAAAGTACTTTATTTATTTATGATCGATTTATTTGTTTTAAGCTTTCTCACCAAATGGGGGTTTTTTTGCAGAAAATTCGACTTGTACAGAAAAAAGAGAATTTAGTTTGTAAACTTTGAACAAATGTAAATCTGCAAAGAAAACACAGGTCCCCAGATAAGATTAGATCGAAACAATATTTCTCCCCCGATTATCTACGTGTATATATGTAAGCCATTAAAATAACAGTCAAAACCTGCACTAGATTTTGAATTCTAAAATATTTCCTTCGTTTCAGGCAATCTATTCTGCATACATCTCATCGTGTGTGTTTCAATTGTTTCATTTCAGCTTTGCTTTCTAATGCTTAATCGAAACTTGCATACATTTAGCATGGACTCTATAGTTACAATATCAATTATTCATCAAATATCCCCGTGTATAGTTCTAAATAACAAAATATTTCATCGCAGGGCCTCTCCATCGTTTACATTATGTAGAAGTAAATATATATATAATAGATATTACAAAATATTTTTTTAAATTGTTCATTTTCCATGAACAATAAATCCCTGAGCTGTATAATACCTGTTTAGTGAAATTATACATGTACCTAAAATAAAGGGGACATTGTAGCGACTGGAAATAATAATTGTTTATTATATATTCTCTTTCTGGTGTGTCGTTGTACTGTGTGGGAGAAAGCGTTATAATATAGTTGTATAAACATATTTACATGCTTCTGAAATAAGGCAAAACGAGTAGAATTCGATCCTTGTACGAATTATAATAATATTAAATATAATATATGTGTTATATATGTATATATAGTAATGATTTTGCATGTATTCGGTATTTCTTATTATAAATATATCGAATGTATCTGACAAGGCGATTTCCTCTGAATAAAAAATAACAAAATTGCTTTTGATTTCCCTACTGAGGCCTCTCTTAACGTTTCAATGGACGTTAATATTTAACCCCTTCATCTGACAAACTCCTAAGTTTCATGGCACCCTGTTCAGGAAGATAAAAGTCTTACTTACCCAAGTCCAGATGAACCCATTAGGGAGGGTTTGTGGCTGTTCAGAACCGGTGCTGGATATACAGGCAGATGCAATTCACAGAACAAGCTGATTGCCAGCCAAGCGATAGATTAGCATGGGGTCTGCAGCCCTGAGATTCTAATCAATACCCTTCTACTCACATGCCAGATGGTTTGGGGAAAATACAAAAATAAAATACTTGGAATTAACCTACCAATACTGATCAGTTTTAACGGTTTTATATATTATTTGTATTTATTTGTGCCTTTGTAACAAATTCATCTCCACTGATAAATAGAGTATATCCGTAGAATGACAGTAAATAAGAATAAAAGAAAAAATCCGGGAATGAGTGCCTATAAATTTAAAAACAAAAAAATTTGATTATACAAAGGATAAGGAAAACGATCCATAGCTAATAAATGTAAAAAGAATAAAATCCTTAGATTAGAACAAAGCCCAATAAAATGCTCAGGATATGCGGGTCTCTATAGGAGTTTTTACAGTCTATGTTTAATGTCATTAAACGGCCATTGGCTACATTGTAAGCCTGCGGATCAATAGGTTTCCCTATTAGAGCTCTCCTTGATTATATATAAATATATATATTGCTTTTTGCATTGTTACATTGCCTTTTCTACGGACTGAGCCCACAGTACTGGGTTTCATAGATGGTGCAGTGTTTATTAAGGAGAAAATGATTATTGTATAATGCTGAAATCTATCCATGAATTCAGTTATTTAAAGCCTGGGCTTCTGTTTTATAGGGGGGGCAATAAAATAATAAAGGGAAAAAACAGTGTTGGGTTGTTGTTTAACACTAGCAGTGTGTGTGCAGGGCTGGGTGTGAGTGTGTATGGGGAGAATGTAAATGGAGCCTGTGTTAGCAAACACTGCTAAGGTACAGACTATAGAATGAAGGCTTCGGAATATTGATCAGAATTCACAATCACCTTTAAACTCCACCGTCACATGACCCTCCCCCGGCTCCAGCAGTAAGGATATGGCTAGTAGATTAGCAGTGATTGGCAGCAGGCAGGTGAATACCGGCCACTGCACACGTTTAGGAATAAAATATAGGGTTCAACCATGTGGGGTACTGGGGTATATTATCTGCCCCTCATAGAATCTTAGATACCAGCTTTTTTTCCAATATGAAAAAAATATTTGTCTAATGAATAACATCAGAGATAAAAGCACACAGCTGTAATGCTGGGACCTGGGCTAGAAATATAAGTTTTTTTGGGTATATAATTCCAGCCCCCCCTGACCAGAACAGTAACCCAAAGTTATTCACCCCTGGGATACTGGGAATGGAAACAGGGCACTGTAATACATATACATTCGATATATAGATACAAACACACAATTGCACAACTGGTGTGCTTGATATAAAGTGCTTTATCACAAATCAACCTTTCGATACTCACAGGGGTCTTAATCACTTATCAAGCAAGTCTCTAGTAGTATAACTGTGTTGTTATTGTATATGTTGTTAGCTGTGATACGTGTGCAAAAGCCCAATATTGGATGTGTGTGTGTTCCCTCTTTCTCATTTTACCTACACTTATGTACGTCTGTGTGTAGGTGTTTGTGTGCATGTGAAATGAGACACAGTACCATAAGAGTCTTTGAAGTGTGTGTATTTATTATATGTGCCTGTGTGTATGGATATGTATGTGTGCTTGTATGTGGTTGTGTGTGGAGGGGGTGGATCATTGTATAAGAGTAGTTGTGCAACAGTAGGTGTATATTCTGAAAGAGTAAGTGTGTAAGAATGAGTGTGCATGTGTTTATCAGTAAATGTAGGTGAATGTTTAAGTGCAAGAGTATGTAAAAATAGGTGTGTGTGTGTGTGTATGTTACGTGAGTGTGTAACAGTTGGTGTGTATATGGGAGTGTGTGTGTAGGATTCAGTGTGTAACAGTTGGTGTGTATATGGGAGTGTGTGTGTAGGAGTCAGTGTGTAACAGTTGGTGTGTATATGGGAGTGTGTAGGAGTGAGTGTGTAACAGTTGGTGTGTATATGGGAGTGTGTAGGAGTGAGTGTGTAACAGTTGGTGTGTATATGGGAGTGTGTAGGAGTGAGTGTGTAACAGTTGGTGTGTATATGGGAGTGTGTAGGAGTGAGTGTGTAACAGTTGGTGTGTATATGGGAGTGTGTGTGTGGGAGTGAGTGAGTGTGTAACAGTTGGTGTGTTTATGGGAGTGTGTGTGTGGGAGTGAGTAAGTGTGTAACAGTTGGTGTGTATATGTGTGTGAGTGTGTGTGTGTGTGAGTGAGTGTGTAACAATTGGTGTGTATATGGGAGTGTGTAGGAGTGAGTGTGTAACAGTTGGTGTGTATATGGGAGTGTGTGTGTGTGTGGGAGTGAGTGAGTGTGTAACAATTGGTGTGTATATGGGAGTGTGTGTGTGGGAGTGAGTGAGTGTGTAACAGTTGGTGTGTATATGGGAGTGTGTAGGAGTGAGTGTGTAACAGTTGGTGTGTATATGGGAGTGTGTAGGAGTGAGTGTGTAACAGTTGGTGTGTATATGGGAGTGTGTAGGAGTAAGTGTGTAACAGTTGGTGTGTATATGGGAGTGTGTGTGTGGGAGTGAGTGAGTGTGTAACAGTTGGTGTGTTTATGGGAGTGTGTGTGTGGGAGTGAGTAAGTGTGTAACAGTTGGTGTGTATATGGGAGTGTGTGTGTGTGTGGGAGTGAGTGAGTGTGTAACAATTGGTGTGTATATGGGAGTGTGTAGGAGTGAGTGTGTAACAGTTGGTGTGTATATGGGAGTGTGTGTGTGTGTGGGAGTGAGTGAGTGTGTAACAATTGGTGTGTATATGGGAGTGTGTGTGTGGGAGTGAGTGAGTGTGTAACAGTTGGTGTGTATATGGGAGTGTGTAGGAGTGAGTGTGTAACAGTTGGTGTGTATATGGGAGTGTGTGTGTGGGAGTGAGTGTGTAACAGTTGGTGTGTATATGGGAGTGTGTAGGAGTGAGTGTGTAACAGTTGGTGTGTATATGGGAGTGTGGAGTGAGTGAGTGTGTAACAGTTGGTGTGTATATGGGAGTGTGTGTGTGGGAGTGAGTGTGTAACAGTTGGTGTGTATATGGGAGTGTGTAGGAGTGAGTGTGTAACAGTTGGTGTGTATATGGGAGTGTGTGTGTGGGAGTGAGTGTGTAACAGTTGGTGTGTATATGGGAGTGTGTGTGTGGGAGTGAGTAAGTGTGTAACAGTTGGTGTGTATATGGGAGTGTGGAGTGAGTGAGTGTGTAACAGTTGGTGTGTATATGGGAGTGTGTGTGTGGGAGTGAGTAAGTGTGTAACAGTTGGTGTGTATATGGGAGTGTGGAGTGAGTGAGTGTGTAACAGTTGGTGTGTATATGGGAGTGTGTGTGTGGGAGTGAGTGTGTAACAGTTGGTGTGTATATGGGAGTGTGTAGGAGTGAGTGTGTAACAGTTGGTGTGTATATGGGAGTGTGTGTGTGTGGGAGTGAGTGAGTGTGTAACAATTGGTGTGTATATGGGAGTGTGTGTGTGTGGGAGTGAGTGAGTGTGTAACAATTGGTGTGTATATGGGAGTGTGTGTGTGGGAGTGAGTGAGTGTGTAACAGTTGGTGTGTATATGGGAGTGTGTAGGAGTGAGTGTGTAACAGTTGGTGTGTATATGGGAGTGTGTGTGTGGGAGTGAGTGAGTGTGTAACAATTGGTGTGTATATGGGAGTGTGTGTGTGGGAGTGAGTGAGTGTGTAACAGTTGGTGTGTATATGGGAGTGTGTAGGAGTGAGTGTGTAACAGTTGGTGTGTATATGGGAGTGTGTGTGTGGGAGTGAGTGTGTAACAGTTGGTGTGTATATGGGAGTGTGTGTGTGTGGGAGTGAGTGAGTGTGTAACAATTGGTGTGTATATGGGAGTGTGTGTGTGGGAGTGAGTAAGTGTGTAACAGTTGGTGTGTATATGGGAGTGTGTGTGTGGGAGTGAGTAAGTGTGTAACAGTTGGTGTGTATATGGGAGTGTGTGTGTGTGGGAGTGAGTGAGTGTGTAACAATTGGTGTGTATATGGGAGTGTGTGTGTGTGGGAGTGAGTGAGTGTGTAACAGTTGGTGTGTATATGGGAGTGTGTAGGAGTGAGTGTGTAACAGTTGGTGTGTATATGGGAGTGTGTAGGAGTGAGTGTGTAACAGTTGGTGTGTATATGGGAGTGTGTGTGTGGGAGTGAGTGTGTAACAGTTGGTGTGTATATGGGAGTGTGTGTGTGTGGGAGTGAGTGAGTGTGTAACAATTGGTGTGTATATGGGAGTGTGTGTGTGGGAGTGAGTAAGTGTGTAACAGTTGGTGTGTATATGGGAGTGTGTGTGTAGGAGTGAGTGTATAACAGTTGGTGTGTATATGGAAGTGTGTAGGAGTGAGTGAGTGCGTAAGGGTGAGTATGTACGAGTGAGTGTGTAAGGATGAGTGTGTAAGGAGCTCTTGGCTAAGATCAGACCCACTATTCCAAACAGCAGCTCCCAGGGGCCCCGACTTGGCTTCCCCCCTGCCCCTCCCAGGAATGGTAGGGCCCCCAATGCTGGTAAATGGGATGGCTATGGAGCGGCCCACAGACGCCCAGGATGGGGGGGGACACTAGGGCCAAACAAGGCACATTTGCTACTTTCCTTCTTCCCTGTGCAAGTTTTCTCTAACAGCTGGAAGCGGCCGGGGGGGCAGTTCTTAAGGAGACCCCCTGCTCTTCCTGTGACAGCTGATCAAAAGAAAATAGGTCACGCTTTTCAAACTTATGTCCTCCCTTTGCTTAATTACTGGCCCTTAGACAAAGGGAACATCTGCGCAACCTCAGCACCCAAATCCTCCGCATCCCGGGGCCCCGACCCCCCCCCGACCCGCTCCTCAGGGCTCCCCCCCAGCCCATACACAGGGGCCCCATTCCCACCTGACTGTGCGGCTCTGCCCCCCCGGGGCCTCTCCCTGTCAGACCTTTATGGGCACAAATAAACGTTTCGGCCGCTAATTTGTATGGAGCCTTTCAGCAGTAAAACCCAGACCGCACCAAGCGGGACCTGCCATTATACCCAACTGCTCTGGGATCTGGACTACATTTCCCAGCATGCCCGGTTGGGATCCTGGGTGCTGCTTCTGTTATCCCTTACAAGTAATATTAAGGGAATTAATGACCCCCCCCCCCCCCATTGACCGTGTTAACCCCTTCTCACCCGCTGTGTGTGACTACTAACACCAATGACTGTGCTCCAATCAGTATTTAAACCAATTCAGACCGCTCGGTGTATCCATACAATCGCACAAAGAGCAACTGATACATTGGACAATCGCAAGCGTCTCTCTGCAACAATGTATCGCTGACACAGACTACAGGATCAAAGCGCTGCCAGACCTATCCCCCCACATACAGCTACAGAAGTCGGGGCTACTTTGTCGTACCATAATAAAGGGGCAGTTGATTGGATTCTTGCTTGCCCCCCATCCTTGCAGCAAACACTGGAGCAATGTGAGTAGGGAGAAGCTCAAACCAAACTTAGCTGAGCCATCCCCGCCTCGCCCACTCTGATTGGCTGCCGAGCTCTTACTGCCAACTGTCACCGGACATCTGCCTCTTGCGACTGGCTGCTGCGTCTGTCTGCAAAGCCCACTGCGACCGCCTCCCCTTCTCCCGGAGAGCGAGTTAGGCTGCGCTTTCAGCAAAGCCCATTCTGGACAGCTCCGTCTCCCTGAGCAGAAGACGCCAGAGGAGTAGAGGGGTCGGACATGGCGAGGAGCAGCGGCAGCGACAGGAATCGGTGATCGGCACATCCACCCCCCCAGCCCCCGGCCCCCCGACCCGCACTCAGCACTCACCCTCACAGCCACTCACCCTCACAGCCACTCACCCTCACAGCCACTCACCCTGACACCCACTCACCCTGACACCCACTCACCCTGACAGCCACTCACCCCCCTGTCAAACACCCAGAGGCCTTATACCCCCCTGCCCCCCATCCCCTAGGACCCCCGTACCCTATGGACTGAATGAAGACTGCCTACAACGCCTTTAGATGCCTAACCAAAGAGCTGGATGCCTGCGCCATGAATCCGGAGATGACAATGGACAGTCTGGCCAGTTTGCACGGTGGGACGAGCCATGAGCAGGATCTGATCAGTAGCCACAGCCCTCACCATCACCGGAGGCTCCACCAGGACCTGACCCCTCCATCCTCCCGCTCGGCCATGGTCTCCAGCATGGCTTCCATCCTGGACGGGGCTGGGGAGTACCGGCCTGAGCTGTCTATCCCCCTCCATCACGCCCTGAGTATGCCCTGCGACTCGTCGCCCCCCGGGATGGGCATGAGCAGCACCTACACCACCTTAACGCCACTCCAGCCTCTCCCACCCATCTCTACCGTGTCCGAGAAATTCCATCACCCCCATCATCACCCTCACCATCACCATCACCACCACCAGCGCCTGTCTGCCAATGTCAGCGGGAGCTTCACCCTCATGAGGGACGAGAGGGGCATCCCGGCCATGAACAACCTGTACAGCCCCTACAAGGACATGGGGATGGGTCAGAGCTTGTCCCCCCTGGCGGGGACCCCCCTGGGCAACGGCTTGGGATCCATCCACAACACCCAACAAAGCCTCCATAACTATGGACCTCCTGTTCATGACAAAATGCTCAGCCCAAACTTTGATGCCCACACCGCCATGCTGGCAAGGGGGGATCAGCACCTCTCCAGGGGCCTTGGCACCCCACCTTCCGCCATGATGTCCCACCTGAGCGGGATGCACCACCCTAGTCACCCAGGTCATGCCCAGACCCATGGGCCAGTGTTAGCCTCCAGCCGGGACAGGCCGCCCTCCTCCTCTGGCTCCCAGATGAACAGCTCTGGGCAACTAGAAGAAATCAACACCAAAGAAGTTGCCCAGAGGATCACAGCCGAGCTGAAGCGCTACAGCATCCCGCAGGCCATCTTTGCCCAAAGGGTCCTGTGCCGCTCCCAGGGGACCCTCTCCGACCTGCTAAGGAACCCCAAACCTTGGAGTAAACTCAAATCTGGCAGGGAGACCTTCAGGAGGATGTGGAAATGGCTGCAAGAACCCGAGTTCCAAAGAATGTCAGCTCTTCGGCTTGCAGGTGAGTTACAGAGCCCCCCCTACACCCCAATGAGCTTAGAAAGTGTCACTGGAGACCCCCCCAAAGTTTGTCCTTTGCAGCAGCAGCGACTCCATGGGAATATAATGTGGCTGTCATTAAGTGCATCTTCCATCCCACTCCTTTTAATTAGGAAACCAGCAAAGATAAGTATCAATTAATGCCGTGAATTTGATTACTTTACGGTTAAAAGTGGTTTCAGTTTGGATTTTATTGTAGCGGGGTTTATTGTCACTTGGGAATATTGGACTGTCCCTAGAACAAAAACAGGAGTTCTGTGCAGTCCTAGTTCTGGGGGTGCTGTGGCTTCTGGGGGTGCAGTGGCTTCTGGGGGGGCAGTGTTTGTTATCCCTGGTTCAAGTGTTTTATAGAAGGGTATGTGTTTTACTTTTAATGTGAGTTTTGGGCTTGAAGACCCCTGATACAATCACAGGGCAAACTATTGATTGTTGTTGGTTGGGGGGGGGATACTGTATATACACTGTATCTCTCATTGTGAAGTGATGCACCTCCTCTAGTGGCCAAAGCGGGAACTGCGCCTGTCTATTGTTCTGGAATTACAAGCTCTCATGAAGTCATCTCATAGCAAAGTCTCAGCCGTTTTCTTATTTTCCAGAACATGTGCAAGAATTTTTTCCCATGACATTTTTATCCTCATTCCATTTTTTTTTTATGCTGCTTTTAAATAACAAGAGGCGACAGCCAGTTTCCTCAGTGTGGAGGAGGGAATGTCAATTGGATGGAAACTGTTTCCTTATTGTATAATGATACAAAAAGTTACAATTCGTGATTGTTCCAATAATCGGAAAGATTCTGATTAAGACGAAAAACAAAAATAACCCCATGTTAATAGCAAATGCTATTGGCAATGATGATTTAACGGGATATTTTTAAAATACAATTGGACTTTTGGTTTAAGCATTTAACATAGTTATATTAAGTTCCTCTGCTGAACGGTTTCATTTTGTTATAATTATTACATTTATACCTGACCCCTGAATGAATGAGATTAATAGGAAACAGGTTAATTGATTTTTGTTTGTTTACTTATATGCATTAGTGTATTTAAGTCGGGTATTTACTGCCTTTTCTTATAAAAACTCGTTTCATATAAAGGGACCCGCATGTAATAATTAATTTATTGGAGGTGCCAGTGTTATTATAGAATGGGGCAGGCAGGCTTAGTGAGACTGGGTATAATAAGGGCAAATAGTAGCTTTCCTTTGGGCACTTCATTACTCTGGGCACAGAGGCCTGTTGGTTTGTGGAAGGGAAAACCTTGCTCAGTGCATTCTGATCACGTACAAACTTAACTACAATATAAGAGCTTTGAGCCTGATGAGCATATTACCTCCCTTGCAGCCAGTTCGCTTTGATTTCCTATTAAAACCAGTGCAGTAATACAGTGCCCCCCCTCCCAGCAGATGGTAGGTAATATTTTCCCCATCAACTGGACGCTTTTAGAATCAAGGAAATGAAATATACAGGGGCCCATAAATATTATATCTGCATTTCTATGGCAGAGGGTAGGAATTAAGGCTTTGTTTGACTGTCCTGGGGGCCCTTCTTCCCATAGGCAGGTTACTGGCTCATAATCTGTGCTGTGTAGCTACAGGGGATGGGGGGCTGCTGACAATTTCTAGCACTTATTATTGATACAAACCGGGGGTCTGTATAGACTGCTACTTTCACTTGCTCTTGGTTAAACAGGCAGAAGACTGGAGTCTGGGGTCTCAAGATCAGCCCCCAAGCTGGGAGACTCTTTCAAGGTGAGAGACGTTTGCAGGCTCAGTGTTCATGATGAATCCTCTTTGTTCATCCTCTATATGTGCTGGGGGGGGGGGGGTTTCTCTGGTTCTAGATTATATGCAAGTGGAACTTTAGATAGGGACAGACAATGCATAGATATCGATTTATAATTTATATATATAATATTATATAGATAGATAGATAGATAGATAAATATGTTAATGTATATATATATATAGAGAGAGAGAGAGAGAGGGGTATTATTATATATGTCTGTATATGTATATATACACATATATTAATATGTGTGTGTGTATATATATATATATATTTATATATATACACATATAGATAGATAGATAGATAGATAGATAGATAGATAGATATGTTAATATAAGTGTGTGTGTGTGTGTATATATATACACATATTAATATGTGTGTGTATATATATATATAGCTATATATCTATATATATATATATACACACACACATATAGATAGAAAGATAGATATACATATATATATGTGTGTTAATATATGTGTGTGTGTGTATGTATATATACACATATATTAATGTGTGTGTGTGTATGTGTCTATATATATATATATATATAACACCTATGAGGAAAAGGTATGGGGGTATTAAAAATTAAAAAAAAGGCAGAAGAAATAATCCAGGCAAATAGTGACAGGTTAGTGTCCTTTGGCCAAGTGTATTCATCAATCCCCCCTTTCGCTTATTCTGTATTTTGCTAGTGGATCTGACTTATCTGATTGATTTTTCTCAGATTACATCTGTTGAATATGCATTTGTTATCGAGTGATTCCTCCGGTTGTCATAATATTATAACGCCCCTTGTTTCACATTCTGCCCCACTTATATACCCGACCCTATAATTACCCCCCATAATGTGCGGATTTGGAATATTCAGAGCCAGGCTGCAATTTGTGGCTATTGAGGATTTGGCTGCTCGGAGAGGAGGAAGGTTCTTTAGTGGCTAAATAGGGGGATTAGGTGTTGCTACTGAATGATACTGTTAGCAATGCTGGGTGATTAGTAAGGAATATCCCATTATACACACCCGGCCTGCATTGTACGTGTGCCAGGGAATTATCATTAATACAAATGCGCAATTTACACACAAACGCGCAATTCCAAACAGACAAAAGACAAGCATTTCCATACTGAAATATACATACAAATATACAGACTGCAAAAGTATTTTTTCTTTGAAAAATCTGTTCATGTTACTGTGTATATTTCCTCTTATTGCAGGTTTTTTTGTCCCGGTTTTTAATAATATTAAAAAATATTACGTGTTCAGTAGCATTCTATAAATAAATAGGTGCATAAAAGCATATATATAAATAGTAAATCACAGAGTCAATACTGGGGGTTTATTATGCACCGAGCTCAGAGTGAAAATAAATGATTAAAATTAAGATTTCCCGATTTCATAGGGAGAGGAAACCAAAAAATTGGGGGATTTGTGGCCAAACTGTATAATATTCAGTGCTTTCCATAGAACACAGAGCAAACAGAATTAGGGGAGAAATATTTGAACTAAAGTTTATTTCGGATTTTTTTTATACATAGTCCAGTGAAGCAGTCGCACAATAGGCCCAGGGGGTGCAGGAGTATTGGGGTGAGGGCCTGACCAGTGACTGGTTCATCAGGATCAATGTCGTGCCACGTCTCTGCTTTATGGCATTTATTTCTTGCGTCTGTCTGTGGTACAGATTTCAGGAAAAAAAATGAACTTTTTGGTTTATATTTGTCTCCTACTGCCTATATTTAGTCTCGGTTTTATCCGATTTTTAAACTCTAGGCGGTTTTTATTTTCATAAATAATAATTTTTATATTTTTATAATTATTAAAGAGAAGGTGAAATTTTATGTGTGTGCCTCAGTCCCCCTTTTATAAATTACATTGATTCGAGATTATTAATAACAAGGTAGACGGTAGATAAATAGTTGACGAGCATAATAGGTAGATAGATAGATAGATGATAGATAGATAGATAGATAGATAGATGATAGATAGACAGATAGATAGATCGATGCTTATAGATAAAGGAAAGAGAGAAAGAGTATATAACCAAATAACTAACTTGTACTAGACAAACATAGATACTTAAATAGAAAGATTATATAGGAACATTGATTAGTAGAAATAGACAATAGAGAGACAGAGGTAGAGAGATTGATAATAGATAGATAGATAGATGATAGATAGATAGATACATAGATAGATAGATACATAGATAGTTAGATAGATAGATAGATAGATGATAGATAGATACATAGATAGATAGATACATAGATAGTTAGATAGATAGATAGATAGATAGATAGATAGATAGATGATAGATTTTGAAGAGAGAGAGTATATAACCAATGAACTAACTTGTGCTAGACAAAGATACACAACAAGAGCGATGAAAAAAGGAAAACTGATTAGTAAAAATAGATAATAGAGAGACAGAGGGAGATCGATCAATAGATAATAGATAGATGATAGATAGATAGATAGATGATAGATAGAAATTTGGAGGGATAATGTATTGTTTTCTTACAATAATATGAATCCGAATGATTTTATTAACATTTTTTACCCTGGTTATTACAGTTATAAGGGTATCATTTGCCATTGTGCAGATCTGGTAAATACAATTCTGCGTTATTAAATTAAATTGATAAGGAATATTTGTATTTGGTATTGGGAAGGAAAGTGAAAGTGAGCGCAAACGGATTCAGTTGGCAATCACACAGTAAATCTGTTTCCATACTGGGGGTACTGGGGGTATTGGGGCGCTCAGACTGGCCGCTATGATGGGGTGTCCCAGTCTCCCACATTTCTGTACAGGAGCCAATCGATCCTCATCATGTTGGGAAGATTAATAGAAACCTCTTTACTGCTACACAAGGAGAGGAAGGTGCGGACCCAGTTCCCATTGATCTGGAATGTGATCTGCCTGGTTTCCAGTAAAGAGAGGAGCTGGGCTTCCCAGCACAGAGCTGCCAGTCCCTCCCCCACCCAGCTCCTCTCCCTGACACTTCCAGTCCCGCTAAGCATTCTGGGATAGAAGAGAAGCCAAGGGGTCTCAGGAGCCCCGTCCCAGGCTCAGCTGCCCCCACAATGGGCCCGGATCCCTAATGCAGAGTTTGGGGCTGGATAGCCAGAGAGGTGATTGCTAATACCAGTCATTATTTGTACCTGTAATATTTCATTGGGACCTATTGGCATACTGGTAAAAATCTGTGAAAAATAATATAAAAGTTTTTTTTATCTATTTATCTGTCTACTCCTACCATTTCATACATCACTCTTTCTATGATTATTCTCATATATCTCTAACTTCATCTGGTTCCTTGTATCTACCCCACTATATACACCTCTCCCTCTGTATTTATGTCTCCATAATTATCTATTATCCATTTCTACCAATTTTTTATATTTAGTTATCTATATTTTTTAGAGTGCAATTTAAATATCTGCCTATATGCTCTCTTTCTCTCAGTTTTTCTTAATCTGTCTGTCTGTCTATTTATCTATCTATCTATGCATCTATCATCTATATCTATCTATCTATCATCTATCTATCTATCTATCTATCTATCATCTATCTATCTATCTATCTATCTATCATATATCTATCTTTCTATCCATCTATCTAGATGATAGATAAATAGATAGAAATATCGATAGATTTCTCTATCATCTCTTTCTGGATAGATAGATAGATGATAGATAGATAGATAGACAGACAGATAGATAGATACATAGGTAGATGATAGATAGACAGATAGATATATAGGTAGATAGACAGATAGATATATAGGTAGATAGACAGATAGATATATAGGTAGATAGACAGATAGATAGACAGACAGATAGATAGATACATAGGTAGATGATAGATAGACAGATAGATATATAGGTAGATAGACAGATAGATATCACTGCATTACGACACTGTATCTAAGCGTTAGGGTGACACTGTATGTAGAAGTCTACAAAGACGCCGAATCCCAGTAAGTTTCGATCTGTGGCCCAGTGTTGCTATATTGTTGCTATAGGGCCTGGGATGGGAATCGCACTGTCTGTGTCATTGGGTTGGGATTTTCCCCACATCAAATACACAAAGGCTGGGTCTGACTCTGTACAAAATATTTGCTTTATATGCAATACTTGCACTGTCGCACATTATTCCGTGCTGGTTCTGACTATGGAAAGTCCACAGTAGCTCAGCTACATACGGGATCTTTGTGTGTGTGGGAGCTCCGCGACGGCGGGACTGGGGCTCCGCACCTGCGGCTCAGTATAACAGCGCGGATGGGCCGGGACCGACACTGCTATTTGGGGGTTAAATACCCAGCGCTACTGGCACTTCTGAATGCCCCTCAGCCTGGAGCTTTCTTATATGCGAGTACATTGGGGGTTATATATATATATACATATTGAGTTGTTTTGTTACATGGCACCATATGCTTATAGATATATAAGGGGTTCGGAACCCCCCAGGCAGCCGATTTACCTGCGTCGTAGGGGACTATATGTGGGCCTGGAGCCTGTGCTGGTATGTACCAAATTAATACATACATGTGAATAGAATCTGTGTTCAGACAAACTGAAATGTGTGCTGAACATGTATGTAGGTCAGTAGGGAATGTGTGTATGTCTGTATGTATGTCTGTATGTAGGTCAGTAGGGAATGTGTGTATGGCCCATGTATGTCTCTATGTATGTCTGTATGTATGTCTGTATGCAGGTCAGTAGGGAATGTGTGTATGGCCCATGTATGTCTCTATGTATGTCTGTATGTATGTCTGTATGTAGGTCAGTAGGGAATGTGTGTATGGCCCATGTATGTCTCTATGTATGTCTGTATGTATGTCTGTATGTAGGTCAGTAGGGAATGTGTGTATGGCCCATGTATGTCTGTATGTATGTCTGTATGTATGTCTGTATGTAGGTCAGTAGGGAATGTGTGTATGGCCCATGTATGTCTCTATGTATGTCTGTATGTATGTCTGTATGTAGGTCAGTAGGGAATGTGTGTATGGCCCATGTATGTCTGTATGTATGTCTGTATGTATGTCTGTATGTAGGTCAGTAGGGAATGTGTGTATGGCCCATGTATGTCTCTATGTATGTCTGTATGTATGTCTGTATGCAGGTCAGTAGGGAATGTGTGTATGGCCCATGTATGTCTCTATGTATGTCTGTATGTATGTCTGTATGTAGGTCAGTAGGGAATGTGTGTATGGCCCATGTATGTCTCTATGTATGTCTGTATGTATGTCTGTATGTAGGTCAGTAGGGAATGTGTGTATGGCCCATGTATGTCTCTATGTATGTCTGTATGTATGTCTGTATGTAGGTCAGTAGGGAATGTGTGTATGGCCCATGTATGTCTCTATGTATGTCTGTATGTATGTCTGTATGTAGGTCAGTAGGGAATGTGTGTATGGCCCATGTATGTCTGTATGTATGTCTGTATGTATGTCTGTATGTAGGTCAGTAGAGAATGTGTGTATGGCCCATGTATGTCTGTATGTATGTCTGTATGTATGTCTGTCTGTAAATGTGTGGTGTGTGACATGTGTGGGCTGTATGTAAATAAATAAGAATATTCTATTAGTTATAGTGATAGGAGATAGCAAGGCTTTGCCTGATGTGTAATATAAGAATAAAGACACACAGAGCTACTTAGTAGCTATTACTTTTTCACTGCTACCAAAGCCAGAAAATCCCCTGCCATAGACAATACTGAGAATTGCCTCTGCTAAAACACACGTAGGGACAATTATAAGTAAATGATCAGCATTGTCTGTTTCTGTAGCTGCTACAAGTAACTCTGTGTGCCTTCGCCCTAAAGGTGCCCATACACGGGCCGATAGTAGCTGCCGATATGGGTCCCTTAGACCGATTTGGCAGGTAATCGGCCCGTGTATGGGCACTACCAATGCCGATACCTCCCCTGAAATCGGGCAGATCTCGTTCGGGCAGGTTAGAAAATCTAGTCGGATCGGGGACCGCATCGGCTCGTTCATGCGGTCCCCAGACTGACTTTTCCTATGCCCGTCGTTATAATTCGATCGTTTGGAAATCGCCAAACGAGTGGATCTTATGGTGTATGGGGACTTTTAGGCCCAGACTGCAATCTGAGAGCTGCTGTAAATTGCCATAAACTAATGCTTTGTATTGGGCCTGGGTGGTATTGTTTGAGCCTTTGTGCACTTGAAATGCCAGGGTCTATTTTAAATCCTGATCCAGACAGATGCTGTACATGTTTTTATTGTGTGCGTTTGGGCGTGTAATTTGCCGGCGCTATATAAATAAATGATGATGATGATGGTGTAATGTGTGTGAGTACACGTGTATGCAGTATATGTAGGTGTAATATGTGCGTAGTGTGTGAACATGTGTATGTGATAAGAATGCAGGTATGTATGCAGTATGTTGGGGCCTATGTAACGTGTGCACACGTGTATGTAAATAAAGGAGGGAGCCGGCGCTGCGTGCAGACTGACTGTCAGATAAGGGAATCAGGGCAGCGCTGGACTTTGCTTTCAGTAATGGGAGTGAGATGGTTCCCCCATGGGACAGCAGGGGAGGGACAGAGTGCAGAGGACGGGCCCCAAGCGCTGTGTGTGTGACTGAGAGATAAGCAGGGGGCGGCCAGGACTCTGGGCTCACTGGGCCTGACCTTTAACCCTGTCACTGCTGGAGTGAAGGACAAAGCTGGCAGCAAATGTACAGCCCACATCCCACTCTCTGTGCTCTGTATGTTCAACTGTAAGCTCTGCTGGCAAGTTAGACTGGTGGTTATGCACTCTTGGTACTGTAAGCTCTGCTGGCAAGTTAGACTGGTGGTTACGCACTCTTGGTACTGTAAGCTCTGCTGGCAAGTTAGACTGCTGGTTACACACTGTTGGTACTGTAAGCTCTGCTGGCAAGTTAGACTGGTGGTTATGCACTCTTGGTACTGTAAGCTCTGCTGGCAAGTTAGACTGCTGGTTACACACTGTTGGTACTGTAAGCTCTGCTGGCAAGTTAGACTGGTGGTTACGCACTCTTGGTACTGTAAGCTCTGCTGGCAAGTTAGACTGCTGGTTACGCACTCTTGGTACTGTAAGCTCTGCTGGCAAGTTAGACTGCTGGTTACACACTGTTGGTACTGTAAGCTCTGCTGGCAAGTTAGACTGGTGGTTACACACTCTTGGTACTGTAAGCTCTGCTGGCAAGTTAGACTGCTGGTTACGCACTCTTGGTACTGTAAGCTCTGCTGGCAAGTTAGACTGCTGGTTACACACTGTTGGTACTGTAAGCTCTGCTGGCAAGTTAGACTGCTGGTTACACACTGTTGGTACTGTAAGCTCTGCTGGCAAGTTAGACTGCTGGTTACACACTCTTGGTACTGTAAGCTCTGCTGGCAAGTTGGACTGCTGGTTACACACTCTTGGTACTGTAAGCTCTGCTGGCAAGTTAGACTGCTGGTTACACACTGTTGGTACTGTAAGCTCTGCTGGCAAGTTAGACTGGTGGTTACACACTGTTGGTACTGTAAGCTCTGCTGGCAAGTTAGACTGCTAGTTACACACTGTTGGTACTGTAAGCTCTGCTGGCAAGTTAGACTGCTGGTTATACACTCTTGGTACTGTAAGCTCTGCTGGCAAGTTAGACTGCTGGTTACACACTCTTGGTACTGTAAGCTCTGCTGGCAAGTTAGACTGCTGGTTATACACTGTTGGTACTGTAAGCTCTGCTGGCAAGTTAGACTGGTGGTTACACACTGTTGGTACTGTAAGCTCTGCTGGCAAGTTAGACTGCTGGTTATACACTGTTGGTACTGTAAGCTCTGCTGGCAAGTTAGACTGCTGGTTATACACTCTTGGTACTGTAAGCTCTGCTGGCAAGTTAGACTGCTGGTTACACACTCTTGGTACTGTAAGCTCTGCTGGCAAGTTGGACTGCTGGTTATACACTGTTGGTACTGTAAGCTCTGCTGGCAAGTTAGACTGCTGGTTATACACTGTTGGTACTGTAAGCTCTGCTGGCAAGTTAGACTGCTGGTTATACACTGTTGGTACTGTAAGCTCTGCTGGCAAGTTAGACTGCTGGTTATACACTCTTGGTACTGTAAGCTCTGCTGGCAAGTTAGACTGCTGGTTACACACTCTTGGTACTGTAAGCTCTGCTGGCAAGTTGGACTGCTGGTTACACACTCTTGGTACTGTAAGCTCTGCTGGCAAGTTAGACTGCTGGTTACACACTCTTGGTACTGTAAGCTCTGCTGGCAAGTTAGACTGCTGGTTATACACTGTTGGTACTGTAAGCTCTGCTGGCAAGTTAGACTGGTGGTTACACACTGTTGGTACTGTAAGCTCTGCTGGCAAGTTAGACTGCTGGTTATACACTCTTGGTACTGTAAGCTCTGCTGGCAAGTTAGACTGCTGGTTACACACTCTTGGTACTGTAAGCTCTGCTGGCAAGTTAGACTGCTGGTTATACACTGTTGGTACTGTAAGCTCTGCTGGCAAGTTAGACTGGTGGTTATACACTGTTGGTACTGTAAGCTCTGCTGGCAAGTTAGACTGCTGGTTACACACTCTTGGTACTGTAAGCTCTGCTGGCAAGTTAGACTGCTGGTTATACACTGTTGGTACAGCAGAGGTGACTGTGGCTGAATGGGATGTGACAGTCTCAATTAAACACTTATCCATTGATCTGCATGTGTGAGAGAGAGAGGCAAGTTAACCAGTGAATAGAATCCCTCTCCCATTTTATGCGCAGCCGGGGAAACCTTTCCCATCGATCCTATTGATGTTTTCTTTCCATTTCACAAAACCACACAGTTAAAGACCCCTCGTGTTCAATAGACCACCCTCTTGTGTCAAACACACCCAAAGTATGTGGCGTGCCAAGGCTTTCATTTGTGCTGGGAGGTCATTTCTTACAGGGTGTTGGGAATGTCCCACTGCTCCCAGCGAGCACTAATGTCACACTCACCGCTGGTCCCATTTCTCCCGGCTGTCACTTGAATAAGCACATTAACACCCTTCTATAGAATAGGCACACCTGCACCCTACTATAGAACAGGCACACCTGCACCCTACTATAGAACAGGCACACCTGCACCCTACTATAGAACAGGCACACCTGCACCCTACCATAGAATAGGCACACCTGCACCCTACCATAGAATAGGCACACCTGCACCCTACCATAGAATACGCACACCTGCACCCTACCATAGAATAGGCACACCTGCACCCTACCATAGAATACGCACACCTGCACCCTACCATAGAATAGGCACACCTGCACCCTACCATAGAATAGGCACACCTGCACCCTACCATAGAACAGGCACACCTGCACCCTACCATAGAACAGGCACACCTGCACCCTACCATAGAATAGAGACACCTGCACCCTACCATAGAATAGAGACACCTGCACCCTACCATAGAATAGGCACACCTGCACCCTACCATAGAACAGGCACACCTGCACCCTAGTATAAAACAGGCACACCTGCACCCTATCATAGAATAGGCACACCTGCACCCTACCATAGAATAGAGACACCTGCACCCTACCATAGAATAGGCACACCTGCACCCTACCTTAGAACAGGCACACCTGCACCCTAGTATAAAACAGGCACACCTGCACCCTACCATAGAACAGGCACACCTGCACCCAAGTATAGAACAGGCACACCTGCACCCAAGTATAGAACAGGCACACCTGCACCCTACCATAGAACAGGCACACCTGCACCCAAGTATAGAACAGGCACACCTGCACCCTAGTATAAAACAGGCACACCTGCACCCTACCATAGAACAGGCACACCTGCACCCTAGTATAAAACAGGCACACCTGCACCCTACCATAGAACAGGCACACCTGCACCCTACCATAGAACAGGCACACCTGCACCCTACCATAGAATAGGCACATCTGCACCCTAGTATAAAACAGGCACACCTGCACCCTACCATAGAACAGGCACACCTGCACCCTACCATAGAACAGGCACACCTGCACCCTACCATAGAACAGGCACACCTGCACCCTACCATAGAACAGGCACACCTGCACCCTACCATATAATAGGCACACCTGCACCCTACCATAGAACAGGCACACCTGCACCCTACCATAGAACAGGCACACCTGCACCCTAGTATAAAACAGGCACACCTGCACCCTACCATAGAACAGGCACACCTGCACACAAGTATAGAACAGGCACACCTGCACCCTACCATAGAACAGGCACACCTGCACCCAAGTATAGAACAGGCACACCTGCACCCAAGTATAGAACAGGCACACCTGCACCCTACCATACAATAGGCACACCTGCACCCTACCATAGAACAGGCACACCTGCACCCTACCATAGAACAGGCACACCTGCACCCTACCATAGAACAGGCACACCTGCACCCTACCATACAATAGGCACACCTGCACCCTAGTATAGAACAGGCATTATCCACCCCGCTAGGTAATGGTTTGCTTGTTAATGAGCCTATAGCTGGGAATACTCAGTCGTTCATTCTTGCTGGATGAGAAGTGGCGCCAGTGTGTGGGGTTTATGATGGAGTTTATCTGCCCGGGGAAAGGCAGGTATCTGTTTGTCTTACACAGTTCAAAGGCTAACGTTCCACTCTGTATAAATGTACACAGAGTAATTTCCCAGGGCCTGAACATGATCAGATATTCGCTTGTGCCGGTGTTCTGGGGACAAATACTCTTAGCAGCACTGCATTGGGGGGAAGCGCCTCTCAGTTATGGGTGGGAGCTGCCATATGGTTATTGTCCTACTCTGTGTGCATATATTTATAGTCAGCATTTATATACATTGGATGCTGCCATATTGTTTGCTTTACAGCGTACTATATAAGGGTATAGTTTATTGTGTGTACAAGGCATTCCGTCTTTGCATAGTTGTTTTTGTATTGAAATTCTGCCGAACAGATACTACAATGCAGGGTACGGTTGGCTGGTTCAGCAAGTGATTGTAACTGGGCCCATCTTATGTAGTGAAAGGGGCCAAGAGATGAATCATGTTTATAGAAAGGAAGGCTATTTCTGCCTTAATATGGTCAGTGATGTCTAATATCCTTATCATTTACAGTAGGGGGTACATTATCCCTTATAATACTTGAGTGATACTCAGAGTTCCCTGTATAACTCAGCCTGCAGCCTTGTGCCTTTATATGGCACAGAACCCCTCAGTGACTGATAATATCCTTATCATTTACAGTAGGGGGTACATTATCCCTTATAATACATGAGTGATACTCAGAGTTCCCTGTATAACTCAGCCTGCAGCCTTGTGCCTTTATATGGGCACAGAACCCCTCAGTGACTGCTAATATCCTTATCATTTACAGTAGGGGGTACATTATCCCTTATAATACATGAGTGATACTCAGAGTTCCCTGTATAACTCAGCCTGCAGCCTTGTGCCTTTATATGGGCACAGAACCCCTCAGTGACTGCTAATATCCTTATCATTTACAGTAGGGGGTACATTATCCCTTATAATACATGAGTGATACTCAGAGTTCCCTGTATAACTCAGCCTGCAGCCTTGTGCCTTTATATGGGCACAGAACCCCTCAGTGACTGCTAATATCCTTATCATTTACAGTAGGGGGTACATTATCCCTTATAATACATGAGTGATACTCAGAGTTCCCTGTATAACTCAGCCTGCAGCCTTGTGCCTTTATATGGGCACAGAACCCCTCAGTGACTGCTAATACCCTTATCATTTACAGTAGGGGGTACATTATCCCTTATAATACATGAGTGATACTCAGAGTTCCCTGTATAACTCAGCCTGCAGCCTTGTGCCTTTATATGGGCACAGAACCCCTCAGTGACTGCTAATATCCTTATCATTTACAGTAGGGGGTACATTATCCCTTATAATACATGAGTGATACTCAGAGTTCCCTGTATAACTCAGCCTGCAGCCTTGTGCCTTTATATGGGCACAGAACCCCTCAGTGACTGCTAATATCCTTATCATTTACAGTAGGGGGTACATTATCCCTTATAATACATGAGTGATACTCAGAGTTCCCTGTATAACTCAGCCTGCAGCCTTGTGCCTTTATATGGGCACAGAACCCCTCAGTGACTGCTAATATCCTTATCATTTACAGTAGGGGGTACATTATCCCTTATAATACATGAGTGATACTCAGAGTTCCCTGTATAACTCAGCCTGCAGCCTTGTGCCTTTATATGGGCACAGAACCCCCCAGTGACTGCTAATATCCTTATCATTTACAGTAGGGGGTACATTATCCCTTATAATACATGAGTGATACTCAGAGTTCCCTGTATAACTCAGCCTGCAGCCTTGTGCCTTTATATGGCACAGAACCTCTCAGTGACTGCTAATATCCTTATCATTTACAGTAGGGGGTACATTATCCCTTATAATACATGAGTGATACTCAGTGTTCCCTGTATAACTCAGCCTGCAGCCATGTGCCTTTATATGGTCACAGAACCCCTCAGTGACTGCTAATATCCTTATCATTTACAGTAGGGGGTACATTATTTCTATAATACAGCATCTATGTGGCCTGTTATTTCTTTTTATTTTACAAGAGAGGCTACATTACTCCCTATAAATATTATATAAGAGCTTTATGCCAGTATATTTCCAATACACAATGAATATGCTTTAGACAAGTGTTCCATATGGAGGGAGAGACTAAGCATTAGATGGGAGACCACTTGTTTAATTGTGGGGCTAGTGGCCCTGTGGGTGCACTTCACACTGTCTGGAGCGTGGGTGCTGGGTGGGGGTCACTGAGAGTGCTAGTGGCAATAATGGCAGCAGGGGGAATGACACTGCTCCTAATCGCAGGCTTTGTGCTGCTCTCGCTGAAAAGATTCCATCAATTATTTACATTCTCACATTGCTGATTCACATCGGGTTGGGCGAACTGATTAATCCCACCAGAGACATTAATTACCAATCTGTGCTAAGGGAAGCAGGTCGGGGGGGGCTCAGGCCTCAATATTCAGCTGCCCACAGGTCTCCGGCTTTGGAGGGCTACTGGCCCAGTATGGATACATGGGGGGGGGGGGGGCAAGGAGGGTCCAGAATACACAATAGGTCACATCCACTTGGAACTGACTTCTCTTGGCCTCTTTGTAAGGAAAACAAACCTAGGCAACATCGCCACCAACTGGCCACATCATGACATGATCTTTTTATCTCTTCTCCCTGCCGGCAGCTACTGGAAATGTTGCTTTGTTTAGAGGAATGTCCATCCCAAAAAAAAACAGTTTTGACAAAAGAAAAAATGTCATTTCTTTACATTCTTTATTTATGGCATTAAAGTTTTTATCTAAATGCAGTTACAATTAAAAGCAGCATTTGTTTGTACTTCACACAGGTGGTTGTGACGCTTTAGTCATTTTCTCCACAATGCCTTGCGTATGGCATGTATTTGTGATCCCATGTGTTCTAGATGCATTATATGTACAACTGGCACTGTATTTATGCCTCCATGTGTTCTGGGTTAATATACCTGAAATTGCCACTGATTTTATCCTGCTATTTGTTCTGGGGTATTATACATGGAATTGGCACTGTATTTATCCTGCTGTGTGTTCTGGGGTATTATACATGGAATTGGCACTGTATTTATCTGCTGTGGGTTCTGGGGTATTATACATGGAATTGGCACTGTATTTATCTGCTGTGGGTTCTGGGGTATTATACATGGAATTGGCACTGTATTTATCCTGCTGTGTGTTCTGGGGTATTATACATGGAATTGGCACTGTATTTATCCTGCTGTGTGTTCTGGGGTATTATACATGGAATTGGCACTGTATTTATCCTGCTGTGTGTTCTGGGGTATTATACATGGAATTGGCCCTGTATTTATCCTGCTGTAGATTCTGTTGTATTATACATGGAATTGGCCCTGTATTTATCCTGCTGTAGATTCTGTTGTATTATACATGGAATTGGCACTGTATTTATCCCACTGTGGGTTCTGGGGTATTATACATGGAATTGGCACTGTATTTATCCTGCTGTGGGTTCTGGGGTATTATACATGGAATTGGCACTGTATTTATCCTGCTGTGGGTTCTGGGGTATTATACATGGAATTGGCACTGTATTTATCCCGTTGTGTCTTCTGGGGTATTATACATGGAATTGGCACTGTATTTATCCTGCTGTGTGTTCTGGGGTATTATACATGGAATTGGCACTGTATTTATCCTGCTGTGTGTTCTGGGGTATTATACATGGAATTGGCACTGTATTTATCCTGCTGTGTGTTCTGGGGTATTATACATGGAATTGGCACTGTATTTATCCTGCTGTGTGTTCTGGGGTATTATACATGGAATTGGCCCTGTATTTATCCTGCTGTAGATTCTGTTGTATTATACATGGAATTGGCCCTGTATTTATCCTGCTGTAGATTCTGTTGTATTATACATGGAATTGGCACTGTATTTATCCCACTGTGGGTTCTGGGGTATTATACATGGAATTGGCACTGTATTTATCCTGCTGTGGGTTCTGGGGTATTATACATGGAATTGGCACTGTATTTATCCTGCTGTGGGTTCTGGGGTATTATACATGGGATTGGCACTGTATTTATCCCGTTGTGTCTTCTGGGGTATTATACATGGATCTGACCCGGGAACAAAACAAAGGAATCTGTGCAGAAAATGCTGTTAATAAACCTCCCTAAAGACAAAGCTCACCCTCGGCCTATGAGCACGAGATTACTGAAGGGCTCCGTTCCATTTACTAGGGCAGATAAAATGATCCCTCCTCGATAGTTGCACTTAATCGCTTGCAGCTTACTCGCCGCCCGTAAAGGAGTGCCTGATAAGCAGTTCCTTTCCATTTTGCAAATTAAAACTGTGAAGTCAAAGAAGAATAATGACCTCGTTCTTGGGATAAAAAGGGGACGCAATCGCCACCGACGTTTTATAACCCTCATTTCAAAGAGAGCCGCGCAGTTTTATGGCACATTGGAGGCCGTCCTTTCCTACAGTCCTATCTTTGAAGGCAGTGTCAGTTTGCTTAGTGTGGCTTACTTAACCTTTTTATTTAGGCCTCACCATGCAGCAGTGCTGTAAACACTGGTTTTCAAACCCTTGGCTTCCAATGAAGAGCTCATGAATCTCTCCGTGGCCCTTTTTATCTTTCAGGCTGGGGTTCCCTAGGGCTCCCAAATGCGAGTGCTGCTTTGGAACAGGAAGCCAAACGACTGGCAGGAAATGGGTTTCTTTTAGGAAGCAAATAAAGGGACTCCATCTTGTTAAAAATTCAAGTAAATAGCATTTTTACAGCGCTTCCTTTTTGTTTTTCACGTCGCAAATAAAGCCTTTTTTATTGTTGCGATGGCGTCCATTAAGACACCACTGGACTCATGTATTAACTCCACCCCTCGCCACACAAGGGCCACACAAGGGCCACACAAGGGCCGCACAAGGGCCGCACCATGGCCGACGGTAGGGAGAGCTAGCAGCCCGACGACACCGAGCATTCTGGTTTTGTAGTAATTCAATATCTTTCAAAATTTGGCATGATAATCTGCCTCATATAAATTATTCAAAGTGCATAAATCCCAGGCTTAAAGTCCAGATGTATACTTATAATTCCCTTATCACATCATTAATTTAGCTCAGAGGGAACTGCATGTTTTAGGATAAGGCAAGCTGGAAGGCCTGGCAAGATGCTAGCGTTCCTCTCTGAATACAGAATAATAGTAAAATATACACAATAAAGTAACTACCAACAACAGCGGCCAATCTGCACAATCACTGCTGCTGCTAAAGGGCAACTAAACACCCGAGAACAGTGCAAAATGGGCAGCTTACAGTCTGCACCAAATTATTTTTCATAAAAGATTTATTATTCCTTTGTAAACACTATTGAGCCTTTTTTTGATAGCTTAATTACCATGGTTGTAATGATCGTTAATAACATCGCTTTGAAGGCTGGGAGATAAGAGAAGGTAAAAAGCGCTTGTGTGTTTTTATATCTTGTTGTGTAAACAAATGCTGGGCCGGCTGTGCGCTGATGTAAGGGAACAAAGGGCAACTGACTCACGGACTATTTTTGGGGGAAACCAAGCGACAATCACGTGTTTTATGGTTTTTAAGCTGGCCATATGCAGCCTGATAAAATCTGCAGCCCCTCCGGACCAAGTTGGCAGCTTGTTGGCCTTAAAAATATGTGATTCTAATTAGGTCTCTCAGGCCCAACTGGCTAAAAAGTGTCCAGATATTGATTTAAAAATCCCACAAGGCGAGGGCCACATTGATTCCTTAAAGCAGTCTTCTCCCAATAGTTTTCCATAGGACCAAGGTTGTATTTATATATAGGCACCCATGGGCCTCGGCATAGGGCAGCACCTTTAGGGGGGCTGTCCATGGGTGCCTATAGATTGGGGGGGGAAAAGGAAATGCTATAGAAAAAAATCCCCCGTCCGCTGCTGGAGAATGTGGTCAAACTGGTGGCACAGTGCTGCCCATGATCCGATTGCCAAAGAAAGGGGTAGTCCTATTGGCTAAGGGGGGAACCAGAAGAAGTTATAGCCCTGCATAGGACCCCAGCATAATCCAATTTGGTTAATATCCACTTATAATGCACAAGAGAAATAAATATCCTGTAAATGATATCCTTATAAATAGTGTTTAGTGATGTCAACAGTAATAATCAGAGCTTAGTGATGTCATTTCTGTCACATGACTCAGTAAAACATGTATTATAATAAATTATGTACCCCCTGTTGTAAAATATGAGGATATTAGAAGTCACTTTGGAGTTCCATGACCTTTATAAAGGCACTCGGCCTACAGCCTTGTAGTTTTATATGGTCATGGAGTTCCTCAGTGACTTTTAATATCCTTATATTTTACAATAGGGGGTAAATAATTCACTATATACTGACCTCACCAAGCAAGCAGAGCTTAATTTGTAGATTGTGCTGTGTCTGTATATAACCACTGTATTATCTAATTCCCATAATGCTTCTCTCAGAGCTCTCCCACCACTCTTGGCCAAACACAACTCCTCCGGGGGGCTTTTGGCACTGCATTGGGTCAGTACAACCTATTTTAAATGAAATCTTGGACTGAAGAGATTCCAGTCAGACAAGCTGGAGTATCTGATGTTTCTGGCCCCCGGCTGAGCAGTCTATTTGGTAATCTCACTATGGGCCAGCTTCTGAAAGCCTGAATCCCAGCATTTGTAGCCATATTGAATGGTGCTCCATGTCGGCCGGCGTGATGACTTGATAGAGGAATGTGACTATTTGCCTCTTGTATTAATAAGCAGCCAGCCTATATATTGTGCAATGTATCTCTGCAGCCTTGAGAAAACAATTCAGCGTTGCACTTTCTGTTTAATCAATTGAATTAGATCAACCACAAACGAGCGGCGTATTTGTGTAACATGCAGAACATCCCATGCAAATGCCAATGCAATCTCCCGAGGACGCAGCTCGTCAGCCTTGCTATTTATGTACTGATTCTGCAATTCCAATTCATCACAACCCATAGACTTCCCTTAGTAATCACTTCCCAAGCAGCTTCTAAGGGGCAAAGACACACAGAGCTACTAGTAGCAGCTACTAAAATAGACAATGCTGATCATTTACTGATAACTGTCTCTACGTGTGTTTTAGCAGAGGCAATTCTCAGTATTGTCTATGGCAGGGGATTTTCTGGAGTCAAGTAGCTGCTACTAAGTAGCTCAGTGTGTCTTCACCCTAAGGGACAAAGACTAGTAGCTAATGCCCCACTAGTCATCAGCAATAGTACTGAGTGTAGTATGTAGTTGCCCTTTAATCAGATCAGACTTTGTCCGGTACAGGGACTAGTCATAGAAATACGCTGAGGATTTGTCCTGAATCGGAGCAGATGGCCGGGCCGGAGACACAACATATGTGTTTTTAAGGGACTCTAATGCTCAAAACTAATTGTTGGTGTGTGAGGGAGCCAGTTGTGGCATTTCCAGCGATGTATATAAAGCCTCGCTCCTCGCAGCTTGTGAGATATCAGATTGCTTTCGCTCTTTGGCTGTCGATATTCTTATTAACCCTTTCTCAGGCAGTGCCTCTTTCCATCTGAATCCATTTCTTCAACTCGGTCTGTTCGACTATATATAGCTTTTAGATTTCAATTTAGCAACATTTTGATAAAAATCCATTTGTGAATGTTACCAGCTACTACCCTATTAGATAGGAGCATGTGGTGCTTTAACCATGCAAAAATATTGTTAATTATTTATATGCTAATAAGGCAATACTTCTGCCAAGGAAATCCTGTATGGCTGCTCCAACTTGTATCTATAGATCTACCTATGAACAAATGGAATCTCATGCCACAGTCCCTTCCCAGAGGCTATTATCCCCCCCCTGCTACTATAGGCACCATCTCTCCCTACTATACCTGCTATCCCACAGCCACAGTCCCTTCCCAGAGGCTATTATCCCCCCACTGCTACTATAGGCACCATCTCTCCCTACTATACCTGCTATCCCACAGCCCCAGTCCCTTCCCAGAGGCTATTATCCCCCCACTGTTACTATAGGCACCATCTCTCCCTACTATACCTGCTATCCCACAGCCCCAGTCCCTTCCCAGAGGCTATTATCCACCCACTGTTACTATAGGCACCATCTCTCCCTACTATACCTGCTATCCCACAGCCCCAGTCCCTTCCCAGAGGCTATTATCCACCCACTGTTACTATAGGCACCATCTCTCCCTACTATACCTGCTATCCCACAGCCCCAGTCCCTTCCCAGAGGCTATTATCCCCCCACTGTTACTATAGGCACCATCTCTCCCTACTATACCTGCTATCCCACAGCCCCAGTCCCTTCCCAGAGGCTATTATCCACCCACTGTTACTATAGGCACCATCTCTCCCTACTATACCTGCTATCCCACAGCCCCAGTCCCTTCCCAGAGGCTATTATCCCCCCACTGCTACTATAGGCACCATCTCTCCCTACTATACCTGCTATCCCACAGCCCCAGTCTCTTCCCAGGGGCTATTATCCCACTGCTACTATAGGCACCATCTCTCCCTACTATACCTGCTATCCCACAGCCCCAGTCCCTTCCCAGAGGCTATTATCCCCCCACTGCTACTATAGGCACCATCTCTCCCTACTATACCTGCTATCCCACAGCCCCAGTCCCTTCCCAGAGGCTATTATCCCCCCACTGCTACTATAGGCACCATCTCTCCCTACTATACCTGCTATCCCACAGCCCCAGTCCCTTCCCAGAGGCTATTATCCCCCCACTGCTACTATAGGCACCATCTCTCCCTACTATACCTGCTATCCCACAGCCCCAGTCCCTTCCCAGGGGCTATTATCCCACTGCTACTATAGGCACCATCTCTCCCTACTATACCTGCTATCCCACAGCCCCAGTCCCTTCCCAGAGGCTATTATCCCCCCACTGCTACTATAGGCACCATCTCTCCCTACTATACCTGCTATCCCACAGCTCCAGTCCCTTCCCAGAGGCTATTATCCCACTGCTACTATAGGCACCATCTCTCCCTACTATACCTGCTATCCCACAGCCCCAGTCCCTTCCCAGAGGCTATTATCCCCCCACTGCTACTATAGGCACCATCTCTCCCTACTATACCTGCTATCCCACAGCCCCAGTCCCTTCCCAGGGGCTATTATCCCACTGCTACTATAGGCACCATCTCTCCCTACTATACCTGCTATCCCACAGCCCCAGTCCCTTCCCAGAGGCTATTATCCCCCCACTGCTACTATAGGCACCATCTCTCCCTACTATACCTGCTATCCCACAGCTCCAGTCCCTTCCCAGAGGCTATTATCCCACTGCTACTATAGGCACCATCTCTCCCTACTATACCTGCTATCCCACAGCCCCAGTCCCTTCCCAGAGGCTATTATCCCACTACTACTATAGGCACCATCTCTCCCTACTATACCTGCTATCCCACAGCCACAGTCCCTTCCCAGAGGCTATTATCCCCCCACTGCTACTATAGGCACCATCTCTCCCTACTATACCTGCTATCCCACAGCCCCAGTCCCTTCCCAGAGGCTATTATCCCCCCACTGCTACTATAGGCACCATCTCTCCCTACTATACCTGCTATCCCACAGCCCCAGTCCCTTCCCAGAGGCTATTATCCCCCCACTGCTACTATAGGCACCATCTCTCCCTACTATACCTGCTATCCCACAGCCCCAGTCCCTTCCCAGAGGCTATTATCCCCCCACTGCTACTATAGGCACCATCTCTCCCTACTATACCTGCTATCCCACAGCCACAGTCCCTTCCCAGAGGCTATTATCCCCCCACTGCTATTATAGGCACCATCTCTCCCTACTATACCTGCTATCCCACAGCCACAGTCCCTTCCTAAAGGGCCTTATCCCAGAGCTACTACAGACACATTCAAGTGGTTAATATCTGCTATGTTACTACTACTATATGTGGGGCCCAGGGCACTTGTCCCTGCTTAAACCACATAGAGAGAGCCTCCGGCCAATGAATGTCTTGTGAGGGCCAGTTGGAAGAAGATTGCATTCATAGCCCAAAGAATTCTGAATGTTATGATTTCCATCTATCAAATAGGTCACATGATTCATCATTGAACCCCAGGCAGCTATTGGTCAGGGAGGCTACATTGTCTGACCAATAAGCTTCTCACTTGATTACGAGTTGGCAAGCAGTGTTGATACATATATGCGCACCTAACCAAAGGCAGTTCCGTAACAGTTTGCAGGATTTATTTGCAGAACAAAGTGGCTCAATAAGGTAATGGCGTTAATGTTTCAGAAATCTCACTAAGCTTCTTTTAGTTCTGTCTCAGGTTGCATATTGTACTAATTGAGCAATCAGATTAAGTTTAATTACTGCTCACATTTACACCATGATGACTTTCCCATAGTCATTTCATTGCTAAAATCAATTCAATTAAACATTTTTTTGTATGATTGGATCTGTGTACAAGATACTGTGGGTTCTTTTCCATCTCAGACAAGTGCATTTTATTGACGTTGAAGGAAATACACAAACCGGCCGAGAAGGAATGTTCTACTTTGCACCGATAGTACAGGTATCGGACCCCTTATTTGGAAACCCATTATCCAGAAAGTTCCGAATTATGGAAAGAGCATCTCCCATAGATCCCAACTAAGATATAATTACCCCTTATTGGGGGCAGAACAATCCTATTGGGTTTATTTAATGGTTAAATGATTCCCTTTTCTCTGTAATAATAAAACAGTACCTGTACTTGATCCCAACTAAGATATAATTACCCCTTATTGGGGCAGAACAGCCCTATTGGGTTTATTTAATGGTTAAATGATTCCCTTTTCTCTGTAATAATAAAACAGTACCTGTACTTGATCCCAACTAAGATATAATTACCCCTTATTGGGGGCAGAACAGCCCTATTGGGTTTATTTAATGGTTAAATGATTCCCTTTTCTCTGTAATAATAAAACAGTACCTGTACTTGATCCCAACTAAGATATAATTACCCCTTATTGGGGGCAGAACAGCCTATTGGGTTTATTTAATGGTTAAATGATTCCCTTTTCTCTGTAATAATAAAACAGTACCTGTACTTGATCCCAACTAAGATATCTTGAATCCTTATTGGAGGCAAAACAATCCTATTGGGTTTAATTCATGTTTAAATTATTTTTTTTAGTAGACTTAAGGCAGTAGATCCAAATTACGGAAAGATCCCTTATCCAGAAAACCCCAGGTCCCGAGCACTCTGGATAATGGGTCCCATACCTGTATATGGATTGACTTCCTATTCATTCCATTAATCAGCTATATTATACGTTATTATGCAACATTTACGTTTCTCTTGGTGAGATGAAGCTTGCAACAGTTGCGCCAGTATTGTGCCCCTGCTCCATGTTAATCTGCACCCTTGACTGGTGGCAAAGTTTACATGGGAAATAGTTGATGGTAAAGTCCAGTCTTGATGCGCATTGCTCAGACACAAGAGTTAAGCTGGCCATGCATTGAAAGGTCCAATCGTTGGGCAAAGTTGCCAAACAAGTGTATCTTTTTCCCAATATGCCCACCTTGAGGTGGGTGATTCCAGACTGATTTGATCATTTGGCCCTAAGGAAAACTATCGGATCACAATGATGGTGATACTTACCATCAGATCGAGAACCGCATCAACAATGAGATTTTTAAACCTGGACGATTTTCGGGTAGGCCCATTGGAGTGCCCCATTCATGGGCAAATAAGCTGCCGACGTGGACTCAAGGAGTTGAACTGGCAGCTAAAATCTGCCCACCTAAGGGCATTGCTATTATATGGATTAAGTACAGGACTGCCTTACAGCCAACAGAACTGTGATCTGCTCCGCTCTATGCATTATGAACCCAGCACAAAGTGTGGAGTTCAGCCATTTTTTTTAGATGCAAGTGCTTTGTGGGTGACACTAATTTTGCACCATTTTTTTGCCCATCCCTTTACCCTTCACCAAATGAATGGTGGCTAAGCATAAAGTGCCTATATAGCTGAGTACCTAGCTGTATGGTACATACCCCCTATAAAGTGCTACAAATGCATGCTGATGTATGTCTGTAGAAGCAAAAACATGGGTTCACCCAGGAGCTCTTTGAATTTCTATTACTGTTTCAATTTCAAGCCACCAATGTAGCCATAAATAAATTAAGCCAAATGACATTTAATCAGAAATTCGGGGTGGCTTATCTGCAGCTCTGTGCAAGTGAACTTCGCTTTTGCCCTCCCTACCAAAGGAAAAGTCCCAGCTTCATTAAATTAAGCCGTTTATTTCAAATAATTCCAACCTGGCATCTGTTGCAGATATGTAAAATGGCAGTCCAATCCCAGAATTCCTCCTATAGTATATTGGGATGATAGTAATTGTAGTTCAGCAATTTAATATATTGAAAGAAAGATAATGCTTATGTCTGAAATGTGTTTAGAATATGTAATATGAGTATCCAAAGTAAGTGACGGCATATCGACGATATATTTTTAGATTGACGCTATGACGGTTTTTCTGCCATGCCACATGCTGTTTATGACTTGTTAAATGGCTTGTCAGATTTATGTTCAGCGTTCGGCCAGGCAAGGCAGGAAAGCACTGTTAAGTGCTTCATAAATTTATTAGTCCTTAAAGCCAGAACGCGAGATCTTCTGGCTTTGCACCATGGGTAATATTGCTGAAACCTTCCATAAAACAGGTTACAATCTGATTATTCCTTGGGGGGAGGCTTCATACAGTTCATACCCTCATTCCTACACATTGAGATGCTACAGGATCCATCCTGCTTTGGTTGTTTACGTCTAGTCTCCAAGGGATGTTTGGGTCATATTCTTCTGGTTATCTCGAGGCTGTCTTGCAGGCTAATCATCTGATCACTTGGTCTTTTCTCTCTTATATAATCATTTTTAATTATGGTTTTGTTCTAATTCTTACTAGAATTTATTAAGAATGAAAAGCAGCTGAATGCATTTCACAAAGGGAAAAACAATATAATTGCATGGAAATAGGAATATTGTGGATTTTTGTGCTCCAGTTATCTACTGATATAGGGTAAGAACATGAATGTGTGTCCCCTGTAAGGATCCAGTGTAGGAATTGGAATGCATGTACTACAAGACAAGGGGCATTTATCTTCCTGCTCTTTGGCATTCTATAAATAAGGATTCTCATGTCATTGTTCTTCATCTATCCATTATAGCCATTGCTGCTTGGCCTCTAGTTCCTTAATGAAGAGCAAGATATTAAACACCCCGGCTTATATTATTATATTGCCTAATGTTCAGGTACAAAGTGGCTGGGGCAACATAGTAACATAGTAAGTTAGGTTGAAAAAAAGACATACATCCATCAAGTTCAATTATAATGCCTATATCTAACCTGCCTAACTGCTAGTTGATCCAGAGGAAGGCAAAAACCCCATCTGAAGCCTCTCTAATTTGCCACAGAGGGGAAAAAATTCCTTCCTGACTCCAAGATGGCAATCGGACCAGTCCCTGGATGTACTATAAGCTATTTCCCATAACCCTGTATTCCCTCACTTGCTAAAAAGCCATCCAACCCCTTTTTAAAGCTATATAATGTATCAGCCAAGCCAAGGCAAGGTTCTGTTTTTATTAATATCATCCAAAAGCATAAATATTTGTGGCTATTTTGTGCCAGAAGGTATTAGTAAGAACAAGGACATTAGTAAAAATATGGAGTTGTCTACCAGCTCCATAGTAGGACACAAGTAAGAACATGGATACTTATACACCGGCTCCATATAGGACATTAGTAAGAACATGGATACTTATACACCAGCTCCATAGTAGGACACAAGTAAGAACATGGATACTAATACACCAGCTCCATAATAGGACACAAGTAAGAACATGGATACTTATACACCGGCTCCATATAGGACATTAGTAAGAACATGGATACTTATACACCGGCTCCATAATAGGACACAAGTAAGAACATGGATACTTATACACCAGCTCCATAATAGGACACAAGTAAGAACATGGATACTTATACACCGGCTCCATATAGGACATTAGTAAGAACATGGATACTTATACACCAGCTCCATAGTAGGACACAAGTAAGAACATGGATACTTATACACCAGCTCCATATAGGACATTAGTAAGAACATGGATACTTATACACCAGCTCCATAATAGGACACAAGTAAGAACATGGATACTTATACACCGGCTCCATATAGGACATTAGTAAGAACATGGATACTTATACACCAGCTCCATAGTAGGACACAAGTAAGAACACCCATGCTTGTGTATCCATTCCATGGTAATACAGAATATGGATTGTTGTTAACCAGTTCCATGGTAGGACATGACTATTCCTTTCATTCTAGCTTCTCAGTAGGTTAATAAGAACATGGTTGTTTGTTTTCAAGACACTTGTAAAATCTTGAATATTGTGTCCAAGTTCCAGGCTGTACATTAATAACTATATGGATGCTTGGGCTCCAGTTTCTTGGTACATCATGATATGACATAGAAGCTTGTTGATTTACTTCCAGGTAGAACATTAGGAAGAGTACTGATACTGAATAGTGTATCTATTACTTGGAACAAGGATTCCTGTCTACCAGTTGCTTAGTCAAACATTAAGATTAGGAGTAAGAGCATGGATGTCCCAGTCTCTTTTCTAGACATTAGTAAAGTGGAATTTGTGTACCATCCCATTAAGAAGAACACTGATTCTTCTGTGCCAGTTTGTTTGTAGGGAATTATTGATTATTATTGTGGCTTCTCCATAGCAACATATTAACATAAAATAGTACGGTGAAAGTATTTCTCAATAGCACATTGGTAAAACATGTTCATGTTCGTTTTTGGAAGGACATATATACCCTAGGAAGCATTAGATGAAGTACATTGATGGACATCTATTGGGTGTTTGAGCTTAAGTTCACTAAATAGTTGTATACAGATGTTTTTTCAGAAAGCAAAGACATTTAGAACCTGCTCATTTATCAACAAAGGGCAAATTTACCCATGGGTATAAAACCATAGCAACCAATCAGCAATTGGCTTTTTTTTTGGACAGCTGCAGGTAGAAAAATAAATGCAACAATGTGATAGGTTGCCATGGGTTACTGCCCACAGCCCAGTGTTGATAAATGACTCCCTATGTTACCACTTTCCCAGCCATAAAAACAACCAACTTTTATGACGGTGGAAGGGAAAAGCCAGGGTTCCCCCACAAAAATCCACGTGTTGTGCCCATGTCTGACAACGTGTTTATTTGTATCTTCATTCCAATAGCTTTCGTAACATAATGGGCTTGTACACAGTGGAGTACTTAACCTGATTTATATTGATCTCAATTGCTCTCAGTTGTGCATACTTAATTCGGAGAGGTAATCAAATTGATTTCTAAGACCTACTTTGAGAAATCATACCAACATACAAATCCACACGGCATTGCTAAATGAATTAGACGAGGAGACAATACTTGAGAACCACTTGAAGCCCCTCAAATGGTCAATTCATTGTCTGCATTATTGCCGATATGATTCTATTTTCTTTATGTCAAATCAGACTGATTGTGTCCTATGGGCATGGGGAAATTCCCTTATAGTATTAATCCTTGCGGAATCTGCTGGAAGGCCATTGCTCATGTAGCCAAGTAGCCAACTTGCTTTCATCATTATGGAAGAGTAGAAACTTCTGATTGGCTGCTCTCTGTTATAGAAAGGTGGGCCCTATAGATGTGTACAACCTATAGACCTTACCCTCACTAGTGTTGTGACTAAATGGATACTATTATCACAAAAATAGTGGTTTGCACCTGAAAAGGTGCATATAAGGAGAAACAGTATTGATGTTTTTAATTAACTCTGATTTAAAAAAAGTTATAGCCACTTTTGTACCTCCATATTTCCCAGGTAAATATGGCATTGCCTGCTTTCTTTTAGTCATGTGATGCCAAACCTGGCTTCAGCCCCTCTAGACCAAGTCAGGAGCTTATTAGCCTGATATTGATTGGGCAGGTTTGCAGACTAGTGGAGTTATATAGTAAAAGGCACTAAGTTTGCCCATAGCAACCTACAGGTAGAAGTTACTGGTCACCTGTTTAAAAGCAAACATCTTATTGGTTGGAATAGGTTACTGCTCCTGGTCAAACTTAGTGCCTTTTATTACATATGGGGGTAGGACTGCACTTAGGCAAAAATCACTTTGTATTACAGGTATAGGACCTGTTATCCAGAATGCTCGGGACCAAGGGTATTCCGGATAAGGGGTCTTTCTGTAATTTGGATGTCCATACCTTAAGTCTACAAAAAAATCGATAAAACATTAATTAAACCCAACAGGATTGTTTTGCATCCAATAAGGATTATTTATCTCATAGTTGGGATCAAGTACAGGTACTGTTTTATTATTACAGAGAAAAGGGAATCATTTAACCATGAAATAAACCCAATAGGATTGTTCTGCCCCCAATAAGGGGTAATTATATCTTAGTTGGGATCAAGTACAGGTACTGTTTTATTATTACAGAGAAAAGGGAATCATTTAATAATTAAATAAACCCAATAGGGCTGTTCTGCCCCCAATAAGGGGTAATTATATCTTAGTTGGGATCAAGTACAGGTACTGTTTTATTATTACAGAGAAAAGGGAATCATTTAACCATTAAATAAACCCAATAGGGCTGTTCTGCCCCCAATAAGGGGTAATTATATCTTAGTTGGGATCAAGTACAGGTACTGTTTTATTATTACAGAGAAAAGGGAATCATTTAACCATTAAATAAACCCAATAGGGCTGTTCTGCCCCAATAAGGGGTAATTATATCTTAGTTGGGATCAAGTACAGGTACTGCTTTATTATTACAGAGAAAAGGGAATCATTTAACCATGAAATAAACCCAATAGGGCTGTTCTGCCCCCAATAAGGGGTAATTATATCTTAGTTGGGATCAAGTACAGGTACTGTTTTATTATTACAGAGAAAAGGGAATCATTTAACCATTAAATAAACCCAATAGGATTGTTCTGCCCCCAATAAGGGGTAATTATATCTTAGTTGGGATCAAGTACAGGTACTGTTTTATTATTACAGAGAAAAGGGAATCATTTAACCATGAAATAAACCCAATAGGGCTGTTCTGCCCCCAATAAGGGGTAATTATATCTTAGTTGGGATCAAGTACAGGTACTGTTTTATTATTACAGAGAAAAGGGAATCATTTAACCATTAAATAAACCCAATAGGATTGTTCTGCCCCCAATAAGGGGTAATTATATCTTAGTTGGGATCAAGTACAGGTACTGTTTTATTATTACAGAGAAAAGGGAATCATTTAACCATGAAATAAACCCAATAGGGCTGTTCTGCCCCCAATAAGGGGTAATTATATCTTAGTTGGGATCAAGTACAGGTACTGTTTTATTATTACAGAGAAAAGGGAATCATTTAACCATTAAATAAACACAATAGGGCTGTACAGAGAAAAAGGGAATTATTTGTAAAAATGTCAATTATTTGATTAAAATGCAGTCTATGGGAGAGGGTCTTTCTGTAATTCTAAACTTTCTGGATAATGGGTTTCCGGATAAGGGGTCCGATACCTGTACTTGCTTATACTGACCCTTTTGTAGAAGTTAGATTGGAAATTAGATTGTAAGTTCCTTTGATTCACAGGCTGAATGGTAACATGTTGCCTGCGAGTCAGTAAATATGAAATCTCTATGTAAATGTAGTATCAGCAGAGAGACTCGGGCAGTCTGTTATGTTTGCAGGAATCTCTCCTAGGCTTGTGCTGATAACACAGAAGCAGACTAATGTAGGTAGAAGGCAAATGACTTTAATCTGTATCTGATATCTCCTGAAACGGCTTTGTGCAAGTCATCTGGCAAGCTCAGGGGGATCGGCTCCTGACAGGGAGGAACATGATTCATAACCCCAAAGAGATACCCAGAGAGTTATGATTGATGGAGCTCTCCCACTTGCCTCTGTGGTTCCGAACAATGTGATCATTAATGGAAGAGAGAAGCGCTTTGTTACTCATCAAGGTTACCCTGGGCCTCTAACGCTCATGAAATATGCCTTGCTCTCTGCATTAGGGATCTAATGACTGGAACTTTACCGCAAACGCCATTTTGTTACATATCCTGTACAACAGAGATGTCAAACCAGCAGCCTGTTGTACTCAAGTTCCCAGCATCCCCTGCAAGGCTTTGATTGAGGGAATGCTGGGATAGCAGGGAGTGAAGAGGATCTTCTTCACTTGAATCTGTGGCTCCCTATTCCTGAGCCATTCAGTGTCCATAGTATATAGATGTTGGGTGGGATCAGCAGGGCCCCATACATGCACAGATATTATTATTATTATTATTAACATTTATTTATAAAGCACCAACATATCCCGCAGCGCTGTACAATAAGTGGGTTAAATACATGGGACATACAGAGTAACATATAAAGCAATCAATAACTGATACAGGTAAAGAGAGCCCTGCCCAAAAGAGCTTATGATACTATTTTATACAATCTTATCTGTTTATGTATGGCTACTTTTGGCTAACAAAACAATTTCCTTGCCAGTCATGGAATGGTAGTACCATGGCAAGGCTGGAGTTAGGGGTAGGTAGACTAGGCACGGCCTAGGGAGCTACTAATTTGAAGAAAAAAAAGAAAATACTGACTGGTACCTTCCACTCCTGCCGCCCTGACCCAGATGGCAAGTTCAATGGTGAGCGACAGGGGCAAAGAGATGGTGAGCAGAAGGCAGGATTGCTGTGGCTAGGGGGTATTGGATGAGGGAATGGGCATGGGCAATCGGTACTTTCCTTGGGCACCATAGTCCCTTCATGGGCATGAATTTAGGCCCAAGAACAAACACTTTAGAGTCAATGGGAAGTAATCTTCAGAGGGTAGTTGGTATTTTGATCACCCCCCTGTGCCACAGCCTTTAGGGTGAAGACACACAGAGCTACTAGTAGCAGCTACTTGTCACGGCTACTAAAATAAACAATGCTGATCATTTACTGATAATTGTCTCTCTGTGTGTTTTAGCAGATGCAATTCTCAGTATTGTCTATGGCAGTGATCCCCAACCTGTGGCTCGGGGACAATATGTCCCTCCCCAACCCCTTGGATGTGGCTCTTAGTGGCCTCAAAGCAGGTGCTTATTTATGAATTTCTGGCTTGGAGGCAAGTGTTGGTTGCATAAAACCCAGTGTAAAGCCAAACAGAGCCTTCTATTGGCTGCCGGTCCACATAGGGGCTATTAAGTAGCCAATTATAGCTCACTGGAACCCCTAGGAACATTTTCCATGCTTGTGTTGCTCCTCAACACTTTTTCCATTTGAATGTGGCTCACGGGGTATAAAAGGTTGGGGATCCCTAGTCTATGGCAAGGAATTTTTTGTTGTTTAGTAGCTGTGACAAGTAGCTGCTACTAAGTAGCTCTGTGTGACTTCAACCTTAGCCTCACCCAGTTACACTCACCTAGTTACACCCCTAATTACACTACTGTCCTATTTTAAAGCCACTGTACAAAGCAGAAAGCCACTTAAGGCCAGACAAGTACTCGTTCCAGCTACAAAGACCCCCCCCCCGTACCCCAGTGTAATATATCTTGACTTCTGGTACAATATGCGAATGTACATGTTTCTATATAATATGTGAACAAGTCCTGTAGGACAAGATGTAAACTATTATTGAGCAGCATACCAAATATCAGGTCTTAATTCTATATTTTTTTTTCTTTTCATATTTTCATATGATGTTACTACGCAGCACCAGAATTCTCCGCTATCTTGCAGTCCTGTAAGTGTTTAATCTTGTCATACCAGGTTCTTGTTGTGGGGGTACATGGGGGTACATCTGGGGCGGGATGTGACTGACACGGTTACCAGAGAGACATTTATAGATATAATGTAGACAATGTGCTAGTTACATACTGTTGGACAGAATACAGGTATTGTGCTGAAATAAATGTTTAGAAAGGGTTTTTGACTTGGGGAACTTGTTAAATGTTTAAATATCATTCCCATCAGTCCCTGCCCCAGTGGAGCTTACAATCTAAGGTCCCTATCACATTCCCATCAGTCCCTGCCCCAGTGGAGCTTACAATCTAAGGTCCCTATCACATTCCCATCAGTCCCTGCCCCAGTGAGCTTACAATCTAAGGTCCCTATCACATTCCCATCAGTCCCTGTCCCAGTGGAGCTTACAATCTAAGGTCCCTATTACATTCCCATCAGTCCCTGCCCCAGTGAGCTTACAATCTAAGGTCCCTATCACATTCCCATCAGTCCCTGCCCCAGTGGAGTTTACAATCTAAGGTCCCTATCCCATTCCCATCAGTCCCTGCCCCAGTGGAGTTTACAATCTAAGGTCCCTATCACATTCCCATCAGTCCCTGCCCCAGTGGAGCTTACAATCTAAGGCCCCTATCACATTCCCATCAGTCCCTGCCCCAGTGGAGCTTACAATCTAAGGCCCCTATCACATTCCCATCAGTCCCTGCCCCAGTGAGCTTACAATCTAAGGCCCCTATCACATTCCCATCAGTCCCTGCCCCAGTGGAGCTTACAATCTAAGGTCCCTATCACATTCCCATCAGTCCCTGCCCCAGTGGAGTTTACAATCTAAGGTCCCTATCACATTCCCATCAGTCCCTTCCCCAGTGAGCTTACAATCTAAGGTCCCTATCACATTCCCATCAGTCCCTGCCCCAGTGAGCTTACAATCTAAGGTCCCTATCACATTCCCATCAGTCCCTGCCCCAGTGGAGCTTACAATCTAAGGCCCCTATCACATTCCCATCAGTCCCTGCCCCAGTGAGCTTACAATCTAAGGTCCCTATCACATTCCCATCAGTCCCTGCCCCAGTGGAGCTTACAATCTAAGGTCCCTATCACATTCCCATCAGTCCCTGCCCCAGTGAGCTTACAATCTAAGGTCCCTATCACATTCCCATCAGTCCCTGCCCCAGTGGAGCTTACAATCTAAGGTCCCTATCACATTCCCATCAGTCCCTGCCCCAGTGGAGTTTACAATCTAAGGTCCCTATCACATTCCCATCAGTCCCTGCCCCAGTGGAGCTTACAATCTAAGGTCCCTATCACATTCCCATCAGTCCCTGCCCCAGTGGAGCTTATAATCTAAGGTCCATAGCACATTCATACACACTAGGGTCAATATTAGCCAATTACCTTCCTGTATGCTATTGGACTGTGGGAAGAAACCCAGAGTATCCAGTTGATTGCCCAAAATGAAACATTTCTCTGTTAATGCCAATACCTTCACATTTTGGGTCTACCAGCCAACCACACGACAGATTGGGCAGAATTTTCCTGGCTTCAAACTGATATTAAAAGGCAACGAGGGGTATTCCACTCAACAGTGGGTGAAAGTCCAAAAAATTCTTCTAGTAGAAAATGCTATCAAAATAGTGAACAGCCTTCTAAAAAATATTTTAGTGATATATGGCATAATGGATGGTATACCTTCAGAGGAGGACAGCAAGAATGGGGTAACAAGAGACAAGCAGCATGTAACACGGATAAGATAGGGAATATAGAAGCACTATGAGAGGAATAGGGATGTAGAAGTAGAAGTAGAAGTCCTTGGTTTCTAGAGATCATCCTACTACCCAAATACATGCACAGTTGGTACCTTCCTGTATATGAATGAATTTCCAGAAAAGAAGCACAATACTAAAAGGTGGGAAGCTTCAGATGGTGCGCTACGGGCAGCCTGGGCCATTATGGTTTGGGCTTTACATCCTTTGTCCTCGGGAAATGAGGGGATTTCTGTGAGAGCTGGAGCAGAGCTTTCAGTCTTCATTTCAAAAGCAAATGAAACGGGCTACTCTGTGCCATTAAATGCAGCAAGAGGATAGCGATTTGCGTGTGATCTGAATGCGGGATGTCATGCAAACTTGCCCGTTAATCTGCTCAAATCAATTTACAGATTGAAAAGCATGTTAGCAATGTCTTCGTTTCATGACACATTTCACTAAAAGGATTTCCTAAGCTGCAGTTCTGGCCCAAATCAATACAACTTACCTTGGAAACAGCAGTCGGCTTTGTACCGGGAGTATAGTTAGATGCATGGTTAGTGGGATGATATGGGCCTTTTGCTAGAGGTTTGCCCTATAATTCCCTTGTAGGAAGATCTCTGTATTTGGTAGGTCATCAAAGAATCACATTTTGCCTAATTTGGCCACTCAAGTACAAAGCTAAAAAGGAAGCCGATTCAGCTCTCTGGCCAACAATCCTATGGCAAGGCAAGCCTGTCCAGATCAATGTAAATTACAGACCCACGTCATGACCCCATAAGGTCCTTAGACCCATAAGGTCTTTATATTGCCCAGTGAGATTCCAGTTGGGGAGGTAAACGCTGTTGGCCTATGCACAGTCAGAAAAGAATGAGATGAAATGTTTGTATATATGGGCACCTAATGATATAGACAGTAGCATTGTAAGACAATTGGAAATGGACACTAGGGGGCCGATTAACTAATCGAATTGTCGCGACTTTTTCGTATTTTTTGCGATCTTTTAGTCGCCGCCGCGACTTTTTCGTAAATTGTCGCGACTTTTTCGTAGCCGCTACGACTTGCGCGAATTGTCGCGACTTTTTCGTAGCCGACACGAAAAAATCGGAAAAGGTTTGCCCGCCATTTTCTAGCGCTCAATACGAAAAAGTCGCGACAATTCGCGCAAGTCGTAACGGCTACGAAAAAGTCGCGACGGCGACGAAAAGATCGCAAAAAATACGAAAAAGTCGCAACAATTCGCGCAAGTCTCAACGGCTACGAAAAAGTCGCGACGGCGACGAAAAGATCGCAAAAAATACGAAAAAGTCGCAAAATGTTCGTTTCCAATCCGATTTTTTCCCATTCGGGATTCGGATTAGTGGATTAGCCCCTAGGGGTTCATTTTTAGGACTATTTTTCATCGGCACAGACTTAAAAGAAAAGCTTGGCCAGTACAATTTTACAATAGGGAATAATTGCCCTGCTTTGATAATATTTATTTTTATAGGGCCCCATTAGGTGCTCTGGGCCCAAGGGGGCGACTGCCCTCTCTGCACTGCAATAACATTGGCCCCGCACCATGTTTCCCTTTCCCACAACATCAGGGCACAGCAATTCCATTAACCCCTTTTGTTTAAGGTAACCATGTTCGTATCCAGAGCCAAACTGCGCGGCAGAGATTGATATCTCTTATATGGCGTAGCTATTATTATCATATATTTATTGGCGCCAAGAATATTCCATTAGGGCTGAGCAAATGGGAGAAGGCACAACCTTACTCAAATGCCAACAAATACAAATGGCTTTGCTTGTTATAGCTTGAAATGTGCCTTCGCACAAATAGCTAAAGAGAACTTTAAAAATGTGCTGGCATAGCATGGTTATAAATGCGCTGCCAAGATGATAGCTGGATACAGCCATGTACAAAGGACTTGCTTTTTTCCGCTGTAGCTGCACCGAGCGTGTGTTTTTGTGTACAGCACCTTGGCTGGGTGCTACGTATTTGTGATTGTTGCTGTGTGTGTGTGTGTACATAGCTACAAAAAATGTAATTAAAGAAAAAAAATATCTATATATATACACTGTATGGGTCTACAACTGGAAGCAACTTTGTGTTTTAGTCAAAGAGCCACTATACCATTAGATTTCCCCACAAATGCAGGAGGATACCCACACTGGGGTAGATACATTGCTAAACTTCAGCCCCTTTTGGCAATAAGATTAGGTTTCATTCTACAGCTGCCAGCACTATTCCCTTCTGTGGGAATAAACTAAATAAAAGGACAATAAGAGGGATAAGGAGCTACTGGCCAGCCTTCTAAAGAGACAATGGCTGCTTATGCAGAGACAAATTCCTTTTATGAATATTGGATCTAACAACTTTTAATCCTATATCATTAGGTTGATAACGATTGGGTCCTAATTGTTTATACGTTACTGCAAACTCCCAGTTATTGTTTGAATCTTGTCTTGACCCATTACTCGTTAAAATGGCTCCTAATCGCAAGAATTACACTTCTGTACATTGGTACAGGTATGGGACCTGTTATCCAGAATGCTCGGGACCTGGGGTTTTCCGGATAAGGGATCTTTCCGTAATTTGGATCTCCATAACTTAAGTCTACTAAAAATCATTTAAATATTGAATAAACCCAATAGGGCTGTTCTGCCCCCAATAAGGGGTAATTATATCTTAGTTGGGATCAAGTACAGGTACTGTTTTATTATTACAGAGAAAAGGGAATCATTTAACCATTAAATAAACCCAATAGGGCTGTTCTGCCCCCAATAAGGGGTAATTATATCTTAGTTGGGATCAAGTACAGGTACTGTTTTATTATTATATTGAAAAGGGAAACATTTAACCATTAAATAAACCCAATAGGGCTGTTCTGCCCCCAATAAGGGGTAATTATATCTTAGTTGGGATCAAGTACAGGTACTGTTTTATTATTACAGAGAAAAGGGAATCATTTAACCATTAAATAAACCCAATAGGGCTGTTCTGCCCCAATAAGGGGTAATTATATCTTAGTTGGGATCAAGTACAGGTACTGTTTTATTATTACAGAGAAAAGGGAATCATTTAACCATGAAATAAACCCAATAGGGCTGTTCTGCCCCCAATAAGGGGTAATTATATCTTAGTTGGGATCAAGTACAGGTACTGTTTTATTATTACAGAGGAAAAGGGAATAGTTTGTAGAAATTAGAATTATTTGCTTATAATGGAGTCTATGGGAGATGGCCTTTCCGTAATTCGGATAATAGGTTTCCGGATAAGGGATCCCATACCTGTACAACCTCTGTGCAGTATTTCTTGTATTGCTTTGTGTATTAGAGTGGTCTACATAACTTAAAAAAAAAATCCCAAAATGGGAATGAACCGACTAGATAAAATAGATGTGAAAGAAGGAAATGTACTTACCATTCTTGGGTCATTGTGTTGCTCTTATTGGTAAAAACTGTCACTTTATTAATGAAACATTATTTTAATCACCTCTTTCTTGTCTGCCTTTATCAAAGCATGCAAACGCAAGGAACAAGAACCGAACAAAGACCGAAACAACACCCAAAAGAAGTCCCGTCTAGTGTTCACGGATCTCCAACGCCGAACGCTGTTTGCCATCTTTAAAGAGAACAAGCGCCCGTCCAAAGAAATGCAGATCACCATCTCCCAGCAGTTGGGCTTGGAACTCAACACCGTCAGCAACTTCTTCATGAACGCCAGGAGGCGAAGCCTAGAGAAATGGCAGGACGATCTCAGTACAGGGGGAAGCTCTTCAAACTCCAGCACTTGTACCAAAGCATGAGGGGTAAAGGCTTCTAAATGGGGCACGACTCAACCGTAACCAAAAAGAGAAGACCGGATTTATAGAAATATCATTTTGTTTTTTTGGTGGTTGTGGGGCTATTCACTGGTGAAAGTTATACATTAATCTTGCTTTTATGTTGCTGTGCTGCCAAACGCACACTCTACCTGCTGTTGGGAGCCACATACATTGTGAGGCTCCTGTAGCAGAACAGCAATATCAATGCCTCGGTGTCAGTGGGTCACCCAAGACCTCATTGCATTCTCCCACCAATAAGAGGCATCTGTCAACCAAACAGGTTAAAGAGGGGTATCTGTGTTTTGCCCCATTCAGAATCCATAGCACAAGAAACCAAAGATCCAATCAACCACAACCTCCTAACACAGTGGTTTCCCCTCCTAGCACAAATCCTCAACCCTGGTGGTTCCAAAGAACAGCTCTATTTTTGTTGCTTCTGAAAGGCGTCATCTAGTTTCTCAGTATATTTTACAGTCTTTATATTATTTTTTACCGAATAACTACACTTAGATGCCTCTTGGAGACCGTTTTGTGATGTAAAAGTACAGTCTGAAGCACAAAATATAATATATAAAGATACAAATAGATATATGCCACAACTTGAATCCAGTCACATTCCATACGTTTGTATATATAATGTTTGCGCTCAGGAGGTCACTGTATGGGTATCAGAAACACATTGGGTAGGTCCATGTTCTCTATGGATCTATTGTGTCAGATAAGTCAATAATGAAGGTTGTTGCCTTATTCACTCGACCATGAAAAGGTGTTGAATCTGGCAAATGACCAAAGGATCGATTTACTGATCTATGGGAACATCTGGTCATGTTTTAATAAATCAAAGCCAATATTTTCCATTTTAAATACACCGATATTTGTCTATACTGGGGACGTCGTTGAGCCTCGTTCCCAAACCGTACAGCACACCAAAGAACAAAAGTATAACCAAAGAATGTAGAACGCCATGTTTTACAAACCAATAAGCGTGTTTGCTTCAACACCTGGATAGTTTACTACCGTTTATAAATATATATATATATGTGAAGAATATTTATGATATTTAATTTTTTTGCTAGGAAGCTAATACTTAACATGGTCACACTGCGATCCAACATGGCCGCTGTTCTTCCAACATTGTTTGTGGTTGGTTTCTGTTTTTGTTCACCAGTGAATGGCCCCCCCGTAGTATATCTGGGTCTGTGTTCCAAGCCAAAGGCTATAATAACTCTTTAAAGACATTCAAGACTTTTTTTTTATGTACCACTTAATTGAAACCAAAGAAACTTTTTCTGCACCTACTTCTTCTGCAACAAACTGTTCCATTGAGAAAAGGAAGCACGTCAGGAAAAAACTACTAACACACTGTGTTTGGACAAACGTCTTAGGAAGCAGATCTCGAGGAAACAAAAACAAAAAAAAAGGGTTGGATAGGGTGAAAAGGCAAAGCGAATACTGAAGGATGCTGTTGCTGCTTCATTTGACAACTCACTTAGTTCTCTTAAAGTTGAAGATTGTCTTTAATTTGTGCCTATGCAGTTTATTTTTTTCAAAGAAAACAAAGGGACAGAGCAACCAAAACCTCAATAGCTACAGTACCAAAGAAGAGGATTCTCAATAGCTTTCGTTTTTCACCTCATACATGCTTCTTGCACGGCTAAGCACCTACAGTGCCACCATCAGGTTTTTTATTTAAAGCTAATTGTTATGGAAGTAAGAAAATTGCCCTTTTTTCACCCAATGCATATTCCCACATAAAGCGATAGGATTTAACTGGCTCCAGACACAAGGTGTTGGGATACAAAAACAATTGTGTGCTGAATTTCGTGTTTTGGATTTGGGTCAATGTACAAAAAAAATGGGAAGCGTTGAATGGAACTAATTCCTAAGCAAAATTTTCCCTTTCAAAAGAAGTAAAAAAAAATCTGGCAAAAATTGCTGTGGATTTTTTCTACTCACTTTTTCCTATAATCAGTTTTTATACATAAAACATTTAGAATGTTTGCTTAAGAATTAGTTCCACTCATTGTTTTCCCCAAAGGCTTAGCAATTCAACAAAGAAAAATCACTTAAGCTTAGTGATGAGCGAATCAGTCCCATTCCGGTTTGCCCAAAAATTTACAAAACAACAGAAAAATTTGCGAAACGCACTTGTCGTGCAACTTTTTTGTCGAGCACTACTTTTTTTGACACAACCGCACCCATTTTGCAGCAAATTAGCCCAATTTTTGCGCAAACGCACCTATTTTGATGTGACCGCAACTTTTCTTGACGCGCAAATTTTTGCGAAATGTGGAAATTCGCTCATCACTACTTGAGATTTTATTGTTGCATTTTTCAAATTTTGCTGATATTTTATTTCTAAGAATAGAGGCAGATTTACAAATTTTCAAATTTGAGGTTTTTTGCAATTTTTTTTAGCATAGTTAGAAAAAAAACTCAAGTTGATTGCAACAAAAATAACTTATTTTGACTGGTTGGAAAAAAAAACTAAAAAAAAATAAAATAGCTGTAATGTCTAGGTTTTAATTGTTAGATTTTGCCATTTACATTTTTTTTGGTAGAGAAAGAAAAATTCAAGTTCATAAAACTCAAATTTGAAAATATTTGAGATTGTTTTTTGGAGAGATTTTTATAAATCTCAGGAAAAAAAGGCAATCTCAGGTTTGAATAAATCTGCCCCTAAGTGTTTGTTCCAACTTTGGGTTTCACAAATCCTGGAATAACTATTGACAACTATGAGTTAATAACTAAGGGAAGAGCAATAATATATCAAGCATTTTGTGGTCCAAGGCTAGAATTAGATATCGGGAGCCACCATTGAGGGCATAGGCTCTGACACACCATCTTTTTGGAAATAGGACAATTATTCTAGACTAGAGATTCTCCAATTAGTGTTTTATTTTGGCAATAAATTTACTTCTGTTTTGGGGGATTCAGAAATACACTCCAGCTGGATATATAATTGAATATTTAGAATAAGAGAATTCCATTTTATTATAAATGGAAAGTCTTGTCGAGCGGTGCCTGTTGGGGTGACTTCTCCCGTCACCATTACAGACAACGTTGACAAGTCGCTTTGAAGAATCCATTGTACCATTATTGTAGAGCTGAGCTGTTTTTCATTCTGGAAACATTTGTGAGAAGCACAAGAGTTCCCCTCGGCACCTTCCCCAGTTGCATAAACATCCAGTTTCTGGAAGGTTTGACGGCTCCAAGCTGGAGAACATCCATTTATAGCACGGAATTGGGAAATGGTTGCAAATACTGCCCGTAAAGCAATACTTAGTATCCCAACATCTTCTGTTTTCACGGGGAGTCTACATCATGGGCACATCCTAGATAAATTCAACTTTCAAGAAACTATGTACATTAATTCAACCCCTTGAGTGCCAAAAAGTTGCACCTTTCTGGCACCCAAGAGGCCGATCATCAGTGGAAGAACAAAGAATGTGTTAATAACTTCGGTTGAATAGCTTTATTCTCAATCTATTTTTACCTAAAGCTCAATCCAAAGAAAAAGACAAAACCAGCACAAGCAAAGCCTGCATATGTGATAGTCACCTCCTGCGACCAATAGGAACTAGGCAGGGGTGGCCTCTATGGCATAAAAAAAAAAATGTGCTGTTTGCTTGTTACTATGTTTTTGTTATCATTGTTATTCATGTTTTATTGGCTGTCTTGACTAATATTTATTTATTAATTAACAGAATCTAATATAATAATAATTTAATGTAAAACCACTCGCTATTTTGAAAGCTTTAAACCCCTCCCTTTTTGCCCTATTTCATTCGGTTTAAATCCAAAGTATAATTAACTTATTAATTCTTTTTTTTTTTCCCGATTATTTAACGTAATTTTGTGCTTGAATTTGTTATTGATTTACTTATTTATCAAGGTTAAAGGCTTACGGCATCAGAGATGCTCTTTTGTTAGACTCTGTATCTTTGCTTTACAAAGCAGCCAAATTCTGTTACATATGTGAGAAAAAAATGCAGGTTACAAAAAAAAACAAAACAAAAAAACAACACTTTTCAAAAAATGTATTTAATTTTTCAATGGTACTTTTTTTTTTATAAGCCGTAATTAAGTTATTTAAGTTTATTTCCGACGGAGACGCATCCAATCATTTTGCCATTTTATGTCACGGTGCAACTTTATTTATTTAATTTATTGGGCATCCACTGGAACAGTGCGTTGTATAGTTTATATTTTTTATTTAAATCAACCAAAGCACTATGATTTTTTTTTCGTTCGTTCGTTTTGGTTTTTTTCGTTTTTTTTTTTTGGCTGATCAGAACAACAGAGCGACGTTTGTGGACAAGCATTCATCTTGACTCTGGAGTTGTACATTCGGAATACAAATACCATTTACACTACTGTTATTGCTCACCAAAGATTTTTTTGCTGGAAACTTTTGTGGCTTCTAATACGAGCTTGGGGGAATACAAAAAAAAAAAAGCAAAAAGGAAAAAAAAACCCAAAAGACATTCCAAACCAAAAAAAAAAAAGAAGAGAGAGCGAAAGGAAAAATAACCCTTAAAACTAGCTGCTTCCAAGAACGAACTATGTGTGTAATGGAAAAAAAAAAAAACTAAAACGGAAAAAAAAAATTTCTATTCCTAGTGAGAACCAAAAATAGGCTACCTCACTGACTTTTTTCCTTTTGTAATTCTAATCGTTGTTGATGATACCAAAGATACCAAAGATTTGTTTCAGTGTGCGGTCTGCTGTTTGCATCTGCCTCGTTCCTGGAACCTTCACTCCTTTGGTTAAAGAGAGGACTAACATGCATGGCAGTGGATTGTGTTTCTGTTCTCTCTTGGACAAAAGGAGCTCATTTTTCTTTTCTAAATATACAGCTGAAGCTCAGATAGCCCAAAGAAAAACCTGTGTGGAATTGGCTTATTGACCTGAGAGCGTCTTTTGGTTTTGTTTGTGGGTGTCAAGTTCACAAGGGAGCAAAGCAAGGTGTTCCAGGTCCAAAGAAGTCCTCAGTAGATGCATCTGGATGGACATTAGGTGATTTATTGGTGCTAGAATATACGATCAAATATTTCAGTCATTTATCCCAGTGTCTGTAGGACAAAGAGGTTACCGTCTGCCTCGAAACACCATGTCAAGGTAATCTCTTTGCCTCTCAACATGGTGCACCCCTTTTGAGAGACAGAAGGTAATCTCTTTGTCCTACAGTGGTGCACCATGGGTTACTATAAACTACTCAACTAAATGTTACCTTCATTCAAAGACTACCCACTTGTTTGTGCCTGTGCTTTAGAAAAACCACCAAGAATTTTTGTGAATTGCTTCCCATTGGGATTTGAGAGGCTTAGGGTGAAGACACACAGAGCTACTAGTAGCAGCTACTTGTCATATCTACTGAAATAGACAATGCTGATCATTTACTGATAATTGTCTCTACGTGTGTTTTAGCAGAGGCAATTCTCAGTATTGTCTAAGGCAGGGGATTTTCTGGTGTTTAGTAGCCATGAAAAAGTAGCTGCTACTAGTAGCCCAGTGTGTCTTCACCCTTATAGTCCATGGGTGCAATTATTGTCTGGAAAAGTAAACAGCTATATCTTCAATTGACCAATTGCATCATAAGCAGTTGTCTTCCCTTGACCAGAACAGGAAGATATTGGAACCAGTACTTACATGATGTAATATATATATATATTGCAAATCCAGAGCTTTGGAGTGCCTTTGCCAAAGCAGTTTTTAAAGCAGTATTTTTATTTAAGTTCTTTATTGATAAATCAAAAGGTTTAAAGTCATTGCAGAAAGTCATTTCAGAAGTCTAACAAAAAAAACCTACTGTGACCAGGCGGGTAACCTTTGAACTAGGAACACATTGCTTTGACTCGTCTTTCTGATCTTTTGGATATTGTGAATTTTGAACTGTCTAGAACTGGGATAATATGCCATGTTTAGAAGTAGGGTTTATTTTCCATTTATTTATTATTATTTGATGTGCACAGAGCGTTCATCATCTAAATTCTTTTATTTATACATATGAGTGGGAAGTGCAATACTGCTTGCATTGGCTGAAGGTGATCATATATTGGAGGGCATTGGCTATCGATTGAGCCTCTCTTGATTTAATCAATAGCTTCATGACACATGTATGGGCTGAAAAGGACCCTTAGTCCAGTGATATTTAATCGGTCACAAGGTAGAATGGATAGTCCAATTGTCCACAAACATGGTAGATGGTGGATAAACAAATAATCAAACATCTTTTGTCTATGGCCAAGTCAAGGCAATCTTCATAGATTTCTACTGCTCCATTGTTTATGACTATTGTTTGTTGCTTTAGGCTCTACAGAGAATGCCAAAGGTTTATCTTTGTTGATGCAAGCAGTATGGCCTTCCTTGTAAATAAATGTAAAAAAAATGGATAATAGATGAATATAATCCTTACTTTCAAACATAGCCTGTTGTCTCTTGAAGGGGGGATTAACCTGGTAACAGCTCTCGGCCTTGCCTTTTCCTCGCAGAGTATTCCATAACCATGGGACCAGTGCCTTGCTTAAACCAAAGCAGCAATTTAGTCAGTCCAGAAGTAGCCAAGCTCTGTCTATTCCCCCACTCCCCTGTTGTGAGTTCCTCGGCATTGCCTAATGCATTGGGATCTCCCACTCTTTGTAACTGCGGTGCTTTGCTACACCCTCTTGCACAGAACAACCTTTTCTTTAAGTCAAAATACCAAAGGTCCCCTTTACCTTAATCCCTTTTTTTTTCCCAGGGCCGGAGTTAGTAAAGAAGGCGAGGGGCCCCCGTTTTTTTCATGGGGAAAATGGATTTACGTCCATTAGGAATGTCCAACCTGTAGCCGCCCAGGTTAATGTCGAAGGGCTGGACATCCTTCATGGATACATTAAACCAGTGATCCCCAACCAGTGGCTCGTGAGCACCATGTTGCTCCCCAACCCCTTGGGTGTTGCTCTCAGTGCCCCCAAACCAGGGAGTTATTTTTTAATTCCTTGGGGGCAAGTTTTGGTTAAATAAAAACAAGATTTCCTACCAAATAAAGCCCCTGTAAGCTGATAGGGTGCATAGGTTGGCTCACGAGTAAGAAAGGTTGGGGATCCCTGCATTAAATATATCTAACAAGTGTATCATAATACAAAGGCTTTTGTAATTTTATCTACTTCTATTGGCCCAGGCGACCACCCCTTCTCCGCTACATTAAAACCGGCCCTGCACTTTTCACGTTTTGATTCTTTGTAAATATATTGGATTTTTTTTTGGTTTTTTTGTACGTTCACGGTTTGAAAGCTTTAATCTGAAACGGGCGGCGCGGCAGACCGCACAATTCCTTACCGAATTTTCTCAGATATACCTCATAGATACTAGTGGTTAGAGTAATGTAATTATAGCGTATGTAATATATTGTTCACTGTTTCTTTTAGTAACTGTGATTTAAGAGATAAAAGAAAAGCTTTATACGTTCTAGGTTGTGCTTTTGTATTAGTGCAGAAGGTGCGCTCATCAACTGAAACGACATGCGTTGTTCTGTTTGGGGGGGGGATTTTTTTTTTTTTTTTTAAATCTTATTTATTGAGGATTGGGGAGCGTTGCAGAATGAGGCCAGAGTTTACAATTTCCTATTTTTGTTGCTGAGGAAACAATCTGTATTAACGTCTTTTAGCGTCGGAGAGCGTCGATGGGGGGGGGGGGGGGGCGTTGCTGAGCAGGGCACCCACTTGCGCTCTGGGCTAAAAGAGGTTAATTTGCTTTGTGTAGAAAATGATATTTGACCTTGTTTTATGATTTGGAAGTTGTTCTGTGTTGCTGCTTTCTATTATGATTGGGACTGAAGAAGCAGTGCTATGATTTAATGCCAGTACGGGGAAACCTTCCTGCCTCCCAATGTTGCTCGACTACAACATTCTCCTGCTGAGAGTTGCAGTTTGTCAGCATTTGGACGCTGGCCGGTTGCCCATCGATGTTTTTATGCATGGGGAAGACATTAAGAGCAGAAGCATAAGGTATTGTGGGGCCAATTAATAAATCCAGTTCTTTAATGAGAACTTATTTCAGCTTTGGAACCTGTTATATTTTGATGTCTTATTGAAATTAAATAGAAGCAATTGCGCCACCTGCTGATCAGTTTGGCTGAAAATGAATCGGGGATCAGTCGGCAGAAAATGAAGTTAGTAAGCAGAGAAAAGTCTTAGACTTTCCCTTTCTCACTAACTTAATTTTCTGAGCAGCAACATCACAAGGATTTTCTTCGTTCAACTAAACTCATCAGCTGGGGTAAACATACATTTGTGTAAGGGGTTACATTTCCTTTAACCCCTTGTTTACTGGCCACAGTGGCACCACAGGTTGCCTTGTAATGCATTCCTTCTATAGAGGAAAACAGATTCCACCACTACCAACTATATTTAAGCAGTTAATGGTCATGTCCCCTCTTTAGTTCACCTTGAAATTAATGTCAAATGATTTAAACACAGGTATTATGAGGCAATTTGTCTCCATATTTATATTTTTTGTTGTGCAGCTGTCAGGATTTGTAACAGGTGATGTGGTTGCTAAGGCCTAATTATTGTAGCAACCAGCCCAGGAAATTCAGTATGGATAATGATTAATAGATGGCCTGCATAATATAAGCAATAGAAATAAATAAAACTTAAGCCTCATGATCTTGGGGTTTTTTTTTGGTTGTCTGGGTCAGTGACCCTAACAACTAGATAGCATTTTCAGATGCCGATCAAAGGGACTAATAGATATAAAAAACAACGTAGTTGACTCAGTATATCCTAGAATTCCAAAGTCTGTGTTAATTCCAGATGTATATATATTGGGAATAATAGAAGTCACCAAGGGCTTTCAAGAGCCATGGATATCCTGTAAAGGTGCTTAGTGATGTCACCAGTTATAATCAATGCTTAGTGATGTCATTTTTGTCATATGACTTGATAATGTACTTGTTGTAAAATGTTAGAGTAATGGAAGTCAGTGAAGATTTCTGTGACCTGTATAAAAGCACTAGGACTTATTGAGTCATGTTACAAGAATGACATCACTGATTATACCTGATGACATCACTAAGCCCCATGTACAAGAATATTTGCAACTCTTGTGTATCATATACAGTTAACTAACAGGTTCCAAAGCTGATACAAGTCTACATTTGTTATGGCCCTGCTGCTGCTTGCCTGCCCACCAAGCAATTCTCTCCTTCACGATTCCGTCTGATTTCCCACTTTCCCTTACCTATCATTGGTTGTATACAGTACTCTTCAGACACCGTCTACTGCCACGTTGTATGTTGTGTGAAATCAAATTTTAAAAAAAACCCAATAAAAATAGAAAAAAAAACTAGTGACTATGGAAACTGCACCCTATGGTTCAGTCAAATCAACAGCTAACAATACCAAAGTTCTGCATTGGGTAAGATAGGTTTGCCCTGTGCCGATGTATGTCAGCTCAACACTGTTACCGTATCAATGTTACTGCAAAAACCCACGCAGGGAGTGGCTTGGAATCAGCAGCTAAGGTTCTTGTAACCCATAGCAACCAATTGGCTGTTGTGTGAAACCAGTATCTGCTTGGTTGCCTTCGGGAAGCTTGAATTGGAGCTGTTGTTACATCACTCGCTGTATTTGTTATTTTTTTCATTGACATATTTAATAACTGCATTTATTTCTGTAATAAAGAAAGTCCCATCCAAATCCATATTTCTGCAATAAAGGACCAGTAATGCCAAAAAGGGACAATATTTTTTTTACATCCTTCTAACCAGCACCTACAAATAAAGAATTCCCTGTTAACAAATGGCTTATTCTGTATCAGAAAGGGTTGCAATCTATAGTTCTTCATGGAGCCGATCAAGACATTTGATTCCTGTTTAATTCCTGGGTTAAGTTCTAAAGCCACTGTATTTTATATAGCTTATCTAATATATATCATTTTTCAGAGGTTTAAATAGAGTTGATATAAATAAGCTACTGCAGAGCCTTGTAGACAGCCATTCAGCTTGAAATAGGGCAGTATCTTATTTCAAACTGAATGGCTGCCTCCATGGCTAAATACTATCTTGCCCTATTGCCCTATCTCAACCTAAATGGCCACCTCCATGGCTAAACAGTATCTTGCCCTATTGCCCTATCTCAACCTAAATGGCCACCATCATGGCTAAACAGTATCTTACCCTATCTAAAGCTAAACGGCTGCCTTCATGGCTAAACACTATGTTACCCTATTGCCCTATCTTAACCAAATGGCTGCCTCCATGGCTAAACAGTATCTTGCCCTATTGCCCTATCTCAACCAAATGGCCACCTTCATTGTTAAACAGTATCTTGCCCTATTGGCCTATCTCAACCAAATGGCTGCCTCCATGGCTAAACAGTATCTTACCCTATTGCCCTATCTCAGCCTAAATGGCCACCTTCATTGTTAAACAGTATCTTACCCTATTGCCCTATCTCAGCCTAAATGGCCACCTTCATTGTTAAACAGTATCTTACCCTATTGCCCTATCTCAACCAAATGGCCACCTTCATTGTTAAACAGTATCTTGCCCTATTGGCCTATCTCAACCAAATGGCTGCCTCCATGGCTAAACAGTATCTTACCCTATTGCCCTATCTCAGCCTAAATGGCCACCTTCATGGCTATACAGTATCTTACCTTAGTGGCATATCTCAGCCTAAATGGCCACCTTCATGGCTAAACAGTATCTTACCCTATTGCCCTATCTCAGCCTAAATGGCCACCTTCATGGCTAAACAGTATCTTACCTTAGTGGCCTATCTCAACCAAATGGCCACCTTTATGGCTAAACAGTATTTTACCCTATTGACCTACTGAACCTTAATGGCTGCCTCCATGGCTAAACAGTATCTTGCCCTATTGCCCTATCTCAACCTAAATGGCTGCCTTCATGGCTAAACAGTATCTTGCCCTATTGGCCTATCTAAAGCTAAACAGCTGCCTTCATGGCTAAACAGTATCTTACCCTATTGCCCTATCTTAACCAAATGGCCGCCTCCATGGCTAAACAGTATCTTACCCTATTGCCCTATCTCAGCCAAATGGCCACCTTCATGGCTAAACAGTATCTTGCCCTATTGCCCTATCTCAGCCAAATGGCCACCTTCATGGCTAAACAGTATCTTGCCCTATTGGCCTATCTCAACCAAATGGCCACCTCCATGGCTAAACAGTATCTTACCCTATTGCCCTATCTCAGCCAAATGGCCACCTTCATGGCTAAACAGTATCTTGCCCTATTGGCCTATCTCAACCAAATGGCCACCTTCATGGCTAAACAGTATCTTACCCTATTGCCCTATCTCAGCCTAAATGGCCACCTTCATGGCTAAACAGTATCTTACCCTATTGCCCTATCTCCAGTTGTTTTGGTGTTACTGGTCCTTTACCAAACACACAAGCCCAGCTCTGCCATAGACACACGTGTAAGACAATGTACGACTTGTGCTTGTGAGCGAAAGCCAATAATGCAGTTTGCCAAAGATAGTTGTGTCGGTAGAACTACTCGTCAGTTACATTTGTATTAAACACGACACACTGGGGGGAAGGGAAATATTTTGTATAATAATAAAAACAATCATTTTGGTTTCTGCCATGGGAGGGGGAATTCTGGGGCTGTGACCCATCAACCCAACGGCCCAGTAATCAAACCAAGTGGAAAGTCAGTCTCTTTTTTTATATGTTCTAATTTATTTGCCAAAGAACCCATTTTCCTTTTTTTTTGCCAAATAAACCGGCTTTTTCACTGACCTAATATTTATATTGTTTTCTTTGCCTGGGACAGTCAGGTTTCTCTGTATTTTCTGTCTTTTAAAACTGAAAATGTTTTTTTAATGAATATTTTTGCCAAATTTCTTCCTGTTATATTTGCCACTTGTACTTATTGCCTTCTGTTCTCAACCAAATGGGAATGCCATGACTTTTTTTTATGTTTTTTTGTTATGTGTTGCCCTTTATATGTATTGATAGGGAAATAAATATGAACAACAACAAAAAACCTGTTTTTTATCCTCTATTGTATTAAATCTGTGGGTCATTCTGTTTATAAAAGTCAGACGCTATGACTGTGTGACGAGAATATTATATACCTTTTCATAAAAAGGGGTATTTCTTCCATTTATTACCTCCTGATTATGATAAGAGCTGGGGGAATTTCTAACGGGGTGCACAGAATATTTCTACTCTTAGTAATGGCATTTATACATAGTAAATCTGGCTATAATGCATCAGATAAATGTAATCCTCCCCCCTATCTGATCCCCATTGGAAGCAGCAGTCCTGCCCTGCTTTATGGCTGAGATTCTAGCTATCTGTATAACAGAGCATTCTGTCACAGTGGCACAGATCCTATCTGATCCCCCCATTGTAAGCAGCAGTCCTGCCCTGCTTTATGGCTGAGATTCTAGCTATCTGTATAACAGAGCATTCTGTCACAGTGGCACAGATCCTATCTGATCCCCCCATTGTAAGCAGCAGTCCTGCCCTGCTTTATGGCTGAGATTCTAGCTATCTGTATAACAGAGCATTCTGTCACAGTGGCACAGATCCTATCTGATCCCCCCATTGTAAGCAGCAGTCCTGCCCTGCTTTATGGCTGAGATTCTAGCTATCTGTATAACAGAGCATTCTGTCACAGTGGCACAGATCCTATCTGATCCCCCCCCCCCATTGTAAGCAGCAGTCCTGCCCTGCTTTATGGCTGAGATTCTAGCTATCTGTATAACAGAGCATTCTGTCACAGTGGCACAGATCCTATCTGATCCCCCCATTGTAAGCAGCAGTCCTGCCCTGCTTTATGGCTGAGATTCTAGCTATCTGTATAACAGAGCATTCTGTCACAGTGGCACAGACCCTATCTGATCCCCATTGTAAGCAGCAGTCCTACCCTGCTTTATGGCTGAGATTCCAACTATTCATTAATACTGAATATATATGGTAAGAGAACAATATAGCGGCTCCCATTCATATGTATAAATGCCAAAATGGCAAAAATCTTCTGTGCATTCAACATACCCCCCTCACACTTACAGGTTATGCTTCAGAGTCCAGTCGGTTGAACAGATACCCATAAATCTGCTCTATTTGCCCTTAAATGGTGCATTTCTATTCTGTAACACCTATGCACTGTGTCTTATTGTTGCCTACGGATTATTTCAGCCCTGATCCAGTCCTGCCAGTGCTCCGAGCTCAGTGCTTATAATGTGCAGGGCTTACAGGGAGGCAAAGGCAAACCCTGGTTATAATTGTGAGACACTACATGCAATTTACTACCCCTACGCTCCTTTCTGTTTAGTAAAACCCCACTCACCCAGGGCAGTTATGCGCCTCTATCCTTTGTCTGATGAATGGTGTGAAGATGGATTCCTTGGTAGGCGATGCTACATCAGGGCACTTTAACCCAAAATTCTTAGTCCTCTCCATAAATTCATGTGTCCAAACAAATATGTTTTATTTGTTATTCTTTTCCTTATGTTTTTTATTTTTGTATTTGATGGCATCTTTGTTAAACATCAATGTATTGTCTGCAATGTTGCTTGATCTGGATTTCTTTTTATTTCATTCCTATCAGTGCTGTAAATTCTGCAATTAATGTCAAATAAACTGCTTTAATTCACTCCTGATGAACTGGTTTTCTTTATAAAAGTACACATATTTACAATTTGTAATGTATATTGATAGATATGGATCCTAGGGCAATATATACACTTACCTGAAGAGTAAATCCCTTTCATCTTGGTAATGTATATTTCATCCCCGTTCCCTCGTTGGGCACCTTGAGCACAAAGATAGTGCAGTGATCACAGACTTTAAAGTCACATGATATTAATGAAGCTGGGCATACCCAGGTCTGGAGACAAGCAGATCCTTACCCTATATAGGCAACCAGGCAGAGGTCAAGTCATTTTTCCCTTGGGTTATATAGGAGGTCCATGTAGAACCCATCAGGAGAGGGCCACACCAACAAGCTTATGCAATGCTCAACTGATGGAAAATTATAACCTGCTTGATAGACATATGACCTGTTTTTGGCCGGATATCATAAGGGTTGTCAGAAAGACCCCTGACAGTGGCCAATTACCTGCCCATTTTTGAGCACTTTCAGCTTTGGCTGAAACAAAAGAATTTGGTGGCTTCCAGGTAGCCCCCTACACAGAGAGCGCCCCCCTATATATCTTTATGTACTAGGTGTGCCATCCCATTCTACTACAAAAGGATTTGGTTGAATCTGAATCCTGTACCCACCACGCCGGGGTTGTATCAGCCATAACCACATTGCCTACAAGTGTGAGGAGCATGGAGTTGACCTGTACTCCCCAGATGTCTCATAGTTAGAGAAGTACTATTCTAAATAACTTCTCAGCCTGTTTCTTGCTTAATTCTCACCTACTGCATCACTCTGTACCAGGGGTCCCCAACCTTTCTTACTCGTGAGCCACAGTCAAATGTAAAAAACTTGGAGAGCAACACAAGCACCATAAAAGTTCCTGGATGAGCCAAATAAGGGCTGTGATTGGCTATTAGGTGCCTCTATGCACCCTATCAGCTTACAGGGGCTTTATTTGGTAGGAAATCTTGTTTTTATTCCACCAAAGCTTGCCCCCAAGTCAGGAATTCAAAAATAACTCCCTGGTTTGGGGGCACTGAGAGCAACATCCAAGGGGTTGGGGAGCAACATGTTGCCCCTGAGCCACTGGTTGGGAATAACTGCTCTATATTATTGTTAGATCAGAGGTTGGTGGACCTGAAATGCCAATCAGGCTTGGATATTCCTGTGACCATAGCTTGACCATATTTTCAAATATATGCTACTAGGGGAATGTTTAGAGTTACAAAACTGGGGACTTGAACCCTAAATGTCTTAACCAACAAATATATAGTTAGCAAGCACTCACTGCCTTAACCAGTATCTATGATAAAGGCCATTGTTTCAACTACTATACAGTATTTATTGATCACTTTGCTTATTTAATTGCCCCCCCTACCCACGACTTCTGACACCCTTGTTCTTTTATTGACCTCCACTCCACAATCCTGTACTATATGTCACCCTGAATCTCTAATGTTTCATTCTGTCTGTCATCCCGTGGCACCTCTCGCCCCCCCCCTGTGCCGCTTTCTGTTGGTGTAACCCAAGGCAGGGGCACTGTGGGTTATTTTCAATCTACACATCCCCCTTTGGTAAATGAATAACCTCCTAGGGGTTTGAGTATCGCGTCTGTGCTGAGGATGCACAAGGCTTTTCTTTTTTTTTCTCCTATTTTCACATCTGCACTATCTTATTTCATCTTATGATTCTATGCTGTGCTGGGTTACAGCCCCCCTGATTATAGGGGAAACCAACACATCAAGAGAGAAGCCTACACTCTATTGAACTGACTCCTTCACATTCTTCCTATATAATCTTTTACCCCAATGTTTCTATATATCTGTAACCTTGTTATGGGCTAAGGGGGCCCAGCCTGAAGGCCAGTTAGGGGGGATTTGGGGTGAGTGCTTATTTGTGCCCTGGGTACCCCTGGAACTATAGCGGGGTGACTGTCTACCCCCAATGTTTCTATATATCTGTAACCTTGTTATTGGGCTAAGGGGCCCAGCCTGAAGGCCAGTTAGGGGGGATTTGGGGTGAGTGCTTATTTGTGCCCTGGGTACCCCTGGAACTATAGCAGGTGACTGTTACCCCAGATGTTTCTATATATCTGTTAACCTTGTTATGGGCTAAGGGGGCCCAGCCTGAAGGCCAGTTAGGGGGGGATTTGGGGTGAGTGCTTATTTTGTGCCCTGGGTACCCCTGGAACTATAGCAGGGTGACTGTTACCCCAATGTTTCTATATATCTGTAACCTTGTTATGGGCTAAGGGGGCCCAGCCTGAAGGCCAGTTAGGGGGGGATTTGGGGTGAGTGCTTATTTGTGCCCTGGGTACCCCTGGAACTATAGCAGGGTGACTGTTACCCCAATGTTCTATATATCTGTAACCTTGTTATGGGCTAAGGGGGCCCAGCCTGAAGGCCAGTTAGGGGGGGATTTGGGGTGAGTGCTTATTGTGCCCTGGGTACCCCTGGAACTATAGCAGGGTGAACTGTTACCCAATGTTTCTAATTATATCTTGTAACCTTGTTTATGGGCCGCTAAGGGGGCCCAGCCTGAAGGCCAGTTTAGGGTGAGATTTGGGGGTGAGTGCTTATTTGTGCCACTGGTACCCTGGACTATAGCAGGGTGGACTTGTTACTCCAATGTTTCTGATATAGTCTGTAACCTTGTTTATGGGCTAAGGGAGGCCCAGGCCCTGAAGGGCCAGTTAGGGTGGGGACTTTGGGTGAGTGCTTATTTTTGTCGCCCTGGGCTAAGCCCATGTGAACATATAGTCAGGGCTGACTTGTTACCCTCCAATGTTTTCTATAGTAATCTGTTAACTTGGTTATGGGCTAAGGGGGCCCAGCCCTGAAGGCCAGTTTAGGGGGGGATTTGGGGTGAAGTGCTTATTTGTGCCCGCCTGGGTACCCCTGGAATCAACTAGTCAGGGTGACTGTTACCCCAAATGTTTCTATATATTCGTAACCTTGTTAATGGGCTAAGGGGGCCCCAGCTGAAGGCCAGTTAGGGGGGTGATTTGGGATGTAGTGCTTATTTGTGCCCTGGGTACCCCTGGAATCTCTTATGCAAGGGTGGACTGTTACCCCAATGTTTCTATTACTATCTGTAACCTTGTTATGGGCTAAGGGGGGCCCAAGCCTGAAGGCCCAGTTTAGGGGGGATTTTGGGTGAGATGCTTATTTGTGCCTGAGTACTGGAACTATAGCAGGGTGACTGTTACCCCAATGTTTCTATATATCTGTAACCTTGTTATGGGCTAAGGGGGTCCAACCTAAATGTAATTTAGGGCGAGTTAAGGGTGAGTGCTTATATTCCTGCCCTGGGTACCCCTGGAACTATAGCGGGAAGACTCCTCCACCAACATTTCTTTATATTTGTGAATAAACAGCATACACTGCAGGGTGTACATTTTTACTACACAACCATACAAATAGTACAATGGGGAGCATTTTTGGACCTTACTAGAGGCGGAGAAGAAGCCCTGTAGACTGATAGCCATAGCAGGGTTAAGGATAAGAAAAGCCACACACTAAGCAAGAGTCCAGGACAGTGTCACTATAATAAATGGACTTGTGGGTTCCACAGTTCCGCAGTTGGTGATCTGGGAAGTGGCAGTAACAAAAAGGATATCAATCAAAACCCCACATCCAGCAGCAACATCGTCCCACCATTACCAACCACTCCAGCTAAATAATGTACATCATCAACAGGCCCTAGAGGTTTGCAAAGCCCTGTAGGCTGCGTTTTTCCTGATGAAATAAGCCCCCACCGGCTTCCTGGATGGGGAAGGATCTGCCAAGCAGACAGATTTTGACATAAGCAGGAACAGCACACATCAACACAATGAGCCCAGCATTATCCTACAGTGCATTTGTGCTTAGTTACTTAGGCACATCAGCATCCTAACATGGTGCAATCAGCTTTACGGACATGTACTGGGATGTTCCTGGAACAATATATTGGACTGGGACCGACACAGCACAACAGGAATCTCTTTGGGGCTTGGCTAAAAGAACATAGGAAGGACTTCACGCTCTGGGCCATAGCTACATAGTTACACCTTTTATTCCAGAAGGACACTGCAAATATAGACCAATGACTAAAGATGAATAAAGACCAATGGCAACTGGTTCAGTGGTTTCTGAACACTCAAATATCAATATGTGCAAAGAGCTTCATATTAAAACTATATTAAAGGGGTGGTTTACCTTACCTATGTTATAGAATGTTCTATCCCTAGTCACTTTGCATTTGGTCTTCATTATTTATTTGTATATTTTTTGAATTGGTTGCCCTCCTCTTCTACATCTTTCCAGCTTTCAAATAGGGGTCAAATTTACAATTAATATTGTCAGCTTGACCCCTATTTGAAAGCTGGAAAGATGCAGAAGAGGAGCTAACAATTATTGTTGTTACCTATAATTACATATTTTATATTCAGTCCCTCTTCTATTCATTCTAGGGATGCACCAAACCCACTTTTTTGGATTCGGCCGAACCTTCAAACCCACCCAGCAGGATTCGGATTAGGATCGGAGGGGGTTGAAAATCCCCCTTATTTCATCGGGATAAACGCAGCCTACAGGGCTTTGCAAACCTCTAGGGCCTGTTGATGATGTACATTATTTAGTTAATTCATATACCTGTCTTTTATTGAAACCACTGCCTGGTTGCTAAGGTAAACAAGACCCTAGCAACCAGAGAGCTGTCGAAATTCCAAACTGAAGAGCTGCTGAACAAAAAGCTAAATAACTGAAAAGCTAAAAAAAAATGAAAATAAAAAATGAAAGTCAATTGCAAATTATCTCAGAATATCAATGTCTACATCATAACAAAACTTTGTTTAAAGAAGACCAGGCCCTTTAGGGTAAAGACACACGGAGCTTCTAGTAGCAGCTACTTTTTCATGGCTACTAAACTCCAGGAAATCCCCTGCCATAGACAATACTGAGAACTGCCTCTGCTAAAACACACAGAGAAACAGATATCAGTAAATGATCAGCATTGTCTATTTTATTAGCCACATCAAGTAGCTGCTACTAGTAGCTTCGTGTGTCTTTACCCTTAGGGCTGTGGCACACGGGGAGATTAGTCGCCCGCGACAAATCTCCCTTGTCGTGGGTGACTAATCTCCCCGATATGACATCCCACCGGCAAGAATGTTATTGCGATTTACATTCCCCCCCCCCGTGTGCCACAGCCCTAAAGGTAAAGACACACAGAGCTACTTAGTAGCAGCTACTTGTCATGACTACTAAACTCCAGAAAATCCCCTTCCATAGACAATACTGAGAATTGCCTGTAAATGATCAGCATTGTCTATTTTAGTAGCCACGACTAGTAGCTGCTACTAGTAGGGTAAAGACACACAGAGCTACTTAGTAGCAGCTACTTGTCATGACTACTAAACTCCAGAAAATCCCCTGCCATAGACAGTACTGAGAATTGCCTCTGCTAAACACACGTAGAGACAATTATCAGTAAATGATCAGCATTGTCTATTTTTTTAGCCGTGACAAGTAGCTGCTACTAGTAGCTCTGTGTGTCTTCCACAGGTGGAACTTTCACAGCCAAACAGGTATAATTTACATTAGGGCAAATGCCCATACCTGATGCACTCTTACCTTCCAGTTTGTGCCTGTATGTTACCCAACCACTTAGATTGTAAGCTCTACGGGGCAGGGACCTCCTTCCTACTGTGTCTCATACCACATGGCACTTATATATATATATATATACAGTATATATTTATTGTATTTATTTATTTATTATATCACTTGTACTCCCTGTGTGTAATTTTGTATTCTGTAAGACTGTACAGCGTTGGGTACCCTTGTGGCGCTTTATAAATAAAGTTATACATACATACATTGTAATGTGTATATATATCATTTGGTATTTTTCTGACTTCTGTGGTTTTATGCTTCAAAAATGTAATGTATAATGTGCCCCTTGTCTCAGGCTAATTCTGCCCCAGGGGTAGGTTTGCAGCCTGTGATACTGTAGGTACTTAAGGTGACAAAGGGATTGTAAGCTCTTCACCTCTTGTATCGGTTACTGATTGCTTTATATGTTACTCTGTATGTCCAATGTATGAAACCCACTTATTGTACAGTGCTGCGGGATATGTTGGCGCTTTATAAATAAATAATAATAATAAAAGGGAGTTCAGGAAGTCAGGGTTGCGCTGGAGAGCTCCCCTGCAGTCAATGGGGTTCATTTATTAACACTGGGCAAATTTGCCCATGGGCAGTAACCCATAGCACCCAATCAGTGATTGCCTTTTTTCAGCCAGCTGCATGTAGAGCAATGAATGCAACATTGGTTGATTGGTTGCCATAGGTTACTGCTCATGGGCAAATTTGCCCAGTGTTGATAAATGACCCCCAATGTGTCCATTGGTTTGAGTTTTGCCCATTTTTTTTTAATGTGAATTCTTGACCATTAATGCCCTCGGTGTCACTGCGAAAAATTCCGCTGAAGTTACAGCCAACAAAACAATAAGAAAAACTCAAACCCAAATACTCCAATCCCCTGTGGCTGCCAGTTCATTAATACCATGTCGAATTATCCCGTAACTGCACGTACAAACGTAATCAGCCCTAACACGTAGTCTAAACCGCATTAGGGCATTGGTTCCATTCGGGGAAATCTATCGCTCTCAGTATGTCTCGCTATGATTAGAAAACAGGCTTGTCTCTTTCAGTGGGGCTTTAAAACTGTTTGTCCCTATTGATTTTAGTCTTTAAAAGTTTTCTCGCCGGTGCTAATTATCTTTAAAGGGAGCCGTACAAGTCTTCCCTGGTCTCTGTTTTATATTTTATGCTGTAGATGAGTTAATGGTCGGCGCACATCTTCTTTCATTGATTGGCTCCAGCTAATAGATTCAGCTGCTTAAGGCGGGGAGACTGGGAAGGGACCATGGTTTGTCTATAACAATGCCTGAAGGCTGAGGGCTCTGTTTACTAAACACCGAGTACTCATGTTGCAAGGCCATTCACAATCTATTTTAGATGTATCCTTGGTGTAACGGGTGATTTGGATACTGTGGTTTCTCAGTGTTTCAGTTTAAAAGGGATGATGTGGCCATCTTGCCTTATATTAAACAGATTAAACCTTATCCTGCAGGAAGTGTTAAGGTGGCCATTAACGAGCCTATTCTAGCTGCCGATATTGGTCCCTTAGACCAATTTGGCAGCTAATCGGCCCGTGTATGGGCACTACCGACGGGCCTGCCGACTGATATCTGGTCTAAAATCATCCAGATCTCGATCGGGCAGGTTAAAAAATCTAGTCGGATCGGGGACCGCATTGGCTCGTCGATGCGGCCCCTGAACCGACTTTGCCTATACCCGTCGTTATAATTCGATCGTTTGGCCCCAGGGCCCGTAGGTGGGGATATCGGGAGAAGATCTGCTCACTTGGCGACATCACCAAGCGAGCGGATCTGAAGGTGTATGGGGACCTTTAGGTTCCAAATCATCCAAATCATCATCCCAACTCCTAGAAATCTCCCTATGGAGTTTATTAAACTTTCTTCAACAGGCATACATGGGCCTTGCTCAGCAGTATCTAGAAGTTAATGTGTATCGGGACAAAGAAGAGGAGCATTCACTGATGAACCCCAAAAAGAAAAACAAAACTGGTAATTGGGAAACAGCATCCCCTGACTGTGCTTTAACTTCCCATGGCTGAGCTTCAGCATCTAAGGCAGTGATCCCCAACCAGTGGCTCGGGGGCAACATGTTACTCACCAACCCCTTGGGTGTTGCTCTCAAAGTAGGAGCCATTTTTACATTTCTGGTTTGGAGGCAAGTTTTGGAAGCCCAGAGACACAGTTTTACTCCAAGCAGAGCCTCCTACATGCCAGCAGGGCCTCCAACAGTGGGGAGAGGGGGTACAGTTGTGCTGGGAAATGTCTCAAAAGTTACACAAATAACGTAACTTCTGCAAAATCTGCCTAGGGAATTCCATGTAAATGGACATTTTGGGTGCAATATTGGACTTCCTTCCCAGAATTCCTTCTGCTTTGTATAAACATTAAGAAGGTATCTCCCCAACTCAAATACTTTTCTTAAAAAAAATAAATAAAGAGTCGCATTTTTCTTGAATATTACACAGCATCTCAGAAGCCAAACTTGGGTTTTTGAACCCTTTGAGGTCTAATACGTGTCTAAGGCCTCACTTGGCTCATAACAAAGTTACAGATATTGGAAAAAATTGGTGTGTTAGCCATTCAGCCATAGTTCCAAGAATTTCTAGGGCAGTAAATAAGGGTTCACCCTCAAATCTCTATTTAATCAACGCTTAACCTGCTTTCCCAGAAAAGGAAATAGGCACATAATCCTCAACTCTCACCTTAACTGGCCTTCAGAGAAAGGGAATGTTTTCTATACAGAACTTATATCCCATGGATCTCAAAAAGGTTTACAGCAAGCAAAGCTATCATTATATCAAATCATGTGCATTATAATACAGGTATAGGACCCATTATCCAGAATGCTTGGGACCAAGGGTATTCCGGATAAGGGGTCTTTCCGTAATTTGGATCTCCATACCTTAAGTCTGCTAAAAAATCAATAAAACATTAATTAAACCCAATAGGATTGTTTTGCCCCCAATAAGGGGTAATTATATCTTAGTTGGGATCAAGTACAGGTACTGTTTTATTATTACAGAGAAAAGGGAATCATTTAACCATTAAATAAACCCAATAGGGCTGTTCTGCCCCCAATAAGGGGTAATTATATCTTAGTTGGGATCAAGTACAGGTACTGTTTTATTATTACAGAGAAAAGGGAATCATTTAACCATTAAATAAACCCAATAGGATTGTTCTTCCCCCAATAAGGGGTAATTATATCTTAGTTGGGATCAAGTACAGGTACTGTTTTATTATTACAGAGAAAAGGGAATCATTTAACCATTAAATAAACCCAATAGGGCTGTTCTGCCCCCAATAAGGGGTAATTATATCTTAGTTGGGATCAAGTACAGGTACTGTTTTATTATTACAGAGAAAAGGGAATCATTTAACCATTAAATAAACCCAATAGGGCTGTTCTGCCCCCAATAAGGGGTAATTATATCTTGGTTGGGATCAAGTACAGGTACTGTTTTATTATTCCAGAGAAAAAGGAAATCAGTTTTAAAATTCCAAATTATTTGATTAAAATGGAGTCTATGGGAGACGGGCTTTCCGTAATTCGGAGCTTTTTGGATAACGGGTTTCTGGATAAGGGATCCTATACCTGTACAACAAATGCAACTTCCGGCTGAAGGAGAAATGATACTTGCCCAGGGGAATGTGATGCTTGCTATTCATAGGCGAATACTGGCTGGTGAGTAGGTCCCTTTCAACCAAGTCAGAAGCTTATTGGCCCATGTATGGCTGCAGACTGTCATCCAACTAATACCTTATACCAGGGGTCCCCAATCATTTTTGCTTGTGAGCAACTTTTAAATATAAAAAAAGTTTGGAGCAACACAAGTATGAAAAAAGTTCCCAGGGGGTGTCCAAAAAGGGCTGTGATTAGTTATTTGATAGGCCAATGTGGACTGGCAGCCTACAAGAGGCTCTGTTTGGCAGTACACATGGTTTTATGCCTTCAATCCAGAAATTAAAAAATAACTCCCTGGTTTGGGGCCACTGGGAACAACACCCAAGGGGTTGGTGAGCCACAAGTTGCCCCCGAGCCACTGGATGGGGATCACTGTGTTATACTATCTTCGCCTGTGATCTGGGGAAGGAGGGTTGTGAGGGAGCAACAGCAACAGGGCAGCGGCCATCAGTGTTGGACTGGCCCACAAGGATACCAGGAAAACCCCTGGTGGGCCCAGGTGTCAGTGGGCCCTCCTGCTCCTGACCATTTGGCCTGCTTCATGGCCATTCCCTATTTGTGAATGGGAACAAAGAAGAGAAATAGATGGAACAATAGATGCTAGCATGTAAATAAAGAGGTTGGGTGGGGAAAGGAGGAAAAATAGTTCAGAGAGTGGGCCTAGGGTCTAAGGTTTTCCGGTGGGCCCCTGGGGACCCAGTCCGACATTGGCGGCCATACTTGTAGGTGGGGATCATGACTGGGTCTTTTCCCTGTTTCCCACCACCCCAGTCCAACCATGATCATTGGGTGGAACTTCTCTAAATGGGCACGACTGATAGCAGGTAGGTAGGCTGCAAGAACATAATTACACACAGTGCATTGATTAGATTCCCCAACACTACAAGATGGAAATAAAAGAATCCTTACGGCGCCCCATGTACAACCTGGCACGATTAAACCCAACGTATTGATCCCAACGTGTACGACACCGCCCTACAGCACTCCAATTATACACTCTCTTGGCAAAGCAATAATAAGCCCGATATAAATTAATACAGTCGAATGAAACAAACAAGAGCATCTTAGATCATCGAATTACATATCACTTTCTACCAGGCTTGGAAACAAAAGGCATCTAAGGAAGTAAAAAGGGAATCGTTGACCATAATGGCCTAATGAGCTTGCAGTAAAAGCGCTTATGGGAGTATGGTGCTACCGGCTCAGCAGTGCTCAGGATACGCAGCTATCCACAGGCCTGATCCCCAGGGCATTGGCGCTTAAGTGCTCGATTAAGACTTCCTCCAAAAATGCACCGTGATCACAGGAGGAACATAACACAGGCTGAGCAGCGGCCGATATTCACACATTATGTATCATACTTAAAATGACAGGGGTGGAGAGTGTCGAGCGCAGCAGAGTGCATTTCCACATGGAGCAGGCAAGATGGAAAATTCATTAATGTGGGCAAGGCACGCACCTAAAGAATCACTGCTGGGTCTGTATGCAACGTGGGTGTCGGCACCCAGAGGCTCAGTTCAAATAAATAATATTTAAGAATGCTATACATGGGCCTATTCTATGTGACTTTTCATTTGGCGTTCTTTTGTTGGTACAGGTATGGATCTGTTATCCAGAAACCCACCATCCAGAAAGGTCTGAATTACGGAAAGGTCATCTCCCATAGACTTTATTTTCAACAAATAATTCAAAATTGTAAAACATATTTCTTTTTTATCTGTAATAATAAAATAATGCATTATAACTGAGCCTAACTAAGATGTAATAAAAGATACTTAGATATAATGAATCTGCATTGAAGGCAAAATAATCCTACTGGGTTTATTTAATATCTAAATTATTTTTTATTGGATTTAAAATATGGTGATCCAAAGGGAAAGATCCCTTATCTGGAAAACCCCCGGGTCCCAAGCGTTTTGGGTAACGGGTCTCATACCTGTATTCAGTTCCTCAGCCTTCCTATGCTGCTTCTTTTTGCTATGCAATTGGAAAATGTTATCTGGTTGTCAGGGTCATCGACCTCGGCAACCAAAGGAGTCATTTACAACTGCAAGTGCATTGTGCCAGCTGCAATGATTTTTACCCACATCGCATAATTACAGTTGCCATGGGCAGAGACTCTTTAAGGTACCAATGGGCCCAGAGCAAAAATCTCATTGATGGGTCCCCACAAACATGGTCGGACTGGGCCGCCGGGACACCGGCATTGGCCCCGGTGGCCCAGGCCCAATCCCTGTTGCTGCTGTCCCTGGCTGCCAATGTCCTCCCCTGATGTGCTTCACTTACCCACGCTCAGGGGAGTACATTGGGCGGGTGGCAAGGGCCCCTGCAGGGGGTTAGGGGGGTATGGTTGACATGGCTGGCTGGGGCACCTTGGGGGGTGCATGGCCCCTGCAGGGGGTTAGGGGGGGCCCTGCGGGGGGTATGGTTGACACGGCCGTCTGGGGCACCTTGGGGGGTGCAGCGCCCCTGAGGCGGGGGACCCAGTGGGCCCTGTACCTCCCAGTCCAACCCTGGCCGCAAATGCACCAAATTACTAAATAGTAATAGTAATCAAGCTGAGAAAGTTGAATATATAGAAAAAAGTCGTTGTTTACTGAAATAGACATGCCAGCCCATACCAACAATGGTGGGAAAAGATAAACTGTGATCACAAATTAAAATTATAAACTTTAGTAACATTTGTTCTAATAGAGAGTAAAAATGGTTATGTTGGACTGATCAACATGAGGGGTTTGCCATTAGGGGATGTGTCAGTTAATAGTTATAGCAGATGAAAGATCTGATGGTGAGACCTGAGCAATTGCAACTGCGGCCAATGCATGAACACGTTTGTGGGTTGGTGTCATTACTGGTATGAGAGCAATGTGTGCGCCCCCCACTCGTTTGGTGCAATTGATGCAGGGACCCTGGAGCTCTTGGCTGGTTTGGAGGTGGCTGTAAGTCCCACATTAGTACATAGTGCAAGTACTTTTCCAAATGGAGTTTTGACTAGTTTAATTCTGCACCAATTTTTGCACCTAGTGCTGCCCCTTTTGATTTTGAGCCCTGTATCTGTTATAGGTATCCCCCTCCGTTATACACAAATATGCCAAAAAACACAAACACTTACATTCCCCCATTAAAGGATATAGAAATGTATGTAGGAACTCAATTAATACAACTTTCCTCCAGGCAAACTACTAAGTGCTCTTGAGATAAGAATCTGTTGTTGATATATTAGCTCAGATGCACCCAGGGCAAAGCTCATTATCCCTTTGTTGCTATAAGGCAGGGGAGTCCAGACTGATACGGGCGGGGGGGGGGTCTACACTTAGCAACACCATCCTATTGACATCCATTGACATCGACCGCCTCATATACACAGTGATTGTGCCGTTACTGGGCCACAGAATGACACTGAGCTGGAATAAATATCACTAAATGCCACTCTGCTACAGATCTGAATCATTGGGATCTACCGGGTTCCATGTCAGGAGCTTTTGGTAGATCCTAATGTACCCACTGGGCATCACTGCTATAAAGTGGAAAGCAGTTTCCAATATCAGGACTCTACTTGGATTTTAGCTGATTATAGTCACTAAGGAAACTCACCAAAGAAGTGGAACTTTACAGTTAAAATTTTACTTAGGGCAGTGGTTTCCCAACTGTGGGACTGGATCCCCTTGGGGGGGCCTGGAGCAGCCGCTGGTGGGGCTCAGCCTGAAGGCCAGTTTGGGCCGAGATTTGGGGGAATTGTGTGGGTACACATTTTGTGAACCCCGCAACCGACTCTAACCCGCTGCCCCCAAACCTGACCCAACTCGGAAATGCACCTATTTATAGCAAGAAGTCAGCCGAACTCAATATTGTGCTCGTGTTGGGTCCCATGGGTTTTGGGCCGGCCGACATATTACTAGAATGACAGAACCATAGCTACAATGTTATCCTACATCTGTAACATCTGTTCTATTAGCTGAGGAGACTTTGGCCAATGGATGAACATCCTACTTGAAAAAGTCAGAGAGAGGCATACAGGAGTGAACAACACCAGTGTAATTACCCATTTCAGCCAATAACATATGTTCTTTTGTCTTCTTATATTGCAGAAGAGTGATCATGACTAATTGCTGATTGGCTGATATGGGTAAAGTCTGAGCATTGAGCTCCTCATTCCTCGCACAGTCCCATTGGTTCTTATCATTATCCTCTGCCTACAGTATATTAATGTGCCACCTACTTACATACCTACCTACTTCTACAACGCTCTGCCACAGCCATTCTCTGGCTTTAACCCTTTTACTGCCAGCCATTTTGGTCAAAGCGGAACTTGTATTGCCAGACAGTTTTTGAACATTTTGCACTGTTTCATTTTAGGGGCCTTTCCTCGGGGGGACTTTTAGTTTACCAAGGAAAACAATATATAGTTTTTTTCAGAACAACCTAAGCTTTCAAAATATGGTAGAATTTTTGTGTAATTCCAATTCTGTAACAAGATATAGGCTTCTAAATGTCTAAAAATGCAAAAAAAATCAAATTTTCCATAATATAATCACACATACTAGAAACAAAAATTATTTTATGCACGAATATACAACTGATTTGGAAAGTCCCATGTCTCCTGAACGTGCCAATACCAAATATATATAGTTTTATGGAGATTTCTCACTTGTATAGGTCAAAAACTCCCAGCAGTACACTACCAAATTCCCAAAGCACTGCTCCAAAAAAACTGCATACTTTGGATTTCAAGGCCAAAATTCCACTAACAGAAGGTTTATCCCAGAAAATTGTACATTTTTGGAAAGAACAGATTCTGGGGAATACAGAATAGGCACAACTGTCTGTCTACTCCAAACTATCAAGTCGCAATGCTTTCCTAAAGTTATTGGTTTTTATCAAAATTTGTGATTTTTTTTAAAAATCGCTTCAAAGCTTCTAGTCTATAGTATCTTATCTCCTACAGGTCATAAAGTAACCAAATAAAACACCCTAAATATGAATGCCTGGGGTCCACTGAACAGTTTGATGCCCAATATGTATAGGTTTACCTAAGTATGTGGCATGTAGGGGCCCCAATGTGAACATACCCCATATGAACTGTCATTTCTGTCATTTCAGCTTCTGCAAAATCAACACATTTACATCATTATATGTGGGATGAAGCTAGTAAAAAGTACGCTCACCCCAGAAAGTCATATATTTTTGGAAAGTACACATTCCCCCGAATCTAAAATGGGTACCCATGTCTTTCTACTCCAAAGTACCAAGCCGCACAGCTTTTCTAAAGTTAGCAATTTTGATGACATTTCCAAAAATCCCCTCAAAGCTTCCACTTTGAAGCATCTTATCTCCCACATAGCATTAGGTACCAAGATAAAACACCCTGAATTTGAACGCCAGGGGTCCACTGAACAGTTTGATGCCCAATATGTATAGGTTTACCTAAGTATGTGGCATGTAGGGGCCCCAATGTGAACATACCCCCATATGAACTGTCATTTCTGTCATTTCAGCTCCTGCAAAATCAACACATTTACATTATTATATGTGGGATAAAGCTACAAAAAAGTACGCTCACCCCAGAAAGTCATATATTTTTGGAAAGTACACATTCCCCCGAATCTAAAATGGGTACCCATGTCTTTCTACTCCAAAGTACCAAGCCGCACAGCTTTTCTAAAGTTAGCAATTTTGATGACATTTCCAAAAATCCCCTCAAAGCTTCCAATTTGAAGCATCTTATCTCCCACATAGCATTAGGTACCAAGATAAAACACCCTGAATTTGAACACCAGGGGTCCACTGAACAGTTTGATGCCCAATATGTATAGGTTTACCCAAGTATGTGGCATGTAGGGGCCCGAATGTGAACATACCCCCATATATACTGTCATTTCTGTCATTTCAGCTTCTGCAAAATCAACACATTTACATCATTATATGTGGGATAAAGCTAGTAAAAAGTATGCTCACCCCAGAAAGTCATATATTTTTGGAAAGTACACATTCCCCCGAATCTAAAATGGGTACCTATGTCTTTCTACTCCAAAGTACCAAGCCGCACAGCTTTTCTAAAGTTAGCAATTTTGATGACATTTCCAAAAATCCCCTCAAAGCTTCCACTTTGAAGCATCTTATCTCCCACATAGCATTAGGTACCAAGATAAAACACCCTGAATTTGAACGCCAGGGGTCCACTAAACAGTTTGATGCCCAATATGTATAGGTTTACCTAAGTATGTGGCATGTAGGGGCCCCAATGTGAACATACCCCCATATGAACTGTCATTTCTGTCATTTCAGCTCCTGCAAAATCAACACATTTACATTATTATATGTGGGATAAAGCTACAAAAAAGTACGCTCACCCCAGAAAGTCATATATTTTTGGAAAGTACACATTCCCCCGAATCTAAAATGGGTACCCATGTCTTTCTACTCCAAAGTACCAAGCCGCACAGCTTTTCTAAAGTTAGCAATTTTGATGACATTTCCAAAAATCCCCTCAAAGCTTCCACTTTGAAGCATCTTATCTCCCACATAGCATTAGGTACCAAGATAAAACACCCTGAATTTGAACACCAGGGGTCCACTGAACAGTTTGATGCCCAATATGTATAGGTTTACCCAAGTATGTGGCATGTAGGGGCCCGAATGTGAACATACCCCCATATATACTGTCATTTCTGTCATTTCAGCTCCTGCAAAATCAACACATTTACATCATTATATGTGAGATAAAGCTACAAAAAAGTACGCTCACCCCAGAAAGCCATATATTTTTGGAAAGTACACATTCCCCCGAATCTAAAATGGGTACCCATGTCTTTCTACTCCAAAGTACCAAGCCGCACAGCTTTTCTAAAGTTAGCAATTTTGATGACATTTCCAAAAATCCCCTCAAAGCTTCCATTTTGAAGCATCTTATCTCCCACATAGCATTAGGTACCAAGATAAAACACCCTGAATTTGAACACCAGGGGTCCACTGAACAGTTTGATGCCCAATATGTATAGGTTTACCCAAGTATGTGGCATGTAGGGGCCCGAATGTGAACATACCCCCATATATACTGTCATTTCTGTCATTTCAGCTCCTGCAAAATCAACACATTTACATCATTATATGTGAGATAAAGCTACAAAAAAGTACGCTCACCCCAGAAAGCCATATATTTTTGGAAAGTACACATTCCCCCGAATCTAAAATGGGTACCCATGTCTTTCTACTCCAAAGTACCAAGCCGCACAGCTTTTCTAAAGTTAGCAATTTTGATGACATTTCCAAAAATCCCCTCAAAGCTTCCATTTTGAAGCATCTTATCTCCCACATAGCATTAGGTACCAAGATAAAACACCCTGAATTTGAACGCCAGGGGTCCACTGAACAGTTTGATGCCCAATATGTATAGGTTTACCTAAGTATGTGGCATGTAGGGGCCCCAATGTGAACATACCCCCATATATACTGTCATTTCTGTCATTTCAGCTCATGCAAAATCAACACATTTACATCATTATATGTGGGATAAAGCTACAAAAAAGTACGCTCACCCCAGAAAGTCATATATTTTTGGAAAGTACACATTCCCCCGAATCTAAAATGGGTACCCATGTCTTTCTACTCCAAAGTACCAAGCCGCACAGCTTTTCTAAAGTTAGCAATTTTGATGACATTTCCAAAAATCCCCTCAAAGCTTCCACTTTGCAGCATCTTATCTCCCACATAGTGTTAGGTACCAAGATAAAACACCCTAAATTTGAACGCCAGGGGTCCACTGAACAGTTTGATGCCCAATATGTATAGGTTTACCTAAGTATGTGGCATGTAGGGGCCCCAATGGGAACATACCCCCATATGATCTATCATTTCAGCTCCTGCAAAATCAACACATTTACATCCTTTATGTGGGATAATGCTACAAAAAAAGTACATTCACCCCAGAAAGCCATATATTTTTGGAAAATACACATCCCCCCGAATCTATAATGGGTAAATATTTCTTATTGCTACAAAGTACCAAGCTGTAAAGCTTTCCTAAGTTTGCAGATTTATATGACATTTTCGAAAATCGCATAAAAATGTTGCAATTTGCCGCATTTATCTCTCACAATTTCTTGATAAAGATCAGATAAAGACAAATCACCCCAAAAAGGAACACCGGAGGTCTACTGAACAGTTTGATGCCCAATATGCATAGATATACCAAAGTCTGCGGTATGTACTGAACCCAAAATGAAAATAGCGCATAAGGATTTCTCGCCTGCCAGCTCAGCTTTTGCACACAGAGCCCCCTGTCAGTGTATTATGTGCCAAAACTTCCCCTAACCATACAGTGACCCCCACAAAACCATATATTTTTGGAAAGTACACATTCTGACAAATCCAACAAGGGTAAAGAGTCCTTTCTACACCAAAGTACCAATCTGCAGAGCTTTCCTAAAGTTATTGGTTTTTATGACATTTCAGAAAATCGCCTAAAAATGTTGCAATTTGTCGCATTTATCTCACACAATTTCTTGCGTACAAAGGCAAGTCACCCCAAATAGGAACACCAGAGGCCTACTGAACAGTTTGATGCCCAATATGCATAGATATACCAAAGTCTGCAGTATGTACTGAACCCTAAATGAAAATAGCGCATAAGGATTTCTCGCCTGCCAGCTCAGCTTTTGCACACAGAGCCCCCTGTCAGTGTATTATGTGCCAAAACTTCCCCTAACTATACAGAGACCCCCACAAAACCATATATTTTTGGAAAGTACACATTCTGACAAATCCAACAAAGGTAAAGAGTCCTTTCTACACCAAAGTACCAAGCCGCAAAGCTTTCCTAAAGTTATCGGTTTTTATGACATTTCAGAAAATCGCCTAAAAATGTTGCAATTTGCCGCATTTATCTCACACAATTTCTTGCGTACAAAGGCAAGTCACCCCAAATAGGAACACCAGAGGCCTACTGAACAGTTTGATGCCCAATATGCATAGATATACCAAAGTCTGCGGTATGTACTGAACCCTAAATGAAAATAGCGCATAAGGATTTCTCGCCTGCCAGCTCAGCTTTTGCACACAGAGCCCCCTGTCAGTGTATTATGTGCCAAAACTTCCCCTAACTATACAGATCCCCCACAAAACCATATATTTTTGGAAAGTACACATTCTGACAAATCCAACAAGGGTAAAGAGTCCTTTCTACACCAAAGTACCAATCTGCAGAGCTTTCCTAAAGTTATTGGTTTTTATGACATTTCAGAAAATTGCCTAAAAATGTTGCAATTTGTCACATTTATCTCACACAATTTCTTGCGTACAAAGGCAAATCACCCCCAATAGGAACACCAGAGGCCTACTGAACAGTTTGATGCCCAATATGCATAGATATACCAAAGTCTGCGGTATGTACTGAACCCTAAATGAAAATAGCGCATAAGGATTTCTCGCCTGCCAGCTCAGCTTTTGCACACAGAGCCCCCTCTCAGTGTATTATGTGCCAAAACTTCCCCTAACTATACAGATCCCCCACAAAACCATATATTTTTGGAAAGTACACATTCTGACAAATCCAACAAGGGTAAAGAGTCCTTTCTACACCAAAGTACCAATCTGCAGAGCTTTCCTAAAGTTATTGGTTTTTATGACATTTCAGAAAATTGCCTAAAAATGTTGCAATTTGTCGTATTTATCTCACACAATTTCTTGCGTACAAAGGCAAGTCACCCCAAATAGGAACACCAGAGGCCTACTGAACAGTTTGATGCCCAATATGCATAGATATACCAAAGTCTGCAGTATGTACTGAACCCTAAATGAAAATAGCGCATAAGGATTTCTCGCCTGCCAGCTCAGCTTTTGCACACAGAGCCCCCTGTCAGTGTATTATGTGCCAAAACTTCCCCTAACTATACAGAGACCCCCACAAAACCATATATTTTTGGAAAGTACACATTCTGACAAATCCAACAAGGGTAAAGAGTCCTTTCTACACCAAAGTACCAAGCCGCAAAGCTTTCCTAAAGTTATCGGTTTTTATGAGATTTCAGAAAATCGCCTAAAAATGTTGCAATTTGCCGCATTTATCTCACACAATTTCTTGCGTACAAAGGCAAGTCACCCCAAATAGGAACACCAGAGGCCTACTGAACAGTTTGATGCCCAATATGCATAGATATACCAAAGTCTGCGGTATGTACTGAACCCTAAATGAAAATAGCGCATAAGGATTTCTCGCCTGCCAGCTCAGCTTTTGCACACAGAGCCCCGTCAGTGTATTATGTGCAGTAACCCCCCCCTAACTATACAGTGACCCCCAGAAAACCATATATTTTTGGAAAGTACACATTCTGATGAATTCAAAATAGGTAAAGTTATTTTTGTACACCAAAGTTACACCTGGCAAAGCTACGCTAAAAACAGATCAGGAACACTTATATAGGGATAAAATGTGATAAAACCACAAAAATTGTGCAAATCAGTGAAACAACAAAATAAGTTACATGACAGTGTAATTAGTGGCCAGAATATCTGATCCAATAGTTACGCTGTCAAAATAAACAGTTTTTAGGTAAAAGAAAATAAAAACAAAGTGGTAATATGAAAAAAAAAAAAAAAAAAAAAAGCAAAACAAAAAAAAACCAAAGTGTTTGTGTATACATGTGTAAAAGTTGTGTGATAGTGTGTAAGTGTGTATATGAGTGTAAATAAGTGTATAAAAGTGTGAAAAATGAAAAAAAAAAAAATAAAATAAAAAAATGCTAAAATGTGTGCTGTAAGTGTGTGTAAATGTATGTAAGTGTGTATAAATGTATGTAAATGTGTGTATAAGTGTGTAAAAGTGTGTAAATGCAATAAAAAAAAAAAGTCCTTACCTGTTCCTGAAGACCGATCGCCTCCTTCGTCATTTGGGCCGGCGCTGGGGGAGAGGGAGGAAGCAGGAAGCAGCAGATGCGATGCGATCGCATCTGCTGCTTCCTGGAGGGTCCTGCGAGCGATCGGTTCGCAGGACCCTGATGACAGCCCCCCTGGCACATTGCCCAGGGGGGCTGTCATTGTTAGAAGCCCTCTGCAGCGGCGGCACATGCCGCCGCTGCAGAGGGCAGCGCTTAAACGCCAACGACGTATGAGACACGTCGTTGGCGTTTAAGCCCTTTTACTGCCAGCACGTATGCCATACGTGCTTGGCAGTAAAAGAGTTAAAGCCAGCCTGGATTGTAAGGCCTGTATAGGGCCAGAGTGGACTCCTTAGGGGTGAAACCAGAGCCCCCCAAAAAAACATATAAACTGTACCTAGATGTGATTGTGTCAGTCAGAACAGAACCCACTACCCCAGTGCTGCGATGCCAACCCCTGTGCCACCCTGCTGTATCCATCACCCCTATAGAAAACTGCTTATATACTGTAATAGATGCAAGATCAATTCTACATACCAATTAGGTGCTGCGTCCCTTTAAGAAAATGTTGAGTATCTCCCATACCTACTACGGCCTTCCAGGGGTTAAATGCAGGTTCCCATTTGCTTTTGCAGAGAAGCAGGACCCCCCCCCCCCATAGCACAGACAAATCAATGGATCTGAATACTCAGTATTACCCTCCGCGCGCTCTAAATCGCTGCCATTATGCTGCATATTACCCAGCATGCTCATAGAAACCAGACTCTTTTTTCACCAAAAAAATGCATTTTATTGTTAATTCTCATTTTTTTCTGCCTAAATCTATGGGTTTTTATGTATGTATGTAAGCTGTGCAAGTAATTATTGTCTTTACTGCTCGGAGTAAACACACCAATAAATCATAATGGCTTTCAATCATCTGCAAACGATTATTTAATGCCGCAATCAACAGTCGTCCCGATTCCTTCGGTGATTTTATATCTTTATGATTAATTGCAGAGCCGCCTTTGTCAATTTCTTCAGAGATTTGGTGCTAACGCTTCCAAGAATATGTCAGTGAGAGTCATTATTGCACGCCATATCCCACCTACCCTGTATCTGCATTCTCCTCTATATACACATATATACATATATTTATCTAACTGCCAGCCTGTGTCCCCCCACACATGGGCATATAGACTGGTACTGCCCACCTTCTGTAATATGGTTATAGCAATCATTTTAAATAATATCATTTAATGATCCCTTGGGTACATCACACATTATAAAAGACAATAAATACGGTGTGGTTACAAAGGCTTGTGGCTTAGTGAGCCAACAGAATTCAATAGGCCCGTAATGGGGAGTGCATTATATTTCTAAATCTGTTATAATACAGGGAAAATTCCAATTATGCCTTATTTGTCTAGAATACAAACTCCTTCTTATATACCCAGTTTGCTTTGCTCTTTGTCCATTTTCTATTTTTATTTTTGTTAATTATTACAGATATAGGACCTGTTATCCAGAATAAACCCAATAGGATTGTTCTGCCCCCAATAAGGGATAATTATATCTTAGTTGGGATCAAGTACAGGTACTGTTTTATTATTACAGAGAAAAGGGAATCATTTAACCATGAAATAAACCCAAAAGGGCTGTTCTGCCCCAATAAGGGGTAATTATATCTTAGTTGGGATCAAGTACAGGTACTGTTTTATTATTACAGAGAAAAGGGAATCATTTAACCATTAAATAAACCCAATAGGGCTGTTCTGCCCCCAATAAGGGGTAATTATATCTTAGTTGGGATCAAGTACAGGTACTGTTTTATTATTACAGAGAAAAGGGAATCATTTAACAATTAAATAAACCCAATAGGGCTGTTCTGCCCCCAATAAGGGGTAATTATATCTTAGTTGGGATCAAGTACAGGTACTGTTTTATTATTACAGAGAAAAGGGAATCATTTAACCATTAAATAAACCCAATAGGGCTGTTCTGCCCCCAATAAGGGGTAATTATATCTTAGTTGGGATCAAGTACAGGTACTGTTTTATTATTACAGAGAAAAGGGAATCATTTAACCATTAAATAAACCCAATAGGGCTGTTCTGCCCCCAATAAGGGGTAATTATATCTTAGTTGGGATCAAGTACAGGTACTGTTTTATTATTACAGAGAAAAGGGAATCATTTAAACATGAAAAAACCCAAAAGGACTGTTCTGCCCCCAGTATTTGCACTCTTTACACCCAATAAGTGTAGAGAGTGCAATTGAGCTGCCTGCAGTAGCAGAGCCAAATTTTCATTTTAAAAACTGGAGTGGCTTTTTGCTGCCCCTGGTAACTTTGTGGGTGCTGCCGCCTGTGGCGAGTTTCTCAACTCCCCTCATGGAGTAAAAGGCAGAACTCTGCCCATTCATTGGCTGATGGGGCCTAGCATGTATGTGTGCCTTGGCTTGTTTGTGTGCACTGTGACTCCTATGATCCCAGGGGGCGGCCCTTAGTACATAAAATGGCAGTTTTCTATTTAGGATTACCCAATGGCACATACTGCTAAAAAATATATATTTATATGAAAATGGTTTATTTAGATGAAGCAGGGTTTTACATATGAGCTGTTTATGCAATATATTTTGTAGAGACCTACATTGTTTGGGGTATAGTTTTCCTTTAGTAAAGGGAAATAAGAGGTACAATATAGATGAAGGCTAACCTTGGTGGCGTATAGCTATTGCGCAGTGAAGTCAGTGCTTCTTCCCCACGAGAAGAACGCAATTTTACTCCCAGACTAATTCACTATACAGGTAATAAAACGTGGGTTTAAAGGGTCTCTGCCTTCAAAACAATGTATCCAACGCTATCCTTATTCAGTCTGATTATTATGGATTCCCGGGCACCTGGGGACAAAATCTGCCCTGAAATTGGACATTCTTTCCGTGTGTGTTGGATCAAGCTGCCGATCTCCCATAATACATCTTTATCTATCATCATCATCATTTATTTATATAGTGCCAGCAAATTACACAGCCCTTTACATTAATTTATAACGAACAATAATTTGACAAACAAGGGTTTACAGAGTAAGAATAGGATCAGAGCCCCCTACTTGCAAGAGCTGACAATCTAAAGGGTTCAGGGTACATTTGAAAAATCGAAGCAACATTCCAATATACATTCATCGTCGTCTGTGACTTTAAAGTGTTTGTAATAGGTCTGCCCTTTATTATTATCTGCACTGGTGATTCTGACTATTGAAACAATGTAGGACAATGCAGCTGCATTTGCCCTTTTTTTCTCTGTATCTATCCTTTTTATTTCAAAGTGACTGTGCATAGAAAGGATTTTGCTCTTTGAGTTAAACGAGCATGCAGTTTTCCTCCAGCAGTGGCTAAAGTAAGGGAAAATGTATAATCAGCATTACTGTACGGCACAGGGCGCCCTCCCCCTTCCTGACTGAACTCACTGTGGTGCTTTAACCCCAGCTAACCCCTCTGTACTGTACTACATACAGGCAGCCAAGGTTCTCTTCTACTGATTATGGTACAGCCCATAATCCAGCTTGTAGCACCCCCTTTTGTGCAATATTCTGCAAGAACACCCCTCCCCACTGTAGTTATTCCACTCTGTTTATGGGGATTATAATAAATTATTGCCCCAGTGAGCTTACAATCTAAGGTCCCTATCACATTCCCATCAGTCCCTGCCCCAGTGAGCTTACAATCTAAGGTCCCTATCCCATTCCCATCAGTCCCTGCCCCAGTGGAGCTTACAATCTAAGGTCCCTATCACATTCCCATCAGTCCCTGCCCCAGTGAGCTTACAATCTAAGGCCCCTATCACATTCCCATCAGTCCCTGCCCCAGTGAGCTTACAATCTAAGGCCCCTATCACATTCACATCAGTCCCTTCCCCAGTGAGCTTACAATCTAAGGCCCCTATCACATTCACATCAGTCCCTTCCCCAGTGGAGCTTACAATCTAAGGTTCCTATCACATTTCCATCAGTCCCTGCCCCAGTGGAGCTTACAGTCTAAGGTCCCTATCACATTCCCATCAGTCCCTGCCCCAGTGAGCTTACAATCTAAGGTCCCTATCACATTCCCATCAGTCCCTGCCCCAGTGAGCTTACAATCTAAGGTCCCTATCACATTCCCATCAGTCCCTGCCCCAGTGGAGCTTACAATCTAAGGTCCCTATCACATTCCCATCAGTCCCTTCCCCAGTGGAGCTTACAATCTAAGGTCCCTATCACATTCCCATCAGTCCCTGCCCCAGTGAGCTTACAATCTAAGGTCCCTATCACATTCCCATCAGTCCCTGCCCCAGTGGAGCTTACAATCTAAGGTCCCTATCACATTCCCATCAGTCCCTGCCCCAGTGGAGCTTACAATCTAAGGTCCCTATCACATTCCCATCAGTCCCTGCCCCAGTGGAGCTTACAATCTAAGGTCCCTATCACATTCCCATCAGCCCCTGCCACAGTGGAGCTTACAATCTAAGGTCCCTATCACATTCCCATCAGCCCCTGCCCCAGTGGAGCTTACAATCTAAGGCCCCTATCGCAGTCACACACCCTTCGGTCAGTTTTATCAGGAGCCAATGAACCTGCCTTATGGAGGGAGAACCCACACAGACATGGGGAGAACATATACACTCCTTACAGATAGTGCCCTGGCTGGAATGGAACCTAGGACCCCAGCCCTACAATGCAGTAACGCTAACCTTTTAGCCAGGGTATGGCTATATAAAGGTCGAGCTCATATAGTTCCAAGAATAAACAACTAATAAGTGTTCACCCCTAATCCCTGGCTAACTGAGCTTCCCGGACAGTGGCCAGATCTTACTATAATTGGCCACCATAATTAGTTGCCACCACAATATCTGTTGCTTTGGTCTCCCCCAAGCAGGGTCAGTACTGATGAAAAGCCCAAAGAAAGACTGAAGCAGAAGGAGGGTCCCTCCCCCCCCCCAGTGACAGATGTTCGGCTTCTGATATCTCAGCAATCTCTCCCCCCCCCCCGTTCCCATTCCCAGTGCAGCTCAGGCATCAGATTTGTCCACAAATATCCTAAAAACCTTCTTTAGGTTTCATTGGGAGGTCAGGGCTTGGGGGGGTAAGCTTGGCACAGAACTGGCAGTTAGAGATGGCAAATGATCACAACTGTTCTGGCACCCAAATATTTATCCCTTATTTGTTATCATTTCCATAAATAAATTAGGGGATTGTGTTTATGAGATGAGGGAATGTCGGGGGTAAGCACTGTGTGTATAGTAAGGCAAGAGGGTCATGGAGAGCAAGAACTGCAGGACAATGTGCAAAGGAAGGAAAGGGGGTATCAGGAGAAGGGGTTCTAACCGAGGAATTTTGTGTACCAGGACTGTCCAATATGCAGCCTGCAGCTCTTGTTAAACTATGAGTCTAAGCACCTATATAAATATTTTCCCTTAAAGCCCTGAATGTTGCCCGGAGTCCCTATAGCAGTAACCAGCAGAGTAATGCAAGTTCTCATGTAGCCCAGTTCTGTGACTTGCTGTGCCTCCTGCAGTATCAGTGTAGGAGGAATGGGTTGTAGGAATGGGCCAGGGCTCTTGTGGCCCGTGTAAGTAAAGGGCTAGGGACCTATTGCATGGCTAATATTTCCTGGGTAGAGATTTCTGATCTGGTCTTAAGACCCATAAGGTGGGATTTCAGATCCTGTAGGTTGGTTAGAGTCCTATGGGTACTACCTTGACTCCTCCAGTAGTGTATCCAGTAGTATAAGATACTGCAGTGGGGTACAGGGGATGCATTTGGTGCAAGAAACCCACCCATTCACTCCAAGGCATTTTGACACAAGAACTAGCAAAGAAACGACCATTGACTCCAATGCAATGGTAAAAGAATACAAATGGTTGTAGCCAATCTAGAGCCAGAGCAAGCAGCCAATCAGGACACCATTCAAATGGGAACAGCAACGAAACACTGAAAAGGCTTTCCAATAAAAGCATCCAGCTTATTATTCAGGTGTTCTATTTGGGTTGGGTTCCAGCTGACACCCCTGTTTTCTGTATTGTCAAGCGCAACTGACCCCCAAAATCATTCAGCTCCTATTTGTGCAAGTCAGTTATGTTCCAGGAATTATTTACATTTACACAGAGCCAGGCCAAAAGCAAAGAGTGCCCACGGTAAGCCCCCGGCCATCATCAGAACCCCCTGCCATCTCCCCCAACTCACCAACAGCCTCACCCCATAGCTTTCCTAATTGCTGTTCCATCTCTGGAGGCGCTGGACTAAAGTTAGAGAAGGCTGCCCGGGTATGTGCCTAGGGTCCTGGCACCCACACCCACCCCTACTTTTGCTCTGTAGGCAAGTGCCTCTGCTACCTACCCCTAGCCCCAGCCCTGCATTTATAGATAACCTTAAAGCTGGCCATTCACACACCGCTATTATTGTACGATGGTGGATCGATGAGACATTCAATATCGCAAGAGCCTTGGATATCGGTCGTCTTGTCGACCGGGCAGGACAAAAGATTTTGCCCAATGTTCTTTTTTCTGTCATTATGGGTGGAGATCCCCTTTAACATATACAGACCTTGCCCAGGGGCCACTTTGAGTAAAGACCAGAGCTATTGAGTCAGGTTCTGGCGAGCAGCGCAGCTTGATGGTGCGGATAAGGAGGGGACGGCGGCCATTGCCCCGTGAATACGTTATTCCTGCACTTTAAGAGAAGCCTTGAGAGGCCGGGGGCTGTGTGATTAGCGAGAGGTTAAGCTGGCGCTCTATGCGAGATGCCTCTTTGCATGCCAGTTTGGGTAGAGGCTGCTATTTATAATGGCTCTGCTAAGATTTATTTTCAGATGAGAGCCTTGCACATCAGCTGAAGTGTTCCACTCTCGCTGCGGTAAAACATTTCCCAGACCACCAGGGAGAGTAAATGTCTCTTCCCTCGCATCACGAGAAGACCTTTAAGAACCTTTTGTGGAGTTTTAGCTTTGTTTTTGATTATCCTCAGTAATGTATTGTAGGCCGGCCCGCACTGCTGTTCCAGCGTCAACATTAGTGTCAGGCAAAATGCTAAAGTCAGTGTTTAGCCTGTGCATTTGCAAGCGCTGATAGATCTCTGACATTATCCCGAGCCCACCCCGCGCTCTTAGAGTGCCCTGTATAAAGGCATTAACCATTACAACATCTCTTGCCAATTGCTTTTTCTTCTATATGAGCTCATTATATTCTCTAGGAATCAAGGGTCAGCTCTTATACCTTCTTTTATTGGGGTATGTATCTAATGCAAATATAAGGGGTGACTCTATAAGGATTTTCCTCTTGCTTTGCATTATCTAGCTTTTATATAGTTGTTACAGATTCTGCCTTACGCAAACAACTCCATTGTACCCCGGACTCAACCTTCTTTATCTCCTCCTATGGGGGAGCATTGTAACCTAGTAATCCCCTTGCCAAAAATTAGGGATGCACCGAATCCACAATCTGAAGTAACAGATTTGACTTATTTGCCTTCTTCTTCTAACTCTTTCCAGCTTACAAATGGGGGTCACTGACCCCGGCAGCCAAAAAAAAAAATCAATTTTCCTGTTATTGTCACTTTTTATAACTTATTTTTCTATTCCCGTCCTCTCCTATTCATATACCAGACTCCTGTCCGAATCACTCCCTTGTTGCTAAGACAACTTGGGCCCTAGCAACCAGATAGCAGCTGAAACTCCAAACTGGAGAGCTGCTGAACAAAAATCAAACTAATTAAAAAAAAATGAAGACCAACTGCAAATTCCAGGTTATTTGCTTTCCTAGATGTTTCTGGAACTATGGTTGATAATTGGGGTGCTCCCAAATGTATTAAAGGCACATATGAGTGCATACAAGCACCTTTAATAAATTTTGGAGACTTATATATGTGATTTTCAGGCATTGCCTCTGTTTTTTCATTGTTTAGTATACACGGTGGCAGAAGACACAGTCGGGGGGGCTCCAGAACCCCCATACTATTGCTGTTGCATTTAAATGACTGATACATGTTCCCATTTATCTATAACCTAGTGAAGAGCAAAGGATGGGGGGTGCTTGACGGAAGGGTGGGCCTCCAAAGAGACTTGAACTGAAGATGTCAGGCAACCATGTGATCACATTTAAAGATGTAATTCATGCCCTATTTTTTAAAAAAATCTTGATTTTTTTATGTCTGTATCCAATAGTTTCCTACCTTTCCCTTAATATTGCACAAAAATATAAATATATATGTAGGCTGGGGTGCTAACTCAGGACTAAATGATGTTCATTCACAGGGGAGGAGTAAAAGGACCACCCTTACCCACAGAGGTCACTATCTGTCTCATCCCAGAACATCTCAAAGCATTCTATCAACAAAAGTGATTTATTGGTGAATTAGGGGGACTCCGCCCCCTTTGCTGCTTATCAATAGGGAAGAATCAAATGTTTCCCTGTGTAAGGTCAGCACCAACAAAACAGGACTCTATTCAAACCACTATATAGAAATATATATTACATCAAAACAAAAACACCTAACACTGTGAGTATTATAGAATTTTTAGCTATAAAAAAATATTTTTCATTGGTAAATATAAGAGAAATATCAAAATTAAAAAAATAAAATGAAAATAGAACAGAAATTGTAAAATAGAATATATTACAGATGAATAGAAATTGTCTAGAAATATAAAATATATAACAACATATAAGTATATATATAAGAATATATTTGAAATGAATATAATAGAAATTATAAGAATATATTTGAAATGAATATAATAAAAATGATACAATAATATAATATAATAATATATTTCAGATAAACCGTATAAAAATAGTAAAATAAGTAACTAAATATATTTATTTTTCATTTCAAGGTATTGGCAATAAAATATGAATTTTCTTTATACTGTGGCTCTGATTTATCTATTTATTGTTATTGATAGTTCTTATTATTGGTTTTCTCTTATAAAATGTAAAATTCCACTCTGAATTTTCATTTAAACTTTGTGTAAAATTTGCCGATATATACTAAAAACATATTTCCCTAGCGCAATGACCTTATATATCTTATATATATTATATATATCTTTATATCGTCATTTCTACTGCTTATTATTATTATTGGGTCTTATCTACGCCTCTCCATTTTTTTCATACCGCGCATTCAATTTTTTTATTGGATTTGGTGCCAGTGACGGATCCCTCTGGTAATATTCAATAGAATTAAGGCCGCCCTTTTGCATTTTAAGGTAAAATCATTATTTCCCTTAATACGGTGGCTTTAATATCATTGGCCCGGCCATTGTTACGGAATTGAATACGCCACGTTGGATTTGACTTTTTTTTTATTTGATTTGGGGACGCGACGGGACCGATTCTATTTGTTTTGAATTATAATGTAGAACATTTGGTTGATTTGCAATTTATTTTTATTTATTTTTTTTTAGACGGGGGCACGTTCTATTCTTGCAGAATTTAGAAAACCGCATTGAATTTTTATTTGATTTCCGAGCGGCACGACGGAGGCCTTTGTTAGGGAATAAGGACTTTTTTTTTTTATCTTCACAGTAAACATTAGCCCTTTCTGTGCGTAATTCCTCATATTCGTATGGCGGTGAAGGTGAAAAGGTTATATCAGGCAGCAGGCGAAATGTGTCTGCTCTGACCTCTGAACCCCCCCGGGGGTCAAAGGATCAGAAGGCACAAATAGAGAATCCATTCAGCAATCATTGTGAGTGATAGATGCCCAATTTAACTGTTCCTCGGAAACAAGGGGCACGGGCACAGGCACGAGCTTATTGAAAAGGTCAGCCAATAAAGTATATGGCAATAATAGGCGCTCGCTGGATATGTCATCCGTACGGCACTTGTTACAAATTCATTAGCGAGCGAATTTGATTGCGGTATATGAGCCATCAAATACTTGTGTAATCGCAATGATCCGACAGAGGTTCCTGAGCATCACTATATGGAAACACAGAGAATCGATATTCTATTATTAACTGTTTGGCTTCCAGGACGACGTGCTTACGGGGGGGGGGGGCTGGGATTATTTTATTTCACCCCTTTCCTGCTGGAAAGCCTTGTGCAATGATGGTAAAATGGGGGCAGAGGGGGCAACAGTAGGGCTTCCGAGCCAGCGGCACTTACGGCAAATCTCCAACATGGAGGAGAAGGGGTTAAAACATTGCGGTGATTGTCTCTCCAGCTATTTAGCTGAATAGCTATAATCTGGAAAAGGTTCAAATTTCTTTCCCTCAGAATGGAGATTTAGCTAATGAGAAGGAAAATGCATTTTAGTATGACAACTGGACACCCTCTAGAGGCTGTTCTTAGAACTGCATGCACTAGAGCATCAGCATTCTCTGTAATCATAAGACTTTCTGTAGCTGTAATGAGCATATATAGGCACCATCTCCCCCATCTCTGTCCCTTCCCTGAGGCTATTATCCACCCACTGCTACTATAGGCACCATCTCTCCCTACTATACCTGCTATCCCACAGCCCCAGTCCCTTCCCAGAGGCTATTATCCCCCCACTGCTACTATAGGCACCATCTCTCCCTACTATACCTGCTATCCCACAGCCCCAGTCCCTTCCCAGAGGCTATTATCCACCCACTGCTACTATAGGCACCATCTCTCCCTACTATACCTGCTATCCCACAGCCCCAGTCCCTTCCCAGAGGCTATTATCCCCCACTGCTACTATAGGCACCATCTCTCCCTACTATACCTGCTATCCCACAGCCACAGTCCCTTCCCAGAGGCTATTATCCCACTGCTACTATAGGCACCATCTCTCCCTACTATACCTGCTATCCCACAGCCCCAGTCCCTTCCCAGAGGCTATTATCCCCCCCACTGCTACTATAGGCACCATCTCTCCCTACTATACCTGCTATCCCACAGCCACAGTCCCTTCCCAGAGGCTATTATCCCCCTACTGCTACTATAGGCACCATCTCTCCCTACTATACCTGCTATCCACTTGGTGTACTCTCTTAATGGATATTACATGTGATAATAGACATGGCTTACTATTGAAACTATTTTCATTAGTATGTTACAGATATAAAATGTAGTACTTCCAGACCTTAAGAATCCAAGACCTATAAAAGATGGGAATGATGCTAGTATTGCTTGGACCTTTTAGGGTCAGCCTAATGGGAATTAGGTGAATGGGATGCAGCACTATTGCCATTTTATAGTCACCATAAGACTGTACAAACTGGTACAACTTACATTGACGCTTACAGTACTAAGAATGCTAAAGAATGCTTGGGCACCACTTGCCAACATGCTGCTCAATAGTGCCCTCCACAGTTGACCAATAGACTGACATGTACTACTTTATATGGTGGTGACTTAAAGAAAAACTACACCCCCAGAATGAATACTTAACCAACAGACAGTTTATTCAGTGCTGTCCAACTGGCGGCCCGCAACCCCCCTCTGTGTGCCCCCCACCTGTCTGGCTGCTTTGATGGCTTACCTTTGTGTAAGTTTTAAATAGTATCAGTACTGAGATTAACTGCCCCCCCTGCATGGTTCACACCTCAGATTTAGGCTGTAATCCCCCTGTATTGTTTAAATATGTAATCCCCTGTGTTGTTCACACCTTTTAGTTTCTGCATTGTTCACCCCCTGCAGTGTTCACACCTCAGGCTCAGGCTGTAATCACCCACATTGTTTCCCTGTTCACACCTCAGACATTGTATGTAGTGCCTGGACTATGCTGCCTGTGTATATGGGACACACAGACAGCATAGGGTAGGCAAAGTATGGCACACACAGGCAGCATAGGGCAGGCAGAGTATGGCACACACAGGTATGAAAGGCAGAGTATGGCACACACAGGCAGCATAGGGCAGGCAGAGTATGGCATACAGGCAGCATAAGGGAGGCAGACTGCTGCTTGTGTGTGCCATACTCTGCCTGCCCTATGCTGCCTGTGAGAGGTGAACCTGGCAGGGGTTTGTTCTGGGAGTTTGTTAGTAGTTGGAAACAGCCATTAAATGTTCCCTAAGGTGTGTAATTATGTTGCTGGGGGTTGCTGTGCTATCCACAGGGGAGGAGGAGCCATACCGATTTAAGGGTGTGTCTTAATATGACATAATATAATTCTTTCATATATGAATAACTGTTGATATCCCCACAGTGAGGACCAAGCATTTGGGTTTTTGCTGCACTACCACCATTGTGATAAAATGGGAGTGGTTTGAAGTAGCCGCCATTTAGTGATGGGCTGTGTGCTCCCACAGAGATCAGCTGACAGGAAGTGATGCAGCTCTAACTGTAACAGGAAGTAGTGTGGGAGTAAAAGACAGAACTCTGCCCATTCATTGGCTGATGGGGCCTAGCATGTATGTGTGCCTTGGCTTGTTTGTGTGCACTGTGAATCCTATGATCCCAGGGGGCGGCCCTTAGTACATAAAATGGCAGTTTCCTATTTAGGATTACCCAATGGCACATACTACTAAAAAGTATATTTATATGAAAAGCAGGGTTTTACATATGAGCTGTTAATGCAATATATTATTACATAGACCTACCTTTCTTGGGGGTATTTTTTTAAATAAAAGATATTTAGCCAGGTTCTAGTATCTTTCTAGTCACCTAATTTGGTGGAGAAACCTGGAATGGCTCTAGTTCTGCGAGGGAAGCTCCAGCGAGTGTATTAGTATTCCAGCTGTATTGCCAATCGGAATCTCCACTCCTTATTTAAACACAAAGTGGAATTTCTATTTCCTATTGAAGCTCAGGTTCCCTATTCATCGCACAATGTATACAGCACAGGCGGCGGCGGTGGGAAGGCTATCAAGGCTGCGGTGATAGCGATACAGATAAATACAGGTCTAGGAGACGGGGGACATGACCTTGTCAAGTATTACTTTTTATTTTTATATCACTATTACTATCCCTTCCTTCCTTTTTATCAGGTAGAACAATGCCGCGCAAGATATGAGATACAGAAGGAGTGCACTCAGGCCAATACAAAAGGATTGTTGCTGCCGGGGGCTCGGGGTATAATATCCAGCCGGGGGGGTCAGATTGCACAGATAGCAGCTGAGCTCTGCCAATCAAACTGACAGGGACTCTTTTCTGCAAGTCGAGATGCTTTTATTTTTATTATGTGCATTTATTGATAGGATTCAATAAGTAAGGCAGCCGCACAACTGCATTACCCCCATACACACATGCAAGTAGGGTTACCCACCGTCACCTTTAATAAAAGGCACTCATGACACTTTTGTTTGCTATTAAAGGGTGCTGTGTTAACCCTATGAAAGGCAGGAAGGACAGCAATGCTTGTGAAAGCTAATAGTATGGCAGCATATACCTCTAGACCTTTCAGCTCTTAATATTATTTATTATTATTAACATTTATTTATAAAGCACCAACATATCCCGCAGCGCTGTACAATAAGTGGGTTTCATACATTGGACATACAGAGTAACATATAAAGCAATCAATAACCGATACAAGAGGGGAAGAGAGCCCTGCCCAAAAGAGCTTACACTCTATATGAATCTATTATTATTATTATTAACATTTATTTATAAAGCGCCAACATATCCCGCAGCGCTGTACAATAAGTGGGTTTCATACATTGGACATACAGAGTAACATATAAAGCAATCAATAACCGATACAAGAGGGGAAGAGAGCCCTGCCCAAAAGAGCTTACACTCTATATGAATCTATTATTATTATTATTATTAACATTTATTTATAAAGCACCAACATATCCCGCAGCGCTGTACAATAAGTGGGTTACATACATTGGACATACAGAGTAACATATAAAGCAATCAATAACCGATACAAGAGGTGAAGAGAGCCCTGCCCAAAAGAGCTTACACTCTATATGAATCTATTATTATTATTATTAACATTTATTTATAAAGCGCCAACATATCCCGCAGCGCTGTACAATAAGTGGGTTTCATACATTGGACATACAGAGTAACATATAAAGCAATCAATAACCGATACAAGAGGGGAAGAGAGCCCTGCCCAAAAGAGCTTACACTCTATATGAATCTATTATTATTATTATTAACATTTATTTATATAGCGCCAACATATCCCGCAGCGCTGTACAATAAGTGGGTTTCATACATTGGACATACAGAGTAACATATAAAGCAACCAATAACCGATACAAGAGGTGAAGAGAGCCCTGCCCAAAAGAGCTTACAATCTACAATAGGCATGAACTGCTGCAACAAAGGCAGACTGTCTTTATAAGCATAGCAGCCAGGCTCATCATTCATCGTTTCCATAAATTCTCTTTATTTTTCCCAAACAGGAATTGCTCCAGCAGCCATTTTAGGAGCATTGGCGCTCATTCTTGGAAAACAATAATGTGTTTAAGTTTCATGTGAAACTGGGTGAAATAGAACACAGTGAGGTGATTAACTTCCCCTTGAAAATGTGTCAAGGACAGGCTGTAACTGACTATTCTATGAGCCTCCATAGGACTCAATGGTACTCAGCAGATCAAACCTTTATGTTTGCCAAAACTAAGCTAATAAATTCACGAATTATGGGATTTATTTTTGAAAAACCGAGTACTGGCAAAAACCCATTCATAAATCTCGATAAAATCTAGAAGTTAAAAAAAAAATTTGACGTAAGTGTGTCTCTACGTGTGCTCTCAATTAGTGATGAGCGAATCTGTCCGAAAAATTTGCGAAACGCATTTGTCGCAGGATTTTTTTTTTTGTCGCCCGCATCTATTTTTTATTATTATTTTATACCCCAAGTATTAGAGCCCCATAGGGGAACTCCACCCAAACGCAACTGTCATGATTTTTATGGGGTATTTTTATCTCTAAATTACACTGTTTATATAGTAAATAATTCCCTCTGCCATTTAAACTTTTATTCATGAACCAACAAATGTATTTGTAGCTGTAATATTGGTGTGTAGGCGCCATCTCAGTGCATTGTGCCTGAGTCTGAGCTTTCAGCCAGCGCTACACATTAGAACTGCTTTCAGCTAACCTATTGTTTCTCCTACTCCCATGTAACTGGAGGAGTCCCAAGCCGGACTTGGATTTCTTACTATTGAGTGCTATTCTGATACCTACTGGGAGCTGCTATCTTGCTCCCTTCCCATTGTTCTGCTGATTGGCTGCTGGGAGGGGGGGATATCACTCCAACTTGCAGCGCAGCAGTAAAGTGTGCCTGAGTCTGAGCTTTCAGAAGGAGCCGGCGCTACACATTAGAACTGCTTTCAGCTAACCTATTGTTTCTCCTACTCCCATGTAACTGGAGGAGTCCCAAGCTGGACTTGGATTTCTTACTATTGAGTGCTATTCTGATACCTACTGGGAGCTGCTATCTTGCTCCATTCCCATTGTCTATGAAGATTTTCATTCATCCAGGTCATGGTATATCTAGTATAAATAAATTTGAAGCAACTGGACTTGTTTAGTAATCATTGAAGACGTTTCACTACTCATCCGAGCAGCTTCTTCAGTTCAACTGAAGTTGAACTGAAGAAGCTGCTCGGATGAGTAGTGAAACGTCCCTTCCCATTGTTCTGCTGATCGGCTGCTGGGGGTGAGGGGAGGGGGATATCACTCCAACTTGCAGCGCAGCAGTAAAGTGTGACTGAAGTCTGCCCTGCCCTGGAAACTGCCCTGAATGGTTGAGGTTAGTAGAGAGAGGTCAGTCAGAAAGGGAAATCTCAGGGTCTTTCCTACAGAGGTGATATTAGAACTCAAAATAAGGTTGTTTTGCCAAGACATCTGCTATATATGGGGGTAACAGAAGGTGCAGATTAGGAGAAATACGCCATAATTTCTATTCCAAAGAAATAAGCCATAATAATATGTTCTGAGAGGAATGACACAGCGGGGATATGGTATCTGCATGGGGGAAATGGAATAGAGAATGTTTAAAGCAAGAGGGAACAAAGAGAAGACATGGTTTGGGATAATTCATGGAAATAATATTTATTTGCAGCAGAATTGTGTTTAGTACAAGTCCTACCAGTCCCTATGGTGCCTCTTTGTATGAGTTTCTCCTGCAGCTTTAGCTTTATCATTAGCAGCCTACCAGTGCTGCCCAACCCGGCCCCTTGGGGGCAGTGTTCCTGTGTTCTTGTATAATAAAACTACAGGAAGAATATCAGGGGTGGAGGGAATGGTGGGTATTGTCATTTACCAACCAGAAGGCCACAGGCTGAGGCATCAGAGTTGTTCCCTGAGCAGTGCCCCACTTTTCTGACTTTTGCAATGAACAATATCTTTTTAAAATGTAAATCTGGAGGCAAAACCTTAGAAGTACAAACCTTTATTCAAGGCTGTGCAGATTAAACCTGCAGATCCGATAGAGAAGAAAGGTTCCTGTAATGTGGGCTATGAAATAAAATCATTAGTGATTGATCCAGGGAGTTATCTGACTGTCAGTGTTAGGGTCAGGGAGAGGCCCCCCCCCCCCCCCCCGAGGGTGAATTGGCAGCCTTCCTCCGGATCAGCAAAGGTTTTGCAAAGGATGGAGTTTTCTCAGCCTCCTTAGGTTCCTACATTCCATTTTGTGCTGATATGTTCTATTTTGGCATTATACAAATATATTCTGTTTGGTTTTGATTATGTCCTACTTTACCGCTCTGCTGGTTGATATATAGCCCCCCAAGTGGTGAAAACATGGCCTAAACAACTGTGTCCATAAAGAATTACCTACACCTTACAAGGGTTTGAGCTGTATTAAAAGGGGTATAGATTCACGGGAGGAGGGGGTTATTCTTCCCCTTTACAGAGCGCTGGTAAGGCCCCATCTAGAAAATGCTGTTCAGTTTTGGTCTCCAGTGCTCAAACGGGACATTATTGAGTTAGAGAGGGTCCAGAGAAGGGCAACTAAGCTGGTAAAGGGTATGGAAAGTTTCAGTTATGGGGAAAGACTGGCCAAGTTGGGTCTGTTTACACTGGAGAAGAGGCGCTTAAGAGGTGACATGATAACTATGTATAAATATATAAGGGGATCATATAATAACCTCTGTAATGTTTAATTTACCAGTAGGTCCTTCCAATGGGCACGAGGGCACCCACTCCGTTTAGAAGAAGGGAGGTTCCATTTAAATACTCGGAAAGGTTTTTTTTACTGTGAGAGCTGTGAAGTTGTGGGATTCTAGAGGTTATATATAGGCATTATGGTTGACCGTGATGGACGTATGTCTTTTTTCAACCTAACTTACTATGTTACTATGTTACTACTACGTGAATAAAATGTATGCACATGAACGTATACTTGCCCTTTATATGGCACTATATACAGTACCCAGGCTAGATATGTGGGCTAAGCCTTCAACCAAGCACCCATGTTTGCCCAGCTGCATACTGGGAGTTGCACAAAGCCGTATGCTGCAGCTATGCGCTTGGGGTATGAAGCCACTACAACTGCACTACAATAAGCACTTACCCTACTTGTGCTCCAACATCAGTTTGGGACACCCTTAGCTCCAACTGCACCCAAAATTGCCCTTATGGCTGCTCTGGCCCTGGTTGGGACCCAATTAGCTCCAACAGCACCATATGCATTCAGTCATGATACTTGAGTTCTAGGGGTATCCCAGATAGTAACATAAAAAGTATTAGTTCATTTTACCCCCCCATCGTGTTGGGTCCCTTTACCAACTACATTGTGCCCCACAAAGCCCCATAGACTGGAAACTAGTTCTTTAGACCTTTAAACACCTTGAGCATATTCAGTCTTGGTAGCTCTTTGGTTACATGTATATAGCGCAGCCTATAAGGCCATGTGTATGTGCTGTGGATATTACAGGAAGGAAATTTATTACCCCACATTCCCCTAGACAGGACTGACTTACCATTGGAAGATCATGCCATACTAATTCGGTGGTTTTTTTTTCGTAGTTCCCATCAGTCAATGCACCAGCGGAACTTACAGTTTGAGATACCTATAACATATACACAACACAAACACACATTAGGGCCAATTTTATTAAACTACATGTATGTAATTGACATTCTGGGAGGAAGACCACGGACATGGAGACAACATACAAACTGCTTGCAGATTGTTATTTTAGGTCACAACTGATGTTGCTATTGCCCATCTAGTTTCAGCCGGGCTACTGATATTGTCTTGCACAATAGTATTTTGTTCAGCAGCTCTCCAGTTTGGGATTTCAGCAGCTGTCTGGTTGCTAGGGTCTTGTTAAGCTTAGCAACCAAGCAGTGAGTTGAATGAGAGCCTGGAGTATAAGCAGGGGAGGGCCTGAATAGAATTAAGGAATAAAGAGTAACAATATAAAAACAATTCTAAGCTTGGGGAGCAACTGTTTTTTCGGGTACTGTAACTGATGTCCATTTGAAAGCTAGAAAGATATAGCAGAGAAAGGCAAATTATACAAAAACGATAAAATATAAATAATGAAGACCAATTGCTAATTTGGTAGGAATAGGATGTTCCATAACATACTAAGTTAAAGGTGAACCACCCTTTTAAAGGAAATGAATAAATGGCGTGTGATTGATGCTAAGCCTAAATAATATATAAATAATATTATATGTAACACCCGAGGCACACTCTCCTTTAAAGGCACTCTTCCCTGTACATTTTTAGGCCAGACAGGTGTTTTCCAAGTACACAATATCATCTATCTATCTATCCCTCTATCTATCTATCTATCTATCATTTATCTATCTATCTATCTATCTATCTATCATTTATCTATCTATCTATCTATCTATCTATCCCTCTATCTGTCTATCTATCTATCTATCCATTGGTATAACTATAGAGGAAGCAGACTCAGGGGGATGGGGGGCCTGGGGAGCAGGTCGGCCCAGACCCTGTGGTCTGCTTCCTCTATAGCAGTGAATAACTCCCTCCTCCTCAGCCATTCTCCTATATCTATCTATCTATCTATCTATCATCAATCTACAGTATTTATAATGCTAAGCTGTACAAAAAGACTATGAGCTTTAGACGCAAGGACCTTTACTGAATGATTATTCGCGCAATGAGTGGGGCGAGAGTTGCACAAATGCAGCTACAGTTGCACTAAATAAAGGAGCCTATTAATAAAACACAAACCATGCAGCGGATGGCACTAGCGAAGGCTACATAGCAAAGAGGGAAAGACTCGGGGAGGGGAGAGGCAATATGATTGAAACATTTATATCAATTGGAGTTTGAGTGCATTAGTATTTTCTGGCTGGATTCAGGGGGCATAATGTTGGAGGGCAGGAAAGTGAGATGGACAAGGGTTTTAAGGTAAATGGAATGGCCCATCTGCAGATATAGAGGGGGTGTAACTGAGCAGAGGCAATCTAGCATGCGTGGGGCAGATACAAAGCAATTACAAAGACTTAAAATGAAAACGAAGCACTTAATAGGCAGACACGATGGAGCCAAAGTTCTTTTCTGCTATCAAATTCTATGTTTCTGTTAGAAAATGCTGCTGTTGTACAACGCCTACAGCCCTTTTCCGGGGGGGGGGGGGAATCCCTTTTAAGTTCACATCCGACTCATAGACCTCCTATTGGACAGCCCTGCACCTTAGACCCATCATCCATCCTCTAGCTATATCTATTTAGTAGAAGAGTAGAGCGGCTTCTAGTTGGTTTTATTTTCATTTTATGTCCAAAAAGGGTGTTTGGATCAGCAACTGTGGCCCAGATCATGAAACTAAAGTGGATCCCCAAGTACTGACTTGTGTTTCTAATCAGCGACCCATTCAATGAGCAAACACTGCAACTGCTTATCCCCACTTACCCAACATGCTCCCTCAGGTCTTGGCATAGGGGCAGCCCATCAACAGCATCTCAAATCCAACCCCCCTCCCTTCCCACATGTACAATTTCCAGTAAAATTACCTTCCAATTAAACAGTAAGTGTTCCGAACAGGTTAATTAACATCATTTGCAGACATTATAAATTTATAATGGATAATCCTGCTAACCATAATAGAATTGATGGATTGCTTTTGTGTATTGCATGTCTACAGTGCATTATTCATAAAAGGAAGGAGGCCTAATGAATTGGCCCATAGACCATTCCAGTTTGTAACACTGTTAACAATCGAGGGAGAACGCAGGGACGTGATAGGACCGTTTCAAGGTCGGGCGCACAATGAGCCTCCTTCTCAAGGTTATTCCTTACACAGCCATTAATGGGAATGGCCTTTAGCAGTCGTTAATTGCTCTTCGTGCAATTAGCAGGACATTCATTTTCTGGGCTTCGCCCCCGTCTCTAATGCCTTCTTCCCTTCCGAAGACAAATAAAAAATAATTATTTGTGGTCAGGATAACATAATGATGCAATGCTGCAATCCATATCTATTGCGGCTCCCCGAAGGCCGGTCACATGTAAAGGGTAAGTGACACGCACACATTCGGAAAAACCCTGCAACATGCCACATCCAGCTTGGGACGCGGCCAATCATTAAATGATGTGTGACAGGGCGGCCTGCTAATGGATTGGCCAAAGGAACATTTCAGTGCTGCTCTAGAAAATAATCAATCATGTACTTGATTTTAAACATAAAAAGTAATTTGCTGAGCTGCAGTTAATAGATAGTCAAGTTAATTAAAAGCTGTAGGTTGAATATAAAAATAGCTTGTCGGCCAGAATTATGAATAGCGCCTTTCAAAGGCCGGCGGTTCCTGCCCGGAGAGTTGCGCGAGTCGCGGGGCTTCCTGTTTCGCTCCTGCTCGGTTTCTGGAGTAGCTAATCTTTGTGTAATTCATAATTGATCACCTGGAAAACAACTTCATAGATATGTCAATATCCTACAGAATTCTCAAATGTGCATAATTGTTTTGCACAATGGATAATCCATGCAATTCATAACGGAGCTAATTAAATACAGCTCTGCATTCAATGAGCGCTGCTTAGGAATTCAGAGGGAAAATCGTTACGCTTCAAACGCAATTCTTTAATGCTCGACTGCCAGGCAGGAGTAGTAGTCTGCATTCCTGGATTATCGACGTCAAAGGCCTTTTGTAACCAATACTGTCCCCACCATTGGAGAGCGTTCGTCCAATGCAATGAGATCATTCTTATGGTGGCTCAGTAGCTTAAGATGGAAAAGACACAAGCCCATAAGGTACAACCTTGTTTAGGCCCATTTTGTTCTGACCAAGAAGAGGGAAGACACAAGCCCATAAGGTACAACCTTGTTTAGGCCCATTTTGTTCTGACCAAGAAGAGGTAAGACACAAGCCCATAAGGTACAACCTTGTTTAGGCCCATTTTGTTCAGACCTAGAAGAGGTAAGACACAAGCCCATAAGGTACAACCTTGTTTAAGCCCATTTTGTTCTGACCAAGAAGAGGTAAGACACAAGCCCATAAGGTACAACCTTGTTTAGGCCCATTTTGTTCAGACCTAGAAGAGGGAAGACACAAGCCCATAAGGTACAACCTTGTTTAGGTCCATTTTGTTCTGACCAAGAAGAGAGAAGACACAAGCCCATAAGGTACAACCTTGTTTAGGTCCATTTTGTTCTGACCAAGAAGAGGGAAGACACAAGCCCATAAGGTACAACCTTGTTTAGGCTCAGTTTGTTCAGACTAAGAAGAGAGAAGACACAAGCCCATAAGGTACAACCTTGTTTAGGCCCATTTTGTTCTGACCAAGAAGAGGGAAGACACAAGCCCATAAGGTACAACCTTGTTTAAGCCCATTTTGTTCTGACCAAGAAGAGGTAAGACACAAGCCCATAAGGTACAACCTTGTTTAGGCCCATTTTGTTCAGACCTAGAAGAGGGAAGACACAAGCCCATAAGGTACAACCTTGTTTAGGTCCATTTTGTTCTGACCAAGAAGAGAGAAGACACAAGCCCATAAGGTACAACCTTGTTTAGGTCCATTTTGTTCTGACCAAGAAGAGGGAAGACACAAGCCCATAAGGTACAACCTTGTTTAGGCTCAGTTTGTTCAGACTAAGAAGAGAGAAGACACAAGCCCATAAGGTACAACCTTGTTTAGGCCCATTTTGTTCTGACCAAGAAGAGGGAAGACACAAGCCCATAAGGTACAACCTTGTTTAAGCCCATTTTGTTCTGACCAAGAAGAGGTAAGACACAAGCCCATAAGGTACAACCTTGTTTAGGCCCATTTTGTTCAGACCTAGAAGAGGGAAGACACAAGCCCATAAGGTACAACCTTGTTTAGGTCCATTTTGTTCTGACCAAGAAGAGAGAAGACACAAGCCCATAAGGTACAACCTTGTTTAGGTCCATTTTGTTCTGACCAAGAAGAGGGAAGACACAAGCCCATAAGGTACAACCTTGTTTAGGCTCAGTTTGTTCAGACTAAGAAGAGAGAAGACACAAGCCCATAAGGTACAACCTTGTTTAGGCCCATTTTGTTCAGACTAAGAAGAGGAAAGACACAAGCCCATAAGGTAAACCTTGTTTAGGCCCATTTTGTTCAGACCTAGAAGAGGGAAGACACAAGCCCATAAGGTACAACCTTGTTTAGGCCCATTTTGTTCTGACTAAGAAGAGGGAAGACACAAGCCCATAAGGTACAACCTTGTTTAAGCCCATTTTGTTCTGACCAAAAAGAGAGAAGACACAAGCCCATAAGGTACAACCTTGTTTAGGTCCATTTTGTTCTGACCAAGAAGAGAGAAGACACAAGCCCACAAGGTACAACCTTGTTTAGGCCCATTTTGTTCTGACCAAGAAGAGGGAAGACACAAGCCCATAAGTTACAACCTTGTTTAGGTCCATTTTGTTCTGACCAAGAAGAGGGAAGACACAAGCCCATAAGTTACAACCTTGTTTAGGTCCATTTTGTTCTGACCAAGAAGAGGGAAGACACAAGCCCATAAGGTACAACCTTGTTTAGGCCCATTTTGTTCTGACCAAGAAGAGAGAAGACACAAGCCCACAAGGTACAGCATTGTTTAGGCCCATTTTTTCTGACCAAGAAGAGGGAAGACACAAGCCCATAAGGTACAACCTTGTTTAGGCCCATTTTGTTCTGACCAAGAAGAGAGAAGACACAAGCCCATAAGGTACAACCTTGTTTAGGCCCAGTTTGTTCTTACCAAGAAGAAGAAAGACACAAGCCCATAAGGTACAACCTTGTTTAGGTCCATTTTGTTCTGACCAAGACAAGGAAAGACACAAGCCCATATGGTTCAACCTTATTTAGACCCATTTTGTTCTGACCAAGATCAGGGAAGACACAAGCAGCCATTATTCCGGCACCAGGAGATTGACTTATCCAAGGTCACAATGAGCTGCCACACCTCCTGGATAAAATGTCCTCCATTCAACTTCCTAACCACATTTTTCTCTGGACCCCATAACCTTAAGCCTACTTTGTAAACCCCCCTGCCACTCAATGCTTTGACCATACAGCTTTAGGACCCCTTATCCAGAATCCCAGTTTCTACAACACTCTGGAAGCCTGCAACATTCTTTCAAAATCTACTTGAAAGGTGTGACTTGAATTGACTTACACCCTTTATCTTAACTTCTCCCATCATCCTAAAGAAGAAATACATGACCTCTGGAGATCACCACGTGAAGATCTGATAAACAGGACCTGTGCCCCTAATACTAAATCACTGAAACTGGATCATGCACAATCCATTTGTTTAGAAGTCAGATGCACCTCAATTCCACAGGCCAACTGGTCTCAATTTATTGACTTGAGAATGACCCACTGATACATGTCCTTCTCTGGTCAAGCTTTTCCAGTACAACAAATCTCTTTCTGTTAAGGAAGTGACTGTTTTTATTTTTTTTTTTCCGCCCTTGGAGCCAAGAGATTGAAAGATTGCAGCTCAGCAGCCGCCATCAGTTAGGAAAGTGCAAGGCTAGCATTCATGGGAATCTCTCAGTCTGGCGTTGGACCAAGCTGCAGTTACTACAAATGTACTTCCGGCCCTCTGTATTGCCAACGCTAATCTAAACTGATGTCTATAATAGATATTAACAAGAAGCTGGCATTCAAACCATTGCTTGCTTGGGTCAGTAGGTATCTTGAGATCAACTTCTTTATTGTCTGACTTGGGAGCACCACAATGGGTAGCAACTGGGCCTATCCTCAAAAATATTTTACTGTTTTCTATAGACACACACCCTTTCCCTCAGTATCTTTTTCATGACATTGTTTCTTCTGTCCTCCATTCTTTTCTTTTATGTGTTTTTATCTTGTCACTTCTACACCATTGTTCTATGCTCCCCTATCTTCTTCTCTTGCTTCCTCACTTCTCTTCACTTCATTTTGGCACTTTAAACCAAGGTCATATTAAAGGGAAACTATACCCCGAGAATAAATACTTAACCAACAGATAGTTTATATCATATTAAGTGGACTATCAAGTAATCATACAACGGTGTATGCATGTTTGTACTCTAACCTGCAATTTGTAATTTTTCTCTCCAGAATGGAAGTCAAATACCTGCCAAAAAAACCAAACCAACCATGGGGGGAAGGGTATAAAAACTATACCCCTAGAAAAAATACTTAACCAACAGATAGATTATATCATATTAAGTGACCTATTAAAGAATCTCCCCAAACTGGAATATATATATCAGTAAATATTGCCCTTTTACATCCTTTCCCTTGAGCCGCCATTTAGTGATGGGCTGTGTGTTCCCTCAGAGATCAGCTGACAGGAAGTGATGCAGCTCTAACTGTAACAGGAAGTAGTGTGGGAGTAAAGGGCAGAACTCTGTCCATTCATTGGCTGATGGGGCCTAGCATGTATATGTTCCTTGGCTTGTTTGTGTGCACTGTGAATCCTGTGATCCCAGGGGGCGGCCCTTAGTACTTAAAATGGCAGTTTTCTATTTAGGATTACCCAATGGCACATACTACTAAAGTATATTTATATGAAAATGGTTTATTTAGATCAAGCAGTGTTTTACATATGAGCTGTTTATGCAATATATTTTTATAGAGACCTACATGGTTTGGGGGTATAGTTTTCCTTAACGAGGGGGTGGATGGACCATCTCTGGGCTCATTTGTATGACCTTCAGATCTGAGTGCAAATTGTCCAAAAGGAATGGTCTAATGATAGATACCTTATAAATAAACACCAGGACCAATATACTTTATATTAGGGGGGCATAGTAAATAAAGGAGCTGCCAGGCTTGCAATTGAGCTTCACTGTCCCATAGGGACCAGCCGTTCCTGAGCAATTAGTGCGTGCAGCACTAGGTATTATTAGTAGCACTATATAAAAATCAAGCTGGGAGCCTGGGTTCCTGCCTAATAGTTCTTAGAAGACGGTTCTGCTGCCATGAAATAGCTGCATTGTCTCAGCCCGGCTGGAATGCCATTACCCTGCGCTCCGTAAGGCAGACTATTATTACTATTGTTACAGAACTTCAAAAGGCGCCACAATTTCCTTCAGGTTGACTTCCTTGTGACAGTTTTGTGACAGAGCCGAACTAAATCATTACATTGATTTACAGGGGAAGGCTGAATACAAATTTCCAACAAGGTATTTCTCTAAAATCATGTCCAGCATTGTGTGTCAGAATCCTTGTAGGTTTTTGGGCTGCACATCGATTTGTTGGATGATTGTTTTGACATATTGTATATGGATTGGGCCCCTGGTAATATACGGAGACTGAGGCCACCACCTGGGGGGGGGTAAACAATACAGATCATAGGTGCCCAACTGGCAGCTCTACAACTATTTTTAGATACTAAACATTTGTCAATATTCATTCAGCCAAAGATAACAAGCTGGAACCATCTGAAGTAACTGTAGGACTTTACAAGTAGTACTTTTATCCCATTCCCTTCTTATAACACTTAAACTAAGTCCATTGAGTTTTGAGGGCACTGATTTATACACCAAGAAACATGATCCAATTTTGGCCTTACTTTAGTTGTTGAACATCTTAAATATGTACAGGTATGGGACCTATTATCCAGATAAGGGATCTTCCCGTAACTTGGATCTCCATATCTTCACCTGATATCCCCACCTACGGGTGGGCGATATCGGGTAGCAAGGGACTTAAAAAAAAAAAATAATCCGATAGTTTGGCCCTGGGGCCAAACGATCGGATTACATTTGAGTTTATGGGGCAGTCAGTTCGGGGACCGAATCAACAAGCCGATGCGGTCCCCGATCCGACCGGATTTTCTAACCTGGCCGATCGATATCTGGCCAATTTCAGGCCAGATATCGGTCGGCCAGGCAGCTCTGTTCTGCCCATACACGGGCCGATTAGCTGCCGAATCGGTCCAAGGGACCCATATCGGCAGCTATAGCTGGCCCATGTATGGGGACCTTAAGTCTGCTAAAAAAATCATTTAAATAATGAATAAACCCAATAGGGTTGTTTTGCCTCCAATAAGGGGTAATTATATCTTAGTTGGGATCAAGTACAGGTACTGTTTTATTATTACAGAGAAAAGGGAATCATTTAACCATGAAATAAACCCAATAGGGCTGTTCTGCCCCCAATAAGGGGTAATTATATCTTAGTTGGGATCAAGTACAGGTACTGTTTTATTATTACAGAGAAAAGGGAATCATTTAACCATTAAATAAACCCAATAGGACTGTTCTGCCCCAATAAGGGGTAATTATATCTTAGTTGGGATCAAGTACAGGTACTGTTTTATTATTACAGAGAAAAGGGAATCATTTAACCATTAAATAAACCCAATAGGGCTGTTCTGCCCCCAATAAGGGGTAATTATATCTTAGTTGGGATCAAGTACAGGTACTGTTTTATTATTACAGAGAAAAGGGAATCATTTAACCATGAAATAAACCCAATAGGGCTGTTCTGCCCCCAATAAGGGGTAATTATATCTTAGTTGGGATCAAGTACAGGTACTGTTTTATTATTACAGCGAAAAGGGAATCATCATATGCCTTAGGCATAGAGGAGGGGCAGACAATAACTTTAGCTTTCCATTCAGCACTACCTAGATGTCACTGCACATCTCACTTTTCCCTTCCCTCCTCCTCCATCTAACTGTGTAACCTGTGCATGGGCATCAGGTCCCCCCATTCTGGCACATAAACAAGATTTTGGCATGATACAAAGTTTGCCTTCATAACAGTGCCCACAAAATGGTGCCTGCCTGCTTGCTTTGATTAATTCCAAGACAGTAGGAAACAAAATTTATATTATTTATATTGTAAGTAGATTTTATTTTGCTCAACTAACAATATAGAAAATAATTTGGAGTTATTTCTTAGGGTGACAGGTCCCCTTTTTGGGGTATACAACCCCTTTCCCTTAGGCAGCTATTTTATTTTTCTTCCTAGTGGATGCCCGTGGATCTCTAGGAAACAGCAACTTCTTGATGTTTTAACACAAGAATTACGGCAAACCCCTCCCACCCCCCACGCCACAGAATTTAGTGTCATTTTCATGGATATTTTGTTCAACAAACACGTTCCCTGGTTCCCAACACAGCGACACATTTGCCTTTTGGTTTCCTAGTATCGCCGTTTATCCGGCTCATTGTGCAGAGCAGAAACCTTCAGCGCGGAGCAGTTTCATTGTATATTTCTGTGTAATCAGCAAGCGCCGAAACATTACTGTACCTTCCCTGCAAACATGAAGGTCACTAATAAATACATGTAAAAGTGGCCCAAGGACAGGGCCCTGACACGCTCCAATTACAACACTCGGCCAACAAAAAAAGGTCCCATTAATCACAGTTCTCTGAGCTCTATCCTGTAGCCGGGTTTCCATTCAAGTGCAAATCCTTCTCATCATGGCCTCTGATTTAGTAGCACAAAATTCACAATAAACTAGGGGTTCAGATGCCTCTTGATACAAACACTGGAACAGAAGAACCATAAAGTAAAAACACAGCAGTCCAATTATGCATCGCAGGTCATTTTTAGAACATTTATGTACATTATTCCAGAGTTAAATAGAAGACGGGTAGAAGAAAGGTAAATGCATTGCCTGCTACTAGTTCTTTCTGTTTATGTGACTTCTGTTGTACTGTAAGAGGAGAGTAGATGTCAGTCTTTGCTTGAGTGCAGGGCTGTGATTGGCTATCCCCATCCTGCTGTGCTTCTGGCAGGGACTGTTAGGACACGCCCACCCTTCATTTGAAACCGGGCAGAGAACTGATAGGATCTATAGGGAGCTCCAATAAAGGAGCTTTTTTAAAAATAGGATTAATGTATAGCCCAAAATGAGACCAGTACTGTATATTATTCATAATTGCCTACAAAATTGGATACATTTTCCATTTATCCAATATGATCCTGATCATTGCTGCTCTTTGCACAAACAATCAGAACACCAGGAAGGTGACCATAAAGTGTGGCCCCTCACATGCCCTAGGTCTGGTCAACCTGCTGGTTATACAGCATATTCTGATGGCCTGTTCCACCGAGTGGGAAGAAGAAACCTTATGATACAGTGGATATATCTGGCCAATATGGAATACTCCATTAATGTATCAGTAAGCACAGGGGGTATACAGTACTAACTGTGCTCCTTTAATGATTCAGCCACACATAGGCACACACTATGAGACAAATACTAATACATCCAATCCAAGCATTATGAGACAAAGAAAATGGTTCATACAATGAGAACAGGCAGGTTCAGTGCCATAAAACATAAACATTATTGTAACATAAAAGGAGAGCTATGGGAAGGCACTGTGACAATCCCAGCTTAGCCAGGGATTAAGTAGCGGCTTTAAAAACAAAAATAATTGAAAAATAACTGGAAATATAAAAAAAAAAATAATGACAGTATAGCAGCCCTTCAGTATAATATGTTTATTTATACATGGATTCCCGCTGTTTCATGGCTAAACGTTGCTCTGTTACTATGTTTGCAGTTGAATGCTGGTGGCTATTTAGAATTTGGCTATGGATAAGAACGGAAGACTTCTTTTGACCAATAAAAATGAGTAAACACCAATATACCAAAAATGTTATTGTCTCACCTGTAATACAATAATGGTTTGCAAATGTTTTATTTCCTCTCCTTCTAAACAGCAGTGCCTTTACTTATTAAAAGTTCTAGTCTCCTCTTGCACCCTGTAAGCAGCCATGACAGTGTGGAAGTCCAGCCCACCGCTTGGTAAAGTGCCTCCACTGGTGCTATGTGTAAGGGCAACAATGGGGGCAGATGGAGAAAATGGCAGGGGCAGATAAAGCAAGAGACTCTCACAGTTAATAATGTATAAACAGTGCAGTGTGAAGAAAGGGGCATAGTAACATCCCTAATGTACTGCTTTGCATTTATCATATAAAAAGTTTCAGCTGAACATTGATGCGCAATCTGACACATCTCTACGCTAAATACACGCAGAATTTACACATATATTTCAACGCTTGGTAACTTTATTTACATGGAAGCTGATTGGTGTGACATGAGCACCCGTTATCCCAGAATATTTCATAGGGAGAACTGCATTTTTTTGTTTGCATATTTATGATATATACAGAGTACAGGCTCTTTATAGCAAGAACAAGGGGAGATATGTACAGTCACCCATCCGATAGATAATGGGGGTGCGCAGTCTGTGCATATAGTGTAGACCAAGGGTCCCTAATGGGTTTTTTACCAGTGAGCCACATTCAAATGTAGAGTTGAGGAGCAACAAACGCATGAAAAAATATGTACCTGGGGTAACAAGTAAGGGCTGTGATTGGTTATTTTATAGTCCCTATGTGGGCAGACTACAGGAGGTTCTGTTTGGCAGTACATATGGTTTTATACAACCAAAACTTGCCTCCAAGTCAGGAATTAAAATACTGGTGTAGAGGGACACTGCTGGCAATTGATAGGAGTAGCCATATACTGAGTGGCATCACCTTACAACCCGTATTCTATAAACAGCAAAAATTTAGACAAAAAAGTTACACAGAGCCATGTAAAGGGCCTAAGAGAGGAAATATAATCTGTTTGTATTGCTTCTAATCATCTGACTATCAGTCCGGGCTGTGACCAGGACCATGTAGGACAATCCAACCAAAGGTTAAACTACAATTGCCATCCCCCAACCAACAGCTAAACAATAACAGCTATAGGGCGACAGTTCCCATCTGGCCCTGCCATCCTGATCCAGCTCTGCAATACCTGCCCCCAAACTTCCCACCTACTGGCATTCACCCAGATCTACACCACCCTCTGGTACTCTTTGTGCCATAATCTACTCTGCGTGTCTGTGCCCAGGCCCACACAGCGCTTCTGGGTGAAAAAACACAAGTGGATCATCTCCTTCCCAGCCTATGTACACAGGCCAAGAATTAACCCTGTGTGCCCCTAGCCTTACAGCAACATACAGATGGAACAACCTTTATCTAAACTTGGCTCAGGTGACTTACTATGCCCAACCATGTGGCTGCATTTAAAAAAGAAATAAAAAGATTAACAAAGAAGCTGCTATAAATGTTGTACATTCTGTTTTGAGGTTCTGTACCAGCCCAAAGCCCCACAGCCCTTTAGCAGTGAAGATCTGTGTCCCCAAAGATGCCCCAGTAGCCCCCCATCGTCTTTTCTGCCGATTCCCTGCACTTGCTCTGTGTTGCTATCACTTACTTGAGCTTAGGGCCCCACTCACTATATACTGTATATATACACTATAAATGTCACAGTATAACCTGAGCTTAGGGGCCCACTCACTATATACTGTATATATACACTATAAATGTCACAGTATAACCTGAGCTTAGGGGCCCACTCACTATATACTGTATATATACAGGTATCGAACCCCTTATCCGGAAACCCGTTATCCAGAAAGCTCCGAATTACGGAAAGCCCATCTCCCATAGACTCCATTTTAATCAAATAATTCAGAATTTTAAAACTGATTTCCTTTTTCTCTGTAATAATAAAACAGAACCTTGTAATTGATCCCAACTAAGATATAATTAATCCTTATTGGATGCAAAACAATCTTATTGGGGTTAATTAATGTTTTATAGATTTTTTAGCAGACTTAAGGTATGGAGATCCAAATTACGGAAAGATCCCTTATCCGGAATACCCTTGGTCCCGAGCATTCTGGATAACAGGTCCCATACCTGTACACTATAAATGTCACAGTATAACCTGAGCTTAGGGCCCCACTCACTATATACTGTATATATATATATACACTATAAATGTCACAGTATAACCTGAGCTTAGGGGCCCACTCACTATATACTGTATATATATATACACTATAAATGTCACAGTATAACCTGAGCTTAGGGGCCCACTCACTATATACTGTATATATACACTATAAATGTCACAGTATAACCTGAGCTTAGGGGCCCACTCACTATATACTGTATATATACACTATAAATGTCACAGTATAACCTGAGCTTAGGGACCCACTCACTATATACTGTATATATACACAATATAAATGTCACAGTATAACCTGAGCTTAGGGCCCCACTCACTATATACTGTATATATACAATATAAATGTCACAGTATAACCTGAGCTTAGGGCCCCACTCACTATATACTGTATATATACAATATAAATGTCACAGTATAACCTGAGCTTAGGGGCCCGCTCACTATATACTGTATGTATACAATATAAATGTCACAGTATAACCTGAGCTTAGGGGCCCGCTCACTATATACTGTATGTATACAATATAAATGTCACAGTATAACCTGAGCTTAGGGACCCACTCACTATATACTGTATATATACACTATAAATGTCACAGTATAACCTGAGCTTAGGGGCCCACTCACTATATACTGTATATATACAATATAAATGTCACAGTATAACCTGAGCTTAGGGGCCCACTCACTATATACTGTATATATAAATAACAACACAAAAATATTCAGTGAAAATAAAACCACATTTTAATGGCTCAAAGATTTTTTCAAGACATAATACATAACAAATTCAATTGAACACTATACCACACAGTGACAGGGTACATCCTAGTGCCTCTCCTAACGCGTTTTGCACAAAGTGCTTCATCAGAGGAGGTCGCCTCCTCTGATGAAGCACTTTGTGCGAAACGCGTTAGGAGAGGCACTAGGATGTACCCTGTCACTGTGTGGTATAGTATACAATTGAATTTGTTATGTATTATGTCTTGAAAAAATCTTTGAGCCATTAAAATGTGGTTTTATTTTCACTGAATATTTTTGTGTTGTTATTTGTATATTGGTTCAGGGCCTATCAGTGAAAAATAAAATGTGATTTCCTTTCCCAATTTATATTGTTGCAATTAATTATACTGTATATATACAATATAAATTTCACAGTATAACCTGAGCTTAGGAATCCACTCACTATATACTGTATATATACAATATAAATGTCACAGTATAACCTGAGCTTAGGGGCCCACTCACTATATACTGTATATATACAATATAAATGTCACAGTATAACCTGAGCTTAGGAATCCACTCACTATACACTGTATATATACAATATAAATGTCACAGTATAACCTGAGCTTAGGGGCCCACTCACTATATACTGTATATATACAATATAAATGTCACAGTATAACCTGAGCTTAGGAATCCACTCACTATACACTGTATATATACAATATAAATGTCACAGTATAACCTGAGCTTAGGGGCCCACTCACTATATACTGTATATATACACTATAAATGTCACAGTATAACCTGAGCTTAGGGACCCACTCACTATATACTGTATATATACAATATAAATGTCACAGTATAACCTGAGCTTAGGGACCCACTCACTATATACTGTATATATACAATATAAATGTCACAGTATAACCTGAGCTTAGGGACCCACTCACTATATACTGTATATATACAATATAAATGTCAAAATACACGGTTGATTAGTAATTAATTCAGATTCTCATTTAACAGCAGCTCAGAATCCAGTGCAATTTGAATCCGAATTTAATAATCAGCCCTGTAGCACCAGCTTTTATGACGTGAGCCTCGTTTTCTGCTTGATAATTTGCGACAACCCCTAAGCTCAGCTTCTCAGCAGCTGCCCAGAGCTCACTGAGCATGTGTGGTGTCACTGACACACAAAAGTGGCCACACAAGAGCCAAGATGGGGAGCTCCTACAGACAGCTCTGAAGGCCAGGATCATTACAGTTATGGGGCTGCTGGGACTCTGGGCTGGTACAGTACGTTTAGTATACTAAAAACAGTATTTCTAACCAGATTCATCGTTAGGCTTTTAATTTGCTGCTACATGTTTGCTCTGTTTATAGTGGCAGCTGTCTTGAAAACAGCTGGAGAAGGGACTGGAGAAATAAGGGAAAGCTAAATAAATTCTTATAGCAGCACATTTTTCGTCTCATACATCCAATGCAAGAAAACAAAAGATAAAAATAAAAAAGGCATATATTTCAGATAAAAAGGTACCATGGCAAGTGGGAAAACCCCCCACAAGTAACACTGCATAAAAATGCACAGCTGGGGGGCGCCGTATGGAATACTGTCCCCCACGCGTTCCGCTCACTGCTGCTGCTTCGTGAAGAAAGACTTGGCTTCCCCGCACACGGGGTTCACACACATCGGGCATCGCAGGGTTAACTGTTTGGAGCAGATTTCATTGGACTTCATATGGGAAAGAACTAAATCTGCTAGAGCCTGGATAACGTGAGGGGAAAAAAAATAAAAATAAGATAAAACAGCCCCAAGAAAACCAATATGCGTAAATACGGCTCCAATCGAAGAGATACTGGCCGAGATTAAACGCGCGGCGCAAATGCAAATTAGGGAACTCTGCCCCAACCAAAACCCCCGGTCTTATCTGGGGCCTATCAATAAGGCTTCATGTACAGAGAGCTATATATTTATACCCTGAGAACCTTGTGACTTTAAAACTGCTGCCTGAATTTCCAAACTTCTCCCCAACGCGTGTGTGGCGTTGGCGGCTCCGTTTCCCCTGAGCAAGACTTTCCCTCACTTAGTGCAGAATAGATTTCCACAGCGCTGCAGTGCTTAGAAGGTAAGAACCGATAATCACCGGGACGCGGTCAATAGCATTAAAGCAAGTTTAACAATACAGATACCTTGGAGAACAATGGATTTCCATTAAGGGATTCAGATCTTCTGATGTTTTCAACTCCACACTGAAACACAAGGCAGGAACAAGAAAGAAGAATAAGGAATATAAAATAAGTGACCCAGAAACATGGATTTATTATTACTGTTAACATGTATTTATATGGGAATGTGATAGGGACCTTAGATTGTAAGCTCACTGGGGCAGGGACTGATGGGAATGTGATAGGGACCTTAGATTGTAAGCTCACTGGGGCAGGGACTGATGGGAATGTGACAGGAACCTTAGATTGTAAGCTCCACTGGGGCAGGGACTGATGGGAATGTGATAGGGACCTTAGATTGTAAGCTCCACTGCGGCAGGGACTGATGGGAATGTGATAGGGACCTTAGATTGTAAGCTTACTGGGGCAGGGACTGATGGGAATGGGATAGGGACCTTAGATTGTAAGCTCCACTGGGGCAGGGACTGATGGGAATATGATAGGGGCCTTAGATTGTAAGCTCCACTGAGGCAGGGACTGATGGGAATGTGATAGGGACCTTAGATTGTAAGCTCACTGGGGCAGGGACTGATGGGAATGTGATAGGGACCTTAGATTGTAAGCTCCACTGAGGCAGGGACTGATGGGAATGTGATAGGGACCTTAGATTGTAAGCTCACTGGGGCAGGGACTGATGGGAATGTGATAGGGACCTTAGATTGTAAGCTCACTGGGGCAGGGACTGATGGGAATGTGATAGGGACCTTAGATTGTAAGCTCCACTGGGGCAGGGACTGATGGGAATGTGATAGGGACCTTAGATTGTAAGCTCACTGGGGCAGGGACTGATGGGAATGTGATAGGGACCTTAGATTGTAAGCTCCACTGAGGCAGGGACTGATGGGAATGTGATAGGGACCTTAGATTGTAAGCTCACTGGGGCAGGGACTGATGGGAATGTGATAGGGACCTTAGATTGTAAGCTCACTGGGGCAGGGACTGATGGGAATGTGATAGGGACCTTAGATTGTAAGCTCCACTGGGGCCGGACTGATGGGAATCATACATTAAAGAGCTATGGTATAAGTTGCTGCAATATAAATCAAGCATCATACTAAAATCTTAACCCCCCAATATGGCCCTGTATGAGCCCCCATGGGTGGGACGCTATTACCTCATTGGCCAGAACCTGAGCATATTCGATATCCAGCTCATATAAGGTTTCGATGTGGTCACTTGTGAAGGCAATGGGCACCAGCAGGATATTTTTCTTCCCTCTCTGACAAAGACCTTTAATGGATTCATCTGTGTGGGGCCCCAGCCAGGGCATAGGGCCAACCTGCCATGTAGGGAAAGAAAATGCTACAGCATCATGTTGGCTCATATAGTCAGTAAAGCGACCAATTGCAAGGCTTGTTACAGGGCCCTGGGGTTTAGCCTCAGCCCCAACCTGCTCCAAGGTTATAGATACAGGAAAGCGCTGGGGTATTGGCCAATAGTTCCAAAAATAGCCAGGACTTTCCATAAGTTTTCAACCCAGACTCACACCCCAAATGACTTTCAAGCTGGGCTTTCATGGGAATATAAAAAGGCAAATCTCCCCGATTCCCACCCTAGTTGGCCTCTAGCTGAGATTCCCCAAGCCTTATCCCTGGGGGGGGGGGGCAGCTCCACAGTCTGAAAACCATTGTGCTTAGCAGGAGAAGCAGAACGTTCCTGTCTCTCATGGAATGATGTTCCTGCCCTTGCAATAACCACAATGTTTCTCTGCCGGCACCGGGCTCAGTACCTTGGATTGCCAGACCAGCCGGTATGGGTTGGAATAGCCAAGTCTCTCCATAACCTTCTGTACCGTTGCCCCGACTTCCTGCGGATAGGGATCTCCCCGATTCACAACCTGCAGAGAGAATAGCAATGATAAAGACAGCGGGGGCTTCTCCCAGTAACAGAAACAGAGGCTGCTGGGAATATTGAAGGCTCCCTATAACTTCATTTATAGGGCATAGGGATTTATTCAACTTAGGGATTCCCCTGTACTAAGCACAATTAGGCAGAAACAGCCCCCTAAGTTTGCTCACAGCCTGTACAGAGAGATACCATAAAACTATGGCAGCATAGGGATTCCCCTGTACTAAGCACAATTCAGCAGGAACAGCCCCCTAAGTTTGCTTATAGCCTGTACAGAGAGATACCATAAAACTATGGCAGCATAGGGATTCCCCTGTACTAAGCACAATTCAGCAGGAACAGCCCCCTAAGTTTGCTTATAGCCTGTACAGAGAGATACCATAAAACTATGGCAGCATAGGGATTCCCCTGTACTAAGCACAATTCAGCAGGAACAGCCCCCTAGGGTCATAGCCTGTACAGAGTGTGTCCAACTCTTTCTTACCGGGGGAGGCCTTATCAGGGGCAATGAGGGCTGGCTAAAGGGGGTGCTGTTTTGCTCTGAGCCCCACTGCTACTGACGAGAGCCCTGACGAGATATAATATATATAAATAGGCTTTAGAGTTGGCTTGTGAATAACTTATGCCTAATTTCCCATACGTAGGTACTCAGCCTTGATTAGAGATTTTGAATTCTGATTTAATGGGTTTTCTCATTTCCCGTAATTCACTTTTTAAGACGGCAGAACCCAATGTTTGCTCCCATAGATTTTACATAATTATTTTACATGGTATAGATATGGATTTTTATAGACGGACGCGCTGGCATAATTAGATGTATGCAAGGCTCCGAGCTCCAGCCAATGGTATAGGTTTCACTAATTTGTTTATGAAGAGCCAATATATTCAGCGGCGGGGCAAACTGCATTAAGCAAATAGAGAAAACATTGGATCTGCCATGGAGCCTAATGCAATTGTACACAATGGTTCTGCTGGGGGGGGGGCTGCCTAGAACTATAGGAAAATAAGTGCAGAACAGGGCTCCAGAGAATCCATTTAAGTAATGTCCTTTTCTATGTATACGCTATGGCCATTTATACAAGGGGGGTTTCATTCTATAGTTCTGTGCAGAGTCAAAAGGGCATTTGACCCCTTTTCAACTTCCTTTGCAAAGAACTAAAGCCATTGTATTGTAGTCAGTGTTATCCATAATCTCCTGTGTAAACACTTGCCCTATTGCAACCTGAATGGCTACATAGTAGCACTATGGGCATTCTGTCACAGTGGCACAGATCCTGTCTGATCCCTCCCATTGTAAGCAGCAGTCCTGCCCTGCTTTATGGCTGAGATTCTAGCTATCTGTATAACAGAGCATTCTGTCACAGTGGCACAGATCCTATCTGATCCCCCCATTGTAAGCAGCAGTCCTGCCCTGCTTTATGGCTGAGATTCTAGCTATCTGTATAACAGAGCATTCTGTCACAGTGGCACAGATCCTATCTGATCCCCCCATTGTAAGCAGCAGTCCTGCCCTGCTTTATGGCTGAGATTCTAGCTATCTGTATAACAGAGCATTCGGTCACAGTGGCACAGATCCTATCTGATCCCCCCATTGTAAGCAGCAGTCCTGCCCTGCTTTATGGCTGAGATTCTAGCTATCTGTATAACAGAGCATTCTGTCACAGTGGCACAGATCCTGTCTGATCCCCCCCCATTGTAAGCAGCAGTCCTGCCCTGCTTTATGGCTGAGATTCTAGCTATCTGTATAACAGAGCATTCTGTCACAGTGGCACAGATCCTGTCTGATCCCTCCCATTGTAAGCAGCAGTCCTGCCCTGCTTTATGGCTGAGATTCTAGCTATCTGTATAACAGAGCATTCTGTCACAGTGGCACAGATCCTGTCTGATCCCCACTGTAAACAGCAGTCCTGCCCTGCTTTATGGCTGAGATTCTAGCTATCTGTATAACAGAGCATTCTGTCACAGTGGCACAGATCCTATCCCCCCCCCCCCCCCCCCCCCCCATTGTAAGCAGCAGTCCTGCCCTGCTTTATGGCTGACATTCTAGCTATCTGTATAACAGAGCATTCTGTCACAGTGGCACAGATCCTGTCTGATCCCCACTGTAAACAGCAGTCCTGCCCTGCTTTATGGCTGAGATTCTAGCTATCTGTATAACAGAGCATTCTGTCACAGTGGCACAGATCCTATCCCCCCCCCCCCCCCCCCCCCATTGTAAGCAGCAGTCCTGCCCTGCTTTATGGCTGAGATTCTAGCTATCTGTATAACAGAGCATTCTGGCACAGATCCTGTCTGATGCCCATTTTATTTATTATTTTCTTTTTCAATCCTCCCATATACAGTATGTGCCACTACTTAACAGTTACCCCTGTATGTCAATGGCTGTAAACTGCTGCTGAATTGCATATCAGACCGATGCAAACCTAAGTATCCTACATGAAAGCAGCGCCATCAGTACCCTGAGGAGGGCAGCATGGAGCAATTCAAAACAAACAAAAAAAAGCAATTCACGTATACAATTCTTCCACAAGGTGGCAGCATTTACTAAAAAAAAAATATTGTGCTATCATATTATTCTTTTAAACCAAGGCACATACATTTTATATTGTATTAGCTCATTAGTCATATGATAATGACACCAATTGCCCCCAGCAGGAGTAAATAGGGTAAGAGAGTCACTTACAGACATGGGCAGGGAGTGGGCAGAGAACAGAATGACTACATCCCCTCTCTTGTCTGCAGGAAACATGTTCAGTTCCTTCTGGATGTGATCAGCAAAACACTGCGAATAACAAACACAATAGAAATAGCAATAGCTTCCAATTCACACAATTGTATTAGGATCGGCAATTAGCTCTCATTATTCTGCCTCTAGCCTATCAGGCAAATGTCTTTATTGGTTACCCTGGGCAACTGGCACTGCATAAATAGGGCTATTTATTCGACAGATCAAATACTGAGAAAAGACTATACTGTATAGACCAGTGGATCTCAACCTAATGCCGTGACCCTTTAATACAGTTCCTCATGTTGTGGTGACCCCCAACCATAAAATTATTCCTAAGACCATCGGAAATATGTGTTTAAGGTGGTTGGCAGGGCCCCCTTAACAGCCCTGGGGGGCCTAGGACACCCAGTCCAACGCTTGATGCCATAATGTGACTGTGCTAATCCAGTAGGAGATGTCACGGCCCACCTCCCAGACTGACCTCCCTAGCAATGTCCCCTGGCCATCCCTATTCTAAGCCGTATGTGGATGCCATGATTCCCCACCCAGATACAAGGCAGCACCATGACCACCAGATTGACCCCCCTATGCTATCCCAGAGCAGCACAGTGACTATCAGGAGCAGTGGCCCCCAGCAGCACATCTGAGTGGTACGGCTCTAGCAGGTTGTACTTTGCATGATTGGATGAGAAGAATTGTGAAAAAGAAAGAATTTTATTGATTGGGGGATAAAAATGTGGGCACAACTCTTGTTGGTGCCATGCTGTGACTGCTACGCCAGCGGAGCGTGCCACGGTCAAACACGCAGGCTGACCTCAGTAGCTTGGTTCCCCGGGCCGCCCCTAACTCACCCAGCGCGTGGGATGACACTATCCATCACCCAGACTGGTTGTATTTGTTTGGCCATCGTGCTTGGCAGCACAACGACCCCTAACATGGGACACTGGGATTGTGTCCCATCTCCCACATGACATTCCCCATGTGACAGCATGTCACCAACTGCCTCCCAGGCGAGTCGGCCTCTTTAATACAGTTCCTCATGTTGTGGTGACCCCCAACCATAAAATTATTCCTAAAACTATCAGAAATATGTGTTTAACCCATGGTCTTAGGCGGCCCAAAGGGGCCACGACCCACAGGTTAAGAACCGCTGGTAGACATACACAGGCATATATTTAAAACATTTAAAAGGAAAACTAAACCTTTATATGCAATGTAACATATTGCCATGGTCCGGAACTGCCCAGAGGCTGAATAATGAACAGGTTCCATTCTGTGAGAGCTGCCATAAAGCCTATCAGTGCTGTCTGTAATGTTTATTTGGGTTATAGACAAGGGATGTGCAAAAACAGAGGCTCATAGGCTGCTGTACCAAACCCAGTGAGATTTGAGCAGCAGTGCCACCACCCTCCTTATAGGCATCTCACTGCAGTATGTCTGCATTAGGCCAGGTGTGTCCCAGTTCATGGAATAGTAAGTCCAACCTGGGCACAGACAGATGAATGGTACCAGGCCCAGACTGGCAACCTGTGGGTTCTGGCAAATGTCAGAGAGGCTGCTGTAAGGTGCCACAGACAGTCACTATTTATTGGGCTGGGGGGGGGGGGGGGGGCAGTTTGGGCCTCTGTGTACTTGAAATGTCAGGGTCTATTTTGAATCTGGATCTGGACCAGAATAGGACCCATTACTCTAAGTCAGGGATCCCCAACCTTTTATACCCTTGAGCAACACTTAAATGGAAAAAGAGTTGGGGAGCAACACAAGCATGGAAAATGTTCCTGGGGTGCCAATAACAGCTATAACTGGCTACTTAATAGCCCCTATGAGGACTGGCAGCCTATAGAAGGCTCTGTTTGGCGTTATACTTGGTTTTTATGCAACAAAAAATTGCCTCCTTACTAGAAATTCAAAAATAAGCCCCTGCTTTGAGGCCACGGAGAGCAACAGCCAAGGGGTTGGTGAGTAACATGTTGCTTATGAGCCATTGGTTGGGGATCACTGCTCTAAGTGATGCCATGCAGCTAAAGCCTGTTGCATACACAGGGACGCACCACGGGTGCCAATGCCCATAGCTCCCAGCGCTAACTATTACTCAGCAATGGCTCTCCCACAGCATGGGAAACAACTAATGCACACAGATTGGGCCTCAATGTTTCACCTGGATAAGGAGAGGGTGGGTCGGCCATCGGTCTATGACGCTCCACTTCATCTTCGGCTGCGCCCCCTTTGTGTTATAATATCGATAAATTGCGTTCAGGCTGCTACCTAGGAACAAGGACAGGGGCATTAGGGCACGGGTACAATCACTGTTATTTTCATGCCCACCCTGTTGCCCCAGGCTATTGCCCATATGGGCATGACTGACCTGTAGTGGAACAGCTGTACTGCGGGTACTGAGTAAAGGCGATCGCTCTCTCCACGCCGTCCCTCTCCATCTCTTCAATAGCAGCTTCAGTGAGCGGATTTACATAGCGGAACCCAACATAATATTTATGGGGTGCTGGAAACAGGGGCAATGAAACAGAATCAGTGATGAGAATGATAACAATTTGCCTGCATAGTGGAAGCAATGGATAGGGCCACAGGTGCTGGGAAACTATAAAGCAACTTAAACGGAACAGCGCTCTCTGGTGGCCACAATGAAACATTACCGTGGTCTCTTACTAAACAGACTTTTGCTCTGCAGGGAAAGCCACAAATGTTCGTAGAAAGCCACACAACAGAACGTACACACCGCACACACATTCAGGGCCACTGGACCTTTATTTGTCTAATGGAAATATTAACATTCAAATGTGTATTCATTTTCCTTTGGCTTTGTTTTCCCAGGATCCTTTGAAGAGATCACTGGCTCAGCTTGGAGATTTGCTTTGCCTGACCGGCAACATACATAGCCTGTACAGAGAGATACCATAAAACTATGGCAGCATAGGGATTCCCCTGTACTAAGCACAATTCAGCAGGAACAGCCCCCTAAGTTTGCTCATAGCCTGTACAGAGAGATACCATAAAACTATGGCAGCATAGGGATTCCCCTGTACTAAGCACAATGCGTGCAGCTAGCAACTGATAGAGGGTGGAAGAATTAAAACTATGAGGAAAAGGCACACTGAGAGAACCTGATGGACAATTGTCTGTTTTTAAGCCATAATTAACTATAAGCTATGGTTACCCTTCTGTACTACTACAGCGTAAGCATACACCAGCCGTACTATTAAATGTAATAAGTAAAATGCAATATTTACTGTGCCCTGATGGATATATTACAAGTTCTTAGTGGACTAGCACTTTCCACCCTGTTTTTTTCTTTATTCTTCTAATTTGCTCTCATGTCACCCCTCGTATGTCATTTTTTTTGTCTTTTAAATTACAGATATATAGTTCTCAGAGAAATAATAAAGCTGTCTGTGCCATTCAACTTCTGGAATTGAGATTTAATCTGCTAAAGTGCAAAATTCAGTTGCAAAGGTCTCATATAATCCCACAATAATCCCAATACAAGGAGCCCTCTGCTAACATGGCACTTACACTAATAATCTTCCCACGTATAGGTCATGGCACATACTGCTATATTCCTCTGCCTATTAATCCTCTCAAGCTTTCTGTGCATTGGGCGTCCCTTTCACTTACAGATAAATGTATAATATACTGGAAAATAGACTTAACAAATGTACTACAAACAGACACAAAGCCAGTCTCCTGACTGGAGTAAACTGGGGGTTATCCAACATATTAAAGCAATTAGGATTTGGTTCGCCATTCGGCCAAGATTCGACTTTTTTCAGCAGGATCTGGCACACTTCTGACCAAACCAAATCCTTAAAATGACGTGACTTTTTGTCATGTAAACAAGGAGGCTAAAAATTTTTATTTAACCCTTAACATATGCTAATAATGATTCCTATTTGTTTGGTATTCTGCCGAATCTTTTACAAAGGTTTGGCCAAATCCGTAAATAGTGGAGGGCATATACAGGACAGTACCTGTGGCTGGGGAGAGCTCGTCCAACAGCTTCACCATGCCATCTCCTTGCTGTTCTGTCCACTTTCTAATCGGGGATCCTCCGCCAATCTTACTGTACTGTTTCTGAATTTTTGGTGTGCGGCGTTTGGCAATAAAAGGTGCAAGTTTGCTGGAGGAAAAAACACAAAAAGAATTAATTGAACTGATTAACGGTTCACAATAATATTTGGGCACAACATTGCACTATTGAGCCTGCAGTACGACAAGTTTTCTGCTCACTACACTCCCTTTTGGCGCTACGGGCAAGGTACCCAATAGGGCACAGCTTAGCACTTTCCCTGCAGTAAGCACAAAATACTGCAGGGGGCACTGTATTCAGGAATAGCCAAAACTACACTGATTCAGGTGCCAGGGTGCACAGAATGCATTATTTCCATCTAAATATTCACAGAGGCTTTAAGGCTCGGGGCAGTAAGGAAACATGGCATACCTTTGTGCTGGAAGAGTCATAAGGTCTTTGTCCAGAAAGAGTCTGAGAAGAAAGTCATGGACGTCATCTACAGTCTCTGGCCCTCCCATGTTCAGCATGAGGATCCCGGTTTTGGGTTTCCTTTAGGAAAGAAAGTTTTCGTCAGATCAATCCCACAAGCCCCCCCAAAAATAAAGCTCTCGTACTATATATTTCTTTTACATTCATTTATATTTAATTTTTTTTTTTTTAATTCCTAGATAGAAATGGATATATGTACTGTGAATATGAATTTTGTTACAACAGCGCCATCTGCTGATCAGTTTCTGACCATGATGTTGTCGAGGAAATTGTCAGGAGATGGGTCTGATGTTCTTCAGGTTTGGAAAACAAATGAGAAACCTTATCTGAGGTTTTTAATGTTTATCCTAAGCAGAAGAACATCAGATCATCCCTCTTTATTTCTCCTGACAACTTCCTCCACAACAGCATGGTCAGCAACTGACCAGCAGGTGGCGATATTGTAACAAAATTCAAATTAACAGTACATGCATCCCTGAATATCTTGAAATTGAAAAAAAAATATATACAATAAATGTTAATCTCAAAAGTGCTTATAATAGCATCAAAGTTTATATTTACTTTATTTATCTATTAATCTATTTCAAAGGCTTAGTTATTCTTTAAAAGAACAGCAGCATTATTTAATATTCTCTAAAAGTGATGTAAGAATAAGGAGAGTGATGTAACAATAAGGCCATTTGGTTCCAAACTATCCCCCACTCCACAATGCCTGGGCCAAAGGCAAATGCTCTCCCTATCCAACCCAAAGTGAGATCCTGTACATTAATACCCCAACATAAAGGCCACATTGCTGCTCACAGAAAGGTTTGAAACAGAAAATGTCTGGGTTAAGAAGCTGAGAAACACATCACATTATATTTTACAGCGCCAATGTGTATCTCAGTTCAGCCCACATTCTGTATCTCAGACCTGAGCCTTAGCCCCGCGTGCCACTCCTATCCTCGCCCCTCCGTAGAGATCAGCCTGGCGCAGATAATTACCTCTTATCTGGCTGAACATGCAGGTTGGGCTCATTGCTCTTGGGGACGGAGGCGGCCGCAGCGCTCGAGCTCCACCGGTGCTTTGCCAGACACGCCGCATTTTCATTCTTTAAAACTGCAAAGAAGGATACATTGTAATATCAGAACCAGAGTAAACATGACCATTTTTTTGGTACTACTTACCCTTTAAAGAGGAAAATAACTGAAAAAACTGTGTGTAGCGGGAGCATGGGGAAACAAAGCAGGTGTACCTCTTTAACCCATACACTGCCAGCGCTTTGCTAGTACCCAGGGCGTGTCCTGTATTGCTGCAAGCTGTGCCCCCCTAATTAATTGTAATTGATCTTCTCTGTACACCTCAACCTGTGGGTACAGAACACTGTGGTAGCCCCAGGAGCTTACAATTTGTAAGGTAACCATATCAGTCCTACAGCAAATTCGTATGGCAGGGTGCAGACCCCAGGAGCTTGCAGTCTACATTTCCATTTTATACTAGAAGAAATTCCAGAAAGAGGATCAAATAGTGGCCCTTTTGGTTCTGACTCATGAAACAATGCAGCGCGTCAGCTTTTCTCCAGCCAAGGCTTCATTTCCCACAATGCCTTCAAAGTTCTGGTTTGTTTCAATAGTCAGAACCAGCAATGCAGAGAAGAGAAGAGAAAGGGCCAGACATACCAGTATCCTTTCAATTACATGTGCAAATAACTTTAAAAGCACTGAGCTAAGTCGCTTAATCAAGGTTTAAGAAAAAAAAATGTGGGTTACCTTACCCTTTAACTTTTATTTTATGCTATGTGGCCTTTTTATAAGCTTTTCAAGTGATTTTAATGTTTTACACTTTATGGATGTATAAATTGTATTCTGCCTTTTTTCAGGATACAATTCAAAATTCTGTCTGGTTGTCATGGTCACTACCCTGGCAACCGAAATAAGCATTCTCCGCTAGGCCATGTTTTTATAGTTACTGATTATTTTTGCATTGATTATTGCTCTGCTTTTCATCTTCCACTCTGACTTTCATCTTCCAAACCCCTGCCTGGTTACTAGGGCAGGTGTGACCCTGGCAACCAAATTCCACCCTGACATTTCAAGTAAAATATGACAAATGTCAAAGACAACTGTCTTTAATTATCACAAAGCACTTGCATTCTGGGTAAAAAGGGTGGGGAGCAGCAGAAGGATGGGGTCAGTGGTGCCCAATGTAAGAGCCTTTAGATGTTGTAAAACTACAAATCCCAGAAACAGGTTATGTACAAACCAAGACCAAAGAGCTTGCACTCTAACCATAAAGCATTTAGCTCTGGCCTATGCAACTGAAAAAGGGGCTTAATACTTGAAGATAGCAAAGCTGCAGCCCTCCATCTCTCTCCCCCAGTTCCTGCCTCTCTACTGCTCAACTTGTACAACACCAAGCTGTTAACTTCTAGAAGTGCATGCTGGGAGTTGTAGTTGATTCAGGGAGTTGCAATTAAAAGCTTAGGTGGGGTGCAACTGTTTTAGCTTAGACTTTAAAGGTAACAACTGATCTAAGAAACTTGTATGACACCCATGGACTCTATGCACCCATAACAACCCCAGTGGGGAATGCTGGGAGTTGTAGTTCATTCAGGGAGTTGCAATTAAAAGCTTAGGTGGGGTGCAAAGAAACTTGTATGACACCCATGGACTCTATGCACCCATAACAACCCCAGTAGGGAATGCTGGGAGCTGTAGTCCAGCTGTAGGCAGGCAGGTAGCAGAAGGGTGGCAGAGCCATATGCACCGGGTATATGAGGGAATACAATATGCACAGCACAGGGCACACACCGAGGGACACCCAGCCCCGACTGACAGTGGACTTACTGTGACCTAGCAGCCGGTGTGCGGCTCCGAAGGCAGCCATGTTGGTGGGAGGTCTGAGCATTCCCTTAGTCTCCTCCAGCCGGACTGACTGACTCCCCTTCCCTCACGGCTGCTTACACAAGCCCAGCTAGGGTTCCGCCCCCTCCGCCTACATGAGATAAAACGGGGAGGGAACTAGGCGATGCCCCGCCTCCTTGACAACTTCCCTCTAGCGGGACTGAAGGAGCTCCGCCTTTCAACCTTCCCTCAGCGCAGGGCAATAATATGCCTGAGGGGGCGGGTTCTTATGTAAGTGCCCACCTCCGGCCACACCTTCTGTTTCCCCACAGGTGGATATAGTTCCGGGGGTGGAGCCTTCCCCCAGCGCTGGGTAATCATGTGCCTGAGGGGGCGGGATCTTGTGTAAGTGCCCACCTTCGGCCACACCTTCTGTTTCCCCACGGGCGGGTATAGTTCCGGGGGTGGAGCCTTCACTGACAGTAGCTCCGCCTACCGAGCTGCAGCGTGTTAGCGCTCTATATAGGAGACCGTGTGTTTAGTCCTGCTTTATACTAAATACATATATCCCTAAACAACTTCCAAATATGCGTTCATTGAATTCTCGTTGTTTGCAAATGTAATTACTGTCAAAAGCATTACATTTAACCTCTTTCTTGCCCTGGCTCTGTGCTGTTATTGTATGAAAGTTGCGTAAGTTTTTGCATAAGTTACGTAAACTGCATAAGTTTAGGGGCCCAATAACCAATCAGTAAGTGGTTCATAAAAATAGTAAAAATAATGTGCTGATAAGTCACTTTTAATTGGGGGTCAGTGGAGTTTATATGTAAGTTATGCATGTCTCATTGAAAGTAAAGTAAGTTTTTGCTCAAGTTACGTAAATTGCGTAAGTGCAGGGGCCCAGTGGTGTTGCTGTGGGGGTCAATAACCAGTTGCATACAGAATAAGGGAGCAGTTTCAGTCCTTTCCATTAGAATTGTGATTGTTTTCTAATCCTTTAAGTGTCCATAGAACTCAATCAGGGCCGCCATAAGGGGGGCACAGGGGGGCCAGTTGTCCCGGGCGATTGTCGCTTTAAAGGGGGCCCGGCAGGGATACAATTTTTTAGCTCAGGCCCCCTTTTAAAAATTACAGGCCCTGTCATTGGTGGTCAGCGGGTAATTCCATTGGTTGCACCCCGTGCGTATGCGTGACGTCAGCGGGGAACCACGGGCGATATCAAGAGGACGCAGACGGAGGGGGAGGCGGAGGAAGCAGGCGGTTGTTGGGGGGGGGGGTAGCTGGTGGATGCTTGGGGGAGCATCAGGAAGACGCTGGGGGGGGAGCCACAGGAAGCAGGAGGATGCGGGGGGGGAGCCGCAGGAAACAGGAGGATGCAGGGGGGGAGCTGGAGGATGCTGGGGGGAGCTGAAGGATGCTGAGGAGGACACTGGGGGAGGCAGGAAGTAGTGGGGAGCGGGCCATAGAATGAGAACACCAGGTGAGAACCAGCAATGTTTTAGGGGGCCCTGGGCAGGCTAGCAATATTTTAGGGGGTCATTGCCCTGGCACCAATACAAAACGTAACCCCTGGCTACCAATGTTTTAGGGGGGCCCTGGCTGCCAAAGCCTGTGTGTCCTTTGTACTGATGGGAGGGGTCACTTTGTTATGAGGGGCCCCGTGATTTCTGATGGCGGCCATGAACCCAATTATACAGAGGGACCAACAGGCTTTAGTGACAAATGCTCGTATTAGCAACCGATATAAACCTATTGTAGGTATACAAACAGCTGTATATGCGGTAAGGAGTGGATGTTAAGTTAAAAAGGGGTATGTATTATGTTGTACAGCAATTTATAATACAAACCTTTCATTATTTGCCTTACTCTTCTTCTGACTCTTTCCAGCTTTCATATGGGGGTCACTGACCCCAGCAAAAAAAAAAAACAACTATTGCTCTATGAGGCTACAAATTTATTTTTTACGGTTACTCTTTATTACTTATACTTCTTTTAAGTTCTTCTCCTATTCATCTTCCAGTCTCTTATTCAAACCACTGCCTGGTTGATAAGGTAAATTGGGCCGTAGTAACTAGATAGTAGCTAAAAATGCAAAACTTGAAAGCTAAATCATTCAAAAACTACAAAAATGACCAACTGCAAACTGTCTCAAAACTGTGGTTCAGAAGAGCCTGGGTTCAATTTCTGGGCTCACTCCTGTAAAAACCTTGAGCAAAGGCAACTGGGAAACTCAGCTAATGGCCCAGGCAATAGTGTATGCAGCTGCCATACTGGCTTCCTCTATGGCAGTGCTGTCCAACTTCTGTGGTACCGAGGGCCGGAATTTTTCCGGCCTCCGTGGTGGAGGGCCGATAATGGAAGCTAGTTTTGACCACCCACTTTAAACCACACCAATGTTTTCGCATGACCATAGCCATATTAATGGTGGTAGTACAGCAAAAACCTGCCATACTCTGCCTTCCCTACCCTGCCTGTGTGTGCCATACTCTGCCTTCCCTACCCTGCCTGTGTGTGCCATACTCTGCCTTCCATACCCTGCCTGTGTATGCCATACTCTGCTTTCCCTACCCTGCCTGTGTGTGTCATACTCTGCCTTCCCTACCCTGCCTGTGTGTGCCATACTCTGCCTTCCCTACCCTGCCTGTGTATGCCATACTCTGCCTTCCCTACCCTGCCTGTGTGTGCCATACTCTGCCTACAGTGACGCAATGCTGGCACTGCTCCTACAGTCTGCACAATAACTATATATTAAAAAATGTTTTAATTGCAGTACCACCTCAGTATATGTTCTTTTTATAGTGTGCAGGGTTTATTTTTGGGTTTCTCCTACAGTCTGAGGTGTGAACAGGTGAACAATGGGGGATGATTACAGCCTGAGCCTGAGGTGTGAACACTGCAGGGGTAGAACAATGCAGGGATTAAAAGGTGTGAATAACACAGGGGATTACATTTTTAAACAATACAGCCTGATTACAGCCTGAATCTGAGGTGTTAACCATGCAGGGGGCCAGTACTGATACCATTTAAAGCTTACACAAAGGTAAGCCATCAAAGCAGCCAGACAGGTGGGGGGCCACACAGAGGGGGGTCGCGGGCCGCCAGTTGGACAGCACTGCTCTATGGGATTAAAAAAACAAAAAGAAAGAAAATGCAGCCCTTTGAAGAAGTTACTGGAAGTTACTATCACACAACTGTCAGTCAGAAATACTTAGGAGCCAGCAGAATCCTCTATCTGCCCCGGCACCTTGCAGACTGTGAGACTCCGCACTGGGAGAGTGCTAGCCCAATGGCACTAATCTCTCACTACATCTTGTCCCCGCAGCTTTATCTTGGTCTCTTCCATTTATGGGTTGTACCAAACCTCAAAGCAATTGGCAGATACTACTAAAGCTGGCGGGGGGGGGGGGGGCATGCTAAATTTTGGCTTTAGTGCAGTATTATGTATGCAAACTAAGGGGGGGGTGCAGTTACTTAATATTTAACAAGAGCTCACCCTGTCAATATCTTATTAAACCCATTTACAGCACATGGGAATGTATTCTGTTATATACAACCATTCTCTGCACAATTGTGCCCACACTTAGGAATCAATAGCAATAAACCCTGTTGGAGTCATATATAAATGTTGAGCACTCTGTGCCTTAATGCAGGCTACATGGCAGCTCCCACTTTTATGCAAAAACAATATTTCAGCTGCAGGATTGAGCGAAGGGTTCTGAAAAATAATAAAACAATAATAACAATGGTGCTTAGGAGCAGGGATGTACCAACCAGTAAAAAAAAAATGAGGGTCACAGTTTGCATAAAAAATGAACTTCTGCTCAGGGTCAATAGGCGCAGTACAACTGGATCAGCCGCAACAGCCCCTTGCGACTACGATGGCGCTGGAATTCTGGGGGAAAAAAAACTATGCTGACCGCACTTTTTGCTCACTGCACTTGTGGTTGTAAATGACCCCTACTTATATTGGCTAAAGGTGAACATACAGTACAAGACCCTCTTGTTTGGAGATGTTGATAAACGAGCGGATCTTTCCACTGATATGCCCCACCTGAGGAATAGGACCTGACAGAGCCAGGCCAGATATTAGTCGGGGAGGCCCATCAGGGGTCCCCATACACGGCAGATAAGATTTTGAATCAGTCTGGACCTGGATTAGCAAATTAAAGGAATACTGTCATGGGGAAAAAATTTTTTCAAAACCCATCAGTTAATAGAGCTTCTCCAGCAGAATCCTGCATTGTAATCTGTTTTTCAAAAATGCAGATTTTTTTTATATTTACTTTTGAAATTTCACATGGGGCTAGCCATATTCTTCATTTCCCAGGGTGCCACAGCCATGTAACCTGTGCTCTGATAAACTTCAGTCACACTTTACTGCTGCGCTGCAATTTGGAGTGGTATCCCCCTCCAAGCAGCCGATAGCAAGATAGCAGCTCCCAGTAGGTATCAGAATAGCACTCAATAGTAAGAAATCCAAGTCCGGCATGGGACTCCTCCAGTTACATGGGAGTAGGAGAAACAATAGGTTAGCTGAAAGCAGTTCTAATGTGTAGCGCTGGCTGAAAGCTCAGACTTAGGCACAATGCACTGAGATGGCGCCTACACACCAATATTACAGCTAAAAAACACACTTGTTGGTTCAAGAATAAAATGTTAAATGGCAAAGTGAATTATTTCCTATGTAAACAGTGTCATTTAGAAATAAAAAGTACCCCATAAAAATCATGTCAGTATCCCTTTAAAAATATTCCTATGTATGGTCACCTTAAGTTATTAAGGACCTTATCAAGGACAAGCAGTTCCATCTTAAAAGGGAAACTAGACCCTGGTTTCCCCCCCCCAGCAGAATTGCACTGTCTACTGGAGAAATCTGGTACCTCTCTGCAACAGGGTATAAGAAAACTTATGAAATTGTGCCATTTATAGTTAGACCCATTTCTGCCCAGGTTCAGCCACTATGGCAGTGTAAGGGTACCAGAGACAATACCAGTAACAGCACGCTGAAGCCTGCATTTGCTTTCCAGTTAAACAGATTCTCTTTATTGTATGACTACAGGTCCCACCTGAAGATTCCCATCATGCAACATCCTGGATTGCTGACAGATATTCTTATTTTCCCAGGTTTTACAGCGTCAGGTTGAATTGGGTCCCAGCTGGATGGTTCCTCAGTGTGAGAATGTGAGAGTATAGGCATATGTAAGACATAGGAAAGGTCCCTAGCAGCACGATACAGGGCCACCTTGCTTCATGATAATAAAATAAATACAAAGCAGAATCTATGCTATGGGGCTGGTTGCCATGATGGAAAGGTTGAGGGCCAGTAAAAAGGCAATAGATTCTCTACAGTCCAGTTTCTTAACCTTGGGTTCCCAGATGTTGCTGAACTACAACTTTCAGGATGCCCTTGGGGGGGCAACTGACATTGTCTGAGATACCCATAGAGCTTTAGAAATAATGAATTGGAGCTCATACAAGCCCATATACACCTGGATTCTGCTTTATTCCTACTGTCCCATCCCCAGAAAGGGGCAAAGCCCTCCAAAGCCTTCAGGGGTCACTGAAAGGGGTTATTTGCCTTAAAATGTACTTTTAGTTGGGTGCAGATGGAAGGATTCTATATTGCAACCGGTCTACAAATTATCTACGTTTTCTGTTTTAATAATTATTTAAAATTTTATTCTGCAGCTCTTAAGGTTGGAATTTAAACAGTTATCTGTTTGCTAAGGTATAATTACCCTAGCAACCAGGGTGTGGTTAGAGCTCCTAATGACAGACTGTTTGGCTGCTGGCATCAGTGACCCTGGTGACACTTTTCAGCTGAACACTTGAAAGAGCCAGAATAGGAGGCTAACTATACAATCGCCATATAAATTTAAAAAATGAAGACCAATTGAAAAGTTGCATAGAACACACTTATTTTTCACATACCAAAAGTTAATGAAAACGTGGACTTCCCCTTTATAGGTCATAGCGGCAGTTGCTTTGGTACCATTAGAACATTTAATGAAACAAGATCATGAACCAAAATCTTATTACTGAATGTACATATGCAGCATGTGTGGATGACAATATAATGGCATGGAGAGGGCAATGTTACATTGAATTATCCTGGGGACAAAATTCAGTTATAGTCTGGATGTGATTAAGGCCTATATACACCACCATTTTATTTTAATCTATTGAGTCGTTTGCACCTATAATCCCTCAGAAGAACTGCTTAGATCCATATTTCATTCTGCCCAGGGTCTGGTAGGAGTCTCAGCACTGCACAGCAAAGTGCAGACTAGTCAGACTGACCTGGGTTCTATATTCAAATTAATGGACACAGACATGTTTGTACATGGGCACATCTCTTAAGGGAGAAGTAAAAGGTAAAAATTACTGGGGGGTGACAAATGTTAGGCACCTCCCGCTGAGTGTAATCGCTTTCTTTTTACCCCAGGCTGGTGCTACCCTGAGCTGGTGTGGTTTTCTCCCAAGAGGAGCACCAGAACAGGGTAAATTATACATATATATGTCTATGTGTCCTATAATATGAATATCTGATTAACATATAAAGAGCGGTCTTGGTTCCAAGTGCCAAGTTCATTTGATACATGACCTGGATCCTATTTACACCTTAAGCACTGATGGACACAAGGCTCAGGAAAAGGATTTATATATAGCAGGTTGCAGGATGCTTTGGAGGCTCCTAAACTACCAGCTAAAGGCAGATTGAACTTAATTCAAGGAATTCACAGTGAAATTACTGATGGTGAGATAAAAGCAGCCATTTTCCCCTAAATGGATAGGTCATTATGTTCCACAATGTAATCGTTACGTTATAAGAAGACAGGGCACTGGCCCCCGGCGGATGTTTGCAGCCAGTGTGAGTGACGGAGGAGCTCAGTTAAGTGGTTAAGGCTTGCAGCGCTGGACGAATCGGGGGTACAAGCACACGTCTCTGATGTGGTGTCTGTTAAGAATCCAGGTGAGGAACCTCTCCAAGCCCAGGCCATACCCTCCGTGCGGACACGTGCCGTATTTGCGCTGAGGGAGGAGAAAGGGGGAATGGTTAACATACAGTAAGTCAGGGATTTGCAAGTGATGTTTGTAGCGGCAGCTTGGATAGTTAATGAAGGTCATTTGTACAACACACAGCCTACATATGAGCAGGATCTCTGTTTATAAGGAATGAGGTCGCAGCTTGTTGTTTTTACTGCAGCAGTTTTTTATTGGAGCATGTTTAGTCATGTGCTCTTCTCTTTGATCTCTTGCATACATAATCCCCCCCATTCATTCTGCTATTATAATACATGTTCATCCCCAGATTCCAAGAATAAAAATGAAAAAATCTGTGAAATATCACTAGTTTCAGCTAGGGATAACTAAAGTTCATGGTGCATTATAGGTGGCCGTACAAGGTCTGATTCTGCTCCTGATACGCCCACCTACAGTGAGCAAAATCGGGATAATTCAATCGCTTAGTCCTAGGGCCAAACTAGGAAATTAAAATAACGGGTATATGGCCCGTCGGGCCAAGTACCACATCAACGAGTCAGAACCCCCAATCAGAGAGGAAAATCAAACCTGCCCAATCAAGATCTGGGCAATTTTAGGCCAGATATCATCTCATGTAGGCCCATCGTGGGTGCCAATACACAGGTAGATAAGCTGGCGAACTGGTCTGAAGGACGCAAACTAGCAGCTGAAATCTGCCCGTGTATGGCTACCTTAACTCTACAAATTTAGAACCTTCATCTGTCAGACCATGAAATAAGTTTCAGTACCTGGTCAGTGTACCAGTAATATGGCGTTGCGTCAATTCCTTCTCTCTTGTAGCCCTCCAACAGCTCCTCGCTATCCCAGATACGCATGGAGCCGCCGACAATCTCACCCACATTGGGCATCAGCACATCCACCTGTCAGCATAATTAGATTATTTTATTATAAAGGTATTTAAGTACCCCTTATTGTAACATATAAGGATATTAGAAGTCACCCAAGGCCATATAAAATATGCTTTTATACCAGTCACAGAGTGCCTTGATAATTTAAAATAGAGCAACACATCATGTGACAATGGTGATATTATTAATAGCCAATAATAACCTATGGAAACAGCATTTATCCTTAAGATTTTTTTTCTAGGCTTTATATTCATTTTCATTTTATAAGGGGTACTTCACCATCAAATTAACCTTAAGTATGATATAGATATTAATATTCTGAGACACTCTGCAGTGAGGTTTCATTTTTTTTTTTTTTTTGTGTTTTTTTTTCCAGTTATTTCGCTTTTGGTTCAGCATCTCTCCAGTTTGGCATTTCAGCAGCTATTTGGATGCTAGGGTCTTATTCACCTAAGCAACCAGGCAGTGGTTTATATGAGAAACTGTGATACAGATAGGTGAGGGAATAAATAGGAAGATAATTTATATTGCTTAACAACAACAATTAAATTCTGACTTTACAAAGCAGTCGTTTTTGGCTGCCAGGGGTCAGTGACCCCCACTTAAAAGCTGGAAAGAAAACAAGGCAAAATCATTTGTAGACTATAAGAAAATAAGTAATGAAGACCAATTGCAAATATTCTAGGAACAGGACACTATAACAAACTAAAAGTTAAAAGATGAACCATTTAAAGGGGTAGGTCTCCTTTAAATTAACTTTTTATATGTTGTAGACATTTATGTTCTGAGACAATTAGCAACTGGTATTTATTTTGTATGGTTTTCCAGTTATATAGCTTTTTGTTCAGCAGCTCTCCATTTGTTATTTTAGCAGCGTTTCTAGGGTCTTTTTTACCATAGTAACCAGGCAGTGGTTTAAACGAGAGAAGGGAATATGAATAGTAAAGGGCCTGCATAGAAAAATAATTAATAAAAAGCAACAATGACAATAAAATTGTAACCTCAGAGAGAAATAGGTTTTTGGCTGCCGGGGTCAGTGACCCCCAACTGAATGCTGGAAAGAAGCAGAAGAGAAAGGCAAATAATTAAAAAACTATAAAAAAAATAAATGAAAATCAATTGCAAATATGCTAGGAATAGGGTAAACGTAAAGAAGAACCCCCCCCCCCTTGCAATTTAACCTTTAAATGGCCCTTGCAGCAACATAGGGCCACCTTCCATGAGCGCTCCATGCGAGGATGAGGCACATTACAAGTAATATCAAAGCTCATGAGGAGGGATTATTTCCAAGGGAATAAGTAAAGCTTGGATGTGTTCCCGGTAAAAAATATTATTACAGTTGAGTGCAAATGCCCATTGGTATAATACACTATGACAGGAGCTATATGATTCATATGTAAAGCCATTTACTCACAGATTCGGTCAGGCGCTTATCCTCGGCACAGCGCTGCATATAAAAGGACTTGATCTCAGCAGGAAAGCGGCACAGCAAGATTGGCTCGTTGATGCTGTCTGTCATCAGTCTCTCTGGGGCCTCGGGGATATCCTGGAGAGAGGGAAAATGATGGTTATAGCAGGGGAAAGATTGCACTGTGGGACTCAGAGAGAGACAAGGCAAATCTGCTCAGTGACAACGAATTGAATATCACAAGCAGCAAGCTTTAAGGGCATGAAGGATAGAGTAGGTATTGATAAGAAATGCCATCTGCAGTCTGGGTAACATTCTGGCCAGTACAGACTGATTTCTGGCAAGAAGAGACTCCCAATATATATGTGTAATAAAAACACACTGGGGCTCATTTATAAACTACTGGGCAAATCTGCACCTGTGCAGTTACCCATGGCAACCAAAGAGTGATTAGCTTTTTTGAGCTAGCTGCAAGTAGAACAATAAAATGAAACATCAGATTGGTTGCCATGGGTAACTGCCCAGGTGCTAATTTGCCCAGTGTTTATAAATGACCCCCACTATTCTATGCACCCACCTACTTATAAGCAATTTATGACTAACTGGCTATGTTTTGTTACCACCCATTGGTAAATACTGGAAATTGCAAGTTCTTGTCAACCTGAATAGGTCCCTATTAGTAATGTGCAGGTCGACCTGAAACCCTCAGGTCAGGGGTTTTGGGTTGAAATTTGGGCGACCATACTTCCTAAGTCACATAAACCATTTCTCCACCAGTGAAATCCAGCCAGCAGAGAATGCACCATATCACCCCCAATCCCCCCCCACCATCATTCAAATAGAGACCACCAAAAATGGGCATTTGAGCATTTGGAGACAGGCATTACCCATTTAAACAAATAAAAGGAGGCACAGGGGGCATATCAGGGGTTCCTTGACTGGTTATGTGTTCCACGGGCCTAACATTACAAACAATGAGAATGCAGTCAATCAGGACCCACCTCTCCAAACTCATAGTAAGTGCCATCGTCCTTTTTAACATCGTGTTCTTTGAGCCAAGTGATGGCCTCGGTGTAGTTCATTCTTCTGAAAGGCCGTTTGGGAGGCTTAAATTCCTGAAACAAATGAAAGTTGCTGTTACAAACGTGTTTATTTAGTTATTGATGGAAACCCATATATGGAGAGGTTACAAACGAATGCCTCTCACTCTCCTGGAGCTTTCCATTAGTGCAGAAACTTAATTTATACTGTTTTCATGACAATTAAGCCATATTTTCTAGGTGCTCCCCCCCCCCCTGCACAGTCTGCGTGGCAAACCACAGCTGCTCGGTCCACGTGGCTGGCCTTTCCCATACCAGTCTCAGCTTACTGGCTCCCTCTCCCAGTTGCACCTGAGAAACGTCTCCCCTGCCGAGGGGTTATGACCCCTTTAGGGATGTCACATGGACGATAAAATCTTTTTCCATTAATCGCAGCTACAACACTCCCAAGACTGCACACATACCGGGTGCAGGTCATACAGCAGGCTGGCCACAGGGGACTTTAACACTCTGTCTACGACGTCACACACCAAATCCTCCAGTCGGTTAAGCAAGTCTTCAAATGTCATAAAGGGGCATTCTGCTTCTATGTGGGTGTACCTGGAACACAGGTAAAACACAAACATTTAAACATGGTTATTATCCCATATAAACTAAAGGCCAAAATATTGCATAATAAAATGCCTGTTACTTAGGTCTGATGTACACACAGCAGCCTTTGAGAACATAATCTACTGCCTCCATTTTTATTGGGCTTCTTAATGCTCCTTCCTGAGAAAGCAAAATACATGGAACCTGGGCACGCTATTTATCTGTATTTTGTGTTGGTTGGATGTAGCACAGGCTAAACAGAAGCTGGACTGTATGTATGGAAGTGTGGGCTATACCTTTAATAGCGTAGGGTTACTGTAAGTGAAAATCATAAAGCAGCCCCATGCACTGGTTCAATCCAAGCATTGTTGGAGGGTCATGCAATATGCATATTGACAGACTCCATGTTATTTATAAGGACAGATACAGTACATAACTGTAAGGTGCACACTACTTGTTTAGTTTACCAATGCATTGATTACTCAGTTTGTGGTTTAAAATGGGGATGTGGGTGCAGCTTTTCTTACTCTGCCAAATGTCGGCGCGTCCTGGACTGTTCAGCTCGATAGGACTGCGCAATACAAAACGTGTCCCCCATTGCTGGTATGCAGGTCTCAAGATAAAGCTGAGAGGACTGTGTTAAATAGGCCTCCTCCCCGAAGTAATCCAGCTTAAACAGTGTGGAACCCCCCTCCACCTGAGTCTGGACCAACGTTGGTGGCGTTATCTGAGAAAAAAAAAAAGTATTCTGTTAGAAAGAGACATAATGTGTTTTCTGTGAATGCCTAGAGTTCACATTATAGGGCTCATATACTACTGCCCAGGAATGGTTGGAATGGGCCCAGGCCTACTCCCCCACCAGGAACTGTGGGCGCCGGTGCTCACCCCACCCCGATTACAGCTGCAAGCTGGAAGTATGGTATGCAGTGTGAGGTGTCGTAGAAGGAGCACACAACTGGGGTGGGGGCCCCCAGGCAGCAGTCCCAGTCAACACTGGACACCCCAGTCCAACACTGTGCCCAGGAAGCAAGATAAAATGAAGACATATTGGTATATTTATCATGCTGTGTAAAAAGTGGAGTAAAACATCACCGGTGATGTTGTTTATAGCAGCCAATCAGATGCTTTGCTTTGATTTTCTAACTGTTGAATTAATTGCTGATTGGTTGCCCTGGGCAACATCACCGATAATACTTCACTCCACTTTTTACACAGCCTGATAAATATACCCCTAACTGTAAATTGTCTTAGAATACAACGCCATTAAAGGGCCCCTAATATACAAAGATTGTTTTGCCCAGCAGAGGAATGGGGTTATAGAGACCACACCCAGGTTATGGGAAACAATAGTATTTTGTCCAGAATCCCCCCTCATAATTTTTGTAGGATAGGTGCCCTTTATGATCTGTTATTGTAGAGTGATTTCTTTATATAACAGAGGGCGAAATGTGAACTGACCTCATAATAGCCACGGTCAAAGAAATGGTTCCTGAAGCAATGGATGACCGTGGAGCGAACCTTGAAGATCTTAGACATGTTTTCTCCTCTGATCATCATGTGGCGATTGTTCAGCTGGACGTCCACGTCGGACTCTTCATTGAGGAGGTTATCAGCACCACCAGCAGGAGCTAAGCCAACAATCTCCCAGTAATCACAAGCCAGTTCATGGCCTCCTGGGGCCTTTGGCCAGAAAGGTGGCAAAGAGACAGCAAGAGTAACACAAAATTAAAAAGGGGAATAGAAAACAGAAACCAAGAGGGACAGTGGGAGAAATGTGCTGTGTGAGAGTCTGGCTGGTTGAGAGAATAGAAGGAGATGCAGACAGGTTAAGAAAAGCTAAACGCACCTGTTTTCCATCTGGTACCAAGTTCAGCGTGCCATATACAGCTACGGTGCTCTCTGTGGATAGGACCAGTCCATTGTAACACTGGCACTGTTAAACAAACGAAGAGATAAGGATGCTGTGTGTTCTCCCCTCAGACTAATAATATAATAATAATAAAAATATAACTGCACAGCACACAAGGTGCCCATTCTAAGCCACCATCCACTGCAGTACGCATAAGGTTACTGCCTGCCCATTTTAAATCATCCCAGTTAATTTCTATCCATATCTATTTAAGGTCTGTTAGGCATTAATGGTCACTCCGAGCAGATTAGGGGGTACATATGTGCTTTATAATAAAAAAAAAAAAAACATTGCTTGTGCGCAATTCACTAGGTATAGCACACTAAGGGACCCTTGTAAGTAGTGTGTTCTTAAAGGATAACTAAACCCTAAAAATGAATATGGCTAGAAATGCCAGATTTTATATACTGATTTTACTGCACAAGCCTAAATGTTCAGCATCTCTAAAGTAGTAAGGATCCAGGTTTTTACAGCTGCCACAGGAGCTCCCCATCTTGGATTTTTGTTAGAAGTCTGTCTGTCATATACAGGGATGATTATTAAATTCCCATATAAATTGCATAGGTTTCACAGTTGCCATAAATGAATAATCTGAATGTATTACTAATCAGCCTTACATCATGACATTTATATTCTATATACACAGTATAGCTCAGGTGACAGCAGCCCATACTGGGAATCAGCAGAAAAGAAGATGGGGGGCTACTGGGGCATCTTTGGGGGCACAGATCTCACTGCTAAAGTGTTGTGGGGCCTTGGGCTGGTACAGAACCCTAAAACATAATTAGCAACATTTCTAGCCTACTTGTTTAGTTGAGCTCTAGACCTCCTTTTAGACACATATTATTATCCCTTTCCCTTTCATCTGTGCCTTGCAATTTACCTGCAATGTCTCACAGTTCCATCAAATACAACCTGTATATTCCTGACAATCTCAAAAAATGAGAGCAGGGCTGGCACTAAAGACTGGACCAAAAAATATCTATATAGCGGTGCAGTTAAAACATTTTCATTTTATTGAAAGAAAAAACATCTGAAACACAAACAGCCTGGTGCATTTTGTGCCAGAAAGGGGCACTTAATCATTGGCCTACAATTAAGCGCCCCTTTCTGGCAGGAAAAAAAACGAAAATGTTTTAACTATATACATATTTTTTGGTCCAGTCTATAGTGCCAGCCCTGTTTTTTGAGATTTTTTTGTTTGAAGTTTTCCTGTTTTTTGAGTTTAGTGCATCTGGGCCATTTATACTAATCGATTTAAATATTATTTAACTTGTCCAGTTGGGAACACTCTTTTGCATTTGGATGTATATTCCTGATATACATGTAATAAAGAAACTTTAAACTTCTAAAACAAAACTTACAACAATACAAATAAAGTAGCAAAATTGAGATTTGATTTAAATTACCAATTGGTCGCTTAGGACACACTGAAGATACCCAGTGCCATCTCTTAGTACGATGAACATTAAGGTTTTTCCTGAAACAAAGCAGAAACTCATCAAAAACACAGGCACAAACATATGAATACAATCATTTGGCCAAGTCTGGGGGCTGAATTAATGTGGAGCTTTGCTTTGTGCTGAGAGGGTTGAAAACAAACAATAACAAGTACAACAGATGGAGTAATAGTGACTGTCCTGCATCCTGTCTGTACATATTACTGTTCCTTCATACTGTATGTGAGTGAATGGACCCTGTCTGTCTGCCTGTCTTTCAGTGTCTGTGGATCAACCCATTAAAGGGAATGTTCACCTTCTCACTGCCTGTGTCAGAGTACAGAAAACATAAAAGGAAGAGCGGGCACAAAATACAACATAGTACAGTTATGGGATCCGTTATTGGAATACCCAGTATCCAGAAAGTTTGGAATTATGAGGCCATCTCCCATAGACTCAATTATAAGCAAATAATTCACATTTTTAAAACTGATTTCCTTTTTCTCTGTACTAATAAAACAGTACCTGTACTTGATCCCAACTAAGATATAATTACCCCTTATTGGGGGCAGAACAGCCCTATTGGGTTTATTTAATGGTTAAATGATTCCCCTTTTCTCTGTAATAATAAAACAGTACCTGTACTTGATCCCAACTAAGATATAATTACCCCTTATTGGGGGCAGAACAGCCCTATTGGGTTTATTTCATGGTTAAATGATTCCCTTTTCTCTGTAATAATAAAACAGTTCCTGTACTTGATCCCAACTAAGATATAATTACCCCTTATTGGGGCAGAGCAGCCCTATTGGGTTTATTTAATGGTTAAATGATTCCCTTTTCTCTGTAATAATAAAACAGTACCTGTACTTGATCCCAACTAAGACATAATTACCCCTTATTGGGGCAGAACAGCCCTATTGGGTTTATTTCATGTTTGAATGATTCCCTTTTCTCTATAATAATAATAAAACAGCACAGGTATTGGACATTATCCAGAATGCTTGGGACCTAGGGTTTTACGGATAAGGGGTCTTTCCGTAATTCAGATATCCTACCTAACGTCTGTAATTATATCTTAGTTGGGATCAAGTACAGGGGCTGTTCATATTTGGACACTTTTCCAAAGGAGGACATCCCCTTTTTAAAGGCTGGCCACTTACCTTGTCTGCGCAACCTATGAACCCAGCCGAACACCTTCACTCGCTGTCCCCGATAAGCCTCTAATTGTCGAATCTTTAGCTGCAGGCAGAAAAAAAAAGTGTGAAGTGTAGAGAAAGTTTCAAGATGTCTCAGTATGTTTAAGTGTATTTTGGCATCTTATTTTATTACTCCTCAGTCACATAGGAAAATTGCACAACAGCAAAGCTAGGGCTTTAGGGCACTAGGGCTGCTTAGAAGCCAGTGTAATGGAACACAGAACATTGCAATTAACAGATTTTATATTTATTATATATATGTCTGTATTTGGTGAGGGGTGAAATGAGGGTGGTGTGTAGGCTTTCCCCCACTGCCCCTTTTAGTTTAGGAGCATCAGAGAGTACAGGCCACAGCTGGGCCCTTACCAGCGGCCCTATGGCAAGCAGTAAGAACAGGTCTGGCCTGAGCCCCCTGACGTTGCCCTCTGCACCAAGCACTGGGTTTTTTAAACCAGAGCTCCTTGCTGAGTGCAGCATTCTCTGGGGTGAAAGTGCTTGCTAAAGCAGCTGCAATTGGTTTAATTTATTTTTTTTTTTTGTGGTTTTTCAGTTACTTAGCATTTTGTTAAACAACTGTACATTTTGGATTTCAGCAGCTACCTGGTTGCTAGGGTCTTGCTTACCTTAGCAACCACGCAGAGGTTTGAAGAGAGACTAGAATATGAATACAGTGTCTGTGACCGCATTTGAAAGATGGAAAGAGGCAGAAGAGGAAAGCAAATACAAAAGCTATAAAAAAAAAATGAAGACCAATTGCAAAGTTGCTAGGAATAGGACATTCAATAACACACAAAGAGTTGACTTAAAGGTGAACCACCCCTTTAAGCAAGCACCAAGGGGTGTGGCTCTAACCCTGTGCAATCTATAAATGACCCCTATAATCTCCGCTATGGTAAGTTGACCTTAATCTAACGATGCACCAAATCCAGGATTCGGTTCGGGATTTGGCAAAGATTCTGCCTTTTTCATTAGAATTCATCTGAATCCATACCTCTGGCTGAACCAAATCCGTAAAATTATGTCACTTTTTGTCACCTAAACCCGAAGCTGAAAATTATTCACTGTGCATTGCGCACGCGGTTCTCTTTAACCTTTGATTATCCTAATCTGCAGCCAAATCCTTCGGCTGAATACTTAACTGAATCAGATTCCTAATTTGTATATGCAAAAAAGATCACATAATCATAGGAAAAAAAACACAACTTACTGTCACTGGGGCAGGAAGACTCGGGTCGTTAGTGATAACGATTTTCTTTGCTTCCTCCAAGTTTTTTTCGCGCCTTAAGTTATCTTCTGCCTGTTTGAACAATGAAGGAACAGTCAGTACGGGTCGGGCCTCGCACACGGATTGCAGTAGCCAGACGAGCAAAGGGAATAACAAACCTCTTTCTTTTCTTTGGCCTCGTTTTTCATTTGCTCTCGCACCCAGAGCTTGCGGTTGTTCTTCATCTGAGACTTGGAAATAACATCCCATCTCTGCAATAGACACAAACAGCACTTATACAAAGTTCCATAAAACCCTGTCTGAGATTTCCAGTGTTTATAAAGAAAAGCAGAGAGAAAGAAGGATATTCTTTCTATCATATTTAGGCCCTAGACTAAGGACTGTTGTATCAATGGCTGCCCTGTAATAATGCAACAGAAAGAACACCTAGACATACATGAAAAGAAAATGTAATTCCAAACAGCTTTCCTATATAGACATGGTTTTATAATACAATTACAAATGGAGGCAGTATTTATCACTTTTTGTTCTCCAATTCTGACTCCTGAAACAAAGTAGCAGAAGCTAGTTCTCCTCCAGGTCTGTTAATCAGCTGGCTTCTGCTTCAGTGTTTCAGGGGTCGGAAAGGCTCTGCTTTGAGTAACAATTACATATACAAATAGCTTTAAAACTAATGGAACTTTTTAAAGGGGTTTGTTCACCTTTATATTAACTTTTAGCATAATGTAGAGAATGTGAGAATTTGCAATGTGAGAATTTGTAATGGTTTTTCATTTTCTATTATTTGTGGTTTTTGAGTTGTTTGGCTTTATATTTAGCAGCTCTCCAGTTTGGAATTTCAGCAGCTATTTGGTTGCTAGGGTCTAAATTACCTTAGCAAAATAATAAAAAATAGCAATGACAATAAAATTGTAACCCAGTGCTGTGACACTGTAGAACCTGTACAATGTTACCCCTATGTAGGTTTTAATATTATCACATCTAATGACTCCCTGTAGGGAGAACTACTGCATCAGTAGGGGCAAATGTGGGTAACTTGGAGGCTACTGGCAAGGCAGCCATTTTCCTTAACCCATCTGTGAATTCATTCAACTTAAAAGCGCTGCACTTCATGGGTTTCCAGCCCAGTGTGACCCTGCCAACTGCATTAATGGACAGAACCCCTTAAAGCACTGTTTAAGTAACATTTAAATCAGTTTTTGTATAAAAAAAGATCTAAAAGTTATACTCTCTGGTGACCTAAAAATCCAATATGAAATTTAAAGAGGATCTAACCCCCAAATAGTGAATTGATGCAAACTCACTTATTGTGCTTCTCTGAGCACTTGCAATTTATTTTCTATTTTTTATTAGCAGTTTAAAGGTGCACGGGCAGATTTCAGCTGCCAATTCGGGTCCTTAGGGCCGACTCAGCAGCTTATCTGCCCATGTATGGGGCCCTCCAATAGGCCTACCCAAAGGATTTGTGGCCAAAAATTGGGCAGATGTCGATCGGACAGGCTTGATTTTTCGTCGGATTGGGGAACCCATCAGCTCTATGATGCGGACCTCACTCCAACTTTTCCTATCCCCTTCCAAACGATCATATTAGCACATTATTGCCCACCCAAGGTGTATTATCGTGTATGCCCACCTTTAGACTGCCAATCTCAGGCATTCGGCTCCACAGCTCGGCAACCCTAGGGTCACCTGATTATGGAGGAGGTGCATAGACAGGATCTCTGACACTGTATTTTCACAGAGAGAAGCCATGTTAAAAGCCTTGTATTAGCAGTCAAAAACCACTAAAAATTTAAAATGAATGTGTATTGCAAAAGTGCTCAGAGTATTACTCTAAGTAACTTTACATCAGTTCACTTTGGGGTTTAGATCCCCTTTAAATGAGAAGGAAAGGTAAAAACTAAGTAAGCTTTATCAGAAAGGTCTATGTAAATACAGCCATAAGCACAAGAGTCCTCTATCAAAAGAAACACAGGATTTCTTGTAAACATGTTCTTAGGGTATCTGACTTCCAATCTCAGAAATATCCTTCATTCCTGGGGCCAGAGTCTGCGCAGTTCTCTCCCCTCTCCTGCTCCTCCCTCCCATAAGAACTCATAAAACTCACTCTGCCCCCTTTAGGAATGTGTGATCTGGCAGATGCAATCAGAGAAAGCTTCTAGGGCTCTTTACTCAGGTATGGTAAGGGTTTCTGCAGAATAAATATAGCGTTCTAGGTGGCACTAACGTGGCGAATCTATTGGCAGTAAAATGCCAACATGACTTTCCTTCTCCTTAAAACAGGACAAGTCAATGAATCAATTAACATAAACATATTAAATCAACTTTTACCAACCTCATTCTCTTTCTGAGAATCCACATAGAAGGTGGGGAATGGCTCTTTCCCAGCCGCTAACATGGCCTTAAAGAAAAAAGAAAAGCAAAGATGAATGTTTGTGCCTATACACTGCTGCACTGCCAATAGACATGCCTGTTCTATTACAGGTATAGGACCAGTTATCCAGAATGCTCGGGACCAAGGGTATTCCGGATAAGGGGTCTTTCCGTAATTTGGATCTCCAAGTCTACTAAAAAAATCAATAAAACATTAATTAAAACCAACAGGATTGTTTTGCATCCAATAAGGATTATTTATATCTTAGTTGGGATCAATTACAGGTACTGTTTTATTATTACAGAGAAAAGGGAATCATTTAACCATTAAATAAACCCAATAGGACTGTTCTGCCCCCAATAAGGGGTAATTATATCTTAGTTGGGATCAAGTACAGGTACTGTTTTATTATTACAGAGAAAAGGGAATCATTTAACCATTAAATAAACCCAATAGGGCTGTTCTGCCCCCAATAAGGGGTAATTATATCTTAGTTGGGATCAAGTACAGGGACTGTTTTATTACAGAGAAAAAAAATTCTGAATTATTTGATTAAAATGGAGTCTATGGGAGACGGGCTTTCCATAATTCGGAGCTTTCTGGATAACGAGTTTCTGGATAAGGGATCCCATACCTGTACTATTAAAAAAATGCTCTAGAGGCTGCTATGTGCTGTAACTGAACAACTCAGTCCCCAGTGTGAACAATTTCATAGACTGAAATATGTATAGTTGTACCCAGATGCAAAATATATTATTGGCGAGTGCCAGAGCAAGTATACCAGCATTCCTGCGATAGACTGGTGTGACTGACATTAGGCATAAACCAATAGGAAAGAAGATGATGAGCAGTAGTGGTGAAGGCCAAACACAATGCTGCAATCCTTCCTCTCACTTTATGTACAGTAACAGGACAGACATTGGCACGGGAAACTGTTCCAAGCACATACCTTAAGAATAGTCTTAAATGGTTTTTCTTTGGTTCCATCACCAGTGGAATCATTTCCCTCGCGGTCAGAAACGTACATTTCCTCTGCAATCAGAACACAGACAGTGTAAATGATACATGTGATACAATGCTAAGCAATGGTACAAGCAGGCGATATAGGCTTCGAAACGCTTCAGCTGCTGTCATGCAAAGTTCCCTGCAAGGGAGTAACTACAGAGGAGGCCCAGAGTTATAATGGGCCAAAGGGCACAGACTGATAAGCAGTTTCAATATATACTTGAGAAAAAAAGGCCTTATTCCTAATGTAAACGCTCCCCAAAACTGACCCAGTAATATCTATTTATGCCACTGGTTCTTTAGGGGACTAGAGGTAACGCAACAGACCACTGGCTGCCCTGTTAGAGACACCCAACCCTTGCCATGCTAAGCTGCCCTAAGAAGCCAGTGCAAAGCTTCTCATGTAGATAGCTTAACTGAACCATATCTTTGTGTTTAACCTGTAATCTAACAGGCCAGATATCACCCCAATTGACCTGTGTATGGCCAACCTTACTTTCAACAAAAAAAAGCTGCTACAAGTATGGAATCCCTTATCCGGAAACCCGTTATCCAGAAAGCTCCCAAATACGGAAAGCCTATCTCCCACAGACCCCATTTTAATCAAATAATTCAGAATTTTAAAACTGATTTCCTTTTCTCTGTAATAATAAAACAGTACCTGTACTTGATCCCAACTAAGATATAATTACCCCTTATTGGGGGTAGAACAGTCCTATTGGGTTTATTTCATGGTTAAATGATTCCCTTTTCTCTGTAATAATAAAACAATACCTGTACTTGATCCCAACTAAGATATAATTACCCCTTATTGGGGGCAGAACAGCCCTATTGGGTTTATTTAATGGTTAAATGATTCCCTTTTCTCTGTAATAATAAAACAGTACCTGTACTTGATCCCAACTAAGATATAATTACCCCTTATTGGGGGCAGAACAGTCCTATTGGGATTATTTCATGTTTAAATGATTCCTTTTTCTCTGTAATAATAAAACAGTTACCTTTTAATTGATCCCAACTAAGATATAATTAATCCTTATTGGTGGCAGAACAATCCTATTGGGTTTAATTCATTTTTTAGTAGACTTAAGGTATGGAGATCATAATAACGGAAAGACCCCTTATCTGGAATACCCTTGATCCCGAGCATTCTGGATAATGGGTCCTATACCTGTATATAGAAAATGCATTTGGGAAAATAATGGGTTCTGACTGGACAATCTGGAAAACATGAAGCGGCAACATCTGTATATTGATCCATTTCCCCAAAACAATGTTGTTATCGATCTGAGTTAATCTAACCCAGTGCTGTCCAACTTCTGTGGTACCGAGGGCTGGAATTCTTCATTTATTATTGCCCCAATAGGCACAATTATACTTTCCAATCAAAACATATATAAAAAAAAAAATTACAAAAAAAATTCTGTTCAAATCAATTTCTACTTGCCAGGAATATTGATAAATCACTCAAAACCAAAAATCTGGTCTTCATTTTTTATTAATTATAGTATAGTATTTTATTATTATAGTAGTTTTCAATGAGTTCAGCAACTCTTCAGTTTGGAGTTATACTGGTTGCTAGGGTCTAAATTACCAGGGAGTCCAACCAGGGAGTGGCTTTATGAGAGACTGATATATGAATAGGAGAGGGACTGAATAGAGCAGGGGGTTCTCAACCTGTGGGTCGGGATCCCCTTTGGGGGTCGAACAACCCTTTCACAGGGGTCGCCTAAGACCATCAGAAAACACATACAGTGGTGTGAAAAACTATTTGCCCCCTTCCTGATTTCTTATTCTTTTGCATGTTTGTCACACAAAATGTTTCTGATCATCAAACACATTTAACTATTAGTCAAAGATAACACAAGTAAACACAAAATGCAGTTTTTAAATGAGGGTTTTTATTATTTAGGGAGAAAAAAAATCCAAACCTACATGGCCCTGTGTGAAAAAGTAATTGCCCCCTGAACCTAATAACTGGTTGGGCCACCCTTAGCAGCAATAACTGCAATCAAGCGTTTGCGATAACTTGCAACGAGTCTTTTACAGCGCTCTGGAGGAATTTTGGCTCACTCATCTTTGCAGAATTGTTGTAATTCAGCTTTATTTGAGGGTTTTCTAGCATGAACCGCCTTTTTAAGGTCATGCCACAACATCTCAATAGGATTCAGGTCAGGACTTTGACTAGGCCACTCCAAAGTCTTCATTTTGTTTTTCTTCAGCCATTCAGAGGTGGATTTGCTGGTGTGTTTTGGGTCATTGTCCTGCTGCAGCACCCAAGATCGCTTCAGCTTGAGTTGACGAACAGATGGCCGGACATTCTCCTTCAGGATTTTTTGGTAGACAGTAGAATTCATGGTTCCATCTATCACAGCAAGCCTTCCAGGTCCTGAAGCAGCAAAACAACCCCAGACCATCACACTACCGCCACCATATTTTACTGTTGGTATAATGTTCTTTTTCTGAAATGCTGTGTTACTTTTACGCCAGATGTAACGGGACATGCACCTTCCAAAAAGTTCAACTTTTGTCTCGTCGGTCCACAAGATATTTTCCCAAAAGTCTTGGCAATCATTGAGATGTTTTTTAGCAAAATTGAGACGAGCCTTAATGTTCTTTTTGCTTAAAAGTGGTTTGCGCCTTGGAAATCTGCCATGCAGGCCGTTTTTGCCCAGTCTCTTTCTTATGGTGGAGTCGTGAACTCTGACCTTAATTGAGGCAAGTGAGGCCTGCAGTTCTTTAGATGTTGTCCTGGGGTCTTTTGGGGCCTCTCGGATGAGTTGTCTCTGCGCTTTTGGGGTAATTTTGGTCGGCCGGCCACTCCTGGGAAGGTTCACCACTGTTCCATGTTTTTGCCATTTGTGGATAATGGCTCTCACTGTGGTTCGCTGGAGTCCCAAAGCTTTAGAAATGGCTTTATAACCTTTACCAGACTGATAGATCTCAATTACTTTTGTTCTCATTTGTTCCTGAATTTCTTTGGATCTTGGCATGATGTCTAGCTTTTGAGGTGCTTTTGGTCCTCTCTGTGTCAGGTAGCTCCTATTTAAGTGATTTCTTGATTGAAATAGGTGTGGCAGTAATCAGGCCTGGGGGTGACTACAGAAATTGATATTGAAATTGAAAATTGAAATTGATAAACCACAGTTAAGTTATTTTTTAACAAGGGGGGCAATCACTTTTTCACACAGGGCCATGTAGATTTGGAGTTTTTTTTCTCCCTTAATAACGTAAACCTTCATTTAAAAACTGCATTTTGTGTTCAATTATGTTATCTTTGACTAATAGTTAACGGTTTTTGATGAGCAGAAACATTTAAGTGTGACAAACATGCAAAAGAATAAGAAATCAGGAAGGGGGCAAATAGTTTTTCACACCACTGTATTTCCGATGGTCTTGGGAATAATTTTATGGTTGGGGGTCACCACAACATGAGGAACTGTATTAAAGGGTCGCGGCATTAGGAAGGTTGGGAACCACTGCTCTATAGTTACACCACTGACATGTAGCTTTTGCTAAAGAACAGATTGCAGGAGCTGCCATAAAGCCAAATGCCAAAAATGAAATAAAGAGGCTTGCTAAAACCCCATCAATAAATAAGATGCCAATTGGCTAAATGACTGGGACACTCAGTGGCGTGTAGCATAAGGGCCTCTGCAGTTGTGTAGGGTGTAATCAGCCTGTGTCATGGGGAGTCCCTGATGGTCAGAGATAGAGCAATGCACCTACGCTGGGGCTCATCCGCTCAATAGATTCTAAATCCTGTGTAAAACAATCAATATTAAAGTTAAACCTGCAGCCAGTAGTGATGCATGGCAACCAATTTGCTTGGCTTCATTTTTATTGGTTTTCTATTCTATTCTATTAATTGCTCTCCTCCTATTGGATCTTCTGACTTCCAAACTGCTGTCTGGCTGCTACAGCAATGACACCCTAGCAACCAGATAGTGGGGAGTCTGGGAGAACCAAAAAATGTAAACATTTAAAAAAAAAATGCAAAATAAAATATTAGGACTAAAGGCACAGATGTCTACATAACAAAAAAGTGAATTTCAATGCTACCTCTTTAATGGCCCCAGTCACATCTGCTCAGTTACACCTTTTACCTGCCCAACATATGGTAAAACTTTCCATCAAAAAAGACAGATTTGACTACGTGAACTATAAAACTATAAAAAGATTAATGCAGTGATGCCCCCAAGTGATGCCCCAGGGACTGTGTGCAGCTTATTTGTGGGTATTTGTGCCCCCCCCCTACAGACCAGTCTGTCTCTGTACAAAGATTTCTCCTGCAATGCAGCACAGCATATAGATTTCTAATGGCACAGACAATCTGACATATCCAAATCAAAGAGCAGGGCTCTTTGGCCACATTTGCCTCCCCTGTCTCTATGATGAAAGAGAATCCCACATATTAACTGACTGCCCTGACTACTGCAACTTAGTAGCCCTCTGCAATGCAATGCCACAGCTCTTAAAGGACCAGTAACACCAAATTAGGGTAACACTTGATTCCCCCCCAAAACTGCTACAGTAGTAAGTAAGGCTTACTTTCCCTTCATCTTGAATGTGAGATGCTGGGAAATGCCAGTGCATATTGCGATTGGTAATAGCCGATGTACCAGCTGCTTGTGTAGCTTCTACTATTGACAGCAATGTGTTTTATTTCAGGGTGCCTGTCAAATCCATGATCACTGTCCAATACAATACAGGGCAGGTTTAAGGGGCTGACACCCAGCTATAAGCCTGGTATATATGACAGAAAAGTGAAAACCTTGCAGAGATTTAGCAGGGGCACTGGGCTAATAAAACTTTATCAGTGGCCCAGTTATATACAATCCCCTGGATACAGCCATAAAGCATGGGAGCTAAGGATACAGAAGGAACTCTCCATTGCCATAAGTAGGCAGAGTCCTGCTGTCACAATGTAATAGCAATGTACAGCCCAGTGCACATGGTGCTGACACTATACAGGAATCCCCACCCCTTGCAGTAGCAGTAGAACCAAGGCTTCCTTGCTCAGGGATGAGGCTTCCTAACCGCATGACCCCCCTATATATGGGCACAATGGTTCAGTCCTTACCGAGTTTGAGCCTGGCGGCGCTATCATTGATTTCTTCCATGTCTCTCGCTCGCTTTCACACACTGACTGCCGGTTGCATCAGATTCCTTCTTCCTCTACCCTAGTACGCAGGCGCGGCTGCACCACGCCCACAACGTCACCATTCTTTCCTGACAGGAAACGTCACGGCAATGCGGTAAGGGGCAGCGTCGCTTATTCCGAACTGTCGCCGTGAGGTGCTTTCGCAGCCATTTTGTTGGTGGGACGTATAAAGGAAGCGTAATGTTGAAACGTAGTTCTGAGTTTCCCATATTGCAGAAATACTGGCAGCGGCTGTAGGTTCGTGGATATTTACTAGTAGAAACACTTTCATAGGCTTTTAATAACTCACAGGATATTATTAGTATGCAGCCAGTTCCTTATGGGCAGGGGTTACTGGCAAGGAGCTGTGGTGTGAGGAGAATGTCTCTAGACATTTAACACAGATATACAGAGAAGGAATCACTGCACAAGCCACACAGCCCCTGACTATGGCGTTTTTCAGCCTAGTACTGGTGACGTAGCAAATCCCGTTTCCATGGTGCTAATAGTGCGAAATAGTAAAAAACGCCGCATATTTCCGCTAGGTCTGGCAGCTGCCTTTGTGTATACATAGGAATAGCTTGCTGTGCAAATACTGGCGTATTTCGGCAAACACTTGAAAAATCCGCGCTAAGGCGTTTTCTAGCGTATTTCCGCATTGTGTGGTTTGCTTCCAGTCTTTTCAAGTTATTTCTATGGATGATGATATTGTGCGTTTTTCAGCCGCCGAGAGAATTAGAAAATACGCAGCGTAAAAACGCCACGTGTGGCATCAGCCTTTATCTTCCTGGGCTCTGCCAAAAGCTACTTATTTAATTAAATGTGAGAAACAATGTATCTAAGTGTAGGTGACGCTCGTTAAGATTTCTGGGCTCTCTGCCAAATGCTACTTTTTAATTAAATTTGTATCTTTTTTAGCTTCAGTGCAGGAGATCAAAGGGAAATGAGGGACTTTTCAGTAAGAATCCGGGACTGCGGCTGAGCTGTCAAAAGAGGGACTGTCCTGCGATAATCGGGACAGTTGGGAGGTATGTATTAATAACATTGGCAGGGCTGACCACTTTCTTGAATTGAACCACTGGGGAAGCCACAATACGGGGCAAAAATTTGCGCTGGTACCCGGGAGTGATCTCACACTCCAGCATTCGCTTCCAGAAGTAACGTCACGCGCAGGGCCGCTGCTGGCCAAATGGACATCATACGCACGGGCGCAACCTTATAAAAGGGCCTGACGCTGCCGCATAAGAGAGAGGGAGCCTCAGCCGCCGACGATGACTTGGTCTGTTGGTGCCCTACGCAGACTGCATACTCTGCGTATAGGGAGCGGCGGTACTGGTCACGCGCATGTGGAAATGCCCTGCTGAAGCCAAGAAAATCAACAAAGCTCACAAGGAATTTGATGTTGAAGTTTGGGGGATTGCAGAAAAATCGGGAGGATGCTATTGGGCGACGGGAGACCAGGGGAAAAAGTTAAAAGTGGGTAGCTTCTGAAAACAGGGAGGGGTGGCAGCTCTGCATTGGCATCAAACATCTTTTTTATCAAAGTGAAAGAAAGTTCAGCGCTTAGTTTACCTTTAAATATAATTTTTACAAAAAATGAGGTGTTAGTAAAAATTATTTGTAAAGGTAAACTAAGCGCTGGCAAACTTTCTTTCTCTTTGTGTATAATTAATGGCTTTTTATCATTTATAGCAGCTGGTCAACTCCAGATTGTGGGTTAGACCGAGCGCTGGCACAATAGTGTGTTTCTAGCAGCTGGTCAACGCTACAGCGTGGGTTAGACCGAGCGCTGTGATTTCTTTCTATCTTTTTTACCAGCAAGAATGATAAAACACCAGCCCAGTGGCAACCCAAGCTGGGTTGTTTGGCCAAATTCCATTCTGTGTGTGGACTGACAGTAGGATAACATTCCTGTCATTGCTAGTGACCATGGGTTGGAAAGGAGTGGAGTTGCGTTTACAACAGTGATGGAGAAAACTCCATGTATGCCATTGCCCTTCTCATTTCTAAACACTGGGCAAATTTACACCTGGGCAGTAACCCATGGTACCCAATCAGAAGTTTGCTTTCATTGTTCTACCTGCAGCTAGCTGGAAAAACCTAATCACACGCTCCGTGTGCTCCGATCCAGTTGATGAGTTGCTCTAGAGATCTGCTAATAGCTTTAGTATTGGTACTATTAGAATTTTATTTTTATTACTTATTTATTATCTTCCTATGCAGGCCCTCTCCTATTCATACTGTAATCTCTAATTCAAAGCACTTCCTGGTTGCTGGGGTATATTGCAAATTGTCTCAGAATAGGAATGTCTAGTTTATTTAAAGGTGAACTACCCTTTTGACAAGAAAAAATAAAGTACTGCAGTGTTGTGTGGGTCGGGAAAAACTAAACTAAAAGCCTAAAGCTAACATTGTGGACAAGTCCAGTATCCATCTTCTATAAAAATCTCACCAGCCCAGGACACTTTTTTGTAGGGCATCATGCCACCTTGTTTGATCATTGGCACCTTGGGCAGGTACTGGGGCTTTATAGTAACAATCTGAAAATTGATATATTGTACATGCTCTTACATAGTTACATAAATAGTTATATAGAGTTAAAAAAATATCCATCAAGTTCAACCCTTCCAAGTAAACCCAGCACATACAACCTATACTTACCAATCTATACACTCACATACATAAACTGTACATAAACTATATATAGGAATCCCCGTACGCTGCTTCAAATGGAAGCTCCATTCCTCTAATCTAAAGGGGGGGCCTCTGGTGCGTTGATCATTTTTATGGGACCCCCCCCCCATCTGCCTATAATCCCCTCTAATGTACTTGTACAGAGTAATCATGTCCCCTCCCAAGCGCCTCTTTTCCAGAGAAAACAACCCCAACCCTGACAGTCTAACCTCATAGTTTAACCTTTCCATCCCCTTTACCAGTTTAGTTGCAGTCTCTGCACTCTCTCCAGCTCATTAATATCCTTCTTAAGGACTGGAGCCCAAAACTGCCCCCTATACTCAAGGTGAGGCCTTACCAGGGACCTATAAAGAGGCAAAATTATGTTTTCATCCCTTGAGTCAATGCCCTTTTTTATACAAGACAGCACTTTATTTGCTTTAGTAGCCACAGAATGACACTGTCTGGAATAAAGGTGGCCATACACGGACCGATTTTTTACTTACAAACGACCGATTCCCGAACGATCCGATGCCATCGTTAAGTTATCGTATAGTTGGTGGTGTACGAACGATCGTCGGCCCACTAAACGAGCCGACATTATCGTCCCCAAAATCGATCGGCCAGGTTTAAAAATTTTGGTCGTTTAACGATAAAATCTGCCAGTTGGTGTGAGTGTCAGACATTTGTCTTTCAACGATTGTTCTCTGCGCATGTCACGATTGCCAGCAACGACATCGATCGTACGTAGATGTACGATCGTAGGTATTTTACGATAATGATGCGACAAAATCTTTCCCGAATTATCGTTGCCCGTGGATGGCATATCGTATGGGAACTCGATCGCCATACGATCGTTTGTCGATATAATCGTTCATCGCACAACGAGCGAAATCGCCTCGTGTATGGCCACCTTTAGACAACTTGTTGTCTACAAAAACCCCTTCTCCATTAAGGATCCCCCCCAACAAACTACCATTTAGTGTATAACTTGCATTTATATTATTTCTACCAAAGGGCATAACTTTGCACTTGCCCAGGAGATATTAGGAAATAGATTGAACATGGTGGTACAGCGCCCTTAGAAGGGCAGCTCAGTCATTATGGAAGACACACTGGCCTGGACCAAAGATTTGCTTCAATGGGGGTGGCCAACATAATGGTCACTTTTCACACTAACAGTGGAACTACCAGTACTAAAGTGGAAGATTTAGTAAATTAGGTGCAGGAGTTAACTAACCCAAGTCCATTTAACAATCCTGTAGGAGAAAATGGTCTGAATTTGATTTCCCAAGGTATTTGTATGGTTCTATCGATTTTTTAAAATAAACTTTTGGCTCGTCAGTGGTTGACGGCAATGCTAAGAACCCATAGATGTAGTGTTCATACTGCACCACACGATGGCAGCAAACAAACCAGCAAAGGAATTATTTCTTCGAAATTTGGCCAAAGTATTATGAATGTAAGGATGGATTTTTTTTTGGTAGAAGAGCACGGAATATAGAAAACATTACAAACTGGATTTGTTATTCTTTATGAGAGTACTCCATGATTACTCTATTGCTGATTCTTTATTTATAAAGCTCTAATGTACTGCGCAGTAGGTTACCATGAGAGAAATAGCTTCAGAAACACAGGTCTTGTAATATAAAAAATTTCAGAGGGGGCTGATTCTCAGGCTGCAGATAAACACAGACCAAGAATCAGCCTTTTTTTCTGTGCCTGCACCCGGAGCCATTGCGTTGGCCTGGGCGCAGGCACACAGAGCAGATTTCGGCACCAAAATCAACCTTGACACGTCTCTTTATTTCGCTTTTATTTTTAAATAAAATAGATTTTTGTACATTAAGATAAAACTTTAAAAATAATGAAGCCATCCTGTAAATCTTGCATTAAGGGCAGTGTTGCGGTGTTACAGATTTCAGTCTCTCTGGAACTAATGCCACTTACTGTTGGCAGGGGAAGGGAGAGCACTTTTCATACAAAACTACCAAGCATCCCAGCAATTTTTATTTTACTACATGTTTTAACCAGTTTCTCACAGTTCAGTGTAAGTTTTCAGTGGCTCGTGTGTTTCGGTATATCCATTGCATTATAGGAATAAATACGCCATGTGTCCGTCTGCAATAGGGAGCTAAAAATAAAAAGAATTTCCAACGAAGATAACATTTTTTTTAAAAAAAGGCTTCTCAGACCATTTAGAATTTAGATAAAATGTTTTCTGGCACAAAAGAACCATTTCTTCAGTAGAAAAAAACCGACATACCTTAACTACAATTTATTAACAACATTAAATAAGCAACGGCGGAAGAGTAAACGAAAATTTCACAGGTTTTTGAAGTCCACACAAAGTGTCCACGGCAAGGAAGGCCACATTTAGTACAAACCCTGTCCAAGTGGTCTCTGGACTCTCTTTAGTGGTTCAACAGTACATAATATAGTCACCCATATCTTCTTATGCCCACGAGATCCTCATATTAGTGCTAGATTATATTCCACGTGCACTTCAAGTCTGCCGTCCTATCAAGCCCTTGAGAAAAATGAATATTTGTCTGTAGATGTAGAAAAATGTCATTCTATTAAATGTAACCTTGCTTTAAAAAATCCTGAGGGAAAGGCTTTTTCCTTAAAAAAAAAAATAACATACCATTTCACATGTGCAATTATACGGGTATAAAAATAAAACCCAGTTTGGGTAAAAGTGTAAATCAAGTTTGCGGAGTGAAGTGAGTGATTTGGGCAGGATAGTTGTCAAACACGGCGTCCAAGGATGCTCGCTTTTTCCGAATGCTGCGTCCTGAGGAAATGAGGTCGGCGTATCCTCGCTGGTGGGAGAAGGCGTAAGCTGAGCGGCGAGTAGACACACCACGTGCAAAGGGTTTGGGTTTTGCCCTCTGTTCGACTTCAGCTTTGAATTTTTTGCCTTTCTTTTGAATCTTGTGGAAGGAAAGAAAAGAAATGATGTAAAACAGGAAAGATTAGAGTCTATGTATTATACTCTTGTAACCTGAGAGGATGCCTCCTATGGGCACAGATCACTGTATAGTTCTGCTGATGGACGGATATTGGTGGTACCTACATATTGGCTGGGAACAAACATGCATGTACCAAACAAATTGGTTGTGTAAGGCCGACTTAACTCTGAGATAAATCAGTCTCTATAACCAATAAGAGCAAAAGCGTGACCACTAGGTCCTGTGTTGAGATTTAGAAAAAGTAATCAGTTGGCCTAGTGGTATTGATTTATTTATGGCCTACTTTTGGACAGTGATGTGTCTGCAATAGTGGTTATCTGTGATCCATTAAACACAGAGCCAGAATTGACCCATTATATGCCTTGTGTATGTTTGAAATATGAACCATGCCATCCCCAATCAGAAGGTGGGTAAACACAGCCTCTAGGGTTACCATCCGGCTGGTATTGGACCGGCCTAACGGGAACTACAGGGTAATTGCAATCTAATAGCCAGTAAGTATGTAATACCCTACGAATCCCACCCTTAATGATAATAAAAAATTTTTAAAAAAAAATAAAACCCCACCCACCTATACCACCCCCCATTTCCCAGCTCACTCCACCCAGTACCCCTCCCCATGTGATGCCCCCCCGACCCAAAGGCCAGTATAAATGTAAAAAAAAAAAAAAAAAAAGCAACCCTTATAGCCTCTATCACTGCAGCCTTCATTCCTTTATTTACATAGGTTTTGTCTTCATCAGAAATTTGTTTCCCCTGCTGAGCAAAAGGCTGTTGAAACGGCACTTAAATTATACTTATATTATTCTGATTATACGTTTATTATACTATTATACTTTTATTATACTATACAGATACAGTTAGTACTAAAAAGGCTATTTATGCTACTGCCATAGACTAATGGGTGCTCATACAGGGCTGGATCTGTTTATTTGGTCATTGAACTACAGTCTCTGTGGCTGATTCATTAATTTCATTCTCCAGATGTCATTAGTTAAAAAATGGTGGAAATGTTCAACCGTGTATGGCTCATTATCTGTATTTCAAGGTAATGTGCTATACAGTGTGTGCCTTTTGAGGGTAGAAGTAGTAAGAAAACGAGTAAAGGCCTAAATATAGATTATATTTTCTCTTCATCCGTAACTTATGTGATTCCTGTGCAGTTAGAGAGCCAAGACAATATCTGCTCTAGTAAAATAGAAAAGTGTAAAATAGGATAGTTTGGAAGCTTCCCCCCCCGTACTTACCTTATCACTTTCTGAAGGCCAAATTGTCTTTGCCAAGAACCGTAATGCCACTATTGGCAGTAGGCAGAAGGCGACTGTAAGGATTATAGTGAGCCAAAGATACGGTTGCCTCAAAGCATTTGGAGCAGCACCTGAAATGACATCAGTGCCCAGTTTATATCCAACCTTTAAACCAACAATGAACAGCAGCCAATGGATTATGTGTCTTTATCATATCCGATTTAAGGAACTATCTTTTGCTTAAGGCCAACACTTTTGTTGGCCAGTTAGCCTCTCTTAGTCCTGATCATTTCCCAACTAAACAACCTGGAGTTGTTGTTCAAGAGTCTTTGAAGCCTATTTAAAAGGCACCCAGGATTGGAAATATGAATGATTTTCATAAAACTTTTAACCATTAACCAATTTGATGTCTTTATTGATATTAAAAAAAAAAAAAGGTTTGTAAACACCTTAGAGCTAGCTAAATTCAATTAAAATGGAAAATTGAAAAATTTGTTTTGGACAAAATCATAGACGTTTTACCAGCCAGCAATAATCTTGTCATTTTACTACTTAAAATCATAATCTCCATGTCAAACTGACAAGTACTTCACTTTTATGGTAACTTGAACCTTTATAAAAAGGCAATGTTAACAATGGCATTTTTCCATGAAGGACGTCCAAGTAGTCAACATTACTACTTCCATGATAATAATCTGCGCCCTTAACCACCACACTTAGGTTGTAAGGGGCAGATCATCCCAAATACACATCATAAATATCAGAGTAGAAGGTGCTAATAACTACAAACAAGCACCTCCAGGCTTGGACTGGCAATCTGGCAAACTATTTATTGGGCTAGTGGGGGGATGTTTGCACCTCCACTTAAAATCCCAGAGTCTATTTTGAATTGCAGTCCACACCAGAGATTCTCTATATATTACCTGTAAAGATGAACATCGATGGAAAGAGAACATGGATTCCGGCACTGTGGAGATCGAACATTATGCCAAAGTAAATGGCTATACTTCCAAAGATTGAAAACGCATTGACAAATGTCCAGTACGACGTGTCTAACCCAATCTGTCCATCAAAAAATAAAGTTCAGTATGAAAAATTGGAATACAGAGCTTGAAATAAGTAAAAGGTAAAACTCATGAGAAAGCTTTTTAAAGCATTTTTTTAAGGGATTAAGGATGTGAAAGATGTGAGAAGAGTTATCTGAGGTTTCTAATGTTTTTCCTAACCAGAAAAATATCAGATCAACCTTTTCCTTCTCCTGGCAACTTCCTCAACTACTGCATGGTTGGAAACTGACCAGCAGGTGGCATTGTTATAACAAAATTCATTCATATTAACAGTTTATTTACTCTTTAATATCTTGGAATTAAAAAAAGAAAAAAACGTTTACATATCGACCCCAGGGGCTCCACACATCCCATCCATCCCCCCAGCACGCATAAGTATACACAATCAGGGGAGGGCAGCTGGGATCAGGTATGGGCCGGCGGGGCCCACCGGGTTTTTTTCCCGGGGTCCCACCGGCCCAATCCGACCCTGCTATTGTGCATAATAAGCTGTTCTTTTGTTATGGTTTTGTGCACAATAACATGTAGACAAGTGTACAGGGTGAACGTGCCTGGAAATTGACAGTTATGACGAGAGCCGTGGCAGTCGTGACTGCAAACGATTGGTAATCAGAAGGTGCTTCTCCATCTTGTCCCATGGTTAACAGGAAGGCTCCATACGGAATGAAGAATATAATGAGCGATGTGACAATCCCATGAAACAGACTCAAAAAAAACTTCTTGTAATTGAATAGCAAATCTTTTTGTCCGGGGACGTACAGACGGGGAAACGCAAGGCTGAGCTTGTCACTGACATCCTGTTGAGAAGGAGAAAATAGGTTTGGTTCTGTAAAAGGTGTGTATAGAAATAGCTGCAGGGTTAGAAAATAATTGGTGCAAAGTTTGCGCCAGGTCCAGTATCAATTGCTGTCTGCCCCAGACTGGCAATCTGTGGGTTCTGGCAAATACCAGAGGGGCTGCTGTAAGATACCCCAGACAGGCACTATCAATTGGGCCTATAGGGGGCTGTTTGGGCCTCTGTGTACTTGTAATGCCAGGGCCTATTTTGGATCCCAGTCCAGACCTGTCCGCACATTTAATAACAACCTCATATTGAATTCACATTTTGCATAGCCAATTATCAGTCAATAACTGCTTGCTGCATGGCTGCACAGAATACATATAACTTACTAACTTGGGGTGGCATCTCTATTATTAACCCATAGCAACCAGGAGCAACCGAAGGCCTGTACCTAGGGCAGCAGCTTTTGGGAGGAGGCCCTTGGGTGCCTATATAAAAAAGAAGCTCCCTACCATCCCTGGCCTTTTTGAAAACAAACATTTGATTGGTTGCTACTTCTGTAAAGGTTGTGAAAATTATTACATACACCTTTTTGTTCAGTAGACAAGGTTAGACACCTGTTGATTGTTGGTTGCTGTGAGTTACTGCCTCAGTGTAATTATAGCAGCTTTTAAACTGCTGTGCATATCAATAGAGACCCCAGTGCTCCAGATGAATTGGGACACTTGGTATAAACATGGAACAAGCAGGAGAGTGAAAATGCATGCAGATACCACCTAGAGGGGCTGTAAGTACTGTAAGTATCAAAAGGCAGAGCCTGGGAGAGCAGTGCATCATCACCCCATGATTATAAAATATATTATATATATATATAACAATATATATATAGTACAAATGTAGTAAGGTACCGTACCTGATCCAACAGACCAACCAGGAGCACAGGAAGACTGGAGTACAGAACGTTGTAGAGTGTTATGAACCAATCCTCATAAACTGTCTGGAGATAGGCAGAACACAATTTAAAGAATTATTTCTGGCATTATACATCAATACAGCATCTGACCTGATGGCCTACTGCATAGTATTGTATTTTGAGGGCTATAACCCATAATGAAAGAAAGTGCTTCTAAGCAACTTTTCAGAAGACCACTTGCAAATTGTCACATACTAAAAGTTAATTCAAATTGTAAGAGTAACCAATGTGTCCTTGCAACTAGAACGAGTCGGATGTCTTGGGAAGCAAGGCAAGTCTAAGGGGGACCATAGATGATTTCTCAGTTGCTCAGTGGCAACAGCCTTATAGTGCTGTCCAACTTTTTCTATGTTGTGTCAACCGGGGGTAGTTAGTAGAAAAGCTAAATCCCTAGCAGGTATTGTAGCCCCTAATAAATTAAGGTCAAAAGGAAAATTGACCAAAGGAACAACATGGTTAGGTGATCCAAAAGGTTTCTTCCCCTGTAAGCATTGCAAGTCATGTAAATATAGCAGTAATAAAAAGACTTTTTCAAGTAAAAGTACTGATAAAGAATATAAAATTGATGCTTATATCTCATGTCAAACACAATACGTAATTTATTGTCTACAATGTGAATGTGGTTCCCTCTATATAGGACGTACTATAAGACAGCTGAGAACAAGATTAGGAGAACATCTGAGAGGTTTAAAGAATAAAGATAGTGATAATCCGTTATATAAACACTTTGATTATGTGCATAAAGGAAAACAAATGAAATTTAATATGTTTGGCATAGATAAAATAGATGAAAAAAGTGAAGGGAATTTGGTAACCAAACTTTTACGATTGGAATCTAAATGGATATTTACGCTGGATACTGTGATACCAAAAGGAATGAATACAAAATTTGAGCTAAAACCTTTCCTTATATCACCTTGGAATTAAGATAAAAAAATGTTGAACCGAATAAAACTGAAAAAACTGTGTAAAGAAATTGTATACATTGTATGAATTGTTATTATGTTAAACTGAAAAAATAGTATTAAGTTAACTGGTCTGGGTCATCACGGTCATGAAAAAGTTATGAAAAAATCATGGTTATGAAAAAATCATGGTTATGAAAAAATCATAATTAGAAAAAATTCATATTAAGAGTCTGTAATATGTAGTTTTATATTGCATATATTTATTGGTTTTATTATCTGTGTTGAGTACTAGTGTACACTTAGGATGTTGATGCATCTTGGAGGTCTCAAGGGTTTTTATGTTTAATATTAACATCTATAATAAAGGTACATGATATGAGGTTAAATTGATTAATTACTGTTATGGCCATATGGCTATAATACTAGCCTTTGGCATTTAGGGAATCTCCAGGATGCAACAACATTAAGTGTTTTTTAAGTATTATTGGAATAGAGTCCTATGCACAACTATGCACAATTATGCACTTTAATATGTGGGATCAATTATGATATTTGTCTTTACAAGCTCTTTGAGCTGTAGATTTATTGATTTATTTATTTAATTAATTATGTGATTACAATTTTGTTTATGTTTTGAGGTTTTTTTGTGTTTCGAATTTATTGGTGTGTTTCTAATATAATGATATAATATGTGCTATATACAGGGCGACCTGAAAGCCCATGGCTATGTATGTCTTATAAATTTGATATGCTATTAGCTTAGTATGGGGTGTTTAGGTAGCCCTGCACACTGTATATTTAATAAATTGAGGGTATATAAGGGAAGTGACACAAGTAAACCACACCTCCTCTGATGAAGCGCCACATGGTGCGAAACGCGTTAGGAGATTAGGATGCACCTGGTCATTGTTTGGTATAGTATGCTTTTCATATAATTTATGTTGTTGTTAATTTGAGCCAATAAATGTTGTTGTTTTTATTCCACTGAAAATCTTTGCTATTTATAACCTGATTGAAGACGTGTTTGAGGGACAAAATGTATTAAAAATATTGTCATAAAAATAAGTCTCCAAAGGCTGTAGTCATAATGACAGCCATGTAAATGGCTTGGAGAGTTGCTGGGCCTGCTACAGAGAGATATTATAATATGCCATCATAAGAATGCCCTTGTACGTAGCGAGGTTTTACTGAGGTGGTTGTCATCCCTAACTGGTTGCACTGGAAATCAGCACTGAACCATAGATATCCCCCAAAAACAAGTTTTATGGAAAGAAAACTGGCTAATTACTTCATCTGGACTTATATATTTAATTTTGGCTGAAACAATACAAAAATCAGGTTCAGCCCCTCAAAATGGGTCTCAGTGCATATAAACACATACACAGATATATAAAAGGCATTCTCCAAGCTCGCTACCCCCTCCCCTGAAGACTTGCTTACCTGGGCTGAAAATCCATTGAAGAAAGAGTACCAGAAGTGAACCAATGTAAACGAGAAATTCTTGTAGAAGAAATAGCGTAGGAATTTGCACATGCGGATATACGACCAGCGGCCATGAACCAGTAGAAGTCTTTGGAGGTATCTGAATTGGGCGAACGAGTAGTCGCTGGACATAACGGCTTGCATTCCTTCCTGTCCGCTTATACCAACGCCAATATGGGCAGCTGCAACATGCAATGGCACATAAGAAACAGAAAAAGGCATACAAATAGGGACATTTCTGCCAAGAGGTGATCACCTTGGGTTGAACTTGGGGCGATCATCTTGGGCTTTCTACTAATGTAGAACGTGTCAATATATTTCCTGTATGGCACAGCTGGATACTTACTCTTAATCATGTTAACATCATTTGCACCATCTCCAATAGCCAACGTAACCGCTTTCTTGTATCTTTTCACCAGATCGACTACCATGGCCTTTTGCTTGGGCGTCACTCGACAGCAGATAACGGCGCTGCACTCACAGGCCAGGTCAACAAAGCTCCTCTGTCTCTGCTCTTTTAGTGCATAGGCCTTCAGCTTCTCATGCAGCTGCTGCTCTTTCTCCTCTTTGGTCCTGGGAAATTTTAGCTTTAGACGTTTCTTTTTCCTTTTCTTTTTTTCAAGAAGAATTTCATTCTGTCACACCAAAGACAAATATAAATAAATGGAGGGCACTCACTTCACAATCACAAAATACAATATAGGAATTTGGTGCAAAAACAACCCAAAGCTGCTGAATGTATATGAAGGTATAGTCCACCAAGTACCTTCTTTTTTAAGTTTCCCTATGGAAAACCTAAAATAATTGTTCCTTTCATTTTCTATGGTGCAACAGGAGATGGTTCAAATATAAATGCTGATGGGTTACAATTAGTACCTGCACCCATGTAGATGAGCCCCTGCCGGCCCTTAGCTAAGTTCTGAAAGTAGGTTACGTGGTACGTACCAGCCAGGAACCTGTTATAATTAGTGCATGTTTCTTGTCAGTAGGTAAAAAGGCCCCCGATTGGTTACTTTGAGCTCCTTGATTCCCACTCATTTGGTTTCTCTGATTTTCCATTCGGGTTTGTAAGTGAACACTAGAAATGCAAAACAGACCAGTTCAGTTTCTTGTATAACACAATAAAGATTACTTTTTCTCCAAAATTCATTAAGTGAAGTAAGTTGATGTAGAGCTTTAAAATACCCCCTGCCCCCCCCAAACCTGGGGAAACATTTGGATTACAGGACTTTTACTTTGCAATTATAATTAGTTAGGTACTCCCTGCAGGCCCCCTATATTTCAAGGCATCTATCAACTGAGTCTGCTGATGTATCTAGCTAATACAGCTCCCGGAATCCCACACTGACATTAACCAAAGTCACATTCATGACTTTACAAAGGCTTCCCCACTTCTCTGGCATTCGCTCCCACTGTCTGCCCATCAAAAGATCTCTCTAACAACACATTAATTGAGAGAAGCTTCCCCTCATTTAGTTTAGCATAACTACGGTGTGTACTCTTTGCAGTAGCAGAGCTACATTTTCAGCTCTTAAAATGACCAGAGGCAGCTTTTTGCCGCGCCTGGTAACTGGCCCATCTCTACCACCTGAGGCAAAGTTCTTACCTTGCCTTATAGCAGGAGCGGCCCTGGTTGCTTAGTATATCATATATACTATGTCCTATGTACAAACCCATTTATTGTACAGCACTGCGGAATGAGTTGGCGCTTTATAAATACATGTAATAACAATATTTATAATAGTATATATACTAATATGGGAGACCACAAAGTTTTGTTTTTATCCTGGCCCTGCAAATACTAAGGATGGCCCCAACAGAGATTTTTGAAATGACATACACAAATATCCCCAAATATCTTTAAAGCAAATGTAAACCATCAAAACAAGATCTGTTTTAAAACTGCAAATATAATGAATTTGAAACGTCGCCATCTGCTGGTCATTTTGCCGGACTGGCTGCAAACGGCTGAAAATAAATTTTGTAAGGCAATGTCCTGTTCTGCGCTTAGAACTGACTAAAAATACTCTTCATTGCTCATTAATTTAATTTTCTAAGCTGAGCAGCATTGGAATTTTACATTAATTAAGGGTTTCCATTTACTTTCATTATAATTATATATTTCAAGAACATTTCTTACTTGATATCTTCTCCATAGAGGATTTCAGTGTCATCATCTAAGAGTTTGCAAGAATATCCAATGTTCTCCGCAGTTTCTAAACAAATGGGTGATTACGTTACTATGGATTATCTTCAATTTACTGGTGCATCATTCATATCATATACTACTAATATATAACTTTGTACCCACTGGGTCAGACTGGGGGGTGCAGGGTCCCCTGGCGCTTCTGCCTCAGGGGCTCCTGCACCCCCAATGGCCCCTGCCACCTTCATACACACCCCAGGCCCCCCAACACCCTCTGACCCCCTCCCTGAGCGCTCCTAAATGAAACTTACCTGCGGCGCGTTGGGGGTGGAAGACCGGCGGATTGCAGGAGCGCCCTGGGGGGGGGGGGATCAGATATGGGCCACTGGGGCCCAGTGGGTTTTTACCCGGTACCCCAGTGGCCCAGTCCAACTCTGTGTACCTATTATTGGGTTTTTTTGTGTGGTTGTTTTTACAAGGGACCTATTTGTATTTTCGTTCTCTGAATTTACAATTTTTTTTTATCCCTAAAATCGAAAACTCATCCTCCTTAACACAGTAGGGTCACTGTGAGAGAGAAAGAAACAGTATAAGGATAGAGAAAACTCTTACCTTTTTTATCCCCAGTCAGAACCCAGATCTTTATATCAGCGCGGGCCAGGTTAAAGATTGTGCCGCTCACATCATCCTGCAACTTGTCCTCAATAGCCGTAGCTCCCAATAGCTGTTACATAGGGGAACGGACAGCCATTTAGTTACAATTGCAATAGTAACTCTTAAGAAAACCCAGAAGGCAAAGAACAAATTGAGTCTTGTAATAAACTGTTTTTATTTAGGGGAAGAACATTTATGTAATATTCACTCCCTCAGCTGAGCTTTCCTTGGGCAAATTACATTTGCTGGGACACCATGATATTAAGGGATCTCCAGTCGCTAGAATAAGAGTGTCATAGACATTGGTTATTAGAGCTACTTTCATTGAAATTTATTTTTCAAAAGCGCAAACAGATTTGTTTTGCTTGTCAAGCAAAATAAAATATGTTTACACTAAATAAATTATTTTCTTATTTTAGAATCCACAATCACTGCAAGCCAAATACATTGACAAAAAAGCTTTAGAACAATTAAAAATGTGAAATGAATGTGTATCAGAAAGTTGCCTCAGAATGATATTTTATTTTATTAGGTAAAAAAAAAAGAAAAAAGGAAAAAAAAAAATTTCTTAGGTTAAAATTTAGGATTGAGATCAGTATACAATAAATACATTAATAGTGCTGTGTACTTGTTTATATCACTCCTGCTCAGGCCCCTGGATTCTGGCAAATGCCAGAGGGGCTGCTGTAAGATACCATAGACTATTTATTGGGCCTATAGGGGGCTGTTTGGGCCTCTGTGTACTTGGAATGCCAGGGCCTATTTTGAACCCCAGTTCAGACCTGCTCCTGCTGTACATTATTCCCTTACCTTTAAGTCTGTTTCAATCGCTTCATATACTCTATCCAGCGCTTCATCACGATTGCTTGTAGCTACACTGGCTTGTTTGTATTTCTTGCTCCAGTTCTCAAAGTCCCCTTTGTTAATGTCTTTGTAGCAAAGGCAGAGGGTCCTCAGGCTGGCATTAGCAAAAATCTGCAATAGGGATTTAATATGATTGTACTGTGATCACTATTAACCAAACTGTTTGCCCTACTGTTGACAAGGCTCAGAGACAGAAGATCAAGAAGTTCACAAACAGTAAGTGCATGTTCCATAAGCTCTCCTTTCCAGGCATTTTTTTTGTCATTGCCCCTTAAGTGGCAGTTGGCACACTAATTTTAATCACGGTCTTTCAGTAAACAAAATGTTTAAAGCCCTTAAGCAATGACTTTAAGTGCCTTGTCCATTATTATGGGTAGCACTCTGTCTATGGCAGGGATCCCCAACCCTTTTTACTTGTGAGCAACAGTCAGATGTAAAAATAAAAAGTAAAATAAAAATGGGCACCTACTTTGAGGCCACTGGGAGCAACAGGGGGTGGTGAGCAACTTGTTGCCCCCAAGCCACTGGTTGGGGATCACTGCTCTATGGCCAGTGTTGGACTGGCCCACAGGGAAACCAGGAAAATTCCTGGTGGGCCTAGGCATCAGTGGGCCCTCCTGCTTCTACCCATTTGGCCTAATTCATGGTCATTACTTATTTTTCTATGGGAACAAAGCAACTAAATATATAGAAGAATAGATTATAGTATGTAAAGATAATAAACTAGGAAAAAGTAGAGACTGAGTAAGAAGTGGATGAAGAATAGTTTGGAGAGTGGGCCCATGGGCTAAGGTTTTCTGACGAGCCCCAGGCATCCTAGTCCGACACTGTCTATGACATACCACAGTGTAAATGGAGGAAGTATCGTAATAGAACATTCATACACTTTGTAGTGTTTTTTTGCTTATGGGCTACTACGAAAAGTATGAGAATTTTATTATGAAACTTGTTCCATGTTGACTGTGGTATGCAGAGAGCTTCTCGTGCACTGTAATGGGATAAGTATTTAAAAGCCTATGAGCTATGACCATTGGTGCAAACTGCCTATAGCATGGCGGTCAGGGAAGTGTTATTTGCTGAGCCATCACAAGTGTCACTTGTTTGTGCAGAATATACATAGAATTCATACTGCAGCCCTAGAACAATGGACACTTACGTCAAGTGCCTTCTGTGTCTGATCTTTGATAGGATTATCTGGATGTAGACGTTCATATATCACAGTATCTGCCCCTTTGCAGTAAAGGCGGATTCTGCCATCTGGCTGACGCACTTTGAAGCAACAAGAAAACAAAACAAAATTATTTGAGACAAAAAAAGAAAAACAAACAGCACCAGTGGACAGAGAAAGAGCATTCACATGGAGACCCCATCCACAGAAAACAAATGTTTGTTTTTTAACTCTGGGTAGGTGCAGTAACCTTTAAAAACGAGAAATCAGAAATTTACTTTTGTTATTCCACCTATATTAGACTGATCAAAGCGGATTTCACAGTGGTTGCCATGGGTTACTACAATGGGGCAAATTTTACCAGTTTTGCTCTGGGTTACTGCTATTGGACAAACTTTGCGTTTTATTACATATGGGGGTTTGTCTAGCATCTTTAGTTGCCCTCTAAGACATAATGAACACCTAAAACTCACCTATTATAGACATTCGTTTTCGGTCACTATTAAAATCCAGGATGGCCAGAACCTCGTAAGTCTTCTCTTGCCCCAGTTCACTAATAGTGATTGTACTCTGGGTTCTAGACAGGAATACAAAACCAAAGTTCCTGGCTGCTGTAACCAAAGCACCCTCATCTGGAGATGCGGCCTGGTAGATCAGTTCCCCTGTAGCGAGCAAAGCAAGGAAATAAATGTTGAAATTCAGACTAGTAAAGGCTGTTGGCTATGCAGGATATTTCACATGCAACTCACCATCTGTCTTCTCAGCCATCACAGTGTGGCACAGAGCAAGTAACTTGAAGAACTCATAAACGTCTTTGTCTTTTCCTGCCCGTATTTGCTCAATCAGATAGTTGTCATGGAATGTGAAGCTTGGATCAGCCAAAGGATTCCAACTGAAGTCCACCTGCTTTAAGGATAGACAGTGACCAATATAAAGATGGTATTATATTGAGCAGAGAAACATCTATAGCTCAACCAGCTCTGGTCACTAATTATATGGTGATCCCTTCTCTGCAGTCTAGATCAACTTTTCTCTTAAAATAGTACATACAGTACGCAGGAAACTTACTTTAGTTTGGCCAGACTTGAGTTCATCGTCATCGTCTCCTGCAAGGTTAAAAAGGACAGAACGTTAATGGAACTACAGCACACAGGTACATGAAAACTTTCTTTTCTTACTGAAATGTGAGACAGGGGTTCCGAAACAGTGCTTATTAGTGTTCTAGACTAATCACTGACATAATGTACCCCCTACTGTAAACTATAAGAATGTTAGGGGTTCTGTGACCATATAAAGGCACAAGGCTGCAGGCTGAGTTATACAGGGAACTCTGAGCATCACTCATGTATTATAAGGGATAATGTACCCCCTACTGTAAATGATAAGGATATTAGCAGTCACTGAAGGGTTCTGTGCCCATATAAAGGCACAAGGCTGCAGGCTGAGTTATACAGGGAACTCTGAGTATCACTTATGTATTATAAGGGATAACGTACCCCCTACTGTAAATGATAAGGATATTAGAAGTCACTGAGGGATTCTGTGACCAAATAAATGCACAAGGCTGAGTTATACAAGTTAGTATCACTAGTAAAAGGAGTAAGGAGTTTAAGTAACCATATAAAAGCCATAAGGGGAGTATTTTAAACTTTGGAATTTTAATATGACTATTATCCTTACAATTCACAGTACGTGTACAATTATTTCTTAAAAATACCATATTTTAGATTTCCAGGGAAACTTAAGTTTTCAGCCTTTATTATTCAGCGTTTATAATTGTGCAATTAATTTCCTTTGTGCAGTGCTAAAAGTAGTTCTATCACTGTACAGTAGGTACCCAACTGAACCTGTAGCTGACTAAGGCAGAAAATCACTTTAACATAGTCTTCCCTATAGCGTCCGCCAGTGGCAAATTCGGTTTACCAGCACATAGATAAAAGATGTAAGCCCCCCTCTTGCTTTTGACTGTGACCAGATAACATTTCTATAGAACAACCTACCATAAGTGGTTCCATTAATTGTGCATTTTTTAAATGTCATAATGTTCTGTGTCAATGTCCCAGTCTTATCGGAGAAGATATATTGGATCTGACCAAGCTGCTCATTCAGGGTTGTCGTCCTGGCTTTGGCTGGCGTGTCCTTAGGAGAGAAGTACATCTGCAGGTCCCAGTTGATAAAGTAACTCTGACCCAAACGAATCACTTCAACACTAGATATTGATCAAAACAATTAGTTCTTCTTGCATCATTTTGCATTATGTTGAGTATCAACCAGTGCTGATATTGAGTCAGGGTTGCTATAGGGCGGTCTCTTACCTTACATAAAGAGAAATGGGCACCATGGTGTTCAGTACAATGATGTAACCCCAAAAGGCAAGAAATCCTCGATATGAGGGACTATAGTTGTTCCCATCATAGAGATACCAGGAAACATTAGCGGCACCTAGCTTTGCTTCCCAAAATGTTTGTCCTATGGCAAGTCCAGCAGCAGCCAAGATTAGAAGAACAAATATCTAGCGGAGAAAAAAAGATTAAAATAAGTTAGATGTGGCCTTAAAGTCAGTATTATGGGTGCCCCTTTAGCCTTATTGAGCACTCAGTTGACTTTGTTATAACATTATTATACTTAATATTCTGCCCAGTGACCACTTCTGTTTACTATATGGAAAAGTTGGACAACTCTAGATGTTCCAAACAAAGTTCTAGAGTACTGGATCAATTTCCATAGGAAATTAACAATATGAACACTGATTCTCATGAAATATAGACATACAGTAGGAAGCGAGAGTGCAAAGAATTCTTCCTTTACAAAGAGCTGCCTAATTACCGTGTAAACCATGTAATTCATGAGATAGTCAATTTTTGTTCTCTTCAATCTGGTTTTCCCACTGTTTCTCATAATCTTGGTATCAGCGCCTATGAGAAAAATGTATCCACGGTTTATTCAATAAATCACAAACAGGTTATTTTTGGTGTTACAGCTTTCTAAAGGTGGTCCCATAGAAAATAAGCTTAAATATTAAACTTACCTGCAAATAAGACCAGTCCATGGCAGTACTCTGTATTTCTGACAGTGCACCCTCGAAGCAGAATTTTATCAGCATCAAGCCCAAAGCTATTGCCTCTCCAGAACAAGGTCCCAACAAATTTATCCAATCGATTATTCGGTTCCTCGCATTCTACCAAACCTATTTCAGAACAGGCATTGTCCAGTCATTTCTAGTGTTATAACAGGATCAGTTTTGTTCTACATTTATATTTTTTTCTTATAGTGGGAAACTACAAATGTTCAGATCCTTGTTCAGTTCTCAGCAAAGACCTATCTATCCACTCACATACAGACCCACACTGACCCATCTATCCACTCACATACAGACCCATACTGACCCATCTATCCACTCACATACAGACCCATACTGACCCATCTATCCACTCACATACAGACCCATACTGACCCATCTATCCACTCACATACAGACCCACACTGACCCATCTATCCACTCACATACAGACCCACACTGACCCATCTATCCACTCACATACAGACCCACACTGACCCATCTATCCACTCACATACAGACCCACACTGACCCATCTATCCACTCACATACAGACCCATACTGACCTATCCACTCACATACAGACCCACACTGACCTATCTATCCACTCACATACAGACCCACACTGACCTATCTATCCACTCACATACAGACCCACACTGACCTATCTATCCACTCACATACAGACCCACACTGACCTATCTATCCACTCACATACAGACCCACTCTGACCTATCTATCCACTCACATACAGACCCACACTGACCTATCTATCCACTCACATACAGACCCACACTGACCTATCTATCCACTCACATACAGACCCACACTGACCTATCTATCCACTCACATACAGACCCACACTGACCTATCTATCCACTCACATACAGACCCACACTGACCTATCTATCCACTCACATACAGACCCACACTGACCTATCTATCCACTCACATACAGACCCACACTGACCTATCTATGCACTCACATACATAAACCCATCCTGACCAATCTATTTTATTTTAAAAAATAAAAGCTACAATGTTTGCAGCAGGTTTCTGATTGGTTGCTATGGGTAACTAGGCTGGTGCAAATTATACTCCTTTTTGGTAAAACCTTCAAAGATTACCACAGGTTGAGAAAAAAAAAAAAAGTACAATAAAGACGTGCAACAAAATAAATCATTACCATCAAACCCTGCCAATTGTTCTTCTTTTTGGAGAAGTTTGTCTGTTATTTCCAGTGACATTTTAAATTTCAAGTTTGTCTCCCTGAAACAACAAACATAAGCGTAATTATTAGTTTTGTGCTGTAGAATTGTGTCACTTTCCCTGGTTTCCACCCTGTCAATATTTATCTTTGTGTGTTCTGGTATATTGGAAATACTGACCTTGGGTGCTACACATTTATGTCACATAAAGCATACCTCCCAACATTTTGAAAACGGAAAGAGAGACAAAAATAAATGGCGCGTGCAGTGTGGCAAATTTTTGACCATGCCTATTTTTGAGACGACACCCCCTAAATACCACTTTCATTTGACTAAATTTGGCAGGTTATTTAAAGTTTTAACACATTTCTGGGGGGTTTGGGGTCCTGTTTTATGTGTTATTACAGTTGAGTCTCAGTTCCCCCAAGAGACCTGTTTAGCTTATTAGTTACAACTGTATCTCAGTACAGGTGGGCTATTTGTAGGCTCTCTACCAAAAGCTACTTATTTAATTAAATGTGAGAAACAATGTTTCTAAGTGCAAGTGATGCTCGTTAAGATTACTGGGCTCTCTGCCAAAAGCTACTTTTTAATTAAATTTGAGAAAAAATGTATTTAAGTGCAGCTGAAGCTTGTTAACTTTCTGGGCTTTCTGCCAAAAGCTACTTTTAATTAAATTTGTATCTTTTTTAGCTTCAGTGCAGGAGATCAAAGGGAAATGAGGGAAGAATGAGTAAGAATCCGGGATTGCAAGTTGAACTGTCAAAAGAGGGGCTGTCCTGCAAAAATCGGGACAGTTGGGAGCTATGCATATAGGAAATGCCTATGTGCCACCCCCCTACCACACTTCATGATTACAGCACCGCTCAAAGAGTCAAAGTCAAAGCACTGTATTCATCGAGGAAGCTACAGATCTCTGTGCCAAACAATGTAGGTCTCACTGGGATCATAGGATTCACAGTGCACACAAACAAGCCAAGGCACACATACATGCTAGGCCCCATCAGCCAATGAATGGGCAGAGTTCTGCCTTTTACTCCAACACTACTTCCTGTTACAGTTAGAGCTGCATCACTTCCTGTCAGCTGATCTCTGAGGGAGCACACAGCCCATCACTAAATGGCGGCTCAAGGGAAAGGATGTAAAAGGGCAATATTTACTGATATATATATTCCAGTTTGGCAAGATTCTTTAATAGGCCACTTAACATAATATAACTATCTGTTGGTTAAGTATTCATTCTGGGGGTATAGTTTTCCTTTAAGTAAATTACCCGCTATTGTGTAACAATGAGATCTAACCAGGCTGAAACAGTGAGTTTGCAGGGTGATTTATATGGCTCTGAAATCCTGGCTGTATCTGTGCTACTGAACCAGTATTTCTGGGTGCATAGTGAGCCCAAGAGAAACATAAGGAGTGATTTGCATGTCTCTGCTTTCAGTTGGTAAAGAAAGGCGTATTCTCACGTTTCTGGTTTTGTAGTGCAATGCCGTGTGTATAGCGGGTGTGTGTATAGCAGGCTTGGGAACAGCCTCTGTTGGAAGAAGGCTTATACCGTATTCATTTCTTTGTGAAGATTGTATATCTTGTCATTCACCTCACCTTAAATATTTACTGGGTGCTGCTTTTAGAGACGCATGAATATGAAAACACCCCTGCTAATTAGCCCACTTAGGCTATCTTAAAAACAAAGAGAGGGTGGATCCATTGGCGATTCTATATATAATTTGATGTGTATATAGCTTTAGCTAGCTTTGTGGTCCCTTAACTTGTCCTAGGAAAGATTCCTGGGAAACTGTTGTGGAGGTGTGGGTGGGCTCTCTTGTGATGGGTGCCATGATGTTACATTGTGTCACAGAGAAGCACACAGTTATAAAAGGAAGGCAGTGTTGGCACAGCACATATTAGTGGATAATATGCTTTAGGGCAGGGGTACAATGCCATCCCACCGCCTAGAATGTAAATCGCCGGTGGCATGGCATAGGCGGTGCCGAAATTTTCCTAAGTCGCTCAAAGTTTCCTCTCAAGGCAACTTCGGCAAATCACGGCACTGCGTATGCCATCCCACGAGTGATTTACATTCTAGCCTGTGGGATGGCATTGCGGGGAGATTAGTCGCCCGGCAACTAATCTCCCCGTGTGTCACTGCCCTTAATATATGATTTATAAAGTCCAGCTCTAAGTCCTTTGCTTTGCTGTGTTCCAAGCCATCCATTAGACATGTCTAAATACGTTTCTTCTTACTACAATAGCAGTTGTATGCTCCTACATGCCAGGATACATCAGCCAATGAATGGACAGAGCTGTGACTTTCACACCCTTCTTCCTGTTACAGTCAGGGCCCTGCATTTCTTCCTGTCAGGTGATCAGTGAGTGGCGCACAGAACATCACAAAATGGCAGCTCAAAGTAATAGATGTAAAGGGGCAATATTTACTCATGTGTATGACATATTGGTAAAAGTAAGTAACAGAATGGCCATGTTGCATTTGGGCACAGTTTAGGGGGTTAAATGGTTAAGCAAAGATTTCATAAGAAAGAAAACCTACCCGTCCAGCTCTGCAGTCTCTACATAGCACAAGCTGTTGGGATCTGAGCTCGACAGCAACAGTACATCTGCCTGTCAGAGAATATACAAAAAGCATATCAGTTACAAAGAATCTCCGTGAGAGATTAGAAACCTAATCTAAACAAGGTTGTGGGTATGAGGTTATCTCGGGTGTTTATCGTGGCCAGATTTATTTATGAATAATATGGCAAGCGTTCCACTTGTCCTAGTGGCTTCCCACTAGTTCCTTAAAGGAACAGTTTGGTGTAAAAATTAAATTGGGTAAAATAGACAGACTGTGCAAAATAGAAAATATTTGTAATATAGTTCGTTAGGAAAAAATGTAATCTATAAAGGCTGGAGTGGGCAGATATCTAACAAAATAGCCAGAACACTACTTCCTGCTTTCAGCTCTTAGTCAGTGACTTTGGGGGGGGGGGGGGGGGGGGGGGCACATGGGACATAACTGCTCAGTTTGTGAGCACACAGGTCAGATTCAAATGCAAACTAACTGACAGTTATGTGCCATATAGCCCCCCCCTCGTCACATCTCTGATTGGTTACTGACTGCTAACAGCCTAGAGAAGTAAAGAAGTAATTAGGATGAAATAGATACTCCATACTCACAGGAACAAATTCATTTTTGTTAATACGTATGATGTCTCCAACATGAATATGCTTCCACTTTGTCTTTTTAAACCTAAATGAGGAAGAATTTGTTTTACTGTAATGTATATAATAGTACAATATATATATATACCCTGCCCCTTTAAGGATAGCCTTGCAGCTAAGAAGGTATTTATTCGCTTAATCACTGAATGGTTTCTTTGGAATAGGTCATGCCATATAGAGAGAAAAGCAGGTATGGTCTTTCTCCCCCAAAGAAAATATATTCTCTTTTTTCGCTAGGTTAGGACTGACGCAAGGACACTGCCTTGATGGGGCGCGTCAGCTTATGCATACTTTGTACAAACCGTGTAACCAAACGTGTCTCTTTTTACTAAAATGCAGATATTTTTCCTTCAGTGTGTGCAAAATTGGTTTTTAATTTTCTCTTGAAGCTTTATAATGGAGTGCTGGGGTAATGTGTATAGTATATAATATATATATATATATATAATATATATATATATATATATATATATATATATATATAATATATATATATATATATATATATATATATATATATATATATATATAATATATATATATATATATAATATATATATATATATATATAATATATATATATATATATATATATATATATATATATATATATATATATATATATATATATATATATATATATATATATATATATATATATATATATATATATATATATATATATATATATATATATATATATATAATAATATATATATATATATATAATTATATATATATAATTATATATATATATATATATATATAGCAAGACAATGAGCCGCACACACAGGGACTTTGTTAGAAGACAAAAAAATATTTAATGAAAAAGATCCAATGTTTCGAGCACCAACTGTGTTCTTCCTCAGGGTTTTTGGTTTGTCCCTGAGGAAGAGCACAGTTGGTGCTCGAAACGTTGGATCTTTTTCATTAAATATTTTTTTGTCTTCTAACAAAGTCCCTGTGTGTGCGGCTCATTGTCTTGCTATACACATGGTTATTGCAAGCACCCGGGGCATTTGATTATTATTAGGGTGTGCTCTGTTCTTTTCTGTATATATTATATAGATATAGATATATAGAGGGAAAATTAGTTATTTTGGTGAGTTATAACTGGTGAGACGCAGCACTGCAACTATAAAAACTCAGCCATTCATGTGCAATAACATTTGAAGAAATCATCTACTAGAAGCAAGATCCCTTGTAAAAAGGCTCTTTAAAATACCAAAGATCATGTGAAATAAGAAGCCATACAATTGCTTTGAAGCAAAGTTACAGCCTGTAGCAAAGTATAGTTTATTAGAGAATACACTGCCATAGCCAATACTGAGAATTGCCTCTGCTACAACACACATAGATTACAATCACTGGGGGGCGCCTAACATTTTGGGACCCCTTAGTGATTTTTCCTTTCCTTCTCCTTTAATATATATTTATGAGAGAAAGTAAACGTTTTGTCACCTTCCATCTGTAATAACTTCAGAAGGGCGGTTGTTTATTTCGTTGTCCATTTTATGCCGGGCCTTTAAAGGAAAAAGGGAGACAAGGTACAGTTTCAGTACAAATGATGATAACATAAGACAAAAGAGAAGAACACTATTAGCCACACAAGGTCTATGCCACGCATTTAGTTTTCTCTGGTAGAGAAAAAGCAACATGTGGTCCTAAAAGGATCTGGGGTAAAAATACTCTCCCCGACTTCACCACTCCAGCTGTTCATAAACTACAAGTCCCAGCATCCCTTGACACAGATTTAGCCGGCCACACATCTTCAGATTTTAGTCTTCCTCTGACAAAAGTCTGGTAACGATTGTAGGTTTAAATGCAATGATCTAAAACTAACATTCAGATTGAATTTGTAGGATAAAGTACTAACAACCAATCGGAGGATGTTCTGAACATAAAATAATTTTCAGAAAACAATTATATGAAAGTGACATCCCAGAAATACATTGTAGGCCCCCAAGGATATCGTCAGATACTCAATACATGCACAGATTTTATCCTTATCCAACCAAAATTTCATAATCGACTAAGGGTGAAGACACATTGTGCTACTTAGTAGTAGCTACTTTTTGATGGCTACTAAACGCTAGAGAATACACTGCCATAGCCAATACTGAGAATTGCCTCTGCTACAACACACATAGAGACAATTATCAGTAAATGATCAGCATTGTTTATTTTAGTAGCCACGACAAGTAGCTGCTACTAGTAGCTTCCGTGTGTTTTCACCCATGGCAGGAAACTTACCAGGACAATGATTTGGAGCCCACACATAGTCCGAAAATCATACGAAACTAGGTTTTGTATGATTATATCCATGTATGGCCAGCTTTAGCATGATTTGTTGAGGGTGGGATGGAGTAAAGCCCTGCCTGCAGCTGTTGAGGGTTGCTAAGAGTTGTACTTTAGTTTGAACTTCAGTTACATAAACCATATACACCGACACCATCCTCTAAAGCAGTGATCCCCAACCAGTGGCTCAGGGACAACATGTTGCTCCCCAACCCCTTGGATGTTGCTCTCAGTGCCCCAAACCAGGTAGTTATTTTTGAATTCCTGACTTGGGGGCAAGTTTTGGTTGAATAAAAACAAGATTTCCTACCAAATAAAGCCCCTGTAAGCTGATAGTGTGCATAAAGGCTGCCTAATAGCCAATCACAGCCCTTATTTGCCTCCTCCATGAACTTTTATGGTGCTTGTGTTGCTCTCCAAGTCTTTTTACATTTGACTGTGGCGAACGAGTATGAAAGGTTAGGGACCCCTGCTCTAAAGGCTGCTGTGGGTTCACAAGTCCTATCCCCACTTTGGGCTTCTTCTCACGGCAACAGAACCTCTTATTTTCTGCCTTGAACTTAAACAATGCCCGTCAAAACACTTACAATGTCATCCACGAGATCTTTGATAGCAGTTATTCCCAGCACCAGCAGCAGAGGAATCAAGGTGGTTGACCATGTGACAGTGGATATTTGGGGAATGGTCTGAAATAAAATATAAAAAAGCCTTGTAAAGATTTGCATATTATGGTATAAACTATATATATATATATATATATATATATATATATATATATATATATATATATATATATATATATATATATATATATATATATATATATATATATATATATATATATATATATATATATAGATATATAGATATATATATATATATACGGATAATGATGCACCAATGGGATGCTGAAGTGTGGAAATGGCGACTTCCAATTGTGCACTCTAGGAAGGACCTTTTTCACCTGAAGTTAGGCACTGAACAACTAAACTGAATAAATGCATCTTCTTTCAGCCTCAGCTACCAAAGTAACTATTCATACACTTACTATGAAAAGACCCACTTTTAGGAGCCTATGCGGCAGCCAGTATTATGCACCCATGGCTCTTCTTCATTACGGCAGAATGATTAGGAGACTTGAAAAGGAATTCTAGTCGTATTACCTGAAGGATGAGTAACACCAAGAAATAGGCATTGGCAGCTCTTTTGAATTGTTCATATAAATTAACTGGCAGGAAGGTGATCGGGTTGTATTTGTAGGTCTTGATTGCATTTCCCTGTTGGGAAAGAAATACCATGTAAAATGCATTTGTGAAAAGACCTTCAAAAGAAGAACGTGATTTGCTGTCTAAACTATCTCTAATTTTTAATTGGTCGTTTGTATATGGCAGATGGAAATATTAAGTGGTGAATGTAAAATTATTTCTCCTTTGTTTTGTTTTCCCAACTCCTGTGAAAGTGTTACTGTCTCTGTCGGCAGTTTCAGCTTTGCGGTATTTTCCACTGTCTCACTGATAACTTCATATCTTCTCCAGCAGCTCTCCTGCAGTTTGGTAATGCCATCCCTGAAGAAGCCATTATTGAGCATGGCTTGGCCACAAATTGGTTATTACCCAATGTAATTGGTTATTTTTATTGCAGTTTCCCATACACATAAACAAACCCACCCCCCTTTCTTCTTTATACAGAGAGACGGTATCATGCAAAGATCTCCTTGTACAGCAAACCTGCCTACTCAATGTGATTCATCTTTTTCTTACAAAAGAATGCCAGAGGCAATGATACACAAATATGCATCCAAACAGGGATAGGCACGGCCACAAATGAGATATAAATACATTATACGTACTGCATATTTGCTTTTCTTAAGGCACAGGAACACTTTCTTCTTGAATTCTGGCTGATCATAGAAATTCCGATCATTTGCTTTTACTTGCCAGGTACATTCTGAAATATGAGGAAAAAGAACAATTACCATAGGTCTTATTTTGAGAAAATATATAAGCAGAGATATTACTAGGAAGAGGTCATATTAAAAAGACTGCAGGTATTGGAACTAATATCCTGAAAACATGGGCCCTGGGGTTCTCTCTAATTTAGATAACCATACCTTAAAGCCGGCTATACACGCACCGATAATATTGTACGAAACCTTGTTTGGTACGATATTCAGTGCGTGTATGGCGGCTCGACAAGATGACAGATATTGTGAAAAGCTGACAATCACCAGGTTAAAAGATTTTGATTGGGCACCATTGAAGGCATTCGAGCAAAATCTACGTTCAGGGCTGAATAGGCAGAAGGAGGTAGAATTTGTATTGTTTCTACCTCCATATCGGACGATTCAGCCATGAATGTCAGCGGAGGGTGGGAATGATATTTCGTGCAACCAAAAGATCGAAATTGCTATGTGTATGGCAACCTTAAGTCTACAAAAAAAAATGTAAACATTAAATAAACCCAATAGGGTTGCTTTGCCACTAAATATGGATTTAGACCACTTCGTTAGTATCCATTACAAGCTACTGTCTTATTAGAGAGAGAAAGAAAGTCATTAAAAATATTTAATTTTATAAAATGGACTCTATGGCAAATGGCCTTCCTATAAAACAGAGCTTTTTTATTTTTGTTTATTAGTTTTTTATTTGTTTTAGGGGTTTTTTTTTTTTTATTAGTTTTTAGATACCATACATGTAGTAAAATGCAACTGAGCTCTTCACTGAGACTAGTGGGGATAGGGTCATTGGGGAAGAGGCTGTGTGGGGTGGGTATGGAGATAGGGATGTTGTTAAGAGAAAAGGATACAGGAGGGGAAAAGTATGAAGTATGGGCAAAGAGCTGTAGAGAAAATGGGAGAGAAATGGTGGTACAGGGTAGTGCAATGAAATAGAAGAGAAAGAAGGAGCTGTGAGGGCATAGAGGTATAAAGATTTGGGAGTTATGAGATATGTAGGAGATATGAGAGCACAGAGACTGAAGGAGCTCTCAGTAGGAAGGAAAAAAAAAAAAGATTATATAAAAGCGAGACCAGAAGAATGCTGGTAAAGGAGCTGTGACCAGGGTTAATGGGGGAAGCACATAGGGTTGGGGTAAGAGCACAGAGATACGAAGGCATGAGGAGGAGGAGGAGGAGGAGGGAACTACATGGAAAGCAAAGAATGAGTAGTAGGAGTTGTAAGATAGTTTTCAAAAAGATATTGGTGCTACCCAGGTACTATCAAACAAATAGGATTAGACCTCAACACAAAATCCGACATGACCGTTACTATTTAGCATGTGGCTATAATAAGGAAAAAAAGTACAAGATAAATATTCACAAATGACATTTTGAGAGTTATAGATATAACCAAGTGTGAATGGTTTGCACACAATGAAGGCAGCCCTGCCTCTGCCAGTCTAGCGGGTATTTGCCTGAATAATTCATTGAATGCCAGTTAGCCATGTAACGCTGTCAGCGTCTCATTCAGAGGTAAAGTTGGCACAAGGAAGGCCGTGTATCACATGACTAAATCAATCAATATTTTACTCTACTAATGGGAAAGAACATCACCTGTAATTAAATCATTTGAATTAGGTGCCCAATTCTTTTATCCAGAAATAGAAGCCTTTAACGGGTCATGACCCCATTATTCCTATGCCCAATGGCTGCCACCCCCAACTTGATGCTCTGTTGACCTTTGCTAAGCTAGAGATCAGCTGAAAAGGTGTTTAGATCATTTAATGGGCCATTATACCATTATTTTGTAGATAAAAAAAGAGAAATGCTGTAGGACCATGTTTAATTGTACAAAACTTTTACTAGTATTGCATGTCATATATCATTTCTTCTGTGAAGGGTACAAATAATAGCTGGTGTCCCTGTCCCCCACCCACACACTCTAATGTGCACCTACAGTACATTTAGGTGTTCACACAGTATTACTATAGCTCTCTATAAAGAATGATTGGGCACAAAGAGGTCAACCTTTCAGGTTCCTGAAGAGGAGGTTTCGCCATTGGAATAGGAAGGGGTTCATTACTACACCCAGGTTATTGAATTCCCTTCCAAGAAACAGGGTAATGTACTGTATGATTTAGTAAAAACTGGGTTGAATGCCTTCCTATCAGAAAATGCCATATAGAGTAAATGATCAAGGGAGGAACAAGTTAAGGTCCCCATACACGTTAACATTCGCTCGCTTGGCGAGATCACAAAGCGAGCGGATCTTCACCCAATATCCCCACTTATGGGTGGGCGATATCGGGGAACATGTAGGCTAATTCAATAGTTTGGCCCTGGGACCAAACGATCAAATTATAATGGGGCAGTCGGTTCGGGGACCGCATCAGGTCAGAATTTTCTAACCTGGCCGATCGATATCTGGTCAATTTCAGGCTAGATATCGGTCGCGCAGGCCCCTCGTTTCTGCCCCTACACGGGCCGATAAGCTGCCGAATCGGTCTAAGGGACTGATATCGGCAGCTACAATCGGCCCGTCTATAGGGACCTTTAGTGATCTAGAGGCGATAAGCCAAGAGTGTGTCAGAATAGCTAAAGCTATAGCAATTAAGGGAAAGTTGTGCTCACCACTAAATTTTAAACCATTAGGTGGGTGTGCAATGAGGCTGTGACCACTAAATTCATATAAACATCAACAAGAGCCCCTCTGCACTCACCCATTATCAATATATCAGTCCGAATTACACATACATACATACATACATACATACATACATACATACATATAGGGCATTAAGACATTCTGTGCATTAAGCTACCAAGATATGCCCTCGCCTCCCAGGGATGACTGATCTAGTTGGCCAGCTTGAAGTATATTACAATATATGGACAAACAATCTCTGTAAAGCTTAAAGGGGTGGGCATTGTTTGGAAGGGTTGGAATATTTTTTTATAACCTCACTCTAAGTGATTACAGTATTTATGTCTTGGTATAAAAAAAAAAAAAAAGTTGTGCTTCAAATCTGTACAGTTTTTGAAAGGTGGTGCTGTAGTTAAAGGAGATGTAAAGCCTCAAAACAAATTAAACATATTACCAGCTTTTACAGTGCTAATATAATGAATTTGATGGAACAGTGCCAGTTAAGTTTGGTCAACTGGCTACAGTCATCTAATAATTTAGTGAGCAAAGAAAAGCCTTGTGATGTTACTCTGCTTAGAAAATGAAGTTAGCGAGCAGAGAAGAGTCAGCTGACTTTTCACTGGTCAGTTCTAAAAGAAACAACATATAGGGGCAAATTTGTTAAGCGGTGTAAAACGAATTGCCTGAAAAAATGGCGTAAAAAGCTGTGTATAGATCGCTGTCCGAACGCCAGATTTTACTCCATTATTATACATAAGTTCCGGTGGAAGAAAAACCGCATTAAAAAATTACGCCGATTTTATGCCGTTTTTTACACAGCATAATAAATATGCCCCTAAATTTCAGCTGACCGTGGGCTTCAAAAGTGCTCAGTAGGGCTGTCAGAGCAATTTTACCTTAAAGGGCACATATTGTGTGAAAAACAATATTATGTCAACAAATTGTACTCATCTAAATGTAGAAAGAATGGTCTTTAAAAAGTAGCGTTTCGGACTGATTTATTGAAAATTTCTCCAAAACCCTACTAGTCCCGCCCATCTGTTCCACTTCCTGCTACCTCCTTTCCCAGGCTGTGCAAGGGAGCCGGCGGCACTCAGCACACTGCACTGTAGGATAGGAACCAATCAGCAGCTGGGCTGACCTGATAGGGAACTGAAGCTGGTCTTTGCTTGTGTAACTGCCAGGCTGTGATTGGCTATCCACCTCCTACTGGGCTTATGGCAGGGACCATTAGGACACGCCCACCCCTCATTTGAAACAGGGACCCGAGAGTATATTACTCATAATTGCCTACAAGATTAGAGTTTTTTTTTCATTTATCCTATATATGTCTCCTTTGTTTTAAGGGTTTACATTTCCTTGAAACACAGACACTCATAAAAGCATAAATATTTATGTTTTTGTTTAAAATGCATTTAAACTAGTATATATGCTCAGATTTACTGCTGTCTGACACTTGTTTGCCAAATAGTTAAATCCACATCTTGCGTGGCTAATTGGTATTCAGTCTAGATGCTTGCTGCCGGCAGAACTGGTTTGTAAGCAGCTCTGCAGAATGTGTCTGCCCTGAATACTGATTAGTCTACACCTTGGGGGTGTAATGGCACCTACTTTAAAAGAATGAGAGATAAACTCATTTAACTAAATTTTGTTTTTGTGGGGCCCCAAAGTTATGCCATTGGAGGAAAGTGTTAGCACCTTAAACTAAAATAAAACTGGACATTTAATCAACAGGATGATGTGCTGGTTAGAAGTTTTGATTCATTCTGCAGGGCGGCACCGAATCAAGTTTACTCTTCACTATGAATCTACATCATAGAGAAATTTACATTTTTTTCTTCTAGTTTTTAAGATATTAGCAGTTCTTTAACTATTGATATAATGTATTTGAGCCAGAGGTGTCAACCTGCTGTTTAATTTTTAAAATTAAGTTAGTGAGAAGTCTTGTGATGTTGCCCAACACAGAAAATGAAGTCACTGAGCAGAGAAGCGCTATCTGATGTTTTACTGGTCAGTTCTAAGCAAAGAAACATCACAAGACCTTAAATTCAGTGTTGGACTGGCCCACCAGGATACCAGGAAAACTCTAACTAAAGCTGGCCATACACGCACCGATACTATCGTACGAAACCTCGTTTTGTACGATATTCAGTGCGTGTATGGCATGTCGGCGAGTCGCAGGAAGCTGCTGATATCGGCCGACTCGCCGATCGGCCAGGTTAGAAAATTTTGATCAGGCGCCTGACCAAAATCTGCCGTCGGGGCTGAATCGGCAGAAGGAGGTAGAAATCCTATTGTTTCTACCTCCTTATCTGCTGTTTCAGCCCTGACTGTGTGTGGCGGATCTGACGATGTTTCGTGCGACCGTTAGATCGCCACGTGTATGGCCAGCTTAACCATTTGGCTTAGTTCATGGTCATTCCTTATTTCAAAGAGACTAAACAGATATAAGAATAGATTATAGTATGTTAAGATGAAAAACTAGGAACTAGGTTGAGTGAGGAGTGGAGGAGAAGTAGTTTGGAGAGTGGGCCTCTGGTCTCCCAAGTCCAACACCGTTTATATAAAATTAGTGAGAAAAAGTAAACAGTAGGTGGAGCTGATGATACAAATTCATTATTATATTATTTATGTATAATATCAAAGGTACAGTAGGCACAGTAACAATTAGCAAACGTGTGTTCACATTTTTAAAATAGGCATGCACGGGCCAGAATTAGTGCAAAAAAATGTCATTACAGTAATGATGCTTCATTGTTATTTGTATATGACAATAAACTTGAAACTTGAAGTGCCCGGTGTGCCATGGGCCCTTAATGGAAAACTATACCCCCAGAATGAATACTTAAACAACACATAATATATATCATATTAAGTGGCCTATTGAAGAATTTTTCCAAACTAGAATATATATATATATATATATATATATATATATATTCAGTTCATTCAGGTGCAGGCACAGGTAGAGGGATCATTAAGCGTATGGAGCGTATTCCCGGCAATCGATTTTCAGGCTGGATTCGGCCCTCATCCCGAACCAATTCCGGGATTCGGTGCATCCCTATTATAAACATGGTTATTATGCAATATATGCAATATATTTTTACAGAGACTTACATTGTTCGGGGGTATAGTTTTCCTTTAAAGTTGGGCTCAGTATAGGGCCAGGCTGCAGCAAACTGGCCTGAGCAAGTCTGAAGCACAACACCCATAGTTATAGCTAGGAGTAATATCACAACTGCTGACCTTAAAAAAAGGTAACAATTGTACCTTTACCTTTAATTACAGGTTCCCGGCTCTGCTCTGCCTGTACATTTCTCCTGTTCTGCTCAGGCTCATCAGTCTGGGGGCTGTCCAGTTCATCATCTGTTTCATCATCGCTGTACGGAACCACATCATCATTTGGCACTTGGGAATCGTCCTCATAGGTCGACTCATAATCTGTATCCATGCTGTAAAGGGAGAGAATTAGTGCTCTGATTGATAAGTCTTTTTTTCATTTATTCTGCACACACTGAAAAATATATGTCCATCAAGTTCAACCATTTGTCCAGGTGAATTCGAGTTAATGGTGAGGAAACTCTCTAGTTTACCCCAGAGGGTGGTAAAATGCTTTCTGGGTCCAAATGGGCAATTGGACCAGTCCCTGGATTAGTTTTGTTAATTTTGCTAACCTTGGATTTTCTTACTTGTTGAAAAGCCATCCAACCCCTTCTTGAAGCTATCTAATGTATCTGCCAGTACGACTGATTCAAGGAGAGAATTCCATAACTTCACAGCTGTCACTGTAAAAAAAACAATCCCAACTTGGCCAGTCTTTCTTAATAACAGATTTCCCATACCCTTTACCAGCTTAGCTGCTTTTCTTTGGACCCTCTCTAACTCAATAATATTCCATTTTATGAACCAAAAATCAAAACTGCATTGGCATATTCTTCTTCATATACAGTAGTCCCATTGCCATCATGGTGTCGGGAAGGAATTTTCCCCCCTCTGCGGCAAATTAGAGAGGCTTCAGATGGGGTTTTTGCCTTCCTCTCGATCAACTAGCAGTTACGCAGGTTAAATACAGGAATTAAGGTTGAACTTGACGGACGTGACTTTTTTCAACCTAACTTACTATGTTACTATGATTTCCAGTCAAATCTTGTTCCCCACACCATGGCATTCCACCATTGCCATGATCTCTAATGCATATGCTACTATAATATTTTAAATGTTAGAGGGTAGTATATGAAGAAATGGAGCCTAAAATAAGGCCCAAGGAATCACCAATTGTTTTTTTCCCACCCTAAAAAACGGTCACATTGTGGTGACTTCTTGCAACCCCAGCATGACATCTCCTTAATTAGGGACCACATCAAGTCAACTGAAAAGTCTCATTTGCCCTGTTGTAAGTTGTGGGCTAGATGTAAGAGATATGTATTCCTTATCCAGCCATTGTGTTCTTAAGTGAAAATACATATACTGTAGCACAAATCAAGGGGCTGGAAGGGAGGACCTTTCCCCTCTGAGTTTAATTGGAGACACCTTAAGGTTTCTTTCCACCCCTCCTTTGGTTCAAATAGTGGCTGCAGAGGAATTATATCACAAAAGGGTTTGAACCTGATCAACATGTGTCTTTTTTGATCTGCAACAACTATGTTCATATGCAGCAGCTGAAGAGATTATTATAGCTAAATCCATATCTATCATATTGGACACAAAGAAAGAAGCTATGTTATTGTTTGCGCTTGTCCAGGAAAACCAAATGAGAGCTGGAACACAAAAATAACTGCAGAATATACAGTAAAATAAAAGCAAATGTCAAACCTTCCAGAAAACAAAACAGAAAAGAAACCCTTGACTTAAGCTGAACAATGGCTGCTCATATGCACCGGAGTCATTGTAAGGAAGGCTATTCACACGATGAAAAGGCCAGAACCTTATGTAAATAATTAAGCAGATTAAGCACTAACTTCTGGCAGCTGTACCGAGGCCTTTCCAAACTCCTGGCTATTTCTCTTTGGATGTGAATTCTGAAAATATTTGTACTTAATGGAAAAACAATTTACTGTAGATAACATCAGAGTGATAAGCAAGCCAAAAAGCTGGCCATACACGTGGCGATCCGACGATGTTTCGTACGACCATCGGTCGCACGAAACATCGTCAGATCCGCCACACACCATTCAGGGCTGAATCGGCAGGTAAGGAGGTAGAAACAATAGGATTTCTACCTCCTTCTGCCGATTCAGCTCTGAAGGGAGAATTTTGGTCAGGCGCCTTCTATGACGCCCGATCAAAATTTTCTAACTTGGCCGATCGGCGAGCCGACCGATTTCAGCAGCTTCCTGCGATATCGGTCGGCTCGCTGACATGCCATACACGCACCGATTATTGTACGAAACGAGGTTTCGTACGATAATATCGGTGCGTGTATGGCCACCTAAAGACAACTGTATTTTTTGTGCTGGAAAGTTAATGGCCATAGATGGACCAATTTGGCGTCCAGCTTTTTATTTGCCCATTTAAGGTACCAAAATGATGGCCCTCCCGAGGGGAGATTGGTCAGGAAGGCTGGCCAGGCAAGAATATATAGGGCCTATGAATGTGGCCCTCTCTCAATATCTGCAGCAGGCCACTATGTCAAATTACCCAGAAATACATTCTGCAAATATTTGTATTGGCTCCATCCAATATAATATCTCAACAGTCTGAGCATAAAAAACGCAGAGAGCCAACAGCTCCTCTATGTATAACTGATGAGTTCCGGGAGGCACAGGCGCTAGCATGTTCCTACACACATCTAATGAAACATTCACACATACGGTGACAAACACATTAAATATTTTACTCTCACGTGCATGCAAAGTTTCACTGGTAAGTGGCAATATGGGTGGTTACATGTGCCTGAATAGGAAGCATGATATATAACACAGTGTATTACCCTGCCTTATCAACCCATGCAAAGATTTGTTTTTAACAATTGTTTTTTTTTTTTTAAATTATTGCAGGAAATCTTTAGCCTGTTGCTGTTCCCTAGCACTCACCACGATACTCCTTTCATAGACTGGGTTACTAATGACAGACACAAGCAAGCATCGGAAAGGGACGCTGTTCCCACGTAATTACCCAGGCTTAGGCGCTTCCCAGGTAAAGTCACCTGACAAGTCATTAGACCAGAAATTGTAGGTAATTAAGGAGTTAATGGAGGGATTTGAGCGGTTTATCCTGCTTCCAGAGCTGAGGATCAAGTGGTAAGGGCATTTAATTGCCCTGACAGATTAGTACACCAGCAGGTAATTAGTGTTAAAGCCAATGGAGGGGCAATTCTGCAAATTTGCTCAGGTGGCAAAATGCAGGGAATCTCCCTGTGTGCTGCTGCTGCCCTGAGAGTTCTAATTTCTAGAACCGTGACCAGCCAGATGAAGTAGGCAGAGCCAAACCTAGAAATTCAATTAAAATAAATGGGAGCGTGGTTGAAAGCCACGGCAAGCAGATATAAAACAGGTTCTGCAGGAAGTCAGCTATTAGCCAGGTACCCAAGGTGCATAATGCTCATTGTAAAGCACTGGCAGCTGATTCACACAGTATCCTCTCCTTATATCCTCTACAAACATTTCAAACTTTACTTGTGGCCCCATGGTCTTTGTACTGCTAAGTAGAGTTGGCTTTGGGACCAGAATGGCTGGAAAGTGTAATTACATTAGGGGTGCAAATGTCAATACATCAGGGGGTTCTTCCAGCTGTTAAACTGCAGCAGTCGGGGTGGGAGCTGAGAGTTCTCAACAACAGTTGGGGGCTTTTAGGATTGCTGTGTTCCAAGAACTGCTGGAGGGTATCTCTTACATCTAGGAACATTCATACCAAAGTACCAACTCTTAGCAGCCAATGAGAATTTTTATTTTCATTAGGCAACTGCATGTTAACAGATTTTATTAATAAGATTAAAAAGGTAAAAATATAGGAAGGGCGGTATTTTTTTTCCAGAAAAGGTGGCAACCCTATTTCCAGCTCATGACAACAAGTACAAGTCCAAACATAGGGCACCAAATCGCCTTCACTGACTAAAGTAATTGCCTGAAAGCACCAGTGCATGTATTTCGCAACTGATTTTTCCTTGAAAATGCAACAGTCTATGTCACAAGCAAAGCACTTGCACAAACTCCTACAGGGGATTCCCATAACAGGAAATCGCAAATACCATAACTGCCTCGGTATTTAGGTTAAATATTTTTGGATCTATAAATCAGATACAAACATTATATAATATGCAAGAGCCATTAATATCCTTATTAATATTAATATTCTTACAAATAGAACTTAGTGATGTCATCAGTTATAATCGGTGCTTAATGATGTAATTTATGTCACCAAAATTTGAGTACAGGTAAAGGACCTGTTATCCAGAATGCTCGGGACCTGGTGCTTTCCGGATAAGGGATCTTTCCGTAATTTGGATCTTCATACATTAAGTCTACTAAAAAATCTTTTAAACATAATTTAAACACAATAGGATTGTTTTGCCTACAATTAAAATGGAGTCTATGGGAGATGGCCTTTCCATAATAAGGAACTTTCTGGATAACGGGTTTCCGGATAAGGGATCCTATACCTGTATTATAAAGAATAATATACTCCCTCTTGTAGAACTAGAAGTCACATCAGAGCTCCAAGACATATATAGAAGCACATTATGCACTATATATATATATATATATATATATATATACAGTATATAGTCTGTAACACTTTATGAGCTCCATCTTAGTAATGAGACCCAATTAAGAGCTCTGTCACTTTGCAAGGTATGATGTGAATTACAGGGTGGTTCCTCCATAATATCAGATGGCATGCATGCAGCCAGGTATTTCAGAGGGCTATCAAAACAGACACAATCTGGCAGATACAAAACACGAATTGCAACAGAACCGCTTCCAGCTGAAAGATTGCAGCAGAACCTATTTCTATTCAAAAGCTGACAAAATGGACACCATTCTTTAATTACAGGCAGTGGTTTAAGAGTACAGAAATAGGAATTCTTGGAAACATCAAAGAAATATTCTGCAAGGCACCCCCTTATTGCCTTAAAAACACCTATGTCCCAATTGGCCGCTACTGTCGTAATCTGACCCTATGTTTAACTTTTAAGCATCCTGCCTCCACATGTAAGTTTGAGAACTGGCCCTTCAAGACTTTTATCATGATAATAAGGTTAGATTATCCTACCATAAAACCCTTAGGGCCTAAATTGCCACATCTTTTAGTATGTATGTTACAGCGATTCTGGCATTTTTATGGGGTACTTTTTATCTCTAAATGACACTGTTACATAGCAAATAATTCCCTCTGCCATTTAACATTTTATTCTTGAACCAACAAATGTATTTTTTTTAGTTGTAATATTGGTGTGTAGGCGCCATCTCAGTGCATTGTGCCCCTTCCCATAGTTCTGCTGATCGGCAGTGCTTGCAGTAAAGTGTGACTAAAGTTTATCAGAGCACAGGTCACATGGCTGTGGCACCCTGGGAAATTAAGAATATGGCTAGCCCCATGTGACATTTCAAAATTAAATATATTTTCCCATGACCGTATACCTTTAATCATGGGTTACATGATAGTTAGAATGGATCACTTATAGCCCATTTAAATCCAGTGAAACTTTCTCCCATGATCGCTGGTGACCATACAGGTAGTGCTCTACTGAATCCCCTGTCTTCTTTTTAGATTTCTCAGTAATGGAATCCATCCCGTGTTGCTGTTTGGCTTCCACTTTATTTACATTTAGCTTTTCTGATCATTATCATCTCTTACAATGAACTGGGGTCCTCTCGTAATACTAAATATCTAAATAGAAATACCATCAGTGGTGCTTCAAGGTCAGGTTTCTCTGGTCAAGGACTTATACATTTTTCTTCCACTCACAGTATTCTCCCAAGTGTAAAGGCAAAGGCATTAATATATGTTATGTCTTTTTCCTCATTGTTTAGCTTTTACATCCCTAAAGAGTCGCAGAAAACACCACAGCTATGGGTTTAAGTTCATGCATTTGATGTAATCTGGGAATCTCTGGACAGAAGGAAGCGATCGGGAAATAAGCAATGGTGAGCAATATACACATTATTCATAACCTTTGTGGCCTATAAGGTGTAGAAATAAGGCATACACTTGGGGTTGAATGTGTTTAAGCCCAAAACGTCACAAGGGCATGGAACAGACAGAGCTTTTGGAATGCTGTGGGACCTGAAATGGTAAATTGACAAGCACCGCACACATAAGGAGCCAAGAGCATATTGCAGTATATACCTGTGTGCAGCTCCTCCTTATTACTCTACTTGTGTTTCACTTAATTTTATGTCACAGCAAAATCAGACAGTGACAATTAAAGCTCCACAAACAAGATAGAAAATGACTACAACTTGTATCTGGGCTTCTGTTTTGGGCAGGGACGATCTGAAGCTCCGAAGATGCCCCCAGTACCCCCCCCCCCACATCATCTTTTTTACTGATTCCCTGCTTTGTGCTGCTGTCACTTACCTGAGCTTAGGGGCCCATTCACTATATACTGTATATGTACACTATAAATGTCACAGTATAACCTGAGCTTAGGGGCCCACTCACTATATACTGTATATATACACTATAAATGTCACAGTATAACCTGAGCTTAGGGGCCCACTCACTATATACTGTATATATACAATATAAATGTCACAGTATAACCTGAGCTTAGGGGCCCACTCACTATATACTGTATATATACAATATAAATGTCACAGTATAACCTGAGCTTAGGGGCCCACTCACTATATACTGTATATGTACACTATAAATGTCACAGTATAACCTGAGCTTAGGGGCCCACTCACTATATATATACACTATAAATGTCACAGTATAACCTGAGCTTAGGGCCCCACTCACTATATACTGTATATATACACTATAAATGTCACAGTATAACCTGAGCTTAGGGGCCCACTCACTATATACTGTATATATACAATATAAATGTCACAGTATAACCTGAGCTTAGGGGCCCACTCACTATATACTGTATATATACAATATAAATGTCACAGTATAACCTGAGCTTAGGGGCCCACTCACTATATACTGTATATATACAATATAAATGTCAAAGTATAACCTGAGCTTAGGGGCCCACTCACTATATACTGTATATATACAATATAAATGTCACAGTATAACCTGAGCTTAGGGACCCACTCACTATATACTGTATATATACAATATAAATGTCACAGTATCACCTGAGCTTAGGGACCCACTCACTATATACTGTATATATACAATATAAATGTCACAGTATAACCTGAGCTTAGGGACACACTCACTATATACTGTGTATATACAATATAAATGTCACAGTATAACCTGAGCTTAGGGGCCCACTCACTATATACTGTATATATACAATATAAATGTCACAGTATAACCTGAGCTTAGGGACACACTCACTATATACTGTATATATACACAATTTAATACTGATGAAGTATTACATGGCAGGGTAGAGACCAGTGCATTCTGCTGCAGAATGAACACTGATGACCCCCTAAGCTTAACTTCTTAACAGCAGCCCAGAGCTCACTGAGCATGTGCAGTGTCACTGACACACAAATGGCCTGAAAAGATCCAAAATGGGGAGCTGTTGTGAACAACTTTGAAGGACTGGAGCATTACTGTTATAGGGCTGCTGGACCTATGGGCTGGTGTAGTAACCTTACTATATTTATTACAGCATTTATAACTATATACATTTACAGGCTTTAGTACTGCAAGCCTGCAGAGATGAAGAGTTCACAGCTATATGCTTAAGCTGGCCATACACGCACTGATATTATTGTACTAAACAAGGTTTCGTACGATATTCGGTGCGTGTATGGTGGATCGACAAGACAACCGATATCGCAAAAGCCTTGGATTTTGATTGGGCTCCGTTTAAGCACCTGAGCAAAAACGACCATTCAGCATTTAGGGCTGAATCGTCAGATAGACGAGAGTGGAGAGTACATCAGATATTGTCATATAGTAGGGTACGTCAGATAGGGGTAGAGTGGAGAGTACATCAGATATTGTCAGATAGTAGGGTACGTCAGATAGGGGTAGAGTGGAGGGTATGAACAATCTTTCCTGAGACCAATGGTGGAGCCTGGTCAAGAGGAAGGGCCCCAGAGCTAATTTTGAATTGACTTCTAACCAAGTCTGCAGCTTATTGGTCCATGTTTGGGTTCAAAATAACTATTCTCCAACTGATATATAATCAGACTTGGTCAGGAGTTTGTTGATAAAGCTAAAAATAAGGACATCGAGTTGGGTAATAAGGAATGAGCATAAATCCTAAGTGAAGAAACTCAAAAGCTTCTCTGAGTTATTTTAAAGCCAATTTTTAAATGTCACCTGTGGGGGTTACGTCATTCTGCAAACAGGACATGAACCCTGTCTCTCAGACCTTTAAATGGTTTATAATGACTTAACCAAATTGTCCCTGAAGTGCCTGCAAGAGAACACTCATTGGGTGCCGCATAAGAACCTTCATTGGGTGCCGCATAAGAACCTTCATTGGGTGCCGCATAAGAACCTTCATTGGGTGCCGCATAAGAACCTTCATTGGGTGCCGCATAAGAACACTCATTGGGTGCCGCGTAAGAACACTCATTGGGTGCCGCGTAAGAACACTCATTGGGTGCCGCGTAAGAACACTCATTGGGTGCCGCGTAAGACAGAACAAAGCCAGTGACATCATAGGACGAGATGAAAGGAGTTGGAGAAAGCCGATTCCATCCAAGAGCAAATAAACTCGTACCAGTGACACGTAATGTACAAACATAACAGGGGATTGGCTGCTAAATCTGGCACCCATATCCTACACCAGTGCTGTCCAACTGGCGGCCCGCGACCACCCTCTGTGTGGCCCCCCACCTGTCTGGCTGCTTTGATGGCTTACTCTTGTGTAAGCTTTAAATGGTATCCGTACTGTGATTAACTGCCCCCCCTGCATGGTTCTCACCTCAGATTCAGGCTGTAATCAGGCTGTATTGTTTAAATATGTAATCCCCTGTGTTGTTCACACCTTTTAATCTCTGCATTGTTCACCCCCTGCAGTGTTCACACCTCAGGCTCAGGCTGTAATCACCCATATTGTTCCCCTGTTCACACCTCAGGAGCAGTAGAAACCCACAAATAATCCCTGCACTCTACAAAAAGAACATATACTGAGGTGGTACTACAATTAAAAAGTTTTTTAATATATAGTTATTGTGCAGACTGTAGGAGCAGTGCCAGCATTGTGTCACTGTAGGCTGCCTGTGTGTGCCATACACACACAGGCAGGGTAGGGCAAGCAGAGTATGGCACACAGGCAGCATAGGGCAGGCAGAGTATGGCACACACAGGCCAAGTATGGCACAAACCAGCCAAGAATGGCAAACACAGTGAAAGTATGGCACATGCAGGCAGGGTAGGGAAGGCAGAGTATGGCACACAGGCAGGGTAGGGAAGGCAAAGTATGGCACACACAGGCAGGGTAGGGAAGGCAGAGTATGGCACACACAGGCAGGGTAGGGAAGGCAGAGTATTGCACACACAGGCAGGGTAGGGCAGGCAGAGTATGGCAGGTTTTTGCTTTACTACAACTATTAATATGGGTATGGTCATGTGATAACATGGGTGTGGTTTCAAGTGGGTGCGGTTTAAAAAAGGGGAGTGGTCAAAACTGGCTTCCATTATCGGCCCTCCACCACGTAGGTTGGAAAAATTCCGGCCCTCGGTACCACAGAAGTTGGACAGCACTGTCCTACACAATGCTATACACAGACAATTGTTTTGTCATTTCTGTTACTATAGGCAAAGCAATGTTTTTAAACATATGGCAAAGTTATTTGTTTTAAAAGCACACTTTTCAGTTTTCATTTATATTTATTTGGGATTAGCTGTAAAATTCTTGGTTCTGATTGTTCCAACCTGGGCATCTTACACCTCCCAGGGAAAGGGTGTGCCACAAGGCCACGTCACTGGCATCCCATGCTCTCACAATATTACTTCAGCTCAAGGCTAATGCCTGCAACGAATAAAAAGCTCTCAGGCAATTCTCTTTTAATGCACCCTATTAGAAAAAACCCACTTAGATACACCCAATGTTTAATAGCCCACTGGTTGCTGGCCACTTCTGCCAAGTGATCACACCAAATGGTCTGCTCCTACTCTCCCAGGTCAGTACAGTTTTACCATCCACCCAATATCCAATCTCCAAATATTATGTTTTTAATTCCCTGCTTCCACCAACCAAAGAGTTAAGTCTAGGGCTTCTGTTGGTTCAAGAGGCCAAAACACCACAGAGAACTCGCATAAAAACAATAGGACGGGCCACGTGCACGTCTATTGTACCTCCTTATTTTCTTCTTTTAAGCAGGATAGCCCCCAAAAAAGGAGACCGCAAAATTGTATATGAGTTTTTAGTGGGTGTGAAGAAGCATATTGGGCTGGGATTGGAGGGAGTATGACAATAACGTGGCAAGGAAAACATAATAGACTTAAAGAGAGCACACTAGTTACACTGTACTTATGAGGGGTAACTACTAAGCAGTCATCAGGGGGTACAGTTATTATATCCATAGGGTACACAAGTCATTTAAAGTCATTTTGACTCAACCCTCCCTTTCAACTTTGTTTGGCAGCAGATTTAATTTTTTTCCTCTATATGTTCCTGTGCTTTGCTTCTACTTTTCTCAAATCCATTATTAATATGGAAACCCTGTTATGGACAAACAATGACACGGCCAAACAATCAGGCACCGGAGAATCACCTGACACCTGCTGAGCTCAATCCGGCCTTCATTTTCAAACAAGTGTTTTGAAAAGCAAACACAGTGACGTCACAATGTAGAGATACATTAACCTGCTAATTGTATGTCTAACACTCAACCTACCTGCTACTGTTTAAAGGGGTAGGTCACATTAACTGAACTTTTAGCAAGATGGTAAGAAGAGGAGTTATTCTACAATATACTAAAGTGCTTTAGTGCAGTTTCTACAATAATCACATGGACTGTGGGGGGGAAGGAAGTTGATTGCAATGCAAAGTGCCTCCTTTCCCCAAAGTGTAAGGCTACATGGAAAAATGTGTAAAAATATCTGCTTCCATTCCCCAATGGAAATGCTGAATAAGCAAAGAAAAGCTTCCCAACACTTTCTCCATTTCTCCAGACTTCTGAATCACAGTCACCAAGCAATTAACTAATCAGCAAACAATCTCATTTGGCTAAAGCCCCACCTCCTCACAGTTGGTCGCTATACTACACACCAACACACAGGGAAAAGAATAGAATCCAACTTTGAAATGATGTCACAGAGGGCAATCTATATGCTGTCGCCATGGCTACAGGATGCAGTTGCAATTATCTTCTAAAAGATGCCCTGATTCACAAATCAAGGTGGGGGGGCAGGTCTATGATGTAAATGGCGATTGTCATAATGTTGGAAGACAACATTCAAGCAGAAATAGTGAGTAGGGCATGGTAGAAATGGAGCTTGGAGAGGGGATAGGAGCCAGGCTGGGGGTGGATTGAAGGCGGAGGACAAGTTTTCACAAACTAACGGGGCCCCGGCCCTGGCTGGTATTTTACTGGCGAGACTGGTGAAATATTGGCTGGGTGCATTTTTGTTTAAGTGGTACAACACTTTATGTCTAACATACCCATATTATGTTAATTTTAGCCCTTCCACTTCCCCTACCCCACCCCCCTACAGTTACCGGACAATATCCTTCTACTTTAGTCACTACACTGAGTATTGAGCCTTCATGTTAGGCTGGGGAGGATGAGGATGTAAAGATCCAGTGGACTGGAGGTACATCAGTACTCCGACCAATCACATGCTTGTACTGCCCTCCAGCCTGGCATGATGGCCGCATTCCTACTGCAGCACAACTTGAGCACATCAGTATCACTCTATGTTGGAGTCAAGGGGAGCTCTTTTTGTCACAAGTCAGAACAGACACTCCTATGGCTGCGGGGAGGGGTCACTAAGAACACTCTGCCTAGAGCCAAATAGGCAGGAAGAGAAAGAAGCAGAATGTAAAGAATGCCAGAACAAAAGAATGTGACCCATCTGTTACTACTGCACCTAAAATATACATAAAGCATAGCCTTTCCTTGACTTCCGCTGGGACTGTCGGCACATGTTCCTTTTCAACCGGCTAACCTGCACATACGTGTCCCATCATGCCATTCCCTAGCTATGCGGAGCATCTGAGTGGCACAACACTTTGCCATGTTTGTGCAGAGCTACAGAGAATAACAGACCCTTTCCATTACCATTTTTACTACAAGAAAAACTCCTTTTTGGCACGTAAGCCAAAATTCACATCATTCTAACAAGATTATCTACCAGACCACAGACAATTCTGAACAGCTTCTTAGAGGGACAGTGTGGTTGTGCCAGTAAGAGAACTTGCAATGGGATCATCTCAGGCCTTGTGTGACTTTGTTGTGCATAGACATGTATCCTATGGAATGATCTATATCAGGGATCCCCAACCTCTTAAACTCGTGAGCCACATTCAAATGGAAAAAGCGTTGGAGAGCAACACAAGCATGGAAAAAGTTCCTGGGGGTGCAAATAAGAGCTATAATTGGCTATTTGGTAGCCCCTATGTGGACTGGTAGCTAGTGATGTAGCGAACATCACCGAAAATGTTGACTTTCACCAAAACTCGCGAATATTCGCGAACTTTGCGAACCCCATAGACTTCAATGGGAAGGCGAACTTTAAAACCTAGAAAAGCCATTTCTGGCCAGAAAACTGATTTTAAAGTTGTTTAAAGGGTGCCACGACCTGGACAGTGACATGCAGGAGGGGGATCAAGGGCAAAAACTTCTCTGAAAAATACTTTGTAAAAAAAACGCCAAAAAAAAAACGCCAAAAAATAACGCCAAAAAAACCGCAAGCTATTCCTATGTATATGCATAGGTGATAAAACGAAGCGAAAAAACGCGGCGGAAAAACCAAGGCGAAAAAACGCGGCGCCAAAAAAAAACGCGGCAAACCCAAAGTGGCGAACATCGGCAAAAGTCCGCGAATTTGCGCGAACGCGAACACTTGATGTTCGCGCGAATTAGTTCGCTACATCTCTACTGGTAGCCTATAGTTTGGCTTTACACTGGGTTTTATGCAACCAAAACTTGCTTCCAAGCCAGAAACATGTTGCTCACGAAACACTGGTTGGGGATCACTGATCTAAAATGATGTATTTTATGGTATCTTTATGTAGATAGCAACTCCTGTTTGTATTGATTTCCAAGGAAGTACAATTTACAACATGACCAAGCAGTGTCACAGCCTATTCAGTGACAAAAGACCCAATTAGCAAGTAAATAGAAGGGAGTATCAACAAAGCATTCCGACCGCCCTTGCCACGCCTTTATCTGCCATTGTGCCGCCTTTCCTGGTTATAGCGTTCTTGATACAACTACATCAGCTACGTTTATTATTTGGCTTCGCATTTTATTTTGCTTACTATAAAGAGCTATGCTTCATCTCAGTTAAGGTGGCCATACACTGGCAGATTTCAACAGCCAATTTTGGTCCTTTAGACTGTTTTAGCAGCTTATCTGCCTGTGTACGGAGCCCTCCAACAGGCTTCACTGACCGATATCTGGCCAAAAATCAGGCAGATGTCAATTGGGCAGGCTTGATTTTTCTGTTGAGGCTTATTGATGCAGTCCTCGCTATGACTTTTCATATCTCCTGCATTGTAATGCGATCCTTTGGCTCTAGGACCAAATGATTGCATTAGCACGATATCGCGCACCCAAGGTGGGGACCTTGCCAAATGATTGAATGTGTATGGCCACCTCAACATGGGCCACAAATGGTGGCCATACACTGTAAGATTCACACCTTGCTGCCCTTTAGCTGTTCTCGCAGCATCCCCTGACAGCCATTAGCTGGGGAAATCTCATGGGTCCTACCCAGTAAATACAAACTCTACAGCTGATGGCCAGGATCCAGTCGCCAGTTTATCCACACACCTAGAATACCAACTTGGCTGGAATTTTAACAGCCACTGCCTATTTTAATGTATCATTGGCCTATAGGATTTTCATACCAGGCCAATCAAAATTTAGAGTCACTATGAATGGTTGCAATTTCCAGGTACTAAAAAGCACCAATAACACCAAAAAAACTGAGAACAAACAGGGAGTGGGGGACGCGAGTGGGCAGTCGGGTGGGTGAGTGGGTTGCTCAATACATTTCTTCACTTGTTTCCCGGTACATTCCAGGACACATCCGCTCCTGTCAGAGCCCTCTCTCTCTTTCACTCTGAATATCACTAAATTCCTCTGTAGGGAACACTCTCTCCACCTCTTCAAAAACAAACTTAGATCCCACCTAGAACATTATTTGGTCCAGTCTTGGCTGCCAAACCTTTGTGCACTTTGCCCTCCTATTTATGCCTGTATGTTACCCATCCACTTAGATTGTAAGCTCTACAGGGCAGGGCAAACTCGCTATGGACAGCGCCTAAAGGGTTAAATCAACAGGCGTCTATTTAATCACTTTCAGTTTTAAATGTTACTGTTCCTTTAGTTTTCCAGATTATGAAATATGTCCAACAACTCACCGCAGAGTTTTCCAGCTATACACCACATATAGAAAATGAGCACTGAATGCATGAAATGTATACACTATATATACACATTGTATATACTGTATACACATATGAACCGACTACTGGTGCCGCTGGGGTCACTAATCCAACACAAACAGGTCGCACTGGGACATATTACACATTACACAGTAGAACTGGGTGACAAATGCGTGCAGCAGGATTGGTCGAGTCGAATTTGGATAATGTTATCAGTATAAACACAGCCCATGCCTCCCTGCAAACAGATTTTAGCACTTCCCGATGTACAGAGCAGAGCGTATTATGTAGTTATGTTGCTAGTTATGTATAACGGCCTCTCTCACCTCGTCCCAAATACCAGCCAGTAGCAGCTTAAGCCTCTGTTTGCTCCTCAACACCCCCATGCCTGTACAGAGCAGAGCGGACCATCAGCAGGGAAAGGGTTAAATACAGTGACATTGCTCCCCATGTTACATAAGAAGCTGAATATATAGTTAACCAGGTGTTAACTATTAGCCTATTAATATTCAATCAACACATTTTTCACATTTATTAAAAAACAGTGTAACATCTCAATGAATAGCCAGTTAGGATTGGGATTTCACATATCCCAGTTTCAAAGGGGAGTCAGATCAATGGGATGTGCCGCGAGGAGCCACAGAACTGCAGTCGTTATCCAAAAGCCCCATACACGGGCCAATTGTAGCTGCTGATATTGGTCCCTTAGACTGATTCGGCAGCTTATCGGCCCGTGTAGGGGCAGCAATGACGGGCCTGCCCAACCGATATCTGGCCTGAAATCGGGCAGATATCGATTGGGTAGGTTAAAAAATTTAGTTAGATCGTAGACCGCATCAGCTCTTTGTGCCCTGCGGCTAGTAGGCTACGCAATCTAAAACTTGTGAAGCAAAATGTGCTCGATTTGCCGAAGCAAAAAGCTTTACTCAACAATTCCATTTGTACATCATGTGTAAGTTGCTTTATTCGCTACCTGCCCGCAATGATGCTGGAATCCTGGGAAAGCACTACATTTTGGGTATAAGAAAAGAAAACACAGTATTTCCTGTGATATTTATGGGGTTAGTGTATGTAATAAAAAGAAGGGATGAACAGTTTGGATTCGGCCAAGATTCAGCCTTTTTCAGCAGGATTCAGATTTGCTCAAATCCACATGCCTGGCCAAACCAAATTGACTTTTTGTCACATGGAAGTTGAAACATTTTCTCTTTATCCCTCCCTTACCCCAATTGGCATAAGCAAGTTAGGATTCAGATTCAGTTCAATATTTAGCCAAATCTTTCACAAAGGATTCAGGGTTTGGCCGAATCCTAAAATAGTGGATTCGGTGCATCTCTAAATTAAAGCAGTATCCCATACCAACCAACGAGCAGGTAGCATCTACTGGTCACCAGTTTAAAGCAAATATCTTATGGGTTACTGCTCCTGGGCAAACTTAGTGCCTTTTATTACATACATGTTACAAGTCACAAGCAGCCAATCAGGAAGCCCAGCCCTGACACCTTGAACTGCACCTCCCACACAGCACAGGCGTGATCCCCCCCATGTCTGCATGGCATAACTCAGAAATGAGCCAATCATGTTCTCCAATCCACCGACTGACCTGGCATTATATACAGGCATTACTGTATGTGTGGCTCATGGAAATATATAGATTTCAGACACAACCAAGCCTTCAATTAGCAAAATTCACTTTTACATTACAGTTTTAATCTGTACTCTCGCAGGGCCAGCTGCCCAATGGCACAGAAGTCATTAAGATATTCATTCATTTCTCCTTTCCACAGGGGCGGCGGGATCATTAATGAGAGCATGTTCTGTTTCCCAGCAGGGAAGGCATATTTATAATGTGTTCTCATTCACACCTTCACATTCTGTTCTCTGCACTGCTGGTTCTGACTACTAAAACAATGTAGCTTCTCCATCTCCACTATATGGCCAATAAAGTAAGTCCTAGCAGAGCCTGAAAATCAAGTGTACGGCATTATGCCAAAAAATGGTAAACAAGTCGAGACACTGGGTCTGTTGGGCCACACACTATATAAAAGTTTTCAGACATTGCATCACATTATTTGTGTTACAAACAGATTTATCCTTTTAAAACATGGGAGGGTGTGGTGTGAGCCTACATTCAGTTTTGCACAGTGGCTTCTGAGTTTGGTTACATGGGACACCCACCCAAAGGTTTGTGTGTTTTTGGCATAGCTAAATAACTTATTAATTAATTTAAATAAACATTCCAGGATACACTGATTAAAACAGTTTTTGATTAATGTAACTGCTATGTGTCAGTGTCTGTCTGTCTGTCTGTCCCTTACCATTTTCTTCTTTGATTATTCTTATCAATGAAGCAAGATTAGCATTCAGTCTCTGGGAAGGGACTGTGGCTGTGGGATAGCAGGTATAGTAGGGAGAGATGGTGCCTATAGTAGCAGTGGGATAATAGCCTCTGGGAAGGGACTGGGGCTGTGGGATAGCAGGTATAGTAGGGAGAGATGGTGCCTATAGTAGCAGTGGGATAATAGCCTCTGGGAAGGGACTGGGGCTGTGGGATAGCAGGTATAGTAGGGAGAGATGGTACCTATAGTAGCAGTGGGGGGATAATAGCCTCTGGGAAGGGACTGGGGCTGTGGGATAGCAGGTATAGTAGGGAGAGATGGTGCCTATAGTAGCAGTGGGGGGATAATAGCCTCTGGGAGGGGACTGGGGCTGTGGGATAGCAGGTATAGTAGGGAGAGATAGTGCCTATAGTAGCAGTGGGGGGATAATAGCCTCTGGGAAGGGACTGGGGCTGTGGGATAGCAGGTATAGTAGGGAGAGATGGTGCCTATAGTAGCAGTGGGGGGATAATAGCCTCTGGGAAGGGACTGGGGCTGTGGGATAGCAGGTATAGTAGGGAGAGATGGTGCCTATAGTAGCAGTGGGTGGATAATAGCCTCTGGGAAGGGACTGGGGCTGTGGGATAGCAGGTATAGTAGGGAGAGATGGTGCCTATAGTAGCAGTGGGATAATAGCCTCTGGGAAGGGACTGTGGCTGTGGGATAGCAGGTATAGTAGGGAGAGATGGTGCCTATAGTAGCAGTGGGATAATAGCCTCTGGGAAGGGACTGGGGCTGTGGGATAGCAGGTATAGTAGGGAGAGATGGTGCCTATAGTAGCAGTGGGATAATAGCCTCTGTGAATAGTATATACTATAACAATATATATGTAACATTTAACTTCTGCATTGTCAAATCTGTGATACTTGTATTGTTGTTGTTATACTATTTACAGTAATATACAGCCTTCTGCGGTGCTTACTGGGGGTTATAATTCAACAACAGCTGAATGACAACAGTCAAATTTGTGATACATTCTCACCTTAAATTGACCACAAAATTTATACCTCATAATGATAAAAATAAAGTTTTAACCACCATGTTATTAGCTCGCCCAGCAAAACAAATGCCATTGTACCTACACTCTGCGCTTGGATAGGTAACCAGTCTTAATTATCTAACATAATTAACTATTAATGGGTAAAAATCCTAAGCAGACACAATGGGGAATGTTGAAAATGCCACAAACAGGGGAAGAATATTTGGATTTGGCCCCAATGATGTTGTTTAATTTCATGTCTCTCTCACACGGAGCAGAACATTTCTGCGTTTTCTTGTTCTGGTTTGGGCAAAGTCATAAACATGAGGGCAATTGATTGAAGTCAACTTTTTGGTTTCTAAAATGAACTTTTTGGTCACTGACAACAAAACTTTGTTTTGACTGAACCCGAAATTTGAACCTTGAGTTTATTTCAAACTGCTTCCCCACAGGTCTTGGGTTAAACTACAACTCCCACATCCTAGCTGCTAGTAGTCTGGAATGCCATCAACTGAGCCCTTGTCAGCAGTACATGTTAATATTAATTACCACAATTAGAATTATTTCACCCCCCCCCAACACACATGTAAATGAATAGAACAAAAGGGTAGTTCTGTACAGTGGATTTTTAAACTGGGTGGAAACAAAGGGTTAAAAGTGCCTTGTTAGTACAACCTGGGAAGTGCATTGCTTTTGCAGGTCCCCTTATGCAGGCAATAGAGGCAGGTGTGAGGGATAAGGATAGGTGTAGGGTTTGGTATAGGAATTGGGGTAAGGATAGGGGTAAAGGTAAGGATAAGTATAGGAGTAAGGATAAGGGCATGGGTTTGTATAGGAATAGGGGTAAGGATAAGGAGAGGAAGTAAGGATGGGATGGGAGAATGGTAAGGATGGGATAGGTGTATGATAGGGGTAAAGATAAGGGTAGGGACAGGAATAGGAATAAGGCTAGGGATCGAGGTAAGAGTAGGGCTAAGGGTAAGGTTAGGGATAGGGCTAAGGGTAAGGTTAGGGATAGGGGTAAGACTAGGGATAGGGATAGGGGTAAGACTAGGGATAGGGATAGGGGTAAGACTAGGGATAGGGATAGGGGTAAGACTAGGGATAGGGATAGGGGTAAGACTAGGGATAGGGATAGGGGTAAGACTAGGGATAGGGATAGGGGTAAGACTAGGGATAGGGATAGGGGTAAGACTAGGGATAGGGATAGGGGTAAGACTAGGGATAGGATAGGGGTAAGACTAGGGATAGGGATAGGGGTAAGACTAGGGATAGGGATAGGGGTAAGACTAGGGATAGGGATAGGGGTAAGACTAGGGATAGGGATAGGGGTAAGACTAGGGATAGGGATAGGGGTAAGACTAGGGATAGGGATAGGGGTAAGACTAGGGATAGGGATAGGGGTAAGACTAGGGATAGGGATAGGGTAAGACTAGGGATAGGGGTAAGACTAGGGATAGGGGTAAGACTAGGGATAGGGGTAAGACTAGGGATAGGGGTAAGACTAGGGATAGGGGTAAGACTAGGGATAGGGGTAAGACTAGGGATAGGGGTAAGACTAGGGATAGGGGTAAGACTAGGGATAGGGGTAAGACTAGGGATAGGGGTAAGACTAGGGATAGGGGTAGGGGTAAGGCCAGGGATAGGGCCAGGGATAGGGATATGGATAGGGGTAGGGGTAAGGCCAGGGGTAAGGGTAGGGGTAAGGATAGTGAAAGGTGTAGGGGTAAGAATAGGAATTAGGCTAGGGGTAAGCCTAGGGATAGGGGTAACATAGTAAGTTGGGTTGAAAAAAGACATACGTCCATCACGTTCAACCTTAATGCCTATATATAACCTGCCTAACTTCTAGTTAAGAATAGGGTAAGAATAGGAATTAGGGTAGGGATAGGGACAGGGGTAAGAATAGGAATTAGGCTAGGGGTAAGAATAGGGCTAGGGGTAGGGGTAAGAATAGGAATTAGGCTAGGGGTAGGGGTAGAGATAGGGATAGGGGTAAGAATAGGAATTAGGCTAGGGGTAAGCCTAGGGATAGGGGTAGGTTTCACAAAGCACAGTGGGGCTGTTGGTAGTATGAGTAGCACTGAGCCCAGGGGAGCTGCCTACATTCCAGCTCTGAGACTGGGGGAAAACCACAGACAAACAACTGTTCTTACCTGAGAGGGGATAGGAGCCGGTCGTACCTCCCCCACTACCTCTTCTTCCTCCTTCTTTTCTGGGACCCAGCTAGTGGGGCCCCTGATTTTCTTCCATAGGAGACAATGGCAGAGCTGTTTCTGTACACCTAATCCATGCACACCAATGGCTTCCTCCCTCGCTGGGTTGTCACACCTAACAAACAAGTTTGTCAACTTTCAGGCAGCCTGTTGTTCTCCCAGAGCTGAGACACATTAACACTCACACTGTGTGTTCTCCCTTCTGAGCCCTGGGAGGAAATGAGGCATGAACTGGCTGCAGTCAGGGAGGGCCAGGGTGTGGGGTCATGTGACCTCAGGTAAGGGCAAGGCCTGTAGGTGAGTGCTGGGGTCCTGTAAGACCCTCCCCTCTCCATCACCTCCTCAGCCAGGGGCCACCATCAGCCCTCCCTCCTGTCTCTGCTATAGGAACCTGCTCAGGTTACAGAACTGCTCAGGCAAATAAAGAACAAGAGAGACAAATAGGAACTTCAGGCAAACAAATTAAAGGGTAAATCTCACCTGCCTGCAGGGCAGCACACGTATATAAGGCAACTGGTTGGATGCAGGAGTCACATGATTAGATACAGGGACAGCCAATGCCCTGCTATTCAGTGTAAAGGGAAAATGTGCCTTATTTATTTACAGAGTTTAGTCATTCTATCCCCCCATGAAAAACAATGGAGATAGTAGCTAATTGTCAGCTTAAATCTCCTGCTACACAGTGCTGTCCCTCTCTGTAAAGTGGGAAGTTTGTTTCATCTGCAGATGCATTCACCATTCATTGTAAATACAACAGCACTCCTTGTGGTCAAAAAATATATTGCTTTAGTTTTGTTGAAGAATGCACTTGAGCAATATGGCAGCTCCCACTGTATGCATACGTGCATATATTTAGGGTAAGGACCCATGATGTCTGCTCCCTTTTGAGCTATGGTCCCCATTCTGCCCTCCTGGGGTTTACAATCCCACCGCCCCTGACTGCCCTGGCCCAAGATCCCCTTTATGAACTAACTTTATATTTACCACTAATACAAGAGGGCTGATTCACTAAAGGTCGATAAGTTTTATTGCACGCTTTTTTGTGTTAAAATAGACGCAAAAATTAATGCGCGATTCGCTACAGTATTACCGCATGCGTTAATGTACGCGCCAAAATAATACTAATGCATGATTCACAAACACTTAGACGCGCTAAATATCGCATTAGTCTTTGCAAAAATTAACCCCTACTTGGGGCAGTCGGTAATTATAGAAAAGTACAGTTCCTGAGCTTTTGGCAACACAATACGGACTTTGCAGTGGGATTTATTCAGTCTGTGTTGGCCCCAGAGTGATGCAGCCGCCAGTTTGCAGGGAAATGGGCATTTTCAGTACAGTAATTTTCCGAAAGTAATGGCATCTATGACTAACATGGCGTGCGTGTTTTCGCACGCGGCAAATATTTGTACGCGGTGCGTTGATTAGCGCTCGTTCCATCAAATACCGCACGAAAATAGTCTTCACGACTAAAATAACGCAAACAGCATCGCGTCGAAATTAACGCAAGTATGCTTTTAGTGAATCGTGCGTTAAGACACGAAAAATTAGACGCGATAACATTTTTAATAATAACATTTTAGCGCTCGTTTTAACGACCTTTAGTGAATCAGCCCTAAGGGGTCTGGGGTCAGAGTAGCAGGATGCACCGGGGGAGGCACAAATCATATTAAATAAATAAAAGAATAAATATCAAAGACATGATCCTTATTTTATGTGGTGCTTTTCATAGCCGTAGCAATGGCTACTGTTGCTATTGACACTTGGCACTTCCTGACTCAGAGCCATTGTGATAAATGGGGATTTGCCCAGAGCAGGACAGGAGGCCCACCAGCAGACATGGCAGACCCCTCAGTGTAAGTGCTACAGCATGGTTATTTTAATTTCTCTGCTTTTTTTTACGGTGCCCCCTATTTTCTCATTTATTTACTCCACCTAGGGATCATGTCTGCTCCAGTAAGCGCACACCATTTCTATACTGCCTGCCTTGTTATACTGAAGTTTATGTGCTCGAGGGGCAGTGGGGGCCCACCAATTAAATCTTTTCCATGGACCTGCTGGGCAGGATTTCTTCACCATTCAAGTCAATGGGACAGCACCCTAGGCAAACTAGTGGGGGCCACCTCGCCCCCGCCTCAAGTGAGCTCTCATGTGTATGGTTACACCTGGGGAGGGGGAAATGACAAGCGGGTAGTGGAGAATGGGGAGCAGGCAGCAAGGGGATGGCACACAGGACTGGAGGGCCCCGACTAGGAGTAGGCAGACAGGAGAGGTACATGCCTAGTACCCCCACGCTGTTGCCCTAGGGAGCTGTAGTGTACACGTGTGATATAAACAGTCCCACGTGATGTAACATAATGATTGAAGGGACGAGCAGCAAAATGAATAATGTGGGTGGAGCACTTTAGTGATGCAAAAATGTCCGTCAACCCTCATGAGGAAATTTGTTAATACCTTGCAAAAAAAAAAGGAAAAATGCCTGGGGATCTACTGAGTCACATACGGAATAAAAAGCTCAGGTCGTCCTGCCCTGTGTATTTTTGTAGTGAGAGTTTCATTGTTTCCCCTTGCTTTTCTTTCTAGCGCCTCAGCTTGGCAAGGAAAGCCTATGGCACACTGGGCATTGGGACTGCCATGTCCGGCTACCCCTGCTTGTCATATTATTTATTGGAAAGCACCTTGGCTGATGCACATGTGAGGGGGCAGAGGGACATCTGTGCCATTGGTCTGTAGGACACGGAACCTAAAATCACTACAGCGTGGGATGCCATTGGCATTTCTAATGGTAAAACAGTGATATATCATTAAAATGAAATGATTGCTGATTGCTGTTAATTCTGTTCTTGCATATTGCTCTCACTAGTGCAGTATTCTGTTTTTATTCAGGTATGGGACATATTATCCAGAGCAGTGCTGTCCAACTGGCGGCCCGCGACCCCCCTCTGTGTGGCCCCCCACCTGTATGGCTGCTTTGATGGCTTACCTTTGAGTAAGCATTAAATGGTATCAGTACTGAGATTAACTGGCCCCCTGCATGGTTCTCACCTCAGATTCAGGCTGTAATCCCCCTGTATTGTTTAAAAATGTAATCCCCTGTATTTTTCACACCTTTTAGTTTCTGCATTGTTCACCCCATGCAGTGTTCACACCTCAGGCTGTAATCACCCACATTGTTCACTTCTTCACACCTCAGACATAGGTACTGTAGGCAGAGTATGGCACATACAGCCAGCATAGGGCAGGTAGAGTATGGCACATACAGGCAGCATAGGTCAGGGAGGGTATGGCACACACAGGCAGGGTAGGGCAGGCAGAGTATGGCACACACAGGCAGGGTAGGGCAGGCAGAGTATGGCACACACAGGCAGGGTAGGGCAGGCAGAGTATGGCACACACAGGCAGGGTAGGGCAGGCAGAGTATGGCACACAGAGGCAGCATAGGGAAGGCAGAGTATGGCACACACAGTCAGGGTAGGGCAGGCAGAGTATGGCACGCACAGTCAGGGTAGGGCAGGCAGAGTATGGCACACACAGGAAGGGTAGGGCAGGCAGAGTATGGCACACACAGTCAGGTTAGGGCAGGCAGAGTATGGCACACACAGGCAGGGTAGGGCAGGCAGAGTATGGCACACAGAGGCAGCATAGGGAAGGCAGAGTATGGCACACACAGGCAGGTTAGGACAGGCAGAGTATGGCACACACAGACAGCATAGGACAGGCAGAGTGCTGCCTGTGTGTGCCATACTCTGCTTGCCCTATGCTGCTTGTGGGAGGTGAACGTGGCAGGAGTTTGTTGTGGGAGTTTGTTAGCAGTTGGAAATAGCCATTAAATGGTCCCAAAGGTGTGTAATTATGTACTGGGGGTTGCTCTGCTATCCACAGGGGAGGAGGAGGCATATGGAATTTAAGGGTATATCTTAATATGACATAATTCTTTCACATATGAATGATGGTTGATATCCCCACAGTAAGGACCAAGCATTTGGGATTTTGCTGTGCTACCACAATTGTGATAAAATAGGTGTGGTTTGAAGTGGGTGTGGTTTGAAAAAGGGGAGTGGTCAAAACTGGCTTCCATTAGCGGCCCTCCACCATGTATGTTAGAGAAATTCCGGCCCTCGGCACCGCAGAAGTTGGACAGCACTGATCCAGAGTGCTCAGGAACTGGGGTTTTCTAGATAATGGATCTTTATGTAATGTAGATGCCCATACCTTAAGTCTATTAAAAAATGTATTTAAACAGTAAATAAACCCAATAGGATTATTTTGCCTCCAATAAGGATGAAGTACATGGCACTGTTTTATAATTACATCAAAAGAGGGAATCATTTTTGTAAATTTTAATTTTGACATTTGATTAACGCGGTTAACTTTTAGTATGATGCAGTTCTATTTTGAGACAGTTTGCAATTGGTCTTCATTTTTTAAATTTTTGAATTAGCTTTTTGCTCAGCAGCTCCCCAGTTTGGAATTTCAGCAGCTATCTGGTTGCTAGCATTCACTTTAACCTAGTAACCAGGCAGTGTTTTGAAAGAGAGACAGGAATATGATTAGAGGGGGGGCCTAAATATAAGTACTAAATAATAACAATAAAATTTTACCCTTACAGACGAATAGCTTTTGGCTGCCGGGGTCTGTGACCCACATTTGAAAGTTGGAAAGGGTCAGAAAAGGAAGGCAAATAATTCAAAAACTATGAAAAATAAAAAATGAAGAACAATTGAAAAGTTGCTGAGAATAGGACATTATATAACATACTCAACGTTAACCTAAAGGTGACCCACCGCTTAATTAAATGTGCAGTATCCCCACCCTAAATACAACTACTGTGATGCAACTACCATACAGCAGACCCTATAGGTACTGCAGGGACCCAGACCACAGGCTCTGCTATATGCTAGCCCCCCTCCTAAGCCCCTTATGCTGCTTTAAAGGAACAGTAACACCAAAAAATGAAAGTGTATAAAAGTAACTAAAATATAATGTGCTGCTGCCCTGCACTGGTAAAAGTTGTGTGTTTACTTCAGAAAGTCTACTATAATTTATATAAATAAGCTGCTATGTAGCCATGGGGGCAGCCATTCAAAGGAGAAAAGGCACAGGCACATAGCAGATAACAAATAAAACACTATTGTATTCTACAGAGCTTATCTGTTATCTGCTATGTAACCTGTGCCTTTTCTCCTTTTTTCCAGCTTGAATGGCTGCCCCCGTGGCTACACAGCAGCTTATTATATAAATTATAGTAGTGTTACTGTAACAAACACCCCCGTTTTACCATTGCAGGGCAACAGTGCATTATATTTTTATTACTTTAAAGCTCTTTCATTTTTTTGGTGGTCCTTTAATTCAGCTTGTATGTGCTGGACAGGTGGCCTGGCCCTTCTATGTTGCGCCACTCCTAAAACAGTTTTGTGCAAAATGAAAGAAAATGCAATGAATTCTAAGCAACTTTCCAATATACTGTATATACTCGAATATAAGCCTAGTTTTTCAGCACCCAAAATGTGCTGAAAAAGTCACCCTCGGCTTATACTCGAGTCGGGTGCCATGGGTCTCTCCAGACTAGCACCCTCTGTCCTTTGTGTGCAAATTAGGCCACCCGCAACCAGACCCTCCAGTGCCCTGTCCCACTCCCAAATTCATCTCCCATCCTCACCTGTCCCATTCTGCACTAGACATTGCACTTTATATTCTATATAAACCATAGTTTTGAAGGATTTTAACTCTTTGTGTTTTAGCTTGGTTGCTGATTGAGCTAAGGGAGTAGTACTCTTAAGGTATCATTGTTGATACCATATTGTTTTTGTTGACCTTCTTCTCCACTTACAGAGCTAGTTTAGTGTTTAGTGTTTATTTAGAAACATATGCCCCACTGATGCCTCATATAATGTAATTTTATTGGTATTTATTTTGATTATTAAAACTTAGCAGTAGCTGCTGCATTTCCCACCCTAGGCTAATACTCGAGTCAATACGTTTTTCCAGTTTTCTTAGGTACCTCGGCTTATATTCGGTTCGGCTTATACTCGAGTATACTCGAGTAAAAGATGTTTCCAAGTTCTTTTAAAAAAATATTTCTAAATATAATTACAATTAAAAGCAGTATTTATCCCTTCGTTTTCTATGGTTATGACTCTTGAAGCAATGCAGCAGAATGTAGTTCTCATGGAGGTTGGTTAATCAGCTGGCTTCTGCTACATTTCAAGAGTCAGAACCAGCATTGCACAGAATATAAAGGCATAGAGATACTGCTTACACCTACAAATAACCGACCATTGACATAAATATTGGAATGTTCTTTTATTATGGAAAAACAGTTTTCTGGTTGGACTCCAAGGGGCCTATTCACTAAAGTACGATTGTGTCCGAATGCTTAAAATTCATATTTTTTCAAAGTTTTAGAACTGTGCGCATTTTCTGTGATTTTTTAGTTAATTTCCGCAACTTTTTCGTACTTTGAAACAATTTTTGTGCCAAAATCGTATTCTTGAAACGAGAGTGCCATTGAGCCCTATGGGAGGCTTTCCTTGGGCCGGGTTGGAGCTGCAGAGTGCCATTGAGCCCTATGGGAGACTTTCCTTGGGCCGGGTTGGAGCTGCAGAGTGCCATTGAGCCCTATGGGAGGCTTTCCTTGGGCCGGGTTGGAGCTGCAGAGTGCCATTGAGCCCTATGGGAGACTTTCCTTGGGCCGGGTTGGAGCTGCAGAGTGCCATTGAGCCCTATGGGAGGCTTTCCTTGGGCCGGGTTGGAGCTGCAGAGTGCCATTGAGCCCTATGGGAGACTTTCCTTGGGCCGGGTTGGAGCTGCAGAGTGCCATTGAGCCCTATGGGAGACTTTCCTTGGGGCGGGTTGGAGCTGCAGAGTGCCATTGAGCCCTATGGGAGGCTTTCCTTGGGCCGGGTTGGAGCTGCAGAGTGCCATTGAGCCCTATGGGAGGCTTTCCTTGGGCCGGGTTGGAGCTGCAGAGTGCCATTGAGCCCTATGGTAGACTTTCCTTGGGCCGGGTTGGAGCTGCAGAGTGCCATTGAGCCCTATGGGAGACTTTCCTTGGGCCAGGTTGGAGCTGCAGAGTGCCATTGAGCCCTATGGGAGACTTTCCTTGGGCCGGGTTGGAGCTGCAGAGTGCCATTGAGCCCTATGGGAGACTTTCCTTGGGCCGGGTTGGAGCTGCAGAGTGCCATTGAGCCCTATGGGAGACTTTCCTTGGGCCGGGTTGGAGCTGCAGAGTGCCATTGAGCCCTATGGAAGGCTTTCCTTGGGCCAGGTTGGAGCTGCAGAGTGCCATTGAGCCCTATGGAAGGCTTTCCTTGGGCCAGGTTGGAGCTGCAGAGTGCCATTGAGTCCTATGGGAGACTTTCCTTGGGCCGGGTTGGAGCTGCAGAGTGCCATTGAGCCCTATGGAAGGCTTTCCTTGGGCCAGGTTGGAGCTGTAGAGTGCCATTGAGCCCTATGGGAGACTTTCCTTGGGCCGGGTTGGAGCTGCAGAGTGCCATTGAGCCCTATGGGAGGCTTTCCTTGGGCCAGGTTGGAGCTGCAGAGTGCCATTGAGCCCTATGGGAGACTTTCCTTGGGCTGGGTTGGAGCTGCAGAGTGCCATTGAGCCCTATGGAAGGCTTTCCTTGGGCCGGGTTGGAGCTGCAGAGTGCCATTGAGCCCTATGGGAGGCTTCCAAAATCATGCACCGAAGGATCAAAGTCAGAAAGGTTTTTGCGCCATTTACGATCGTTTGGATACGAAAATTTCAGAACTTTCAAATCGTACCACAATATTTTCGTACGACCATGATTTTCGTATTTGATACGAATTTTTCCTAAACGTACTTTTCAAACTCAGACTTTGATAAATCAGCCCCTTAATCTCGACATCAATTTATTGCAGGGGTCGGGAACCTTTTTGGCTGAGAGAGCCATAAACACCACATATTTTAAAATGTAATTCCGTGAGAGCCAGGATCGCGTTCGCATGGGCCGCTGGCTTCTTGGGTGGTTATTTTACACCCCGCTGCTCCATAAGCACCAAAATTAGGCTGCTGTAAGCTCAATAGAGCAAAGGCTTTGTCTGTGGGTTAGAAGCTGGAAGTGCAGTATAAGAGAAAATACCTAATCCTAATAACTATGATTTAGAGACATCTGTTTCTGGATTTGGGCAGAGATTTTCTTGTGTCATAAAACAGGTTAAAAAAGAAGAGTAACCTGCAGGGTGTGCCACAAACAGCACTTCCCTCTGTTTGGCTCCAGGCTGGGCTAAAGAAAGAGCCCTATAAAAGCCTGGGAGGAGGTCTGGGGAAGGTGCAGTCACCTGAAACTCCCACGCCACCTTCAGTACTGGGAGTCCCTCATTTGCTTTGCTCCGCTGTACAGATAGAGAAAGCCCAGAATAATGTGTTTCAGCCCTTACCGATATATGAAATGGTGCCCAAGCAAAATCAGAGCCATCAATAGAATAGCCCTATGAACTACAAATCCCAGAATCAGAGCTATCAATAGAATAGCCCTATGAACTACAAATCCCAGAATCAGAGCTATCAATAGAATAGCCCTATGAACTACAAATCCCAGAATCAGAGCTATCAATAGAATAGCCCTATGAACTACAAATCCCAGAATCAGAGCTATCAATAGAATAGCCCTATGAACTACAAATCCCAGAATCAGAGCTATCAATAGAATAGCCCTAGAAACTACAAATCCCAGAATCAGAGCTATCAATAGAATAGCCCTAGAAACTACAAATCCCAGAATCAGAGCTATCAATAGAATAGCCCTATGAACTACAAATCCCAGAATCAGAGCTATCAATAGAATAGCCCTAGAAACTACAAATCCCAGAATCAGAGCTATCAATAGAATAGCCCTTTGAACTACAAATCCCAGAATCAGAGCTATCAATAGAATAGCCCTATGAACTACAAATCCCAGAATCAGAGCTATCAATTGAATAGCCGTATGAACTACAAATCCCAGAATCAGAGCTATCAATAGAATAGCCCTATGAACTACAAATCCCAGAATCAGAGCTATCAATAGAATAGCCCTATGAACTACAAATCCCAGAATCAGAGCCATCAATAGAATAGCCCTATGAACTACAAATCCCACAATCAGAGCCATCAATAGAATAGCCCTATGAACTACAAATCCCACAATCAGAGCTATCAATAGAATAGCCCTATGAACTACAAATCCCACAATCAGAGCCATCAATTGAATAGCCCTATGAACTACAAATCCCAGAATCAGAGCTATCAATTGAATAGCCGTATGAACTACAAATCCCAGAATCAGAGCTATCAATTGAATAGCCCTATGAACTACAAATCCCAGAATCAGAACTATCAATAGAATAGCCGTATGAACTACAAATCCCAGAATCAGAGCTATCAATTGAATAGCCGTATGAACTACAAATCCCAGAATCAGAGCTATCAATAGAATAGCCCTATGAACTACAAATCCCAGAATCAGAGCTATCAATTGAATAGCCCTATGAACTACAAATCCCAGAATCAGAGCTATCAATAGAATAGCCGTATAAACTACAAATCCCAGAATCAGAGCTATCAATTGAATAGCCGTATGAACTACAAATCCCAGAATCAGAGCTATCAATTGAATAGCCGTATGAACTACAAATCCCAGAATCAGAGCTATCAATTGAACAGCCGTATGAACTACAAATCCCACAATCAGAGCTATCAATTGAATAGCCGTATGAACTACAAATCCCAGAATCAGAGCTATCAATTGAATAGCCGTATGAACTACAAATCCCAGAATCAGAGCTATCAATTGAATAGCCGTATGAACTACAAATCCCAGAATCAGAGCCATCAATAGAATAGCCGTATGAACTACAAATCCCAGAATTCCCCAAGAGCCACCAGGTGCTGCAGCAAAACTCAGCGTTGTCTGCAGGGCTGCACATTTGGTTCTGCACTGGCAAATGTAATTATCAATCCCACATTGCGACATGAAAGAGGAATTGGAAGCAGCTCATTTGACTGAATAGGTATCAGCCGCACAGTCCCTATTGTAAAGGAGCTCTGTGCTTTTTAGACTCTGACATCAAAGAAGTCAATGCTGGCAAGGACTCTGCTCAGCTTCTGATGCCAACCCGCTGTCTTAAAGGAACAGAAACATCAAAAAATGAACGTGTTAATTAAACATAAAATAGTTAAAATATAATGTACTGTTGCCCTGCACTGGTACAGCTGGGGTGTTTGCTACAGAAACCCTACTATAGTTTATATAAATACCCCGCTGTGTAGCTCCGGGGGCAGCCATTCCTGCACCGGTACAGCTGGGGTGTTTGCTACAGAAACCCTACTATAGTTTATATAAATACCCCGCTGTGTAGCTCCGGGGGCAGCCATTCCTGCACTGGTACAGCTGGGGTGTTTGCTACAGAAACCCTACTATAGTTTATATAAATACCCCGCTGTGTAGCCCCGGGGGCAGCCATTCCTGCACTGGTACAGCTGGGGTGTTTGCTACAGAAACCCTACTATAGTTTATATAAATACCCCGCTGTGTAGCCCCGGGGGCAGCCATTCCTGCACTGGTACAGCTGGGGTGTTTGCTACAGAAACCCTACTATAGTTTATATAAATACCCTGCTGTGTAGCCCCGGGGGCACCCATTCCTGCACTGGTACAGCTGGGGTGTTTGCTACAGAAACCCTACTATAGTTTATATAAATACCCCGCTGTGTAGCCCCGGGGGCAGCCATTCCTGCACCGGTACAGCTGGGGTGTTTGCTACAGAAACCCTACTATAATTTATATAAATACCCCGCTGTGTAGCCCCGGGGGCAGCCATTCCTGCACCGGTACAGCTGGGGTGTTTGCTACAGAAACCCTACTATAATTTATATAAATACCCCGCTGTGTAGCCCCGGGGGCAGCCATTCCTGCACCGGTACAGCTGGGGTGTTTGCTACAGAAACCCTACTATAGTTTATATAAATACCCCGCTGTGTAGCTCCGGGGGCAGCCATTCCTGCACCGGTACAGCTGGGGTGTTTGCTACAGAAACCCTACTATAGTTTATATAAATACCCCGCTGTGTAGCCCCGGGGGCAGCCATTCCTGCACTGGTACAGCTGGGGTGTTTGCTACAGAAACCCTACTATAGTTTATATAAATACCCCGCTGTGTAGCCCCGGGGGCAGCCATTCCTGCACTGGTACAGCTGGGGTGTTTGCTACAGAAACCCTACTATAGTTTATATAAATACCCTGCTGTGTAGCCCCGGGGGCAGCCATTCCTGCACTGGTACAGCTGGGGTGTTTGCTACAGAAACCCTACTATAGTTTATATAAATGCCCCGCTGTGTAGCCCCGGGGGCAGCTGTTCCTGCACTGGTACAGCTGGGGTGTTTGCTACAGAAACCCTACTATAGTTTATATAAATACCCTGCTGTGTAGCCCCGGGAGCAGCCATTCCTGCACTGGTACAGCTGGGGTGTTTGCTACAGAAACCCTACTATAGTTTATATAAATACCCCGCTGTGTAGCCCCGGGGGCAGCCATTCCTGCACTGGTACAGCTGGGGTGTTTGCTACAGAAACCCTACTATAGTTTATATAAATACCCTGCTGTGTAGCCCCGGGGGCAGCCATTCCTGCACTGGTACAGCTGGGGTGTTTGCTACAGAAACCCTACTATAGTTTATATAAATACCCCGCTGTGTAGCCCCGGGGGCAGCCGTTCCTGCACTGGTACAGCTGGGGTGTTTGCTACAGAAACCCTACTATAGTTTATATAAATACCCCGCTGTGTAGCCCCGGGGGCAGCCATTCCTGCACTGGTACAGCTGGGGTGTTTGCTACAGAAACCCTACTATAGTTTATATAAATACCCCGCTGTGTAGCCCCGGGGGCAGCCATTCCTGCACTGGTACAGCTGGGGTGTTTGCTACAGAAACCCTACTATAGTTTATATAAATACCCCGCTGTGTAGCCCCGGGGGCAGCCATTCCTGCACTGGTACAGCTGGGGTGTTTGCTACAGAAACCCTACTATAGTTTATATAAATACCCCGCTGTGTAGCCCCGGGGGCAGCCATTCCTGCACTGGTACAGCTGGGGTGTTTGCTACAGAAACCCTACTATAGTTTATATAAATACCCCGCTGTGTAGCCCCGGGGGCAGCCGTTCCTGCACTGGTACAGCTGGGGTGTTTGCTACAGAAACCCTACTATAGTTTATATAAATACCCTGCTGTGTAGCCCCGGGGGCAGCCATTCCTGCACTGGTACAGCTGGGGTGTTTGCTACAGAAACCCTACTATAGTTTATATAAATACCCCGCTGTGTAGCCCCGGGGGCAGCCATTCCTGCACTGGTACAGCTGGGGTGTTTGCTACAGAAACCCTACTATAGTTTATATAAATACCCCGCTGTGTAGCCCCGGGGGCAGCCGTTCCTGCACCGGTACAGCTGGGGTGTTTGCTACAGAAACCCTACTATAGTTTATATAAATACCCCGCTGTGTAGCCCCGGGGGCAGCCATTCAAGCAGGAAAAAAGGAGAAAAGGTTTAGGGCTCTGGCACACGGGGAGATAAGTCGCCCGCGGAAAAACAGGGAGTTTTGCCGCGGGCGACTAATCTCCCCGTGTGCCAGAGCCCTTAGGTTACATAACGGATAACAGATAAAATGCCATTGTGTTCTACAGGCTTTATCTGTTATCTGCTATATATATACTATAGTTGATATAAGCTGTGTTTATATAAACTATAGTAGGGTTTCTGAAGCAAACACACAAGTTTACCAGTGCAGGGCAACAGTACATTATAGTTTAATTACTACATTTTCATTTTTTGGAGTTACCCAGGGAGTTGCCAGGAGAAAGCCAGGGCAAAACATTTTGTTGTGATGTAAATTTACATTTTCTGTGAGCGTTTGCATTTATAGGGAAAGATTATAAAAACTAATTAATGACCTTTTGGAAAAAAAAACTTTTTGGGGGGGATTTATTTTCTCGTGCCAAAACACTTGTGAAAGTTTTGTACAGTTTACAAATTCTCCAAAGACAGGCTTTGGGCAAACATTAATCAGGTGTAAGTCAAGAAATGTGTTTCAATGGCTAAATAATTTGGTCTCTCCCCCTAACAGGGATAGGGGTAACTTACTATATGCAGTGCGGGGCACAAAGGGCAAAAACAGGGTGGGTTGTGACCATTAGAAGAAAAGTAAATATTGCCCTTTTACATCTTTTCTTTTGAGCCGCCATTTTGTGCTGGGCTGTGTGCTCCCTCAGAGATCAGCTGACAGGAAGTAGTGTTGGAGTAAAATGCAGAACTCTGTCCATTCATTGGCTGATGGGACCTAGCATGTATGTGTGCCTTGGCTTGTTTGTGTGCACTGTGACTCCTATGATCCCAGGGGGCGGCCCTTAGTACTTAAAATGGCAGTTTTCTATTTAGGATTACCCAATGGCACATACTACTGAAAAAGTATATTTATATGAAAATGGTTTATTTGGATGAAGCAGGGTTTTACATATGAGCTGTTTAAGCAATTTGCAGACCTACATTGTTTAGAGGCAAATTTTGCTTTAATATATTTTGGGAACCGTGTGACTAATCCTTCATCACTAAGGCAGTAACAAGCTAAATACTCAGATGCTAATGAGCCCAAAAGGAGACCAAAGCAAACACTTAGGTTATTATCAGATGATTAAACAGGGATTATCTATGCTCTGAAGCAAAAAGCTTTAGCAGAACATTTGAGCTGACTGATTGGTGACGTGGCTTCTTGTGCTGAACTTTAAGGAAATGAAAAAAGCAGAAAATACAGGAATATGGAAAGAAGTACTGTTCTGCCCCCAATAAGGGGTAATTATATCTTAGTTGGGATCAAGTACAAGGTACTGTTTTATTATTACAGAGAAAAGGGAATCATTTAACCATTAAATAAACCCAATAGGGCTGTTCTGCCCCAATAAGGGGTAATTATATCTTAGTTGGGATCAATTACAGGTACTGTTTTATTATTACAGAGAAAAGGGAATCATTTAACCATGAAATAAACCCAATAGGGCTGTTCTGCCCCCAATAAGGGGCAATTATATCTTAGTTGGGATCAAGTACAGGTACTGTTTTATTATTACAGAGAAAAGGGAATCATTTAACCATTAAATAAACCCAATAGGGCTGTTCTGCCCCAATAAGGGGTAATTATATCTTAGTTGGGATCAAGTACAGGTACTGTTTTATTATTACAGAGAAAAGGGAATCATTTAACCATGAAATAAACCCAATAGGGCTGTTCTGCCCCCAATAAGGGGTAATTATATCTTAGTTGGGATCAAGTTCAGGTACTGTTTTATTATTACAGAGAAAAGGGAATCATTTAACCATGAAATAAACCCAATAGGGCTGTTCTGCCCCCAATAAGGGGCAATTATATCTTAGTTGGGATCAAGTACAGGTACTGTTTTATTATTACAGAGAAAAGGGAATCATTTAACCATGAAATAAACCCAATAGGGCTGTTCTGCCCCCAATAAGGGGCAATTATATCTTAGTTGGGATCAAGTACAGGTACTGTTTTATTATTACAGAGAAAAGGGAATCATTTAACCATGAAATAAACCCAATAGGGCTGTTCTGCCCCCAATAAGGGGCAATTATATCTTAGTTGGGATCAAGTACAGGTACTGTTTTATTATTACAGAGAAAAGGGAATCATTTAACCATGAAATAAACCCAATAGGGCTGTTCTGCCCCCAATAAGGGGCAATTATATCTTAGTTGGGATCAAGTACAGGTACTGTTTTATTATTACAGAGAAAAGGGAATCATTTAACCACTAAATAAACCCAATAGGACTGTTCTGCCCCCAATAAGGGGTAATTATATCTTAGTTGGGATCAAGTACAGGTACTGTTTTATTATTACAGAGAAAAGGGAATCATTTAACCATTAAATAAACCCAATAGGGCTGTTCTGCCCCCAATAAGGGGTAATTATATCTTAGTTGGGATCAAGTACAGGTACTGTTTTATTATTACAGAGAAAAAGGAATCGGAGCTTTCTGGATAATGGGTTTCCAGATAAGGAATCCCATACCTGTAATGAATACTAAACCTACTGTAGAGCAGAGAGCACCAAGTTCCCAGTTCAGATGAGGCCAGCGGCATGCCACCCCCAGATTTTTGCCTCCCTCGGCCCAGGCCTTTGTAGCCTTCCCACAAATCTGGGCCTGGAGGTTTAGCAGCCCCATAACAGTAATGATCCAGGCTTCAAAGTTGCCCCCAGCAGCTTCCTATCTTGTATCCAAGCCATGTTTTGAGTGTCAGTGGCACTGCACATGCTCAATGTGCTCTGGGCAGCCTTTAGTGTAGGGGTTGGCCAAAATTATCAAGCAGAAAATAAGTTTTGTCTGTCATAGAAGCTGATGCTACAGGGCTGATTCTTACATTCTGAAGTAGAATGCACTGGTTTCTTAGCTGCCATGTAATGTGAATCTGAATTAATTACTATTCAGGCCTGTGTCATGAATTTAATAAGAAGTATGTATATATATATATATAGAACTATAGATCTTAATTATCTGTAGGAAGAAGAACAGGAAGCAACCGCTGGAAATCCCAATAGGACAAAGTTCCAGTCAGTGAGACTATCATCATGCAAATCCAGGGAGGGGACACACAATAATGTGACTCCTATAGGGAAGCATTTATCTGCTGCGTCTTGATAAAATAGTAAAGATATTCCTGTAGAAATAGAAGGAGAAAAGATGCCATCAATAAACACTAATAGAGACAAAAGAGACACTGTTAAAGTTTATTAGTTTATTATATGAATTCATAGTCATTGTTCAATACATTTGTATTCATTTTTGATGTAATATATATATATATATATATATTTTCTTTTTTTTTTTTTTTTGCATTGTAACATTTTTTTTAATTTGGCCATATAAGCCCTATTTGGAGGTTTCTAGGCTTTACAGGTTCAGTTACACTCGTGGGCCAGCCTTTGGTTAGCCTTCCCTGTGTAAACTTGGGAGAGAAAGACATATCCTGTTGAAATAAAGATAAATGTTATTTTATTTGGTTGGTACTTTTCCCATTTTTCTAAGTGAACAAGCAGGTTGTTCAAGTTGCAGCATGGAAAGATCTGTCAGTGCCTCCAGTTTGATAGCCTGGGTTATTGTTGTATGTGGGCAGATTAACTACTTGAAAGGTTCTTTCCAGTCAAGCTGAACAATGAAGGAAATGCCCATCCCTAACCTGCTGTTTGTCTAGCATGGCAAATAATGGCTTGTGTTACAAAAGCTGTCACTGCGATGGGTGGGAGTTGTAGTTTGCCAATATGAGGTGCTGAGCTGGAAAAAAGATGTAGGGAGCTGTAGTTTGGGTGCTGGGGTGCTGACATGTTCAGTTGGTTTTGCACAGAGCAGCAATCTGGCCTGACTGGAACTGGAATAAATAACATTTAATTGCAGCAGTGGGTGAAGCTCGTTGGTACAATCACATCATATTTGGTACATTCCGGCAGATAGTGTTTGCTTGGAAGCAATAATGGACCCAGGGTTAATCGTGCAGTAACGTGTTTTTATAAGAAGCCTTGTTTGCTGGGATTTGTAAGCAGTAACCTTTACCTTGTTCCATTGTGAAGAGATGGAATCCTAACCACATATATATCCCTATTCAGGGTGCCACAGCCTTGTGACCTGTGCTCTGATAAACTTCAGTCACACTTTACTCCCAGTAGGTATCAGAATAGCACTCAATAGTAAGAAATCCAAGTCCGGCTTGGGACTCCTTCAGTTACATGGGAGTAGGAGAAACAATAGGTTAGCTGTAAGCAGTTCTAATGTGTAGCGCTGGCTCCTTCTGAAAGCTCAGACTCAGGCACACTTTACTGCTGCGCTGCAAGTTGGAGTGATACCCCCCCCCCCAGCAGCCGATCAGCAGAACAATGGGAAGGGAGCAAGATAGCAGCTCCCAGTAGGTATCAGAATAGCACTCAATAGTAAGAAATCCAAGTCCGGCTTGGGACTCCTCCAGTTACATGGGAGTAGGAGAAACAATAGGTTAGCCGAAAGCAGTTCTAATGTGTAGCGCTGGCTCCTTCTGAAAGCTCAGACTCAGGCACACTTTACTGCTGCGCTGCAAGTTGGAGTGATATCCCCCCCCAGCAGCCGATCATCAGAACAATGGGAAGGGAGCAAGATAGCAGCTCCCAGTAGGTATCAGAATAGCACTCAATAGTAAGAAATCCAAGTCCGGCTTGGGACTCCTCCAGTTACATGGGAGTAGGAGAAACAATAGGTTAGCTGAAAGCAGTTCTAATGAGTAGCGCTGGCTGAAAGCTCAGACTCAGACACAATGCACTGAGATGGCGCCTACGCACCAATATTACAGCTACAAATACATTTGTTGGTTCAAGAATAAAATGTTAAATGGCAGAGGGAATTAGTTACTATGTAAACAGTGTCATTTAGAAATAAAAATTACCCCATAAAAATCATAACAGAATCCCTTAAAGAAACATGCACTACAACTTGTGCACCATACACCATAAAGGTCACAAAAACATATACATTGTATAGCCCACTTACATGCACAGCTTCAATAACATTATTATACTATAGGCACAATTTCAATAAGTCAGCCCTTATCTAAGTCTGGCACACTGAATTCACTAGTGATGAGCGAATCTGTCCCTCATGAAAATTTGTCGAATGCATTAAAGTTTTTTTAAGCTTTTTCCACGCAAAATACATTGGACTCTATGGGCAGTTTTTGCAGTGGTGACATTTTTGTTACAGCAACTTTTTTAACTGTATTAAAGGGTCGCGGCATTAGGACGGTTGGGAACCACTGGTCTAAGGCAACAAAATAGGCCTGATCTCGACTGGGCAGATTTGATTTTCTGCCGGATTGGGGACCACATCAGCTTGTTGATGCAGGCTTTGGTCCAATGGCCCATATACGTACAGTTTTAATTTGGTGGGCATATGGGGAGAAGATCCTGGTGTATGGACCCCTCTACCCAAAAAAAGTAAACTGTTCCATGCATCCAAAGGGGCTTATTTACATAAATAGTTTTAGAGCTTCTATAGGAAACAGTTTTATTACAAGTGCAATAGAAAAGTATGGGGCTGATTCACTAAAGGTCGGTAACGCTTATCGCCTACTTTTTTGCATTAAAAAGTGCGTGATAATTAAGTACCGATTCATCAAAGTCATTTCGCATGCGTTAAGACGCATATCGCATGGGCAAAAAACAACTGCACCGCGTTATTTCTATCGCATTGTGTTAAGTAGCGAATAGAAATAATACTAACGCATGATTCACAAACACATATGAAGCGTTAAATGTGCAAAATATCGTGTTAATCTGTGCGAATATTAACCCCTACTTGGGGCAGGCGGTAATTATAGAAAAGTACAGTTCCTGAGCTTTTGGCAACACAATACGGACTTTGCAGTGGGATTTATTCCAGTCTGTGTTGGCCCCAGAGTGACGCAACCGCCAGTAATGGTTACGTGCGTAATATCATGCGCTAATATTGTACGCAGCAAAATATATTGCGCACAGCGGGAAATAACGCACGCGGCGGGAAATAACGCAAGAAATTCGCTCATTGCGAGTTAAATAACGCAAAGAACATCGCTTCTTAATTATGACAAGTGTCCTTATAGTGAATTAAGTGTTAAAGGAACAGTAACACCAAAAAATAAAAGTGCATTATATTTTTATTACTTTAAAGCTCTATTGCCCTGCACTGGTAAAACTGGTGTGTTTGCTACAGTAACACTACTATAATTTATATAATAAGCTGCTGTGTAGCCCCGGGGGCAGCCATTCAAGCTGGAAAAAAGGAGAAAAGGCACAGGTTACATAGCAGATAACAGATAAGCTCTGTAGAATACAATAGTGTTTTATCTGTTATCTGCTATGTGCCTGTGCCTTTTCTCCTTTGAATGGCTGCCTCCATGGCTACATAGCAGCTTATTTATATAAATTATAGTAGACTTTCTGAAGTAAACACACAACTTTTACCAGTGCAGGGCAGCAGCACATTATATTTTAGTTACTTTTATACACTTTCATTTTTTGGTGTTGTTCCTTAAAGTTCCTTAAAGTCGCAAAAAATAAGAAGTGATACGATTTTTAACGCATGCTATAAATAGCGCTCCTTATTTCAGACTTTAGTGAATCAGCCCCTATATGTCTTAATATATAATAAGGGCTTTCCTGTTGGCCTTTCAGGGTATATAAGAGCTGGTTGCCCTCTGATGGAGTAATTGTGTTAAAACACCCTGCAACCTGCAGTATATACACTACTGGGAATAAAATGAATTCTGTATTAAAGTCTGATCAGATTAATCCCTGTAGCCGTGCCTAATTCTGTCTATTACCAGGGAGTGGCGGGCAGAGTTGTGCAACTAATTCCCAGCAATATGAAACAAATAAAGAGATGTTTATGGCGCGTGGGTTACAGGAGTGACGCAATGAACAAAGGCGGGCGGGGGGGTTAGGGCAGAGCCGACGTATGTAAATATCTCGGGGGTTCCTTGGTGCAGAACTAACAATCTCAGCTACACGGCCGAAACTGATGCATTGCACAATATGGGCCGGAAGTAAAGGTCTGTCATTTGTCCTTATGTTATGGAAAGCTTTATGGTGAAATGCTTTGTATCACTTTATTTGCTCACCCAAACGCCCTGATTTACTAAAAGTCTTTTATTCTCCTTCATAAAGAAAAAATGGTAAATCACCCAAGTTGCACAGATATATTTATATATACACACATATAGTAATAGTTTGTTCCCTTCTCTAAAAAACTAATTTTTCTGACATAGCATTAAATTTTAGTGGTACAGGATACGATATCCGGAAACCCGTTATCCAGAAAGCTCCAAATTACAGGATGATCATCTCCCATAGATGTACCTGTACTTGATCCCAACTAATTACCCCTTATTGGGGGCAGAACAGCCCTATTGGGTTTATTTAATGGTTAAATGATTCCCTTTTCTCTGTAATAATAAAACAGTACCTGTACTTGATCCCAACTAAGATATAATTACCCCTTATTGGGGCAGAACAGCCCTATTGGGTTTATTTCATGGTTAAATGATTTCCTTTTCTCTGTAATAATAAAACAGTACCTGTACTTGATCCCAACTAAGATATAATTACCCCTTATTGGGGGCAGAACAGCCCTATTGGGTTTATTTAATTGTTAGTACAGGTAGTGTTTTATTATAATCATTTAACCATTAAATAAACCCAATAGGGCTGTTCTGCCCCCAATAAGGGGTAATTATATCTTAGTTGGGATCAAGTACAGGTACTGTTTTATTATTACAGAGAAAAGGGAATCATTTAACCATTAAATAAACCCAATAGGGCTGTTCTGCCCCCAATAAGGGGTAATTATATCTTAGTTGGGATCAAGTACAGGTATTGTTTTATTATTACAGAGAAAAGGGAATCATTTAACCATTAAATAAACCCAATAGGGCTGTTCTGCCCCCAATAAGGGGTAATTATATCTTAGTTGGGATCAAGTACAGGTACTGTTTTATTATTACAGAGAAAAGGGAATCATTTAACCATGAAATAAACCCAATAGGACTTCTGACCCCAATAAGGGGTAATTATATCTTAGTTGGGATCAAGTACAGGTACTGTTTTATTATTACAGAGAAAAGGGAATCATTTAACCATGAAATAAACCCAATAGGACTGTTCTGCCCCAATAAGGGGTAATTATATCTTAGTTGGGATCAAGTACAGGTACTGTTTTATTATTACAGAGAAAAGGGAATCATTTAACCATTAAATAAACCCAATAGGGCTGTTCTGCCCCAATAAGGGGTAATTATATCTTAGTTGGGATCAAGTACAGGTACTGTTTTATTATTACAGAGAAAAGGGAATCATTTAACCATTAAATAAACCCAATAGGGCTGTTCTGCCCCAATAAGGGGTAATTATATCTTAGTTGGGATCAAGTACAGGTACTGTTTTATTATTACAGAGAAAAGGGAATCATTTAACCATTAAATAAACCCAATAGGGCTGTTCTGCCCCAATAAGGGGTAATTATATCTTAGTTGGGATCAAGTACAGGTACTGTTTTATTATTATTACAGAGAAAAAGGAAATAATTAAAAAAAATAGAATTATTTGCTTATAATGGAGTCTATGGGAGATGGGCTTTCCGTAATTTCTGGATAAGGGATCCCATATCTGTATTTGCATAATGAAAGATAATGTAATATAAGCAACTTTACAATATTAATTAATTTAAAAAGATCAGATTAGATAATTCTCAGCGAGGATGCATACAAAATGTGCTGCAAACCCCAAACCTGTAGGACCTTTACATGATATTTCAGCAGTTCTTAGAAATCCAGATTGCATTTAGGAAATATATTTTCTGTAGATAAAGCAATGATTAACAATGGCTTTTTGTCTAAGAGCGCCCTCTAGTGAGGAACAAACAGAACACTAAACCGGTTTTCAGCTAGCCTAACAAAGTACTTTTGACAGATTGTATGTATATCTTTATTTATAAAGTGCTACTTATGTACGCAGCGCTGTACAGTAGAATACATTAATACAAACAGGGTGTTAATAAGATAATAATAGATAAATACACAGGATAACAATAAATACAGATAAATACAGCTGCAATAAGAGTCGAGGACACAAGAGAAAGGAGGTCCCTGCCCCGTAGAGCTTACAATCTATACAGATTAATAAACCAAATGAATTTCAGCAGCTATCTGGTTGCTAGGGTCCAAATTACCCTAACAACAGGTAGTAGTATGAATGAGAAACTGAATGTCTGTGACGTCAAAGGGATGGGGTGATGACAAAAGGTGACCTGGCTGATTCAATGCCAGGGTAATAACAAGGCCACTCACTCTACTGAGGCAGGAGTATGAATAGAGGGCGACTACTTTATAACATGTGAAGGGCTGGTAACACCTGATAATGAAAATCCCTGTATGGATTTAAACATCATTTTGGCTACATGTGAAATAGGATTGTAACCCTTTCTTGGCACATTCACTTAATATGGGCTGTATTTTCAGGAGATGTGTGTTCTTCAAAGAATATTGATACTGGGAACTGGGAACAGCGCAGTGCCTCCACCTAGTGGACACTGAGGAACACACCTCTAGGGGATTTCCACTAGGAAATAATCACACACAGCTTTTGCAGAAATGTTAAACTTTATATAACTGTTGGAGTTGGAAGTTAACACTTTATGTATAACTGATTTTCCTGCTCTGAGGAACCCATGTAGTTTATCCACAGCTGGCACAGACAGTCTCTATAGATGCCCAATCCCCACTTGGATCCGGATAAACCACAACCCTTAGGTTAGTTCAGTCCCTTCCCCAAGAGCTCTTTAGTCCCCCCAGGTAGCGCTACCTGCCCAGAGTACCTTCCCTGTATAAAGGTGGCTGCTCCCACGTAGCAGGCAAACGAGCAATACCTGTTCACAGCAGGGGACACACACAAGAGATACCACAGAGGACTGATTCCTTCCTGGCAGCCCAGCAGACTTTTTCCTTTCAAGTCTAACACACAATATGGCTGCTCACACTGTATCTCTTTCAACTCTGGCAAACAACAGCAGGGGCTCCCTTTATAAGCTGCTGGGCCCGCCCCTAGATTTTTGGCTCCAAAGCTTAGGCACACCTCTCCCAGACGTGCACTGGGGCAGCCAGCCAATCGGATCCCTCCCCAGGCTGTAGCTAGGCTGGATGAGATCACAGACTGAGAAACAGGGGACAGGGTTCTCTGATCCCCTACATTCTCCCCTTGGAAAAACCGGCAACGGCCTCGCTTGCCGTACCTCCTTACACTCAGAAACAGTACAACACTCCGCAGGGTTCTCCCTTTGACTCAACCCCTCATCTCCTTCAGGGGAGTCACTTTCAGATATGGAAGGCTCATAGTAGGACTTCTGTACTGTTGGGCCTTTGTAAGTCTTACAGTTCCGGGCCTGATGACCCATCACATGGCACTTGTAACATTTCCCTGGAAGTCTCTTACGCCGCCGGCGTACTTTACACAGTGCAGACTGGACCTGAACCTCATCAGGAACAGGGCAGTTTGGCTGTATGTGGCCTATCCTGCCACACCGGTAGCACGTTGGAGGTTTCCTCGTCTCAGTTGGGGTTTTGGCTCTCTCAGACAGTTGAGCTTTAAACGCTTCCAACTCTTTGCGAAGTCTCTTATTTTCCTCCAGCAGCTTTGCATCAGCAGGGGACTTCTCTGCATGCCCTAGGGTGGAACTCCTCCTCACCCTCACATAGGCATCAGCCTCCTCCCGCCGAACTCTCTCCATCAGAGCAACATAGCCAGGGGTTAGTATATCCTGGTAGTAAGCTCTAATTGTCACGGCAACAGGGTCACTATTTAAAGTCCCTCTCCTCATTTGGCGAATCCTCAGGGAATCCATTTCAGAGCTTTGGATTACCCCACGACTCACCAGCAATCTCAGGCCTTGCTCCACCCGCACCAGATAGGCAGACAGGGCTTCCTTCTCTTTCTGGAAGGTAGAGTGGAAGTTGTGGAGCATCTCTGTAGTACTTGCTACAGGGCCAAACGTCACCTCTAGGACTTCTATCAGGTCGCCTGAAGTAGCATCAGGGTGACTAACTAGGTAGGATTTTACCACATCCACAGCAGGGCAGCGAAGGCTCTCAAGGATCTTTCTTCTCATGGTCGCCTCAGGGCCGGCCCAATCTCTCACGGACACCACAGTGGAGTCTCTCCAACTCTCAAATGAGTCCTCACCCGAGGGTACCGGATCTGCACCTGAAAACACTTTAAGTCTTTTAAAATTACCATTCCAGGCCAGCTGAGTCAGTTGGTCAGTCAGTAGTCCCAGCGCACTCACAATATCAGGGGTATCCAGCTGGCCTCCCGAGCTAGGCCGACTCCCCTTGGAGACCACGCTCTCACTGGATGGACATTGCTTTACTTGACTCTGTTCAGCTGGCGAATCAAACAGTCTCTTACTGGGCAGCACACCTCCCGGTGCTGTAACTGCAAACTGGGAAACAAGGGTGTCAACATGGGTAGTTAAATCATCTGCGTCATCAGACAGATCTGGCAGAACAACCTTCCATGGCCCTTCATCTCCCGCATCAATATCAGGGGGAACCCTCTCACGGTCTATCTCTCTGGGGCTGTCTATAAGGACATTCAGCAGAACCCCGGCAGAATCTCGGCGTGACGCAGCCACCCTTGGGCGGAAAAATATGGGCTCCCCATCAAGGATTTCATAAATAGAATCTTCCTTTACTCTTGGCATCATGGGCCCCACAACAGCAACCTTCCGGGGGTTAAGTCCCAAAGCATTGCACCACTGACGAACAGTTTGTGGGGTTTCATGTGCAGCCATGCTTTCATCCAACATTCCCAGCTTCCCAATAGAATCTCAGCAGTGCCTCCAAAATGTAACCCTTTCTTGGCACATTCACTTAATATGGGCTGTATTTTCAGGAGATGTGTGTTCTTCAAAGAATATTGATACTGGGAACTGGGAACAGCGCAGTGCCTCCACCTAGTGGACACTGAGGAACACACCTCTAGGGGATTTCCACTAGGAAATAATCACACACAGCTTTTGCAGAAATGTTAAACTTTATATAACTGTTGGAGTTGGAAGTTAACACTTTATGTATAACTGATTTTCCTGCTCTGAGGAACCCATGTAGTTTATCCACAGCTGGCACCGACAGTCTCTATAGATGCCCAATCCCCACTTGGATCCGGATAAACCACAACCCTTAGGTTAGTTCAGTCCCTTCCCCAAGAGCTCTTTAGTCCCCCCAGGTAGCGCTACCTGCCCCAGAGTACCTTCCCTGTATAAAGGTGGCTGCTCCCACGTAGCAGGCAAACGAGCAATACCTGTTCACAGCAGGGGACACACACAAGAGATACCACAGAGGACTGATTCCTTCCTGGCAGCCCAGCAGACTTTTTCCTTTCAAGTCTAACACACAATATGGCTGCTCACACTGTATCTCTTTCAACTCTGGCAAACAACAGCAGGGGCTCCCTTTATAAGCTGCTGGGCCCGCCCCTAGATTTTTGGCTCCAAAGCTTAGGCACACCTCTCCCAGACGTGCACTGGGGCAGCCAGCCAACCGGATCCCTCCCCAGGCTGTAGCTAGGCTGGATGAGATCACAGACTGAGAAACAGGGGACAGGGTTCTCTGATCCCCTACAGGATTTATGTTTGCATGGATCTAACTACTGACAGTGATTTCCTCCTGGTCCATACTGATAAACCTGCAGGTATGCTAGCCCTGTGCATTGTGTATTGGATGCCGTATATCCCCAGTATAGTTAACAAATGTACAAAACACGTGTACAAACACCTACAGTATGCTCATATAAATATATGTTGACATACATACACAAAACAAACTTTATCCCTGGATATTATTCCTCTATCCGAGAGAAGATCTGAATACTAATTAGAGTCTGCTCCATTCACTTTGCAAATGCACTTGTTTATTAAACACTATAATTATCAGGAAATTGCATTTGCTCTTATGCTGCCTATGCTAACTATAAATGGGACAGACCCCAGCTAAACACTGCTGTGTTGTCTCTCTCCCTCTATACCATACATTTACTCAGTGTCGGACTGGGACCCCAGGGGCCCACCAGGAAACCTTAGACCATAGGCCCCTTTTCCATATTATTTTTCTTCCTTTCCTCATCCAACCTCTTTAGTCTCCTAGTCTCTTTTATTTACATGCTAGCATCTATTCTTCCATCTATTTCTACTCTTCCTTCCCATTCAGAAATAGGGAATGACCAGGAGGTCAGGAGCAGGAGGGCCCACTGACACCTGGGCCCACCGGGAGTTTTCCTGGTATCCTGATGGGTCAGTCCGACAGTGCATTTACTAGATCATTTGAAAATTCAAGGTCATTTCTGCAAGTGCAACATCCATCTATTAGGGCTGCAATGTGTGTGCAATAAGTGCAGCCCAGCAAATGCCATTTATTAGGCACCTCTTCAAAATAAGCCCTGGCATTACAAGTATATATAGCATGTGTATATGGCAGCTGAAAGCAGCCTCCTTAACATATACCAGAATTGCCAATGCAGGCTATAGGTGTCCCTGATCAGGCAACCTTACCAGCCATACTAGGAGAGCATTACTACAAATCCTAATAACAGACTGGATAATGATAGATCTAAATAACAGCTATTTATTTCTTGGTACATTTACCAAAAAATTGTTGTCGTTGTCATTTGTATTGACCGATTCCCCACCCAAACACCCCAGGGGAAAAAATGGTGTTTAACAACATGGTGTGAAAACGTGGTTTTATAGCAAATGTTTCGCCAACTGCCACTTTGGAGTCAGGATGATTTTATCCAATTCTGGGCCATACACTGCATCACATGGAGTTTCCCCTGGCACAGTTGGATCAGGTTTATCTGAGCACCAGTTTGAACCTGACATGTGTTTTTTAACCTCAGTTATTATGTAACTATATATATATATTTACTTTTAGCATATACTGCATATTTAACATACTATACACAGCTAGGGGATCTATTATTATTTCTCCATTTCCTCTGGAACAACTAGAAGTTATACAGGATTTATTTAAGCTCAAGGTTCAGCTATACGGAGGATTTTATTTTAACCCTAGGTAATAGCATGATCTAGGAGTGTGACACAGACAATGTGAGCTAGTAAGGGCAGTTCTATCGCCATGCTGGGTGCCCCCCCCCATATAGTGCAGTGCTTGGGACCCAGGGTAGTGCTTGAAATGTTTTTTTTCGTAGTGACTGTTTCAGTTCTGTGCAACTGTAGTGAAAACCTGGTGAAAAATGTCTCTCGTCACTACTGGAGTCCCCTCCACTATTTTCTGAGAATTCTGCTGGAGTAGCTGCAGGAGTTCACTTAACCCTCCATGCCCCCAGTGCTACTCAGTTATACAATGCAGACTAAATAATCATCAAATCACTGAGAAATCACCCAAAATGTTGCCAGTGGGGATGTATATAAATATGTGCAATAAACCCAAGTTCTATAACATTTTCAACTGTAATTCTCCTGTTCCAGCAACAATTTTTATAAAGCACTTAGGATACATTTTATTTTAGAGAAAGCAGTGATTCACAATGAATTTCTGTTTAAGAACCCCCCCTAGTGGGGAACAATCAGAACACTAAATCTGTATTTATATAATAAATTGTAGGACATCTTATCCCTTCCTCTATTTGAACTAAAATCTAAGCAGAAATGGTTCAGTAAATGGTTGTCTTTTTTCAGATACTAAACTTTTTCCTTCTACGTTGTATGGAGAGTGCGTCTGCTGACCCCAGCTGTAGAAAATGAGTTAAGGTGGCGATACACGGGCAGATTGAAGCTGATGATTCAAGTCCTTTAGACCAGTGGTTCCCAACCTTCCTAATGCCGCGACCCTTTAATACAGTTCCTCATGTTGTGGTGGCCCCCAACCATAAAATTATTCCTAAGACCATCGGAAATATGTGTTTTCCGATGGTCTTAGGCAACTCCTGTGAAAGGGTTGTTCAACGCCCAAAGGGGTCCCAACCCACAGGTTGAGAACCACTGCTTTAGACCAATACGACAGCTTATCTTCCCCTGTATGGGGACCCCTGACAGACCTCTCTGACCGATATTTGGCTGAAAATTGGCCAGGTGTCGATCAGCAGGTTTGATTTTCCCAACAGATTGGGGACTGCGTTAGTTCACTGATGTTGTCCTCGGTTCGATGGCTCCTATGCTTGTCATTTTAAATCGATCTTTTGTCCATTTAGTTCCCCACTGCATATGCTTAGTTATTTAATGATTGGAGAGCAGGAGGTGACCTAATCAGGGTCGGACTGGGGGGTGAAGGGCCCACCGGGGCTCCGGCCCCAGGGGCCCGCACCGCCCCCCCCCCTCGCAGGGCCCCCAACCCAACGTCCTCCCCCGAGCCCGTACATTTAACGCATCAGGGGAGGAGCGGTCAGGCAGGGGGAGCGCAAATAAGGGGCGGCCCAGTCCGACCCTGGACCCAATACCAAGCAGTGATCAAGGGCATTCTCTTAAAGTCACTGATTTGCTGGTACAGAAGCAGGAGTATGGACAGTGGGTAACTGCTTTTTAAAATGAAGCATTTTATGATCCAGTAACATCTGATAATAAAAAAAACCCATATGGATTTAAAGTAACGGTGAAGCCAGAACTAGGATTTCTGACCTTCGGCCTGTGACGTCACTACATTACTATACCTTGGCTTGAATCTCAATACTCACTCTCACATTTTCTTTTGCTCCATATTGATGAACTTGCCAGTTTTGCTTCCCTGCAACAGACATGTGTCCCCATGTAGATGTAGTGTTCTGGCTATTATGTTAGACACCTGCCCACTCCAGCCCTTATAGATTACATTAGTGCCTAACTAACAATATTACAAATATTTTCTATTCTATCCAGTTTCATTTTTACACTGAACTGTTCCTTTAAGCTCGTTCACCTGTTATTTCTAGTTTCGGACCCATGTTCATTGTCAAACGTATTTCTTCAAGTGTGGTTTGCAATCTCTGTAACTTATTCCATTTCCTTGGATGTACCTTGGTTTCAATTTAAAAAGCCTTTTCTTCTTTTTATATCTTCCCATCGCAGTGTAATAAAAATCGCTTGCAGGTCACAAAGAACGGGTTTCGGCAGCTTTCCTTTAATATGAAAGAAATGATTTCTTGCAAGGAGATCTCCCGGTATTCCAGCAGGTACCTATTTCTGACTCTGGCTCTGTGCGCTCGATCTGTAATTAGATTTCATTTCTAGAATTTGGCAGCAGTTAAATCATTTGCTATTTTTCTTGAGATTAGGCTGTGAATCTTTTGTTATTCCTTCCTGTACATTGTTTGGTTTTAGATCTTTCTCTGTGAGTCAAAGTAACTAGCGGCAAACAAGAAGGGGATATTGAAGGAGAACTAAAGCCTAACTCAATAAGTAGGGCAGAAATGTTATACAGGTATGGGACCCGTTATCCAGAATGCTCGGGACCTGGGGTTTTCCGTAATTTGAATCTCCATACCTTAAGTCCACTGACTGTTTTATTATTACAGAGAAAAGGGAATCATTTAACCATTAAATAAACCCAATAGGGCTGTTCTGCCCCCAATAAGGGGTAATTATATCTTAGTTGGGATCAAGTACAGGTACTGTTTTATTATTACAGAGAAAAGGGAATCATTTAACCATTAAATAAACCCAATAGGGCTGTTCTGCCCCCAATAAGGGGTAATTATATCTTAGTTGGGATCAAGTACAGGTACTGTTTTATTATTACAGAGAAAAGGGAATCATTTAACCATTAAATAAACCCAATAGGGCTGTTCTGCCCCAATAAGGGGTAATTATATCTTAGTTGGGATCAAGTACAGGTACTGTTTTATTATTACAGAGAAAAGGGAATCATTTAACCATGAAATAAACCCAATAGGGCTGTTCTGCCCCCAATAAGGGGTAATTATATCTTAGTTGGGATCAAGTACAGGTACTGTTTTATTATTACAGAGAAAAGGGAATCATTTAACCATTAAATAAACCCAATAGGGCTGTTCTGCCCCAATAAGGGGTAATTATATCTTAGTTGGGATCAAGTACAGGTACTGTTTTATTATTACAGAGAAAAGGGAATCATTTAACCATTAAATAAACCCAATAGGGCTGTTCTGCCCCCAATAAGGGGTAATTATATCTTAGTTGGGATCAAGTACAGGTACTGTTTTATTATTACAGAGAAAAAGGAAATATGTTGTACAATTTTGAATTATTTGGTTAAAATGTAGTCTATGGGAGACGGGCTTTCTGTAATGGGTGAATGAAAGGTAAGAAGAAGGGAAGTGGAATAGAAACAGAAGTCAATATAGGTGAGATGGAGGAGGTAAGGGAGCCCAGAGGGATAAACATGAGTGTGGGAAATGTTCTATGGGAGACAAAGTAGCCAGTACTGTAACCCTATACATTCTATGGGATATAAAGTGAGATATCTTCATGCCCAGTTACCCATCCTATTTTTCATTGCCAATTCCTTCCATCCTAAACTCAACTGTAAAAAAAAAGATAAATAGAAGTCTCTCTTAGAGGCTCCAGTAATGACAAGTGGATATAATAAGAAAAGTGCAGAAGATATTCAACTCTTGGTTGGGCTGTGGGTTTAGAAACAGTTAGACAGAGTGATATGAAGTGCTATTGTCACAGATTTATCTAACTGTTACCATCTTGTTCTATTCTCACTGTCTTGCCCCGCATTACCTTCCATATTCCAACCTTCCTTCTCTTCTAACCTTTACCTGCTTTGCAGCACTATATGCAGGGAGCAGGGCAGTCACCATTATTAGTATGACCTTAATTAGGGTAGGGGGCCTTCGTTACTGGGTCTCCAGCTGATATATTCCTTGTGTGTGCTTTTGTGCCTTTGTTATGTTCAGATATGGCCACATTGCTCCCAACTATCCGGAGTTCCAGTGAAATCTCCTGGAAACATCTGATTGGATTTTATCTTGTTTCCATGGCAATCACTGCGTCACCTATGGAAGTTATAAAAAAAAAGGTTTGATTAATATTGAATTACCTTTATGCAACTGACTTTTACAATCAAGAGCAAGACATTTACAAGATATATTTATTTTGCCGCTAATGTGTATCCAAGCACTGAGGGGCCCATGTGAATAAACCTCTAAGGAAATCAGAAGAGCAGCAAAAAAAATGGATTGGCCTTTGTTCAGCAACAGCTACAGTTTTGTGCTAACAGCCATTTACCATTTCAGAACCAATTTACATTCGAGCCATTGCAGAGACAGACCTTTCAGGGAAGGCAAGAGCAGCTAAAGCTTCTTTTTTCATTATTAATGGCTCCATTATTGTTCCTCGCAGTATTTTTATGGCTTATGAAGGTGCCGCAGTTTATCTTCTTGTTTTGCCCCAAATCTGATGTTTCATAGAACCATCCCTATTTATATATTTAAGGACTAAAGGGACAGGTATGACGTTTTAGGGGCAGAAAATTACATAGCAACCAAACTCAACTGGCTAATTCTGAGGAACTGTATGAGCTTAGGTATCCTGCTTTCTTATGTATCCAGCCTACTTAGAACTGAAATGGAAATAGTACCTTTAAATCAGGGGTGGGCAAACTTTTTGGCTCAGGGGCCACATTGACTTACCAACGGGCCGGGCCAGGCCAGCATAACGCTGTTTCCGTGCGTCAGTCCCCAGAGTCCAAGTCTCACGTGATGAGACTTGCGGAGTCGGCGGGCCGGATTAAACAGACCAAGGGGCCGGACATGGCCCGCGGGCCGTAGTTTGCCCACCCCTGCTTTAAATGAACTTTTATGGCTTATATTTTGGATGGGTCTATTTTAAGCGATTTTTGCAGTTGGTCTTTTAGCTTTTTTTATTTTTTTTTGAAGGGGGATCTAAGCCCCCAAAAATAATTATTATTAAGGATTCCTGTAGTCTCCGTCTGATTATGATAGCTGCACACAGGTATCAGTACTTGTAGAACACATGAGTTCCTTCCATATACAGTGAATGAGAATCCTCTTATGGTTCTAAAATAAAACTTAAAGTGATACTGACACTAAAAAACTACTCTTCAAAATGTTAATGTGCGTGAAAAGTTCCCAATAGGTCATGTTGATTATTTTCCACTGATAGGGCTGCTTTTGTAAGCAATTGTTACGTGAAGTTCCTATACTGTTTTGCCAACCTGACTGTCAGTTACAGCTTCTAATGCTAACAGCCTCCTGCTGCACCAATATGGCCGCCCCCTCATAGAGGAACATGGGGGATCAGATAGGTAGGGATGCACCGAATCCAGGATTCGGTTCGGTATTCAGCCAGGATTCAGCCTTTTTTGCAGGGTTCAGTTTCGTCTGAAGGGTTAAATATTAGGGGGGGTAATTTCGCTACATGCTGTGTACAAACCGATTTTGAACCCTTCCAGATCCTAATTCGGATTTGGTTCGGTATTCGGCCAAATCCATTGGGGTAGATTCGGGGGTTCGGCTGAACCCAAAAAACTGGGTTCGGTGCATCCCTACATATAGGTAATATAAAAGCATTGTGCAAATACATTAAATGGCAAAATTATAAAGAGCACGGGTGGAAAGTCTCCCATTTCCTGACCATGCAGGTGGTTCCAGACAGGGTTCCCCCCAAATGTTCCCCCCAACCTGGTTTGCGCAGCATGATTTCACCCAGTGAATCAAACCAACAAGTGATGGAAGTGCCACAACCCTCACTCTGACTCTAATTTAACACAATGTGCATCAGAATACAAGCATAGTTGTGTCTGTTTTGACCCATCAGGCACAGAATGCAGTTCCAATTACTCTGGGATTATAGGGAAAAAATCATGCACTTTCACTTTGCACTTTTGTTCATAAATGGCCCCTATAGTGCACGTAGCATTTAGGTCTCTACTATAGAATAACGGCAGCCATAGGGACCTGCTAACGTTGCACAATTGTGCTTCACTACTAAGGGGCTGATTTACTAAGACACAAATTCGAATCCGAATTGGAAAAATTCCGATTGGAAAACGAACATTTTGCGACATTTTCGTATTTTTTGCAATTTTTTCGGCGACTTTACGACTTTTCGGAAATTATCGCGACTTTTTCGTTACCAATACGATTTGCGTGAAAAAACGCGAGTTTTTGTAGCCATTCCGAAAGTTGCGCAAAATCTGGCGATTTTTTCGTAGCGTTAAAACTTGTGCGACGTTTCGCGCAAGTTTTAACGCTACGAAAACATCGCGATTTTGCGCAACTTTCGGAATGGCTACGAAAAACTCAAGTTTTTTCGTGCAAATCGTATTGGTAACGAAAAAGTTGCGACAATTTTCCGAAAAAATCGCAAAATACCAATCATTACGAAAAAAACGCAATCGGACTGGGTTAGTAAATGTGCCCCTAAGTATCAGCAAACAACCTGCTGGGTGTGCCATAGCCTGTCAGATATTATTGTGTTTCCCAATACCTTTGGGCATATAAAGTAGATATATCTCTGCCATATTGGATTCCTGCAGCTTGACACGGGCAGCCTGTCCTGTTGTGATGGGATCAAGGAAAACACTCACTAATTTAACAGCTCATTACGATGTTTTTGCCCCCCGCTGCTTTTCCCTGTAGAACCCCCCGCTGTAGTTATTACTTTACTTTCATTGAATTTGTTTTCCTCCTATTTGCCGTCTCTCCATCTAGTCAGTCACATACAAAACCTCTCTTTTTCCCTTGTATGAAAATGCTTAAACCGATGTAATTCCCTCTTGTAGCAGAGAATACAAAGGGCAAGTCTTCAGCCGGTCCTTCTCCGCAGCAGTGCTTTTATTAATCCTGCCTTTCAATATCTTCTCCTCCCTCTAAGTGCAATGGCTTCAGGCTCAGAATGCGCCAGACGGACCGTGTATGGTAATTAATTTTATACAAAGTCATTTTATGTGATTCTGGCTCCAGTGAAAAGTTGAGGGTAAATTCAATGCCATTTTGTTCTTTATTTTAGTGACTTCTGGGATTAATATATAACATGTTGGCAGAGACACACAAATGTAATTAATGCTTCCAAAGCCAAAACAATCTAATAACAGAGTAAGGACACTAGAAAGAATACATTGTGTTGGCTTCTTGCTGAAACCTGGTAGCAGTGGTACAGAATCCAACAGATTCACTCTCTCTACTGCCCCTGAAATCTTCTTCTTTGATATATGTGTCACAGAACCCCTCAGTGACTTCTAATATCCTTATCATTTACAGTAGGGGGTACATTATCCCTTATAATACATGAGTGATACTCAGAGTTCCCTGTATAACTCAGCCTGCAGCCTTGTGCCTTTATATGGGCACAGAACCCCTCAGTGACTGCTAATATCCTTATCATTTACAGTAGGGGGTACATTATCCCTTATAATACATGAGTGATACTCAGAGTTCCCTGTATAACTCAGCCTGCAGCCTTGTGCCTTTATATGGGCACAGAACCCCTCAGTGACTGCTAATATCCTTATCATTTACAGTAGGGGGTACATTATCCCTTATAATACATGAGTGATACTCAGAGTTCCCTGTATAACTCAGCCTGCAGCCTTGTGCCTTTATATGGGCACAGAACCCCTCAGTGACTGCTAATATCCTTATCATTTACAGTAGGGGGTACATTATCCCTTATAATACATGAGTGATACTCAGAGTTCCCTGTATAACTCAGCCTGCAGCCTTGTGCCTTTATATGGGCACAGAACCCCTCAGTGACTGCTAATATCCTTATCATTTACAGTAGGGGGTACATTATCCCTTATAATACATGAGTGATACTCAGAGTTCCCTGTATAACTCAGCCTGCAGCCTTGTGCCTTTATATGGGCACAGAACCCCTCAGTGACTGCTAATATCCTTATCATTTACAGTAGGGGGTACATTATCCCTTATAATACATGAGTGATACTCAGAGTTCCCTGTATAACTCAGCCTGCAGCCTTGTGCCTTTATATGGGCACAGAACCCCTCAGTGACTGCTAATATCCTTATCATTTACAGTAGGGGGTACATTATCCCTTATAATACATGAGTGATACTCAGAGTTCCCTGTATAACTCAGCCTGCAGCCTTGTGCCTTTATATGGTCACAGAACCCCTCAGTGACTGCTAATATCCTTATCATTTACAGTAGGGGGTACATTATTCCTTATAATACATGAGTGATACTCAGAGTTCCCTGTATAACTCAGCCTGCAGCCTTGTGCCTTTATATGGGCACAGAACCCCTCAGTGACTGCTAATATCTTGCCCATGTCCCCTGCCGACAGGTAGGAGAATGGCTATAACTATAGAGGAAGCTGACCACGTGGTCCATGCCCCCCTGTCTCTATCCAAAGCCCAGTGAGCGAGGGGTGTGCTTCTGCTATAGTTCCGCCAGTGTGGGGAGATGATACTGAAATTAGCGTAGATTAATTAGAGATTAGCGTAGATTTTAAGAAATTCCATAAAAAGTGCTTATTTAATCATAGTTTGCAGTTTGGATCAGAAATACATATTTACTCATTCAGAATGTCTACTTTCATTTTCCTTACTTTTCCTTTTCCTTTTTTTATTGGAATTTTTGACCTAGAACCTTTCAAATGAGTATTTTCATTTTTAAATATCCAATATGGTTCCCTATATTTTAGAAAATACAGTAGAACCCCAATTTTACATCCCTGGATTTTAGGTTTTCCCAGAGTTGACATGGACAGGCAAGCTGCATTTTTACCCCCCGGATTTGATGTTTTCCCAGAATTTATGCTGTTTTGATGCTCTCCCCCGGGAAACATAAAATAATAGTAATTTTTTTTTAGGATTTGGGGCACTATATTATGTTACAGAAATGGCCTTACACAAAGATTCAGATTTAGAAAGCTCAGGTATTCTTGAGAGAAAAAACAACAATAAATGGTTAAAAATAAAAAAAATGAGGAGTGAAATTGTGGCTGGCTGTGAAAGGGTTAATCCGTGAGCTCTGTGAATGTCCCACTAAGTTTGCGTGAATTCAGCCTTTTCCAATGCGTAAGTGAGAGAAGAGGAATGAAGAACATTCTGTATAAACATTCCACTCCTGTGTAGGTATCACTGACCCCTCCCGCTGAATTAACTGCCACACAGTAAATGCCGGCCGCTGTTTACATGTCTCCCTCAGAACTTCTATAAAAAAACTTTTATGTTACACATTTCTGCAGGCAAAATGCCACAAGAGGACCTATAAAATCCAGGATATTTACCTAGGTTCTGAGTTTTATGGGGACAGGGAGAGAATGTTAAGGCAAGGCATGAGAACCTGCAAGGAAGGCCGTGTAATCATAAGATAGATGGAAAACAAACCTGAACAAACCGCTAAAGATTCTGCTATATCCTGTCCTGTCTTCTGCACTGTTGCAAATGAGATAATAAACATTAATATGGTGCCTATAGTAACAGCGGGGGGATAATAGCCTCTGGGAAGGGACTGGGGCTGTGGGATAGCAGGTATAGTAGGGAGAGATGGTGCCTATAGTAGCAGTGGGGGGATAGTAGCCTCTGGGAAGGGACTGGGGCTGTGGGATAGCAGGTATAGTAGGGAGAGATGGTGCCTATAGTAGCAGTGGGGGGATAATAGACTCTGGGAAGGGACTGGGGCTGTGGGATAGCAGGTATAGTAGGGAGAGATGGTGCCTATAGTAGCAGTGGGGGGATAATAGCCTCTGGGAAGGGATTGTGACTGTGGGATAGCAGGTATAGTAGGGAGAGATGGTGCCTATAGTAGCAGTGGGATAATAGCCTCTGGGAAGGGACTGTGGCTGTGGGATAGCAGGTATAGTAGGGAGAGATGGTGCCTATAGTAGCAGTGGGGGGATAATAGCCTCTGGGAAGGGACTGGGGCTGTGGGATAGCAGGTATAGTAGGGAGAGATGGTGCCTATAGTAGCAGTGGGGGGATAATAGCCTCTGGGGAGGGACTGGGGCTGTGGGATAGCAGGTATAGTAGGGAGAGATGGTGCCTATAGTAGCAGTGGGGGGATAATAGCCTCTGTGAAGGGACTGGGGCTGTGGGATAGCAGGTATAGTAGGGAGAGATGGTGCCTATAGTAGCAGTGGGGGGGATAATAGCCTCTGGGAAGGGACTGGGGCTGTGGGATAGCAGGTATAGTAGGGAGAGATGGTGCCTATAGTAGCAGTGGGGGGATAATAGCCTCTGGGAAGGGACTGGGGCTGTGGGATAGCAGGTATAGTAGGGAGAGATGGTGCCTATAGTAGCAGTGGGGGGATAATAGCCTCTGGGGAGGGACTGGGGCTGTGGGATAGCAGGTATAGTAGGGAGAGATGGTGCCTATAGTAGCAGTGGGGGGATAATAGCCTCTGGGAGGGACTGGGGCTGTGGGATAGCAGGTATAGTAGGGAGAGATGGTGCCTATAGTAGCAGTGGGGGGATAATAGCCTCTGGGAAGGGACTGTGGCTGTGGGATAGCAGGTATAGTAGGGAGAGATGGTGCCTATAAGTAGCAGTGGGGGGGATAATAGCCTCTGGGGAGGGACTGGGGCTGTGGGATAGCAGGTATAGTAGGGAGAGATGGTGCCTATAGTAGCAGTGGGGGGATAATAGCCTCTGGGAAGGGACTGGGGCTGTGGGATAGCAGGTATAGTAGGGAGAGATGGTGCCTATAGTAGCAGTGGGATAATAGCCTCTGGGAAGGGACTGTGGCTGTGGGATAGCAGGTATAGTAGGGAGAGATGGTGCCTATAGTAGCAGTGGGGGGATAATAGCCTCTGGGAAGGGACTGTGGCTGTGGGATAGCAGGTATAGTAGGGAGAGATGGTGCCTATAGTAGCAGTGGGGGGGATAATAGCCTCTGGGAAGGGACTGGGGCTGTGGGATAGCAGGTATAGTAGGGAGAGATGGTGCCTATAGTAGCAGTGGGGGGGATAATAGCCTCTGGGGAGGGACTGGGGCTGTGGGATAGCAGGTATAGTAGGGAGAGATGGTGCCTATAGTAACAGTGGCGGGATAATAGCCTCTGGGAAGGGACTGGGGCTGTGGGATAGCAGGTATAGTAGGGAGAGATGGTGCCTATAGTAACAGTGGTGGGATAAAAGCCTCTGGGAAGGGACTGGGGCTGTGGGATAGCAGGTATAGTAGGGAGAGATGGTGCCTATAGTAGCAGTGGGGGGATAATAGCCTCTGGGAAGGGACTGGGGCTGTGGGATAGCAGGTATAGTAGGGAGAGATGGTGCCTATAGTAAGCTGTGGGGGATAATAGCCTCTGGAAGGGACTGGGGCTGTGGGATAGCAGGTACAGTAGGGAGAGATGGTGCCTATAGTAGCAGTGGGGGGGATAATAGCCTCTGGGAAGGGACTGTGGCTGTGGGATAGCAGGTATAGTAGGGAGAGATGGTGCCTATAGTAGCAGTGGGGGGATAATAGCCTCTGGGAAGGGACTGGGGCTGTGGGATAGCAGGTACAGTAGGGAGAGATGGTGCCTATAGTAGCAGTGGGGGGGATAATAGCCTCTGGGAAGGGACTGTGGCTGTGGGATAGCAGGTATAGTAGGGAGAGATGGTGCCTATAGTAGCAGTGGGGGATAATAGCCTCTGGGAAGGGACTGGGGCTGTGGGATAGCAGGTATAGTAGGGAGAGATGGTGCCTATAGTAGCAGTGGGGGGGATAATAGCCTCTGGGAAGGGACTGTGGCTGTGGGATAGCAGGTATTAGTAGGGAGAGATGGTGCCTATAGTAGCAGTGGGGGGATAATAGCCTCTGGGAAGGGACTGGGGCTGTGGGATAGCAGGTATAGTAGGGAGAGATGGTGCCTATAGTAGCAGTGGGGGGATAATAGCCTCTGGGAAGGGACTGGGGCTGTGGGATAGCAGGTATAGTAGGGAGAGATGGTGCCTATAGTAGCAGTGGGGGGATAATAGCCTCTGGGAAGGGACTGGGACTGTGAGAATAGCAGTTATAGTAGGAACACAGAATGCGCTAATAAAAGTTGATGCCTTTCTCTGCATTACAGAATGAACTCATACATAAAATCCCAGCTTTATAAGTTAAATTGAATAGATTTCCCCCTATTAGAGCTGTGCCTCTCTCCCCCAAACTGTTATAGCTGTGAATATGCATGCAAGTTACCCTGTTAGCATGCCTTGACTCCCTAATTGAATAGTAAATTATCTGCTGCTAGGAATATGAATAAATCGACCTCTCTGATGAAATCCATTCAGCTGGCACCCCAGCGTTAGATTACAATTATCTGCTCTTTATTCCTGGCACATTCTGCCTAATGCATTATATTGAATTGAAACCTCATGAAAAGAACATTATGCTATGTAAACAGCATATTAACTTTTTTTCAACAGTCTATTTTGTAAGTGGTAAAGTATAGCAAAGGGTATTTGTTCCTTATGTGGTAGTGATCATTAAATGTAATATAATTTACCAAACTTGGCAAGGAGATCACCCAAAAGCAGGCTCTGGGCAGGTTATAAATGACATTGGCACAACCATAACTGCGGTAACAGACATAAATAGTTATATAGTCACTGTGTTTCGAGTTTAGTACTACAGTTCCCAGAGTCCTTAGCCAGATGCATTTTGTTTGAAGCAGTGGGATTGAGCAGTCGGGATCCTAGATAACTTTGGGTACAAGGTCCTTATTGACAGCGGTCTCTCCATGCCCAATCAACACCCTCAAAGAGAACTGGCACTGTCAGCAAATGGCAGGCATGATAGGACCCCCCCTCTCCATTCTAACAACCCTGGGGAGTATTTGCTGTAAGTCACCATCTAGCAGGAATGATCATTAAAGGGAATGTAAACAGCGCCACCTGCTGTTTAGTGAACAGAAAATAGTCTTTTATGGCTTAGAACTGACCAGAGAAGCGTCAGATGACTCTTCTCTGGTATAGAGAAAATAGGTGCACATTCATATTAAGCAATACAGCAAGTTATTCAATTGTGTTTAGGTGCTACACAGTACCGGGTTACAGAAGCTGATAGAACCCAACAGCAGTAGCATCCCTTATTAATTCAGTGAGTGTGGTAGCTTTCTACCAAATGAATTGTGGGCAAAGAGCATAGCAATTTGTGCCATTGTTGGCACTTTGTACTCCCTTAGCAAATGAGCCCTAGGAGAGCCGCAAATGACTTCCCAGCAGCAATACTAGCAGCTGCTCTCCGAGGCACTGAGCAAAAGGAATATCTGTATGAATTATTTATTCTGCTATAACTTAGAATAACCCCTTAAGGATCTTGGTTTGTGGGGAATATTCCACTTGCAAGAATCAGTGCAGCGCAGAGCCCATAAACTGCAAAATGACAAGAAAGCAAAGAATAGAAGTGAAATCTATAATAAAGTGTCTATAATAATAATTATTTGTCTTATAAGTGGGGCCCTAGTTTAATCAAATTGGGGGCAGAACAATCCTATTGGGTTTATTTAATGGTTAAATGATTCCCTTTTCTCTGTAATAATAAAACAGTACCTGTACTTGATCCCAACTAAGATATAATTACCCCTTATTGGGGGCAGAACAGCCCTATTGGGTTTATTTAATGGTTAAATGATTCCCTTTTCTCTGTAATAATAAAACAGTACCTGTACTTGATCCCAACTAAGATATAATTACCCCTTATTGGGGCAGAACAATCCTATTGGGTTTATTTAATGGTTAAATGATTCCCTTTTCTCTGTAATAATAAAACAGTACCTGTACTTGATCCCAACTAAGATATAATTACCCCTTATTGGGGGCAGAACAGCCCTATTGGGTTTATTTCATGGTTAAATGATTCCCTTTTCTCTGTAATAATAAAACAGTACCTGTACTTGATCCCAACTAAGATATAATTACCCCTTATTGGGGGCAGAACAGCCTTATTGGGTTTATTTAATGGTTAAATGATTCCCTTTTCTCTGTAATAATAAAACAGTACCTGTACTTGATCCCAACTAAGATATAATTACCCCTTATTGGGGCAGAACAATCCTATTGGGTTTATTTAATGGTTAAATGATTCCCTTTTCTCTGTAATAAGAAAACAGTACCTGTACTTGATCCCAACTAAGATATAATTACCCCTTATTGGGGGCAGAACAGCCCTATTGGGTTTATTTAATGGTTAAATGATTCCCTTTTCTCTGTAATAATAAAACAGTACCTGTAATTGATCCCAACTAAGATATAATTACCCCTTATTGGGGCAGAACAATCCTATTGGGTTTATTTAATGGTTAAATGATTCCCTTTTCTCTGTAATAATAAAACAGTACCTGTACTTGATCCCAACTAAGATATAATTACCCCTTATTGGGGGCAGAACAGCCCTATTTGGTTTATTTAATGGTTAAATGATTCCCTTTTCTCTGTAATAATAAAACAGTACCTGTACTTGATCCCAGCCGAAATATAATTAATCTTTACCGGAGGCAAAACAATCCAACTGGGTTTATTTAATGTTTAAATTATATTTAGCAGACTTAAGGTATGGAGATCTAAATTATAGAAAGATCTCTTATCTGGAAAACCCCAGGTCCCATGCATTTTGGATAACAAGTCCCATACCCAGCGCCATATTTATAATGGGGCACCTGAGGGCCAGTGCCTTGGGTGCATGTAGAGGGTGGAGCAGAGGGTGGCTCATAGTTATAAAGGGTGATTGGCAGCAGAGAGGGATTTATAGGGCATTACAAATTTACCAATAAGTACATTGCTGGTAAATTTGTAAAACCAGTGCCAGCCCTAGCAGGTGATTTATGGGCTAGGCCAGTGAATACTGACCAAGTGGCAACCCTAAATGTAACCTGTTTATCTACCCAGAAAAGCCAATAAAGACAGCAATACAAAAGCATGGTAAACAGAATGGGAATGGGGACCAAGAACTGCTAAAAACATTGTGCCCAACTTTCGTGCATTGCTGTGTTGACCCATAAGGAGTGTTGATCCCTCGTGTGGCCTTACAGGACCTCTGTATTGTTCCATGGAACATTCTTGACATTCTAAACACACAGCTTCACCATTGCTTGTATAGAAAATGTATGTTTGTCTTTCTTAGGGCCTTGTCTCCTCACTAAGAAAATCATTTAAATCATTTCATAAAAGAATCTCTCCTTTCTGCTGGTGAATACGACGAGGTTAATATGAAAACACGATTTATGCCAACAGTGCCATTTTAGTTAAATATTAATGCGCAAAGAGAGTGCTTTGACAGCTATTTCAATAACGTCAGGGACTGCATTTGATGGTTAACCAAGGTCTCAGCAGAAATGCAGAAAATGTCCATGATCCAAGGGGTAAAGTGGATTTATGGTTAATTATTTCCCAAAAATGCAGTTCTCAATAGCCTCACTAATTAGTATCTAATGTTTGTGTTATTAGTGCAACAACTGAGCGCCTTCAGGAAATGACCACATAAAGAGCAAGATGTAGCCGAGGGTGACCCTGGTCCGAGGAGTGGGGAAATAAGATTATCCTTTATAGAACTCATGGATCAGCCCCTGCCCCAGAGGAGCTTACAATCTATATACCCTATCACAGGAACATATATACTAAATTAGAAGCCATTAATGCTAGTAGTGTTTTTTAGAATGGAGCTGTTTGATTCATGTATATAAATTCGTAGTAGTGTTTTTACACCACAGCAACTAGAGGAACCCACGCAGTTACGGGGTGAAAACAAAAGCAAATTGTGCACTGGCTGGAAATGAACCCAAGACACAACACTATGAGGCAGCAGTGCTGACCAATGGGCCCGTGCAAAGTGGTAGAGGCTTATTGGCTTTGTGTTGTAACATAAGGACCATGGCAGTGTCAGACTGGGGGCCCCTGGGCGCACCTGAGGACCTGAGCTCAAGGCCAATAGGCCAGCTTACATATTACATTATATGTTTCTACTGGGCACAGATGTGGATTTTAAAGGGGAACTCCAGCTTCTGAAGCAAAATATGTTAAAGAGCCCACCAAACTATCTATCTACCTAAAATACATATCACTGTAATCTGTTCCTTTAAAAAGTAGGAATAAATACCATCTTTATATGCTGAAATCCAGCTGCAAAACTGTTCTTCTCTTTCTGCATCATTTGAAATCCTGACAGTGGAGGAGGGACTAAAACATTGATGTTACAAAGTTAACTTTTAATATGTTATAGAATGGCCAATTCTAAGCAAGTTTTTATGTGGTCTTAATGTTCTATTGTTTATAGTTGAATTATTATTGGATTCTGTAAGCTATCCTTTGCTAAACAGGCAGCCATGCTGGAGAGATTACTTGGGGCTGAATAGGTTCTCTCTTGGGAGAGAGCAGGAGGATCCTGGCAGCAGAGTTTAAGATTGATTGCAGGGAAGAGAGGTGGGAGTCTGGGAGGCCGGTTAGTAGGAGATTGCAGTAATCTAAGCGGGAAAGGATAAGGGCATGGATTAGTGTTTTAGCTGTTACAGGTATCGGACCCCTTATCCGGAAACCCATTATCCAGAAAGCTCCGAATTACGGAAAGTCCATCTCCCATAGACTCCATTTTAATCAAATAATTCAGAATTTTAAAACTGATTTCCTTTTTCTCTGTAGTAATAAAACAGTACCTGTACTTGATCCCAACTAAGATATAATTACCCCTTATTGGGGCAGAACAGCCCTATTGGGTTTATTTAATGGTTAAATGATTCCCTTTTCTCTGTAATAATAAAACAGTACCTGTACTTGATCCCAACTAAGATATAATTACCCCTTATTGGGGGCAGAACAGTCCTATTGGGTTTATTTAATGGTTAAATGATTCCCTTTTCTCTGTAATAATAAAACAGTACCTGTACTTGATCCCAACTAAGATATAATTACCCCTTATTGGGGGCAGAACAGCCCTATTGGGTTTATTTCATGGTTAAATGATTCCCTTTTCTCTGTAATAATAAAACAGTACCTGTACTTGATCCCAACTAAGATATAATTACCCCTTATTGGATGCAAAACAATCCTATTGGGTTTTATTAATGTTTTATTGATTTTTAGCAGACTTAAGGTATGGAGATCCAAATTATGGAAAGACCCCTTATCCGGAATACCCTTGGTCCCGAGCATTCTGGATAATGGGTCCTGTACCTGTACTTGAAAAAGAAAGAGGCGTATCTTGGCAATATTGCGAAAAAAGAAGCGACAGGTTTTGGCAGTGTTATTAATATGGCTAGGGATGGAGAGGGACTGGTCAAAGATAACCCCCAGCAGCCAGTCCAGTCCATTTAAATACCAGCCAGGTAGCAGCCCTACTCCTATACCTCATTATAATATCAGAAACTGTTCTGTTTGAATATATAATGTACCCCCTCTGCCTTGAAATGGGTATTAGGAGTGACCTGTGACCATACTTTTATAAGATCGTAAAAATTCAGTGCCTTTTGGGGCACAAGTAGAAAATCCCGATGGAAGGGCTCCAGTCAAGTCATATCCTGTAAACAGAATCCGTTTGCAATCAATGGGACCCTGCAACTTGCATTTATTATGTCTTTCTGATTTTTCCAATGATCCAGTAACCTTGCCATAATTAGCCAATCATTTCATGCCCAAACCATTTTGCATTGCCCTTTTTAAAGGAACAGTAACACCAAAAAAATTAAAGTGTATAAAAGTAACTAAAATATAATGTGCTGCTGCCCTGCACTGGTAAAAGTTGTGTGTTTACTTCAGAAAGTCTACTATAATTTATATAAATAAACTGCTATGTAGCCATGGAGGCAGCCATTCAAAGGAGAAAAGGCACAGGCACATAGCAGATAACAGATAAAACACTATTGTATTCTACAGAGCTTATCTGTTATCTGCTATGTAACCTGTGCCTTTTCTCCTTTTTTCCAGCTTGAATGGCTGCCCCCGGGGCTACACAGCAGCTTATTATATAAATTATAGTAGTGTTACTGTAGCAAACACACCAGTTTTACCAGTGCAGGGTAACAGTGCATTATATTTTTATTATTTTAAAGCTCTTTCATTTTTTGGTGTTACTGTTCCTTTAAGTACAGTGTTTGAGACTATTTTTACCGTATGGGAATAACATACAGTTCCATGAATCCATGCAGAATAAATCACACTGAATAGCACTCACACAAACAGCATGGGATAAAGCTCAATTGTGCCCGAGAGAGAGCGGCTCTGTGGATGCTGTTATAATAATGATATTGTGCAGCGATGGAACACGCAGAGATATTATTTAAAGGGACTATTCACTTCCCACCTTTGTGGAACAATTCGACTCTTTTTCTTTTTTTACTTAAGAGTTGAAATGTTCTCCAAGTTGTCTTGTGCCATTATTCCATATAAAACTTGGCTCAGTGCATGGTATTGTGTCTTTATTGCCTCTGTGTGCTCTCTGTGCGTATACACACACACATATAGATCTGCTTGTGTGACTGCTGAATGGTTGTACTCGTGGCCTCTCGGGTCACAAAACATGAAGGCCAAACTGGGTCACGTTTAGGGTGAAGACACACAGAGCTACTTAGTAGCAGCTACTTGTCATGGCAACTAAAGGCCAGAAAATACCCTGCCATAGACCATACTGAGAATTGCCTCTGCTAAACACACAACTTCTGTGTTTACATGACAAAAGGTCACGTGATTTCAAGGATTCTGATTCTGTTTGGCCACAAGTGTGGATTCGGCCGAATCCGAATCCTACTGAAAAAGGCCAAATCTTGGCCGAATCCCAAACCGATTCCTGGATTCAGTGTATTCGTAGTCTTCACCCATATTGTTGCCACCTTTTTTCTTTAGAATACTGGCCTTCGGGTTTGGGGGGCAGGCAGTGACATCAAGGGGACAGCAATGGGTGTGCTGGGCAGAGAATGGGCATATGGGAAGGGAATGGGCATATTGGGTGGGAATGGGCATATGGGGAGGGAATGAGCATATGGGGCAGAGAATGGGCATATGGGGCAGGAATGGGCATTTGGGGAGGGAATGGGCATATGGGGCAGAGAATGGGCATATAGGGTGGGAATGGGCATATGGGGAGGGAATGGGCATATGGGGCAGAGAATGGGCATATGGGGCGGGAATGGGCATTTGGGGAGGGAATGGGCATATGGGGCAGAGAATAGGCATATGGGGCGGGAATGGGCATATGGGGCAGAGAATGGGCATATGGGGGGGGAATGGGCATATGGGGCAGAGAATGGGCATATGGGGTGGGAATGGCCATATGGGGTGGGAATGGGCATATGGGGAGGGAATGGGCATATGGGGTGGGAATGGGCATATGGGGAGGGAATGGGCATATGGGGCAGAGAATGGGCATATGGGGCAGGGAATGGGCATATGGGGAGGGAATGGGCATATGGGGCAGAGAATGGGCATATGGGGCGGGAATGGGCATGCGGGGAGGGAATGGGCATATGGGGAGGGAATGGGCATATGGGGAGGGAATGGGCATATGGGGCAGAGAATGGGCATATGGGGCGGGAATGGGCATGCGGGGAGGGAATGGGTGGGTTATGGAAATAAGTGGGGCAGACTGTCTCTAAAAGGGGCTGATCATCCACAGAGTGAGTTAGGGAAGGGAGCGATTTATAGGTAGGGTTGGCTGCCTTACTAACTTACTGGCAGGTATATTGCTGGTAAATTTGTAATATTGGCTCCAGCCCTATGGGCCATTTGCTGGCTGGGCCGGTCACAGAGTTGCTGGGTGGCAACCATAGTCACGTTGCTCATCCGCAGAGAGCCAGATTCACTGAGGGCCAACAGAAATACCTAGATTGAGAAGGAGTGAGTTAGGGATGGGAAATGCTCAACCCACCATAATGGTTTCCATCCATAGGCCTCTGAGTTATGGGCCTGGAATGCTTATAGTAATGTAATAACAGCTGCATTGTTTATTCCAACTCTTACAAACCCAAGCAACCAATCAACAAGTATTATTTACTGCTCTGCTGTTAAAAGAATATATCTGTTATTGATTAGTGCATTTATCTGCCCTTATTTCTGTACAATCCCCTTATGAAATGCAAGATACACACTGAGCAATTTCCATATCACAAGGATCGCTGCAGCATTTCAGATATAAACACCTCTCTGTTTCATGACACATTTTATTTTGGTTCTCTTCGAAGGTGTTATACACAACATGCTGACTACATCAGGAACAACTGTGATATCCGGTGAGGAAATGCTTTACTCGTATTTTTATTATTTATATTATCTTTATATGGCACCAACATATCCTATTGTGCAATATGAGTATGGTAAGCACGTCACAACACACAGGTTACACATTAAAGGAACAGTAACACCAAAACATGAAAGTATGACTATGAAGATTTTCATTCATCCAGGTCATGGTATATCTAATATAAATAAATCTAAAGCAACTGGACTTGTTAAGTAATCATTGAAGACGTTTCACTACTCATCCGAGCAGCTTCTTCAGTTCAACTGACTGGTATGGGAAGTTGGACAAAGAAGAAGTGTAAAAGAGGCTATTCATGTTAAAGTGGAGAAACCATCCCTAAACAGAGACGGGGGCTTTCGACACCATCTGTCTGCTACATACAATGCTGTTCTAACATCTGTACCTGGCAGTTTCAGAACCCTTCACACATCCGTTCATGCAACTCTAACAAGTAACACCTGTCTCAATGAGTTGCATGATCCTTTGGTAATCCTTTCAAAGTAACTCCACAGCATTCACACCTCTGTGAGTTTTAGATGTCACCTTTCTGAAGAGTTACAAAGTGCCATTGTGATTGGATTAGTGGAAGAGTTTATATGCTGAGGACTTCCATACCAGTCAGTTGGACTGAAGAAGCTGCTCGGATGAGTAGTGAAACGTCTTCAATGATTACTTAACGAGTCCAGTTGCTTTAGATTTATTTATACTAGATATAGCATGAAAGTGTTGTAAAGTAATAAAGTAATTAAAACATAATGTACTGTTGCCCTGCACTGGTAACACTGGTGCGTTTGCTTCAGAAACTGGCCCTAATTTACAGTTAGGGGAGGGGAAGTTGTTTCCTTATCCTGTGTTACTGGCAGTTCAGTAGCTGGCCAGTAGATGTCACTCTTCTATTCTATAATAGGGGAAGCAAACATGCTCTGCCTCTTTCTTTGCATTCCGCCTTCCTGGAATGTGGGTGCAGGTTAAGGTCTGGGGGAGGCAGGCCCAGTAGGTGAAGCTAGTGTGAGGGCAGTTCTGTAATAGCTGACTCCAGTAGAGAGAGATAGGATCAGCTAGTGAGCAGCCTGAGGCTTCGCCAAGGAGCATTAGAAGGGTTCAGTTCAGGGTGGACCACCCATAGAGTAGGGCAGGCTCCCCCAACCATCAGATATAAAATGTGTTGGGGAGCCACACAAGCATGAAAAAGTTCTTTAGGGATTCCAAATAAGGGCTGTGATTGGCTATTTGGTATCCCCATGTGGCCTGCAGGAGGCTCTGCTTGGAGTAAAACTGTCTCTGGGCTTCCAAAACTTGTCTCCAACCCAGAAATGTTAAAAATGGCACCTACTTTGAGGCCACTGGGAGCAACATCCAAGGGGTTGGGGAGCAACATGTTGCCCCTGAGTCACTGGTTGGGCTCACTGGAGTAGGGATTGAAATGTACAGATTTAGGGACTATCGTAGCCCACCTGGGCTCACTTGAAGGGGTTGGACACTTCCAAGTTGACTAAATCTACTTAGATTTGACTCCTGATGGGTAAAGCACTGGCTGGGTTCTGTGTGTGGGTAACTGCAATTTGTACCAAATACTATCCCGTTGAAGGTTGTGCTACATTTATATATATATATAAAAACTTTATCAGCTGTTTTAAGAACCACTGGTGCCCATTTTATTAGCTCAACCTGAGGGTTGTAGTTCTGTGTTACCCTTCCTCCAACAATACGCAAGGCCACTCAGCTAAAGAGTTGCATGTAGGTTTATTGGTGTGGATTAAAGCACCTCCACTTAACTATCACCTTACAGTACACAAGTATTAGAGTAAAGGACACACAGAGCTACTTAGTAGCAGCTACTTGTCACAGCTACTAAATGCCAGAAAATCCCCTGCCATAGACAATACTGAGAATTGCCTCTGCTAAAACACACGTAGAGACAATTATCAGTAAATGATCAGCATTGTCTGCATTGTATATTTTAGTAGCCGTGACAAGTAACTGCTACTAGTAGCTCTGTGTGTCTTCACCCTTAGGGCTGTGACAGACGGGGAGATTAGTTGTGGGCACGTGATGTCAATAAGGAAAGGAACATCCCAGTGCAATGCATTGTGGGTTATGTAGTTCCTGCATGCTGTCTGTAAGCTATGGAGAAGTTGCAACAATTTGCAACATCAATGTTTTAGTCCCTCCTCCCCTGCCAGGATTTCAAATGATGCAGAAAGAGAATAGCTGTTTTGCAGTGGGATTTCAGCATATAAAAATAGTATTTATTTATAGTTTTTAAAGGAACAAATTAGAGTGATAGGGATATTAGAGAATTCTGTGTTGTGTGGGGCTCTTTAAAAAAATGTGGTTTGAAAACTGGAGTTCCCCTTTAAGTACAAATATAAAAATTGACCTTGTAAGCCAGTAGGTGAGGAGAAAAAGCCTTGTAGCTGCACTTGGGTGAAAACACAAAAGAAGACAGCAATAAATGTGATAATGAAATACAACAAGGCCCACACACATACGCAGATATCTATGTACTGTATATGCAGTAGCTTCATTTTGTAAACTGCCAGCCTATAGAAAAGGACCTTGGAGCCCTGAAAGCTTGTAGTGTGTCAATGTTTGGGAAGAAAATATTTTCTTTTTCTCTACTGGAAGAGAGAGCAGGCAGAAAGCTGGAGGGCTGTCACACACATCAATATAATTGCTACAGAAATCTTTAGGGATGTCACGGGAAGCTAGGTGCTTGGCGTAATTATGAAATATATAGCTCTAATCTGTAGCTACAAATACTAAATGTATGGCAGAACAGATAGTCGCAGTAGTACGGGAGAGGGGGAAAAGTCAGTCATGAGATTGTAGGGTCGGGCTGTGCAGGCTGTGTTATACCCAGTACAGGTATCGGACCCCTTATCCGGAAACCCATTATCCAGAAAGTACAGTACCTGTACTTGATCCCAACTAAGATATAATTACCCCTTATTGGGGCAGAACAGCCCTATTGGGTTTATTTAATGGTTAAATGATTCCCTTTTCTCTGTAATAATAAAACAGTACCTGTACTTGATCCCAACTAAGATATAATTACCCCTTATTGGGGCAGAACAGCCCTATTGGGTTTATTTAATGGTTAAATGATTCCCTTTTCTCTGTAATAATAAAATAGTACCTGTACTTGATCCCAACTAAGATATAATTACCCCTTATTGGGGCAGAACAGCCCTATTGGGTTTATTTAATGGTTAAATGATTCCCTTTTCTCTGTAATAATAAAATAGTACCTGTACTTGATCCCAACTAAGATATAATTACCCCTTATTGGGGCAGAACAGCCCTATTGGGTTTATTTAATGGTTAAATGATTCCCTTTTCTCTGTAATAATAAAACAGTACCTGTACTTGATCCCAACTAAGATATAATTACCCCTTATTGGTGGCAGAACAGCCCTATTGGGTTTATTTAATGGTTAAATGATTCCCTTTTCTCTGTAATAATAAAATAGTACCTGTACTTGATCCCAACTAAGATATAATTACCCCTTATTGGGGCAGAACAGCCCTATTGGGTTTAATTACTGTTTAAATAATTTTAATTTAGTAGACTTAAGGTAGAAGATCCTAATTACGGAATTTATTATGCAGAAAAACCCCAGGTCCTGAGCATTCTGGATAATGGGTCCCACACCTGTACTGGAAATAGTATTATTCTTCTTTTATTTAAAGGGGTTGTTCACCTTTGGGTTAACTTTTAGTATTATGTACAGAGCAATATTCTGAAACAATTTGGAATTGGTTTTTATTTTCTATTATTTGTTGTTTTTTAAATATTTCATGTTTTGGTCTGCAACTGTCCAGTTTAAAATTTCAACAGCTATCTGGTTGCTAGGGTTGCAATTAGCTTAGCAACCAATGAGTGGTTTGAATGAGAGACTGATATATAAATAGGAGAGGACCTGAATAGAAAAGTAAGTAATAAAAATTAACAATAACATTAAAATTGTAGTCATTATACAGTAATAGTTTTTTGGCTACTGGAAATGCTGGAAAGCAAATAATTTAAACACTATAAAAAATAAATAATGAAGACCAATTGAAAAGTTGCTTAGAATAAGCCAATCTACACATATTAAACATTAAGTTAAAAGCGAACCACTCCTTTAACAAACACAAAACACACACATTCCTCATGGCTTTACAGACATTATACGTTGTCCCTGCCCCAGTGAGCTTACAATCTAAGGTCCCTATCACATTCCCATCAGTCCCTGCCCCAGTGAGCTTACAATCTAAGGTCCCTATCACATTCCCATCAGTCCCTGCCCCAGTGGAGCTTACAATCTAAGGTCCCTATCACATTCCCATCAGTCCCTGCCCCAGTGGAGCTTACAATCTAAGGTCCCTATCTCATTCCCATCAGTCCCTGCCCCAGTGAGCTTACAATCTAAGGTCCGTATCACATTCCCATCAGCCCCTGCCCCAGTGAGCTTACAATCTAAGGTCCCTATCACATTCCCATCAGTCCCTGCCCCAGTGGCGCTTACAATCTAAGGTCCCTATCACATTCCCATCAGTCCCTGCCCCAGTGGAGCTTACAATCTAAGGCCCCTATCACATTCCCATCAGTCCCTCCCCAGTGGAGCTTACAATCTAAGGCCCCTATCCCATTCCCATCAGTCCCTGCCCCAGTGGAGCTTACAATCTAAGGTCCCTATCACATTCCCATCAGTCCCTGCCCCAGTGAGCTTACAATCTAAGGTCCCTATCACATTCCCATCAGTCCCTGCCCCAGTGGAGCTTACAATCTAAGGTCCCTATCACATTCCCATCAGTCCCTGCCCCAGTGGAGCTTACAATCTAAGGTCCCTATCACATTTCCATCAGTCCCTGCCCCAGTGGAGCTTACAATCTAAGGTCCCTATCACATTCCCATCAGTCCCTGCCCCAGTGGAGCTTACAATCTAAGGTCCCTATCACATTCCCATCAGTCCCTGCCCCAGTGGAGCTTACAATCTAAGGTCCCTATCACATTCCCATCAGTCCCTGCCCCAGTGGAGCTTACAATCTAAGGTCCCTATCACATTGCCATCAGTCCCTGCCCCAGTGGAGCTTACAATCTAAGGTCCCTATCACATTCCCATCAGCCCCTGCCCCAGTGGAGGTTACAATCTAAGGTCCCTATCACATTCCCATCAGTCCCTGCCCCAGTGGAGCTTACAATCTAAGGTCCCTATCACATTCCCATCAGTCCCTGCCCCAGTGGAGCTTACAATCTAAGGTCCCTATCACATTCCATCAGTCCCTGCCCCAGTGGAGCTTACAATCTAAGGTCCCTATCACATTCCCATCAGTTCCTGCCCCAGTGGAGCTTACAATCTAAGGTCCATATCACATTCCCATCAGTCCCTGCCCCAGTGGAGCTTACAATCTAAGGTCCTATCACATTCCCATCAGCCCCTGCCCCAGTGGAGCTTACAATCTAAGGTCCCTATCACATTCCCATCAGTCCCTGCCCCAGTGGAGCTTACAATCTAAGGTCCCTATCACATTCCCATCAGTCCCTGCCCCCAGTGGAGCTTACAATCTAAGGTCCCTATCACATTCCATCAGTCCCTGCCCCAGTGGAGCTTACAATCTAAGGTCCCTATCACATTCCCATCAGTCCCTGCCCCAGTGGAGCTTACAATCTAAGGTCCCTATCACATTCCCATCAGTCCCTGCCCCAGTGGAGCTTACAATCTAAGGTCCCTATCACATTCCCATCAGCCCTGCCCCAGTGGAGCTTACAATCTAAGGTCCCTATCACATTCCCATCAGTCCCTGCCCCAGTGGAGCTTACAATCTAAGGTCCCTATCACATTCCCATCAGTCCCTGCCCCAGTGGAGCTTACAATCTAAGGTCCCTATCACATTCCCATCAGTCCCTGCCCCAGTGGAGCTTACAATCTAAGGTCCCTATCACATTCCCATCAGTTCCTGCCCCAGTGGAGCTTACAATCTAAGGTCCCTATCACATTCCCATCAGTCCCTGCCCCAGTGGAGCTTACAATCTAAGGTCCCTATCACATTCCCATCAGTCCCTGCCCCAGTGAGCTTACAATCTAAGGTCCCTATTACATTCCCATCAGTCCCTGCCCCAGTGAGCTTACAATCTAAGGTCCCTATCACATTCCCATCAGTCCCTGCCCCAGTGGAGCTTACAATCTAAGGTCCCTATCACATTCCCATCAGTCACTGCCCCAGTGGAGCTTACAATCTAAGGTCCCTATCACATTCCCATCAGCCCCTGCCCCAGAGGAGCTTACAATCTAAGGTCACATTTGCATACACTAGGGGCAGTATTATCAGGGGCCAATGAACCTGTCTGCATGTTTTTGTGGTATAGGAAGGAAACCCGAGTACCCGGAGGAAACTTCCATACACACAGGCATATCATACAAACTCTATATAGATAGTGAAAAAATTAACAAAGAAAAATGACCTTTTAATTGTTACAATAAATGTATTAACCCATTATAACGCGGCTGGCCAGCCTACTGGTTCATTTTATATTGAAATACATACAAAAATAACACCACATAAAAATCAGAGAATCCAAGTTTATTTAAAAATTCTTTTTATCAGATTATGGGAAGCCAGTTCATTAATGGGTGGGGGGGGGGGGGGGGGGTAGATGGTGAGAACAAAGTGAGGTGGCAAAATGGTGGATGCTGGATTATTGGGTCTGTACATCCATAAGGAAGGGTAAGTAGGCCTTTGTATAACTGTTGGTATCAGTGTTAGCAGCACATTTGCTTGGGGTGTCCCACTATCCCATAATCTCATGCACCAGTCTCTCCTGCAGTAATAAATAAAAACTTTTTTTGTTATTAAAACAACGGACAAAAAAGTACGTCAATTGCAAACCTTACTCATTGCTCTTTTGTTGAACAAGAGGGTTTACTTTCCGTTTCAAGTCTATAGTAGTCTAAAAGTTGTCTGCAGTCCCTTTATTCTCTTCGGCTAAGGGCGACATGACACGGGGCTGTCTGTGTCGTTTTTAAAAATGCGGATGCAAGTGTATATGCACAAAATGAAGCCCTACTGTTAATAGTGTAATACGCACTATAGCAATTCCCACAGGGTGCTGGCAAGCCGATATCCGCCACATGACGCTAGTGCTTGTGTTTTTCAGCAAAATTGCCAATACGTCGAGGAAACGCCATACCTTTGAACTCTATGGGATCCAAGTTTGGAAATACACTTCGCTAAAGTATTTTCAATATGGTGGTCAAACTTGCAAGATGTATTGTGCTTATATACTGTATGTTTGTGGCGTTGTATGCTGGTGACATAATTACGTAGTGTATTGACAATCAGTCCGGCTACATTTTGCATGCATATTGTTTCTCAGCTTCGCTTCTTCGCCCACAAAAGTTTAATACAATTCTTTGGAGATGTCTGGGGAATGAGTGATGATGTGGGGAATGAGAAAAAAACAGATATGCATGTTTGGAAAAAAGCGTGATATAAAAATGTCCCATCTGCCTAATGGCACACTATGGGGCCCATTCACTAAAGTCCGATATTTTGGGCTTAAAATCACGATATGGAAAAAAATCAGAGTAACCATAATTTCTGGTGTTCTAAAATGTCATGAAAATGCTTTTATCAGTCGTACGAAAATATCGTGGTTGCGATCAGAAAGTCATGACATTTTCGGATCCAAATGTTCATGAACGGCAGGAAAACCTTTCTGACTCTGATCCTTCAGTGCATGATTTTGGAAGTCTTCCATAGGGCTCAATGGCACTCTGCAGCTCCAACCCGGCCCAAGGAAAGTCTCCCATAGGGCTCAATGGCACTCTGCAGCTCCAACCCGGCCCAAGGAAAGCCTCCCATAGGGCTCAATGGCACTCTGCAGCTCCAACCCGGCCCAAGGAAAGTCTCCCATAGGGCTCAATGGCACTCTGCAGCTCCAACCCAGCCCAAGGAAAGTCTCCCATAGGGCTCAATGGCACTCTGCAGCTCCAACCCGGCCCAAGGAAAGTCTCCCATAGGGCTCAATGGCACTCTGCAGCTCCAACCCGGCCCAAGGAAAGCCTCCCATAGGGCTCAATGGCACTCTGCAGCTCCAACCCGGCCCAAGGAAAGTCTCCCATAGGGCTCAATGGCACTCTGCAGCTCCAACCCGGCCCAAGGAAAGTCTCCCATAGGGCTCAATGGCACTCTGCAGCTCCAACCCGGCCCAAGGAAAGTCTCCCATAGGGCTCAATGGCACTCTGCAGCTCCAACCCGGCCCAAGGAAAGCCTCCCATAGGGCTCAATGGCACTCTGCAGCTCCAACCCGGCCCAAGGAAAGTCTCCCATAGGGCTCAATGGCACTCTGCAGCTCCAACCCGGCCCAAGGAAAGTCTCCCATAGGGCTCAATGGCACTCTGCAGCTCCAACCCGGCCCAAGGAAAGTCTCCCATAGGGCTCAATGGCACTCTGCAGCTCCAACCCGGCCCAAGGAAAGTCTCCCATAGGGCTCAATGGCACTCTGCAGCTCCAACCCGGCCCAAGGAAAGTCTCCCATAGGGCTCAATGGCACTCTGCAGCTCCAACCCGGCCCAAGGAAAGTCTCCCATAGGGCTCAATGGCACTCTGCAGCTCCAACCCGGCCCAAGGAAAGTCTCCCATAGGGCTCAATGGCACTCTGCAGCTCCAACCCGGCCCAAGGAAAGTCTCCCATAGGGCTCAATGGCACTCTGCAGCTCCAGCCCGGCCCAAGGAAAGTCTCCCATAGGGCTCAATGGCACTCTGCAGCTCCAACCCGGCCCAAGGAAAGCCTCCCATAGGGATCAATGGCACTCTGCAGCTCCAACCCGGCCCAAGGAAAGTCTCCCATAGGGCTCAATGGCACTCTGCAGCTCCAACCCGGCCCAAGGAAAGTCACCCATAGGGCTCAATGGCACTCTGCAGCTCTAACCCGGCCCAAGGAAAGTCTCCCATAGGGCTCAATGGCACTCTGCAGCTCCAACCCGGCCCAAGGAAAGTCTACCATAGGGCTCAATGGCACTCTGCAGCTCCAACCCGGCCCAAGGAAAGTCTACCATAGGGCTCAATGGCACTCTGCAGCTCCAACCCGGCCCAAGGAAAGTCTACCATAGGGCTCAATGGCACTCTGCAGCTCCAACCCGGCCCAAGGAAAGTCTACCATAGGGCTCAATGGCACTCTGCGGCTCCAACCCGGCCCAAGGAAAGTCTCCCATAGGGCTCAATGGCACTCTGCAGCTCCAACCCGGCCCAAGGAAAGTCTCCCATAGGGCTCAATGGCACTCTGCAGCTCCAACCCGGCCCAAGGAAAGTCTCCCATAGGGCTCAATGGCACTCTGCGGCTCCAACCCGGCCCAAGGAAAGTCTCCCATAGGGCTCAATGGCACTCTGCAGCTCCAACCCGGCCCAAGGAAAGTCTACCATAGGGCTCAATGGCACTCTGCAGCTCCAACCCGGCCCAAGGAAAGTCACCCATAGGGCTCAATGGCACTCTGCAGCTCCAACCCGGCCCAAGGAAAGTCACCCATAGGGCTCAATGGCACTCTGCAGCTCCAACCTGGCGAAAAGAGAGTCACGATACCGAAGCTTGAATGAATTCTGAAATGGTCACAGTCATTCGGAAAAGCACAACTTTTTTGTGGAAGTTAATGAAAACCATGAGAAAGTTGTGGAATTTTAACAACATTCTCGTGGACTTTACGAAATGTTTGATAAGTTAGAAAAAATACAAATTGCTCCCCAACCCCTTGGGTGTTGCTCTCAGTGCCCCCAAACCAGGGAGTTATTTTTGTATTCCTGACTTGGGGGCAAGTTTTGGTTGAATAAAAACAAGATTTCCTACCAAATAAAGCCCCTGTAAGCTGATAGGGTGCATAGAGGCCCCTAATAGCCAATCACAGCCCTTATTTGGCTCCTCCATGAACTTTTATGGTGCTTGTGTTGCTTGTATCTTTTTACATTTGACTGTGGCTCACGAGTAAGAAAGGTTGGGGACCCCTGCTGTAACTCGTGCACAAGTGCATGTGGGTCCCAGAGAGCACTATGGTGCAGCCCTTTCCGGTGCAAGGGTGCACTACACAAGTGCTGTTCCAGAGCTCATATGACTGATGTATGAGAGAGGCCGGGACTGTGCCTGGGATTATCTCTGAAAGATGCAACAAACAAAACCACAGCCAATAATGCAGCGTCCCAGCTGGGCCACATCTAAAGCAGTGTGAGAGTTGTACATACAGTACCTCAGTACCTCCCATAAGGGATGTGTTTATTTCTCCACTTGGCAATCTTGCACCTTTGGATGGAATCCACCAGGAAACAAATACACTGCGCTTTGAGCCACTGCCGACACTTCGGAATAATTCCACCTAACAAAGGGCTACACAAAACAGAGAATTTACCTAAAAAATAATAAAAATGTTACAAAATGGGTGCAAATCACTAAATACATGAACGGCGTTACTGCTTACAGGAAAGGGAAGGGTTTGTTCGCTTACCATGCAAATATTGCTTTTGGGAAACTCTATGGTGGAGAGAGGCCAAAAACTTTGCCTTGCACATAACATTGCTGCTCCTGCCGGGACTACAAACAGGGGCCGATTTACTAACATTCCAATGCAGGGCTGGAACTAAGGGACATTTGGCCTCCATGGATGCAGTTCTGTGGGTCAGATTCTAGCTATCTGTATAACAGAGCATTCTGTCACAGTGGCACAGATCCTATCTGATCCCCCCATTGTAAGCAGCAGTCCTGCCCTGCTTTATGGCTGAGATTCTAGCTATCTGTATAACAGAGCATTCTGTCACAGTGGCACAGATCCTATCTGATCCCCCCCATTGTAAGCAGCAGTCCTGCCCTGCTTTATGGCTGAGATTCTAGCTATCTGTATAACAGAACATTCTGTCACAGTGGCACAGATCCTATCTGATCCCCCCATTGTAAGCAGCAGTCCTGCCCTGCTTTATGGCTGAGATTCTAGCTATCTGTATAACAGAACATTCTGTCACAGTGGCACAGATCCTATCTGACCCCCCCCCCCCCCCCATTGTAAGCAGCAGTCCTGCCCTGCTTTATGGCTGAGATTCTAGCTATCTGTATAACAGAGCATTCTGTCACAGTGGCACAGATCCTATCTGATCCCCCCATTGTAAGCAGCAGTCCTGCCCTGCTTTATGGCTGAGATTCTAGCTATCTGTATAACAGAGCATTCTGTCACAGTGGCACAGATCCTATCTGATCCCCCCATTGTAAGCAGCAGTCCTGCCCTGCTTTATGGCTGAGATTCTAGCTATCTGTATAACAGAGCATTCTGTCACAGTGGCACAGATCCTATCTGATCCCCCCATTGTAAGCAGCAGTCCTGCCCTGCTTTATGGCTGAGATTCTAGCTATCTGTATAACAGGGCATTCTGTCACAGTGGCACAGATCCTATCTGATCCCCCCATTGTAAGCAGCAGTCCTGCCCTGCTTTATGGCTGAGATTCTAGCTATCTGTATAACAGAGCATTCTGTCACAGTGGCACAGATCCTATCCTACCATGATTACATTTCTTAGGTTGGTGGCCCATGGGGCGATTAAGTCACCTGTGATAGATCTCTGCTACTGCAGGTGACTATCAACTCTGAAATGCTTTTCCACTGGCAACAACAGAAGTCGCTGGTGGAAAAGACTTGTGAGTCTTTTCCGGCGATTTCGGGAAATCGCGCCGCCGTGTGTGCCATCCCACCGGTGACTTACATGTTCGCCGGCGGGATGGCGGGTCATGGCAACTCGGGGAGATTAGTCGCCCGCGAACAGGGAGTTTTGCCGCGGGCGACTAATCTCCCCCGTGTGCCAGAGCCCTTAAGTGTGAAGACACACGGAGCTACTAGTAGCAGCTACTTGTCATGGCTACTAAAATAGCCAATGCTGATCATTTACTGATAATCGTCTCTTTGTGTGTCTTAGCAGAGACAATTCTCAGTATTGTCTATGGCAGGAGAGTTTCTGGAGTTTAGTAGCTGCTACTAGTAGCTCAGTGTGACTTCACCCTAAAGGTATATATAATTCCAAATAAAAGCAGTGTTTGTTTATTGCTACAGACACACTAGGAGCTAGAGGCTATAGGTGCAGGTCACTGCTTCCTGACACAGACGCCGCCTCTCTCTCAGTCTCCAGCAGACGGCGCTGTTGGATCAGGGACAGGGAAAGGCTGCACACTGCGCTTCCTCCCTCACACACACACTGGCACATCCAACCTGCCGCCCTCCTGCTCCTGACTACAACTACCAGCATCCCTTCAGCTGTTTCCTACTACATTTCCCAAGCTTCCTGTTTGTCCCAGCAGCAGAGGAAAAGCCTCAGAGCGGCCGGACGGTCCCATGACACTGACTGTGAGGAGCGATTCAACCGAACTTCCCCGGCGCCCTGCCCCTCCCCACTTTCATTGAGCGTCCCTGAGCCCTGGCCACGCCTCTCTGGGCTGGGCGGCTCCTGATTGGCGCTGGGTGGGCGGGGCCCGTGTGCGTTTGTGTGAGAACTGGGACTGTGCCTGACAGGGATCGGGGGGACATCGTGTGAGTGGCGGGTCTGGCTCTTCCTCTCTACCCGCCGGCACCGGCACGGACCTTATACCCGGAATAGGCACCTAGTGAGCGGCAGCTGGCCAGCGCCCTCCTATTGTTTCCCATCTACTGTGCGCAAAGGATTAGGGGTAATTGCACCCCAACTCTCCCCATGGCGGCTGAACCCATTTATGGACTCTCAGAAGACGATGTAAGTACATGTTTGTGTCTCTTTAATTGTGTGGGTGGCACAGGGGGGCAAGCAGAGGCCGTCCAACCACAGCTGCCAGCTGAAGGGGCAACACTTCGCCCAGACTGGCATAGGGGCAGTAGCTTCTGTCATTGGGCAGAACTCATACAGGAATTGCCTGGCATCTCCCAATGGTGGGTCAGTGAGAATAGGTAGTGCCATTGGTACCAGTGCTGTTAGGTGCAGCAGGCTGGCATACTGCTGGGCAAGGCTGGCATACTGCTGGGCAAGGCTGGCATACTGCTGGGAAAGGCTGGCATACTGCTGGGCAAGGCTGGCATACTGCTGGGCAAGGCTGGCATACTGCTGGGCAAGGCTGGCATACAGCTGGGCAAGGCTGGCATACAGCTGGGCAAGGCTGGCATACTGCTGGGCAAGGCTGGCATCCCTAAGTACATGTGAGAAGGAGAGGCTGGCATCCCATAGCCCTGTAAATCAGAATGGTCTAGCACCCACCCTATCTATACTGTCACTGGCACCCTGTGTATGTTGGCATCCCATCAGTAGCCTGTAAATCAAAGGGGGCTGGCACCCACCCTATCTATACTGCCGGTGGCACCCACCCTGTATACTGCTTGGGCATGAAGGCTGGCACCCTGTATACTGCTTGGGCATGAAGGCTGGGCACCCTGTATACTGCTTGGGCATGAAGGCTGGGCACCCTGTATACTGCTTGGGCATGTAGGCTGGGCACCCTGTATACTGCTTGGGCATGAAGGCTGGGCACCCTGTATACTGCTTGGGCATGAAGGCTGGGCACCCTGTATACTGCTTGGGCATGAAGGCTGGGCACCCTGTATACTGCTTGGGCATGAAGGCTGGCACCCTGTATACTGCTTGGGCATGAAGGCTGGCACCCTGTATACTGCTTGGGCATGAAGGCTGGCACCCTGTATACTGCTTGGGCATGAAGGCTGGGCACCCTGTATACTGCTTGGGCATGAAGGCTGGGCACCCTGTATACTGCTTGGGCATGAAGGCTGGCACCCTGTATACTGCTTGGGCATGAAGGCTGGCACCCTGTATACTGCTTGGGCATGAAGGCTGGCACCCTGTATACTGCTTGGGCATGAAGGCTGGAACCCTGTATACTGCTTGGGCATGAAGGCTGGCACCCTGTATACTGCTTGGGCATGAAGGCTGGGCACCCTGTATACTGCTTGGGCAAGAAGGCTGGCACACTGTATACTGCTTGGGCAGGAAGGCTGGCACACTGTATACTGCTTGGGCATGAAGGCTGGAACCCTGTATACTGCTTGGGCATGAAGGCTGGCACCCTGTATACTGCTTGGGCATGAAGGCTGGCACCCTGTATACTGCTTGGGCATGAAGGCTGGCACCCTGTATACTGCTTGGGCATGAAGGCTGGCACCCTGTATACTGCTTGGGCAGGAAGGCTGGCTTCCCATCAGTAACCTGTTGGCATCCCATAAGTACCCTGTTGGCATCCCATAAGTACCCTGTTGGCATCCCATAAGTACCCTGTTGGCATCCCATAAGTACTGCTGGTTGAGGCAGTTTGGGACCATCTGTAGTACTGGCATCTGTGTGACTGGCTGCGGCTGGGCAACATCCCGGGAGTTCAACTGCTTATATGTACATTGGCATGCCAGGAATACTGCTGTTTGGCATCCCGTCAGTCTGGCACAGCATTGGCACTGCAGCATGGGGAAGAGCCCCCTCTTTGTATTGCTTGGTCATATGGGCAGTATTGCAAGCTGGCATCATACTAGTGGCTATATATATATATATATATATATATATTGTAAAGTGCCAATGCCTGATTGAATAGTTTAAATGAACTAAACCAGCTGGGGGTGGTGGTGTATCTGGTGGTGTATCTGGGTGTGTTGTGGGGGTGGGGGGTGAGTCTGAGCTGCTATTGCTAGAATGCAGAGGCGCCAACTACCTATAGTGCCAGGGGCACTACCAGTTCTCTGGGCAATATTACTCTATGGTCCCTGTTTGAATGATTTCAGGTGCCCCCGGTACCTGCTGTGGGTGTTGGCTCAGTGTGTGACGCCTATGGAATGCATAGTGCACATGGTATGTGCGCCCGGGAGTTGGAGGTGAGGCTCCTGCAGGGCATTTCTTTTTCAGCCAAGCGCTGACATTTGTGCAGGAATTCATTCGAAAGCTTGAATTCTGGGCTAAGGGAGTGGTGCCTCCCCTCTCTCTATATGCGCCCACCTCACTGTGTGGGTACTTGACACTGGCAGCAGCTCTGCCCAGGTTATATATATATTACTGTAAATAACATTGTCAGATTAAGCTGTATGTAGGTTATGTATGTGGCGTAGCCCAGCAGCAGATTGCAGCACAGGATTTACACTAAAATCATTATTATTAGGGCAGAGCTCTTTAGATTGATAGAGTTGGGGGCCCTTATGCATCCCCTTAGCTCATAAAAAAGCCCCACATATATAAGACATCCTCTATCAGTATCAGGTATATCTAAAGGTGGCCATACACGGCACTTGTTTGGCGAGGTTGCCAAGCGGGCGGATCTTCTCCACATATCCCTACCTACAGGTTGCCAATATCGGCTATATAGGCACAGCAGTTTCAGGGACACGTCAACGAGCCGATGCGGTACCCGATATGACGGAAAATTCAAACCTGCCCGATTGAGATCTGGGGGATTTCAGACCAGATGTCGGTTGGGGAGGCCCGTCTTTCCAGCCCACACACGGGAAGATAAGCTGCTGAATTGGTCTAAAAGACTGATATTGGCAGCTAGAATTGGCTCATGTATGGCCACCTTTAGGCAATAAACATTTATCCTCAGATTGCACCCTAACTTGTCTTCAGGTTGGGCCCCCTCTTACTTCTTTGGGTCATTCTGTGGGAACCCCATAGATCCCCCAACATCCCTAGGGGATGTTAGTTAGGTGAGGGGTACCATCCTGGTGATGCATTTGCATGGTATACAAATCATGCAGGTTGTGCTTTCTCCATCTGCTCCAATCTAATGTATATGCCTAATGGACACATGTCCCAGCATCCTCAGAGAAGGACCCTGGACCCTGAACTCTGCAACAGGGCGGCCACATGTTGACTTTTCTCTGCCGAGGGCCATGTACTGAGGATGCTGGCAGTAAACCATTTGTACCATTAATGCTCATTTGACCCTTGTGCCGGCGCAGATAATTCTGTGTAAGCTACAGTGCATACAGCAGCCCAATGAAACAAGCCACTGTTCCCGATTGCTAATTGTGTCTGCTCGGGCAAATCAGTGAGGGAGAGAATGACTGATTGTCCCGTGGATCTTTATCTCCATTACTGAGAGCAGACTCTGACTGGATGGGAAAGGAATGCTGATTGCTCTGCCACAGAATGCGGGGGTCCGGCGGCGGGGTTAATGCTGAGAGAAGCCTTGATGTTACCCAGTCCTAATGATGCACTGTCTGCAGGAGAGAAAATGGTAATGGCAAAAATGTCACCGCGCTGCCCCTGATGTACAGATGCTCAACTAACAACCCCCCCCCTTCCAGCTGCAACTCCCTGCATCTCTAGGAGATGTACTGGTATCACAGCAGCGTAAAAATCTCTATTTATTCCCTCTCCAAATATTTGTAGCAGTGGGAGCTGCCATGTTTCCTGCTCAGATTGATCCATAGCACCATAGCAGGCAGCTCTCCTTCATTCATTGCATCAGTAGCTTTTGTTAGAGAAGGCCTCAGCACCCATTCCTGGCAGCACCCAACATGCCAGCACCCATTCCTGTGTTAATATGCAGAGAGGGAAAGTTCTGTGTATACTGGGAGCTGTTCTTTACCTGTTACTGCTATTGCCAGAGACACCCCCGTATCTGTATAGATATGGACTCTCCTCTTTAAGGGGAGAGTCCATATCTATACAGATACGGGGGTATCTGTATAGGCTGTTACTATTTATTGTTGTCTTTGTGCTGATTTTGTGTTTTGTAACAGAAAGTTGTGATTTCTTTATAACTATAGCACAAATGAAGTTATGGAGTAGCAGCGCTGGGTCGGAATTACTAGGTACTTATGGGTTTCACACCTGTACAGGTACGAGACCAGGGGGTTTTCTGGATAAGAGAGCTTTCTGTAATTTGGATCTCCAAGCCTTAAGGGTGAAGACACACAGAGCTACTAGTAGCAGCTACTTGTCGTGGCTACTAAAATAGACAATGGTGATCATTTACTGATAATTGTGTGTTTTAGCAGAGGCAATTCTCAGTATTGTCTATGGCGGGGGGGGGGTTTACAATTTTTATTGTTACTTTTTATTACTTTTCTTTTTATTTAGACCCTCTTCTATTATATTCCTCTCTCATTTATTCCACTGCCTAGTTGCTAGGATAATTTGGACCCTAATAACCAGGTAGCTGCTAAAATTCCAAACTGAAGAACTGCTGAGCAAAAGCGAAATCATTCAAAAACGGTAAATATTAAAAAATAAATAAGACCAATTGCGAATTGTCTCGGAATAGCACTCTCTACAACATACAACTAATTTATTTAAAGGTGAACGACCCCTTTAAATAAACCCAATAGAAATGTTTGGATACTAATAAGGATTAGTTATCTTAAGAGTAGTGTTTTATCATTATAGAGAAAAACAAAATGAATTATTGGGTTAAAATGGAATCTATGGGAGATGGAAGCTTTCTGAATAACAGGTTTTCAGTTAACAATTTGAGCTTCCAAAATCAGTTCCTTAGACCGATTCAGCAGCTTATATGCCTGTATGTGGGCACTAGATGGGCCTGCCCGACCAACATGTGGCCTGAAATCGGGCAGATATCGATCAGGCAGGTTTAAAAATCAGTCGGATCGGAGACCGTCTCGCTCGTTGATATGGTCCAATACTCGACGGACGCCTATACCCGTCGCTGTAATTCGATCGTTTGGCCCCAGGGCCAAACGCTCGCCAATCGAGCGAATTTTAGTGTGTACAGCCACCTTTAGACTGATTCGGCAGCTTATCTGCCCGTGTACGGGCACCACCGACAGGCCTGAAATTGGGCAGATTTCAATTGGGCAGGTTTGATTTTTCCGTCCAACCGGGAACCGCATTGGCTCCTTGATGCGGTACCCGATCCAATGGCGCTTATGTCCGCTGTTTTTATTTAACCATTTGGCCCTAGGGCCAAACAATCAAATTAGCCCGATATCGCCCACCTGTAGGTGATCATATTGGGAGAAGTTCTTGGTGATCTCGCCAAACGAGCGGATCTAAGGCTAATGCCAGATGAGGCATAAGGCAGATATTTTCTGCTTGCCGAAAATATCTGCCGTACGCCTCGTCTGGCATTAGCCTTGCAGTGTATGGACACCTTTAGGCAGAGTGGTGCCACAGGCATGGCGCCCAATATGTCTTTGCCTTTTGGGGCAGTGCTGTTATTTGTGGGGGGAATGTAATCACTGAATAAATATGGCACTCTACTAAACTGCTTAATTCCCATGTATTTGCTTTATGTTATGTTCTGTATGGGTCCTTTATCAGGAAACCCATTATCCAGAAACAGAGTCCTATATAAGTAAATTCAATGATTTCCGTTTTCTCTATTATTATTATTATTATTATTATCAGGCAGTGGTAACTATATATGTTGTAGTAGTTGTGCTGACAATACAGGAAGACCCCTTATCTGGAAACCCCCAGGTTCCATGTAGTGGACAATATATATATATATTTTTTTAGATGCTCCTGGAGGTAGATCCAGTTTTTCCTGTTTTTCAGGCTAGTGACGTTCTTATTCTGTGGGATATTGGCCTAATGTTTGCCCGACACTCACACTCCTGTATCCTGCTCCTGGGAGGCTGACTCAGTATGACACAAATGTGCGCTGTCATAATTGGCTCAGGGGTTACCCATGTTATGCAATCAGCCAATCACATCACCTCTTTTTACCGGCCGCACGTAGGATTGCTGGAATTATGACATTAACCCTCGACCTGCGGGATCACACGGCCGCTCCAACGACATATATTTCTCATTCGTTTAGGTGGAATGTAGCGTTTGCATTGTTGCCATTGTTGCCAACTTTTTTATGCCAGTAACATCGTTTCTATATAGCTGGCAGTTAGAGTTAAAGGGGAACCTGTCACCATAAGAAATAATTCCAAAACCTTTTCTATCATGTTAGTTGAGGAAAGTAAATTATAATTATACTATACTTTATAATTATACTATACTTTAATTATATTATATAAATTATTCATTTTTTTTCCCTTTTCCAGTCTTGGAATTTAAAGTCACAGCCAGCAGGTGATTTGCCATCTAGGTGATATCTAGGAAGTGCTGAATGGACAGTTAAAGTAATTGTAATTAAAAATGTCTCTATGCCGACACCTTATCCGGAAACCCATTATACAGAAAGTTCCGAATTACGGAAAGGCCAGCTCTCATAGACTCCATTTTAATCAAATTATTCAAATTTTTAAAAATGATTCCCTTTTCCCTGTAATAATAAAACAGTACCTGTACTTGATCCCAACTAAGATATAATTACCCCTTATTGGGGGCAGAACAGCTCTATTGGGTTTATTTCATGGTTAAATGATTCCCTTTTCTCTGTAATAATAAAACAGTACCTGTACTTGATCCCAACTAAGATATAATTACCCCTTATTGGGGGCAGAACAGCTCTATTGGGTTTATTTCATGGTTAAATGATTCCCTTTTCTCTGTAATAATAAAACAGTACCTGTACTTGAACCCAACTAAGATATAATTACCCCTTATTGGGGGCAGAACAGCCCTATTGGGTTTATTTCATGGTTAAATGATTCCCTTTTCTCTGTAATAATAAAACAGTAGCTGTACTTGATCCCAACTAAGATATAATTACCCCTTATTGGGGGCAGAACAGCCCTATTGGGTTTATTTCATGGTTAAATGATTCCCTTTTCTCTGTAATAATAAAACAGTACCTGTACTTGATCCCAACTAAGATATAATTACCCCTTATTGGGGGCAGAACAGCTCTGTTGGGTTTATTTCATGGTTAAATGATTCCCTTTTCTCTGTAATAATAAAACAGTACCTGTACTTGATCCCAACTAAGATATAATTACCCCTTATTGGGGGCAGAACAGCCCTATTGGGTTTATTTAATGGTTAAATGATTCCCTTTTCTCTGTAATAATAAAACAGTACCTGTACTTGATCCCAACTAAGATATAATTACCCCTTATTGGAAGCAAGTGGATCATGGATCATTTTTTGGTCATATTTTGGATTTTTTTCCCTCCGCAGTTTAGGCAAGACATTTTCCGGTCAAGCTAAGAGGGGCAATTACACTGACAGCGCTTATTTCGTTAGTAAACCCGCCCGTAGCAGGGAATGCTCGCCTCCTTAATGTATCGTAGACCCGAATGGCAGATAAGTGACAAGTGTTTTCTTCATGCTCCGCTTCTGACCCCCCTGACACTTCTAAAATGCACCTGGAATGTTGCCCCGGGGCTGATCTCGGTGGCTTTATAGGAGAGCGTGGCGTACGCAGGGGCGGATACCATTAAACGCTATAGCACGGTGAACTCTGGCAGCACAAACCTTTCCACTGCCAAAACCTGTATTTCTGCTTTCCCCAAACCCCCTGCTGCTCAGGCTGTTCCTCTCAGAGAGATCTGTAGGATTAGAAACAGAAATGGCCAAACTGCCCCATCAGGAAATCTGTAGGATTATAGAGAAATGGGCAGTCTGCCCCAGCGTGCCTCGGGAGTGCAAGGTAAAGCAACGCTGCCGGGGTATGAAGCTGCAGTTGTAACCCCAAAATCAGTAGCGCTACTCTGCAGCAGCTTCATTCAACGCTTAACCCAATGCTTTTAGCTGCCCATAGGGCTGGCTCGTCGGTTATGGATATTGTGCTTCTGAATTTCCCCTTTAATACTTCCATCTGGAAGCTGTTGGGTTGCATATGGCTGTCAAATGGGTTTTTGTCGACATATTATTCTAGATTTAATGGGCCTATTTAGTGATACAATATGTACAGGTACCATTGATTTTACCAAATTGTGGGTCAATCAGGTTGGGAGGGCTGAGATAGTTACTGGAATGATTCCAGCCTTTAAAGTGGTGGTTTGACTTTAATGTAACTTTTAGTATGTTATGGAATGAACAATTCTGAGCAACTTTGCAATTGGTCTTTATGATTTATTTCTTATAGTTCATGAATTATTTGCCTTCTTCTTTCAGCTCTTTGCAGCTTTCAAATAGGGGTCACTGACCCCGGCAGCCAAAATCCTATTGCTCTGTGAGGCTACAGTTTTATTGTTATTGTTACTTTTTATAACCTTTTTTTTCTATTTAGTCCCTCTCCTATTCATATATCAGTCTCTCATGCAAACCACTCCCTGGTTGCTAAGATAATTTGTTCCCTAGCAACTACATAGCTGTTATAACTCCAAACTGGAGAGCTCCTGAACTGAAAATGAAATAACTAAAAAAATACAAATAATAAAAAATGAAGACCAATTGCAGTTAACTCAAAGGTGAATAACCCCTTTAAATTAACTGTAGTATGTTATGCAATGTGTGTTTAAATTCAAACTCATATTTATTCTATCATAGCAATTTAAAATACTGTACTATCTGGTTGTTGGGTGGGGTAGACCCTTTCCCATTCATCTTCCAGTCTGTCATTCAAACTACTGCCTGGTTGCTACTGTTAAATAGATCTAGCAGCCATAAAACGTCTAAAGTTTTGAACTTGACTTTTATAAAAGAAATGAGGTCTAGTTGCATAGTGTTTCAGAACATGACTAAAAATTCATATAAAGGGTGAAGTTCCCCTTTAAAGTAAATATACATCTTGTACACTGCATTTTATACAGCTCAGCTGACTAGTTACTGAATGAGTTGGCACATAACATGCAGGGTGGCACAAAGGGCAAGGCAGAAGTGTAAAGTCTGTGTATGTGCAGGCTGGCCCCCACTGTACTGTAACAGCGGAGAAGGGGTTAAACGAGCAGCTTAATGGTATAAAACATGTTGTATCGCTGGCAGAGATAAGCGTTGGTGAATAGGTATACGGGCAGTGTTTATCTCACTGAACTCTGTTCTTTATATCAGATCAGTCATTCGCTCCGCACATAAACAGGGGTAATTGCGCAATGGCCTGGCAGGAACCTGTCTAGAGAAATGCGTGCCGGGCACAAGTCATGGCGTTCTAGAGCCAGCCGTGCCCACTTACACTCGGATACACCTTTACAGGGGTGGATGCACCACATTCAGGATTTGGTTCAGGATTCAGCCTTTTTCAGCAGAATTCAGATTTGGTCGAATACAGGCCCCTGGCCGAACCGAATCCTAACCCATAAAATCATGTGACTTTTTGTTGCACAAACATGGAAGTTGAAATGTTTTTGCCACGCACTGAGCATGTTGCTCTCTTCCACCCTTACTTGTTAATTCGGATTCGGTTCGTTATTCAGCCGAATCTTTTACAAAGGATTTGGGGTTCGGCCGAATCACAACATAGTGGATTTGGTGCATCCCTAACTTTTAGTATGTTATAGACTTGCCAGTAAATTTTCAATTTGTCTTTATTTTTTTATTGTTTTTGAATTATTTGATTTGCCCTTCTAACTGTTTCCAGCTTTCAAATGGGGGTCAGTGACTCCGGCAGTGAGGCTACAATTTCATTGTTATTGTTACTTTTTATTGCTTATCTTTCTATTCAGACCCTCTCCTATTTATGGTCCAGTTTCTCATTTGAACCACTGACTGGTTGCTAGGGCACATTGGGCCCTAGCAACACTATAGCTGCTAAAATTGTCTCCTGCGGTTAAATCCGGGTTACTGCAGCCAACAAATCTCCACTGAATGCTTTCCCACTAGCAATAAAGTGAATTGCCAGCGGTAAAACATACAAAGCTTTATGTTTCCAAAGTTGCTTGAAGTTTCCCTGCCGTCACCCTTACTGGTGTGAGTAAAATACTAATCTTCAGTTAACCCTACAACTGCCAGCTTTGTCTCTAAGCCAGCCAAGTGCTATACCCAGGCTGATGCTATATAATGGAATAAGGTATGCTGGTCTAGAGCAGTGTTTTGGGGGGGGGGGGGGGTTCTGAGGCCATGTCAGCACCCATCACTGCTGATGCCCCTTGTGGTCTGTAAGGCATAGGGAGCCAGTCGGCGGCGCTGGGCTGTGACCTGCACAGACTACTCCTGCTTAGCGTTTCCACAGTGACAAGGAAGACTCCTATGGGACACAACACTGCATGCTTGGGTTAGCTTGTGTTTGCTTGCGGGGCCACAGGGACCATTGACAGGCATTTTTTGTAGCTTTTTGTGGCCTCTGCCAGCCATGAGGAAATAATAACAAATAGAATGGCGCATTTGTGTTGCATATGGGCTCACAGCCAGCAACAGAATTGCAGAAGTGTATATATATATATATATATTATAATCTTTTCTATTACATTCTCCTCCTGGAATATGGGAGACTGGGGATAAAGCCTTTTCTACTTGTTGCTAAGAGTTACGGGCCAGAGGCGACAGTTCCAGCAGAAAATCAATACTGCAGATACGGGTGCATTAAGGCCGGATTAGCCAGGTTCCATGCCAAATACTGATTTCCTTTCTTAATTATTTATTTAGTGTTTCTCTGCACTGGAACCCGTGCCCAAAGCTGTGCTTTATACTGTTTATTCTCCCTGTTACCCTGCACTGGAACAAATGTGCCTCAGAAGCCCCAGTACAGTGTATATAAATCAGCTGCTACGTAGCCTCGGGGGCCGCCATCCAGCTGAATGGGGCAATAGGGCACAACTTTACGTAGCAGATATCTGATACACGGTGTAGGATACAGTGGTTCCACAGGGAGATAAATAGGGGTCAAAATCCATTCATGGTTCTCTACAGGCCTTAGGGCAGAACACATGGCTTGTATAAAATAGGCTTACATGTGTTATGATTTGATACAATGCTGGCATTTATTTAGTTTGGTTTAAAAAAAAAAAAAAAAAAAAATATATATATATATATATAATGCCATTAGTGTGATGCATGGTGTTACTTAATATATAATACACAAGAGCCATGCATATCCTGTAAATTATATCCTTATAATCAGTGCTTTGTGATGTCATTTCTGTCACATGGCTCACTGAAACTTGTGTTCTATAAATACAGCATAAATTCACCAGTTCCGTGTTTTAAGCTCATGCATTTATATGGTCGTGGAACTCCTCAGTGATTTATAATATCCTTATATTTTTGAATGGGGGCACACTATTCACTATATATTCAGACATATTAGCCACTGACCCAAGGAGCAGCCCTCTAAATGGGGAAAAGTTTCCTAGGGATGCTATGGTTGCCACCTGTCCAGTTTTCAACCCCTTTGAATTGCATCCAGCCCAGCCCCCTTCCCCCCCCACACATTATCATGCTAGCAGAAAGACGTGATGACATTGCGTGATGACATTGGCAGTTTGCTTGATGATGTCATGGTGTAGGGGTGATAGGCACGTACCTCTTTTGTCACCTATACCTAGTCTGGACCTTAGTCCCCCAGTGGACACGCGTCATATTCCAAACCTTTTCCCCCCCACATGGAACAGTGCTTGTTTGCTCATGTACTCAGGGTGGGAGGGGCTTGTTTGCTCATATACTCAGGGGAGGGGCATGTTTGCACACGCACTTAGGGGGGGAGGGGCTTGTTTGTGCATGCACTCAGGGGGAGGAGGTTGTTTGTGCATGCACTCAGGGTGGGAGGGGTTTGTTTGCACATGTACTCAGGGGGAAGGGCTTATTTGCACATGCACTCAGGGGGAAGGGCTTGTTTGCGCATGCACTCAGGGGGAAGGGCTTGTTTGCGCATGCACTCAGGGGTTGCCCCGGCTGGGCTTTCTAGAGTGCCAGTCTGGATAAGTATGGTGCCGTGGGGGTTCCATAGAAATAAAATTGTGACTTAAGGGATACAGCAACTCAGGCTCCTTCCAGTGAGTGCAGTTGGATATGGTGGAAGGGTGCTGAGTATGTTGGTTGGTCCAGCTGAGTGCAGTGCAATGATTGGGCCAGGACTTGAGAAAATGAAGATGCACATTTTGCTTTATTCTCAGGAATTTCTGGCAAGATAGGGAGATCCAGACATGAATTTATGAAGGTGTGTAATGTCAGTAACATGTATGTAACTATGGAAAACTATACCCCCAAACAATGTCTCTATAAAAATATATTGTATAAACAGCTCATATGTAAAACCCTGCTTCATCTAAATAAACCATTTTCATATAAATATACTTTTTTAGTAGTATGTGCCATTGGGTAATCCTAAATAGAAAACTGCCATTTTATGTACTAAGGGCCGCCCCCTGGGATCATAGGAGTCACAGTGCACACAAACAAGCCAAGGCACACATACATGCTAGGCCCCATCAGCCAATGAATGGGCAGAGTTCTGCCTTTTACTCCCACACTACTTCCTGTTACAGTTAGAGCTGCATCACTTCCTGTCAGCTGATCTCTGAGGGAGCACACAGCCCATCACTAAATGGCGGCTCAAGGGAAAGGATACAAAAGGGCAATATTTACTGATATATATATTCCAGTTTGGGGAGATTCTTTAATAGGCCACTTAATATGATATAAACATATAATTATTCATTCATTCTGGGGGTATAGTTTTCCTTTAAGTAGAACGTGGAGAGGAGTTAGACTGAGAATGCTCTGTGCAATATGTCTCCTTCCTATTCAATCTCCTTTTGCCTAAATTAGGGATTATTAAAGCCCAGGAGGGTGCTTCTAAGCAGATTTGCTGTGTTTGAGTGGGAGCAGCTGTACTGCTTGCCTCTGCTGGGACATTTTCCATAGAGCGCTGTACAACATCTGCCACCACTGGGGGTGCTGTTCTATGGTGATCTAGGAAGATGCCTGAGCTGAGACAAACTCAATGGAGAGACTGATTCATATTGGTTGGTATGCTCATTGCGCACAGCGGGTTCTGCCCTCTCCCCTTACTTCCTGTGTAAGGGAAAAATAAAAGGCAACATTAATTGTTACAAACAGGTTACATATTCCCATTAATCTCCCTAAGTGCCGGCTCTGCAATGGCAGACTGTATAGAGCTGCCGCCGCGTGACTTCATTTCCTTGGAACGGAACGAGCTCTCTGTTTCCTGAGCTTTCGCAGCAATAAGCGGCTCATTTCCTAGGAAAGAACATTTGTCGAAATTTTGCATGAACTGCTAAAAATGTTATCACTCATTCCCTGGTACGTTCATTTGCCTAAATGCTATGAGGGTGTGTGAGGCAGAATTATGTTCTGAGCAGTACAATTATGTTTTCTTTTATAGGGCAAAAAATTATTTTTTGGGGTTGACATGTCCTTTGAAGGGCACCTACCATAGTGAAATAATTTCCTCCACCAAAGGAGCTAATTGTTCCCACACTCCAGTTGGAGCAAACAGTACCGTTGGGCTGCTCCTATGCCTCTAGCCCAAATAGTGTTGTTCCCCCAACTGGAGTGTGGGCTCTATTAGCTTTATTAGCTTGCTCCTCCTGGGGCACAAACTATGAAACTTGCCCTTTAATAGATATTGGAGATTTGCAATTTGTAATAATAAAACAGTACCTGTACTTGATCCCAATTAAGATATAATTACCCCTTATTGGGGGCAGAACAGCCCTATTGGGTTTATTTAATGGTTAAATGATTCCCTTTTCTCTGTAATAATAAAACAGTACCTGTACTTGATCCCAACTAAGATATAATTACCCCTTATTGGGGGCAGAACAGCCCTATTGGGTTTATTTAATGGTTACATGATTCCCTTTTCTCTGTAATAATAAAACAGTACCTGTACTTGATCCCAACTAAGATATAATTACCCCTTATTGGGGGCAGAACAGCCCTATTGGGTTTATTTAATGGTTAAATGATTCCCTTTTCTCTGTAATAATAAAACAGTACCTGTACTTGATCCCAACTAAGATATAATTACCTCTTATTGGGGCAGAACAGCCCTATTGGGTTTATTTCATGGTTAAATGATTCCCTTTTCTCTGTAATAATAAAACAGTACCTGTACTTGATCCCAACTAAGATATAATTACCTCTTATTGGGGCAGAACAGCCCTATTGGGTTTATTTCATGGTTAAATGATTCCCTTTTCTCTGTAATAATAAAACAGTACCTGTACTTGATCCCAACTAAGATATAATTACCCCTTATTGGGGCAGAACAGTCCTATTGGGATTAATTACTGTTTAAATCATTTTATTAGCAGACTTAAGGTAGGAGATCCGAATTACGGAAAGACTCCTTATACAGAAAACCCCAGGTCCCAAGCATTCTGGATAACGGGTCCCATACCTGGACCATATCCAGCAGAAGGCTTAGGGCAGTGTACCAACTCAATTTGACTAATTCATTATATTAAAGAAAATGAAGGAACAAGGAATTACAGACCACTATAAAGATATCACTTATGGCAAAAGAACAAGTGCAGTTTTGAGCTGGTTCAATAGCCACTTGGCATCTTTGAAATAATTAGCTAAGTGATATAGCCTGGCAATCAGTGTAAGATATGCAGCCATCACAATGGGTTTCATACTAATCAGGTTAATTAAAGGAACTGATATGTTGGGTTTGTGCCATTTACTGAGACAATACTGATTCCTACAGGGTTGAGAGACTCTTCGAAAATATTGTTCTTGCATGGCAATATCCTCAGTGTTCCTATAGGCGGATATCCCAGTACTGTGTTACATGGTATGTTGTATACAGGTATAGGACCTGTTATCCAGAATGCTTGAGACTTTTCGGATAAGCGGTACTATTGTAATTTGGATCTCCATACCTGAAGTCTGCTAAAAAAATATTTAAACATTAATTAAACCCAATAGGACTGTTCTGCCCCAATAAGGGGTAATTATATCTTAGTTGGGATCAAGTACAGGTACTGTTTTATTATTACAGAGAAAAGGGAATCATTTAACCATTAAATTAACCCAATAGGGCTGTTCTGCCCCCAATAAGGGGTAATTATATCTTAGTTGGGATCAAGTACAGGTACTGTTTTATTATTACAGAGAAAAGGGAATCATTTAACCATTAAATAAACCCAATAGGGCTGTTCTGCCCCCAATAAGGGGTAATTATATCTTAGTTGAGATCAAGTACAAGTTGTACTTATATTATTACAGAGAAAAAAGTAATATTTAAAAAAAATCAAAAATATTTCCTTAAAATGGAGTCTATGGGACTTTCCATAATTTGGAACTAAATAAAGGGTTTCTGGATTACTGGTCCCTTGCCTGTACAGCTGTAAGACATAGCTTGTTATTAAAGTGGTAATTCACCTTTGAATTATCTTTTAGAATGATACAGACCGTTATACTTTGCAAATGTATCCAATTAGTCTTCATTATTTGTGTGTTTTTTGGTGCGTTCGGTATTTTAGCAACTATCTGGTTACTTGGGTCCATTTTACCCTAGCAACTGGGCAGTGGTTTGAATGAGAGGCTGGAGAATGAATTTGAGAGTGCCTTAATAAAAAGATAAGTTACAAAAAGCAATAATAAAGTTGTAGGCTGATAGAGCAACAGTTTTGTGGTTGGAGAGAGTAATATTCTGAGACAATTTGCAATTGGTCTTCATTTTTTATTACTTGTAGTTTTTTAAATATTTTAATTTTTGTTCAGCAGCTCTTCAGTTTGGAATTTCAGCAGCTATCTTTTTGCTAGGGCTTAAATTACCTTAGCAACCAGGGAATGGTTTGAATGAGAGACTGAAATCTGAATAGGAAAGGATCTGAATAAGAAAAATAAGTTATAAAAATGAACAATAACTATAAAACAGAGCAATAGTTTTTTTGGTTGCCGGGGTCAGTGAGCCCTATCTGAAAGCTGCAAAGAGTTAGAAGATGAAGGCAATTCAAAAACTATAAAAAAATAAATAATGAAGACCAGTTGAAAAGTTGCTAGAAATAGGCCATTCTGTAGGAATCCTGGGAATTGTAGTTCTCAGCAGTTAAAGGGGCGGCTCTTTGCTATCCCTGAATAAGTAGGTATGGGGAAAGCTCAGCGAGAAAACATTCATCAGTAATCTCCTTGTATTGCTATAATTAAGGCTTCAGTTTGGCTGCCAGGCATTATTCGTGTGTCAGAAGCCAAACAACCCCCCATTTTATCCGCCGCAGACTGGCACGTCCCTATTGAAACCCCCCTTCCTTTCCATTTCCTCCCCGAAGGGGAATGATTAAGGCTTCCCAGGATTAATTATTATTTTATTCCCATCTTATTTGCGCTTCCGAGGCCAATAAGTACCTGTCAGGGCCCCAATGCTTTCATTAGCGAAAGATCAATGCTTTAAATCAGCCACTCACTCCGCTTGGTGATTTATTTTGTTTGCAAAGGAGAAAAAGAAGTGATCTTGGCGAAACCCAATGTGCTTATTTCAGCTTTTGCCTATTTTTAGCGAGCGGAGCAATGGCCGCCCCCCGTCAGCTGCACGAGACGGATGATTTCTGTGCAGTTTGTGTTTTTCCTGCAGTCGTAGCAGCTCTGCGCTTCCCTTGCTCTGGCGGACATTATACACTCATAAATAAATGAAGTTAGGTGACCTAATTCTCTCTAATCTAGAACTCCATCTGGTCCACAAGATATAATTAGCAATCGGCTGGAATACTTATACAGCAGGGGGGTACAGAATAGACCAGGGCAGTACTTAAAGCTACAATGTCCTCATTTATTAGGACTTAATGCTTTTATACTGTGACCCCCTTCTCCATCAGATATGCCACGGAACCCGAGCAACCCCATAAGTGCTTAACTTGCAGACAAATATAATAAAAAATAAACCCCAACATTAAATATAATAACAAAAATTATTCCAATCTGCGAATGTGCTTATTTGGAAAAATATTGCCACTTTGTTGAAAGTAAATTTCCCCTTTAATTTCACGAGAATAATGTTAGCAGAGCTGGATTCTTGGGATTAAGTCATATGGGGTTATGTATGTATGTATATATATCTTTATTTATAAAGCGCTACTTATGTACGCAGCGCTGTACAGTAGAATACATTCATACAAACGGGGTTATTAAGATAATAATAGATAAATACAAAGTATAACAATAAATACAAGGTACAGTTGCAATAAGTTAAGAGTCAAAGACACAAGAGGATGGAGGTCCCTGCCCCGTAGAGCTTACAATCTAGATGATTATATAATAAAATGCACAAAGTTTGCCCAGAGGCAGTATCCCAATCACCAGGTAGAATTTATTGGTCACCTGCAAACATCTTATTGGTTGCTATGGGTTATTGCTCCCGGGTAATTTTAGTGCCTTTTATTACATTTGGGGGTTTGAGAAATGGATAGTTTGAGTAGGCAGTGCTTATATAAACATGAACGGGACTCTGTTTACTGGGCACACTATGGGGCAGATTTATCAAAATGTGAGATGAGAGCTCACCACTGAAAAATTCATTTTATTTATTCCTATGGGATTTTTAGCAATGTATTTACCAGTGGGTGAAAGCAAGAGTTCACCATTTGATAAACTCACTTCCAAATGTCCCATAGGAAAGCTAATCTCACATTCAAATAAATCTGCTCTTATGTGTTGTCCCATAGGAGTGTGTGTGTGTATATATATATATATATATATATGGGGCTTGTTATTACTAAGTTTGGAGCCATATGACGGGTGGTCCCCTGTGGCCCTGTACCTCCCAGCTTGCTTGTTTGGGTGGGGACTCCCTTAACTTCATCATAGTGTTTAATGCTACAAGCAATAAAGAATTTAAGGAGCGATTCAGGCAGAGTATGAGCCCAGAAGCTTTTGGCTGCTCATAGTATGGAATTGCAAAGTCTTTAGCTGAAGGCTGCTAGGATGTTAGAGTCTTGGCCTGTACGGGATACTTTATGGCTGTTTATAGTACCAGCGATACAGAGCTGCTGTATAATGTCATAAACTAAAGCAGTTGGGCAGCAGATGAGACTTGACCATTTATAGAATAAGTATTTCTGTATAATATGACCAGTATTGCCAAACTAATTACTTGTTTTTATTAAAAGTTCACCTTCAAATTAACTTTTAATATGATGTAGATAATGGTGAGCCAAATAAGGGCTGTGATTGGCTATTAGGTGCCTCTATGCACCCTATCAGCTTACAGGGGCTTTATTTGGTAGGAAATCCTGTTTTTATTCAACCAAAACTTGCCCCCAAGTCAGGAATTCAAAAATAACTCCCTGGTTTGGCGGCACTGAGAGCAACACCCAAGGGGTTGGGGAGCAACATGTTACCCCTGAGCCACTGGTTGGGGATCACTGCTATAGAGACAATTTGCAATTAATCTTCATTTTTTATTATTTACAGTTTTTGAAATATTTAGCTTTTTGCTCAGCAGCTCTCCCATTTGTAAGATCAACAGCTATCTGGTTGCTAGGGCACAATTATACTTAGCAACCAGGCAGTGGTTTGAAAGAGAGACAGGAATATGAATAGAGGAGGGCCTAAATTTTGGATCTTGTTTGCCCATCTTTGTGCAGTCAGTGGCACTGCACGTGCTCAGTGTGCTTTGGGCAGCAGTTGAGAAGCTGAGCTTAGGGGCTGCAGGACATCTTCATGCAAAAGATGAGGTTTATCATACCATATGATAGGGATAATGGAAAGTGATCAGTGTAACCAAAGGTGTAACAATTGGCTACCCAGATACCCCTTGCGCTGAATTCTTTCTTTCTCTTTTTCAAGGGCAAGCCGGGGGTTCTCAGCCTGTTGAATCATAGTTCTTGTGAGCAGGACGATCTTGAGACGTTTGCCAGAAACTAGAGATTTGCTTAAAGCAGCGGCAGCCGAGAGCAATTGTTCTAATCTCCTAGGAGAGCACATTAAATAGAGTAGTGATAGGAGCCGGCACATATCAGCACTAGCTGGGATCACTGTGACCTTGTTGGGAGTCACCTGAGGCAGCTGTACCTGGTGGTGGGGCTCCTCGCCATCTTTGCCTTGTTCCGCTTTCCTGCTTCAGGCTTATGTCCCACAGAGTGAGTTGCCCACAATAGATCTCTGCTACCGCAGATGCTTTCCATCGGGAACAATAAGAGTTGCCGGTGGAAAGGCCTACACATCGTGTTGGCTTTCCGAAGTTGTACAAAGTTTCCTCCTGCAGGTAACTTTCGGAAAGCCGAAGCCATGTGTAGGCCTTTCCACCGGTGACCCCTATTGTTACTGGTAGAAAGGCATTTCGGAGCGTTGAGTTGTCAGTGATCTCTGCGAGACATAAGCCTTATTAGAATGTCCATTTCACTTCAAATTAGCAACTGCTATTTCCCTTTGGAATCAGTTACACGCTGAAATCTGCTCAGTGTGCCTGTCCCCGGGCCAACACAGTGGCAACAGGGGCAGGCACACCAACAAGCTTTTGGAAGAGTAGGGGCAAATTCTCAGCCTGTGTGTATCCAGCCCATGCAGCAGGAGCTTTTGGGTACATTGAACAGCCTGTGTCTAATTAATCATTATAAAAAAATAAATTGTTATCAAGCTATTTATCCCTGTAGCTGATCTATGCCAGTCCTGAAGATGCCCCATCTCGCTGGGTTTTCTGAAACTGCCCACAGCTGACTGACAAATAAACCTAAGGATCTCTGTTCATGCCCCATCCATTCTGTTTAATCTGCATGTTGTTGATACAATTGGCTTTCAAGATTCAGCCAATAGGATGACATTCAGATTAAAGAGGCACACTTAAAGGGGTTGTTTACCTTTACATTAACTCTAAAGGTGGCCATACACACTAAGATCCGCTCGCTTGGCGATCTTCTCCTGATATCCCCACCTACGGTATCGATATCGGGCTAATTCGGACGTTTGGCCCTGGGGCCAAACAGTTGAAATAGAACGACGGGTATAGGCATCTGTCAGTTCAGGGACCGCATCAACGAGCCGATGTTGTCCTCAATCCGGCTAAATTGTTAAACCTGCCCGATCGAGATCTGCCCGATTTCAGGCCAAATATCGGTCGGGCAGGCCCGTTGTTAGTGCCCATACACGGGCCGATTAGCTGCCGAATTGGTCTAAGGGACTGATATTGCCAGCTAGAATTGGCCCGTGTATGGGCACCTTTAGAATGATGTTTGAACATAAAGACAGGAATATGAATAGAAGAGGGTTTGAATAAAAAGATAAGTAATAAACAGTAATAATAACAATAAAACTGGAGCCTCGCAGAGCAACAGTTTTTTGTCTGCCGGGGTCAGTGACCCCCATTTGAAAGCTGGAAAGAGTCAGAAGAGAAAGGGAAATAAACATGAAACCAATTAAATAGTTGCTAAGAGTAGCCCATTTTATCTACTAAGGTAGAGCTGGGCGGTATGACCAAAAATTTATATCACGGTATTTTTCAAAATTATATCGGTGTCACGGTATTTGACGGTATTTTTTTTTACCATGCATGATTAGGTGTTAACCCCATTTCCTAATAAATTAGAGAATAATAACTGCAGTATTGAAAATCACAGTCAGGCAAGCGAAGGATCGGCAACAGAAAGTCGTAAGGTAAATCAGGCAGGCTTAGTTTCCCAGGCAAGGCCGCAGACAATATAGCACAGGAGGAGGCGTTTGATAGCTTTAAATACCCCCCATGCATGCGCAGAACCGGCGCCGTCAGCGAGTCGCGGACGTGCACGCTTTGACATGTACGTGCGCTACGTCCCGCGGACAACGGGGCGCGCGAGACCGGGCCGCACGAGTGAGTACCCGGACACCCCGGTATGGCGGTATTTGAAAAATGAATATAGTTTTAAAAAAAAACACCGGTATTCGGTATTAAACGGTATATCGCCCAGCCCTATACTAAGGGGCTGATTTACTAATCCATGAATCCGAATGGGAAAAATTTGGATTGGAAAAAGAACATTTTGCGACTTTTTTGTATTTTTTTCGACTTTTTCGTAGCCGTTGCGACTTGCGCGAATTGTCGCAACTTTTTCATAGCCATTACGACTTTCGTGAATTGTCGCAACTTTTTCATAGACATTATGACACTCGTGAATTGTCACAACTTTTTCATAGACATTATGACACTCGTGAATTGTCACAACTTTTTCATAGACATTATGACACTCGTGAATTGTCACAACTTTTTCATAGCCATTACGACTTTCGCGAATTGTCGCAACTTTTTCATAGACATTATGACACTCGTGAATTGTCACAACTTTTTCATAGACATTATGACACTCGTGAATTGTCACAACTTTTTCATAGCCATTACGACTTTCGTGAATTGTCGCAACTTTTTCATAGACATTATGACACTCGTGAATTGTCACAACTTTTTCATAGCCATTGCGACTTTCGCGAATTGTCGCAACTTTTTCGTATTGAGCGCTTGAAAAAGTCGCAAAATACCGATCATTACGAAAAAAACGCATTCGGACGCTTTTCGGACGTTCGTGGATTAGTAAATGTGCCCCTAAGAGTTAACCTGAAGGTGATCCATGATTCATCTTAATTCTTTTCATCCTGCTGTCACAAGCAGGGGGTCAGCGACCCTTCCCCGCAGCCCCACCCAGCTCAAAGAAACATCACGAGCAGCTAGTGGTAGACATTTTGGAAACACTTAGTGCCGGACTTATTAACGTTTGTGTTTCTTTCATTTCCCTGAATCATACTTTTTAACGCTAAAAACTGCGTATTTAAATAATTACTCAGACACAAATTTTCATTACTAATCAAGTGTAAAAACCACGAAAAACACTAATACAAATGTAAAAGGGGTCATGTAGAAGCCAGTGGGTGTGTCCTGGGCAAACTGTAACAATCTCAATTTATTTTCTGGTTTTAAAGGGTGTTTTGTGATATTTTTCCTTTGTAAGTGCATAAAAATAAAAAGTTTTGAGGTTCTTGTATTCCTTTTCATATTCATTCCGCTTTATTATTTGTTTGTGCTTTTTATATTCGGATCTTTAAATAAGTCAACATTTGTACTGTTTTAACTTATGAGCTTTTTAATGCTAGAAAAATCCACAAATTAGAATTTTAATAAATCTGCCTCTTTGTTTTTAAAAACCAAGGTGCTTGAGAAAAATATCTTTAATGGCTCCGAATGTTCAGTTTCACAAATTTTTCTGAAGGTGAACACCCCTTTAAAATATGTTGTAAAACTAGAGATATAGAATTGCTTCAGTTTTTCAGCCATTTGATGTAGGGACAGTATTTTTTCCTGTACATGTATGGGACCTGTTATGCAGACTGCTCAGTAACTGGGTTTTTCCGGATAAGGGATCTTTCCCTGATTTGGATCTCCATACCTTAAATTCACTAATAAATTATTTATAGGAGAAGGAAAGTCATTTTGGCATTTAACTGCCAATAGATTTGCCACATTAGTGCCACCTAGAACACTATATTTATTCTGCAGAAACCATTACCATACCTGAGTAAAGAGCCCTAGAAGCTTTCTCTGATTGTTTAAGATAGCAGCTGCCATTTTAGCTTGGTCTTAGTAGCTTCCTGCTGCAGCTCTAGAGGCTGGTAGTATAGATCACACATACTGATGGGAGGGGGAGTGAAGAGAGCTGTCCAGACTCTGCCTGGGAATGAAGGATTTTTCTGAGAGAGGAAGTCTGATACCGAAGAACATGTTTATACAAAAGAAGACAAGAAATCCTGTGTTTCTTTTGATAGAGGACTCGGTGAAGTGTTTCTGTGAGTGCTTATGGCTGTATTTACATAGACCTTTCTAATAAAAAATTACTTAGTTTTTACCTTTCCTTCTCCTTTAAATAAACCCAATAGGGCTGTTCTGCCCCCAATAAGGGGTAATTATATCTTAGTTGGGATCAAGTACAGGTACTGTTTTATTATTACAGAGAAAAGGGAATCATTTAACCATTAAATAAACCCAATAGGGCTGTTCTGCCCCCAATAAGGGGTAATTATATCTTAGTTGGGATCAAGTACAGGTACTGTTTTATTATTACAGAGAAAAGGGAATCATTTAACCATTAAATAAACCCAATAGGGCTGTTCTGCCCCCAATAAGGGGTAATTATATCTTAGTTGGGATCAAGTACAGGTACTGTTTTATTATTACAGAGAAAAGGGAATCATTTAACCATGAAATAAACCCAATAGGACTGTTCTGCCCCCAATAAGGGGTAAATATATCTTAGTTGGGATCAAGTACAGGTACTGTTTTATTATTACAGAGAAAAGGGAATCATTTAACCATTAAATAAACCCAATAGGGCTGTTCTGCCCCCAATAAGGGGTAATTATATCTTAGTTGGGATCAAGTACAGGTACTGTTTTATTATTACAGAGAAAAGGGAATCATTTAACCATTAAATAAACCCAATAGGGCTGTTCTGCCCCCAATAAGGGGTAATTATATCTTAGTTGGGATCAAGTACAGGTACTGTTTTATTATTACAGAGAAAAGGGAATCATTTAACCATTAAATAAACCCAATAGGGCTGTTCTGCCCCCAATAAGGGGTAATTATATCTTAGTTGGGATCAAGTACAGGTACTGTTTTATTATTACAGAGAAAAGGGAATCATTTAACCATGAAATAAACCCAATAGGACTGTTCTGCCCCCAATAAGGGGTAAATATATCTTAGTTGGGATCAAGTACAGGTATTGTTTTATTATTACAGAGAAAAGGGAATCATTTAACCATTAAATAAACCCAATAGGGCTGTTCTGCCCCCAATAAGGGGTAATTATATCTTAGTTGGGATCAAGTACAGGTACTGTTTTATTATTACAGAGAAAAGGGAATCATTTAACCATTAAATAAACCCAATAGGGCTGTTCTGCCCCCAATAAGGGGTAATTATATCTTAGTTGGGATCAAGTACAGGTACTGTTTTATTATTACAGAGAAAAGGGAATTACTTTTAAAAATCTGAGTTATTTCATTTTAATGGACTCTGTGGGAGATGGATTTCTGGATAATGAGTTTCTGGATAAAGGATTTCATACCTGTATTTACAATGTAAATGATTCCCAATATGAGCTAGCAGTTTGAACTTTTTTCCACCCCATGCACAAAATCTCTCTATTTTAACATTTCTATAATTGAGTATTTCTGGAATACTCCCCTCTGACAGCATCTTTTGGTACATGTGTCACCTTGGATTAAAGAACAGCTGTTATATTGATGTCTGGGCTCTTGGGCTGTCGCTACCAATCTAGTAGGATACTGGGGGAGGCTGTATGGTCACAGGCAGTGGTTCCAGAGGATTTAAATGGCTGGAAATTGTGCTTTGATTGTTTGGTGAATGAGCTCTGAGCTGAAGTGTCTCTTTAGAGCCAAATATGATGTGACTTTGGGCAGGGAAAGCAGCGTATTTATGTTGTTAATCTGATGAATGGCTCTTGCTGTTCCCTTCCTGCCGATAGAACCCTCGAGCTTGTGTTCCTTGGCAGCGCCGTAAATAAGGCATTTTCACGACAGGATTCCGGCCAAGAATACAATTATTTTATTTTCTTAGGTTTATCATATACATTCATGTGAGGGGATTTCCTATAACAGGCCGGGCACGCTGCAGAAAGTAGGAGGTCAAAGGGAAAGTATTGCCTCTTAAAGCATTCTCCTGCAAACACTGTAAGCTGTTAGGGTTAGGCGTGTCTTCCTTTTTAGCTTTCCCTGCAGATTTATTTCACTTAAATGACGATGTTCTAGTGCAAGTGCTGCAGGCGCAGCTTGATGTGTAGCTCTGCCTCAGTAGCTAGTAGGGTAATGAACCTAAAGACACAAATTTGGCACTGCATTAAAGGAGAAGGAAAGTCATTTTGGCATTTTACTGCCAATAGATTTGCCACATTAGTGCCACCTAGAACGCTATATTTATTCTGCAGAAACCATTACCAAACAGCCCTAGAAGCTTTCTCTGTTTGTTTAAGATTTCGGCTGCCATTTTAAGAAGCTTCCTGCTGCAGCTCTAGCCGTTATAGCTCAGATCACACATTCCTAAGGGAGGGGGAGGGAGTACTTAGCATTCTGGTGGGAGGGGGGAGCAGGAGAGAGGAGAGAACTGTGCAGACTCTGGCCCTGGAACAGGAATGAAGTATTTTTCTGAGAGAGGAAATCAGACACCCAAACAACATGTTTAGAAAAATTAAAAAAAAATCCTGTGTTTCTTTTGATAGAGGACTCAGTGCAGTGTTCCTGTAAGTGCTTATGGCTGTACTTACATAGACCTTTCTGATAAAGCTTACTTAGTTTTTACCTCTCCTTCTCCTTTAAGTTACCTGATGCAGGCACTCAGTGATTGGTGTTTGGACTGGTTATCTGTTTAAAAGCGATCCTGCAATTTTTGTACAGGTAAAGGAGTTACAATTATTTTCTTATAACGCAGTCTATGGGAGATCGTCTTTCCATAAATTGGAGCTTTCTGAATAACAGGTTTCTAGAAAATGGATCCCATACCTGTACCAGAATTACTGCCCATTGTTTAAACTTAGCAATTTTTATTTCACTAAAGGTGCCCATACACTATAAGATGTTGCCAAGCGAGCGGATCTTCACCCGATATCCCCACCTACGGATGGGCGATATCAGGTAGCAAGAAACTTAAAAAAAAAATTACATTTGTGGTTATGGGGCAGTCGGTTCAGGGACCGCATCAACGAGCCGATGCGTTCCCCGATCCGACTGGATTTTCTAACCTGGCCGATCGAGATCTGGCCAATTTCAGGCCAGATATCGGTCGGCCAGGCTGCTCTGTTCTGCCCATACACGGGACGATTAGCTGCCGAATCGGTCCAAGGGACCCATATCGGCAGCTATAGTCGGCCCATGTATGGGGACCTTAAAGGTCCCCATACACCTTCAGATCCAATCGCTTGGCGATGTTGCCAAACAAGCTGATCTTCTCCCGATATCCCCCACCTACGGGTGGGCGATATCGGGAGAATCCAGGCTAATTCGATTGGTTGGCCCTGGGGCCAAACGATCGGATTATAACGTCAGGTATAGGCAAAGTCGGTTCGGAGACCGCATCAATGAGCCAATGAAGGTCCCCGATCCGACTAGATTTTTTAACCTGCCCAATCGAGATCTGGATGATTTCAGGCCAGATATTGGTCGGACAGGCCCGTCGTTAGTGCCCATACACGGGCCGATTAGCTGCAGAATTGGTCTAAGGGACCAATATCGGCAGCTAGAATCGGCACATGTATGGGGACCTTAAGTGTTTTGTCACTAAGGTAGGTTGGCAACACAACCTTCTGTATCCCAGCCCATAAGCCTTCTGCTTCTGTTATGTTGTAATCCCATTATAGTAAAATAGAAAAGGTTCCTCAGGAGCATTACCCAACCTCATTGGGGGCAAGGGGAACTAAATAGGGCTGTAAGTGTAATCTCCACCTCTATAGATATAAATAAATAGCCTCAGAATATTACTATTAAAGTGGACCTGTCACCCAGACATTAAAAGCTGTATAATAAAAGTCCTTTTCAAATTAAACATGAAACCCAAATTCATTTTTATATCAACACATCCAAACCCATTATAAAAGGCAATTAAAAATCCAAGCTGTCAATCATATATTGTTTGCTCCGCCTCTATGCCTTAGGCATAGAGGAGGGGCAGACAATAACTTTAGCTTTCCGTTCAGCACTACCTAGATCTTACTGTACGTCTCACTTTCCCCTCCCTCCTCATCATCTAACTGTGTAGCCAGTGCAAGAGTATGGGCATCTGGTCCCCCCATTCTGGCACATACACAAGATTTTGGCATGATACAAAGCTTGCCTTCATAACTGTGCCCACAAAATGGTGCCTGCCTGCTTGCTTTGATTGAGTAATTCCAAGATGGAAGGAAACAAGATTTATATTATTTATATTGTGTAAGTGAAGTTTATTTTGCTCAACTAACAATATAGAAAATAATTTGGAGTTATTTCTTAGGGTGTCAGGTCCCCTTTAAAAATACAAAGTGAAGGTATACTGGCCCCAGAGAATGGATCCCATGCCTGTGCTGGGGCTAGGGTTCCAAGTGATTATTTAAGGCTTTATGTTCATATAAAGCAACAACATCAAACCGTGCTTCCTTCTCCCCACTCATGCCTTTCATTAACTTTAACGAGAAGTTTCCCTTTCATCCACCTTGTATCTTATGTCCTCATCACATCTTGTGGCTTTGGTTGACACAACACAGCAATAACAATTACCCACTGTAGCTCCCAGTGTTGCAATGGATTCTGACATGAATGCATTATTTGCCCATTTATTTAGGGTTTACAGCTGTAGAAGCGGAACTGGATACAATTAAACCCTCAGTTATACAGAAGCACCTTCTACATGTTCCCCATTTGTTTTATGGTCCCACCAATTCATAATGCTTCTTCTGGGCCGAGGGCTTCTTCTGGATTTGCCAGAAAACCTGTTTGTCCTGTGAATGTTGTATTGAGTTAAATAAAGCTGTTTCAAATATTAACCATATCCATATTCTGCCCTAAACCTAGTAATTAACACAGCGAAGTACTTTATTATATTCACATATTACACGTTTACCTGATATTACATTTTCCTGGACTTAATGGCCCTATGAAGAACCCAAAATTGTGGTTCAACTGTACATAAGGGATAGTGCCCCCACTGGCATTCTGGTAGCCTCTAGACTGAGGGGATTTGTATGGCGCTCAGGGGAGATACGATTTTAGGTGGTTGGTAGAAGCATTCCATTAAAATTGCTGGAGTTTCTGTAATGCAGTTATTGACCCCTGGAGGTCCAAACTTTGGCCCTTAGCTGAACAAGGGGATAATTAAACATCAGTGTTAAAGGAACAGTTCAGTGTAAAAATGAAACTGGGTAAAACAGACAGACTGCGTAAAATAAAAATGTTTTCAATAAAGTTAGTTAGGCAAAAATGTAATCTATAAAGGCTGGAGTGGGCAGATGTCTAACATAATAGCCAGAATACTACTCTCTAAGCTGTTAGCAGCCAGTAACCAATCAGTGACTTGAGGGGGGGCCATATGGGACATAACTGCTCAGTGAGTTTGCATTTGAATCTGACCTGCGTGCTCACAATCTAACTGAACAATTATGTCCCATTTGCCCCCTCCCCCCCAAAGTCACTGACTAACTAATAGGTTAGAGAGCTGAGAGCAAGAAGTAGTGTTCTGGCTATTATGTTAGACTTCTGCTCACTCCAGCCTTTATAGATTACATTTGTGCCTAACTAACTATGTTGAAAACATTTTTATTTTGTGCAGTCTGTCTATTTTACTCAGTTTTATTTTTACAGTGAACTGTTCCTTTAAGGTGGCCATACACCATATGATCCACTTGTCTGGTGAGGTTGCCAAACGATGTTATAGGACAGTAGGTATAGGGGCCATTGAAACGAAGATGGCATTAAGGAGTCGATGATGTCCCTGCCTGCCTGATTGACACCTGCCCGATTTTCAGCTAGATATTGATTGTGGAGGCCTATTAGGGGTCCCCATACAGCAGCAGATAAGCTTAACTGGCAGCTTAAATCTGCCCATAGATGGCCACCTTAAGGGTGAAGACACACAGAGCTACTAGTAGCAGCTACTTGTCACGGCTACAAAAACAGACAATGCTGATCATTTTCTGATAATTGTCTCTACGTGTGTTTTAGAGGCAATTCTCAGTATTGCCAATGGCAGCTTAGTAGCTGTGAAACAGTAGCTGATACTAGTAGCCCAGTGTGCCCTCAACGTAAGTATAAGGGCTCTGGCACACCGGGAGATTAGTCGCCGCGACAAATCTCCCTGTTCGCATGCGACTAATCTCCCCGAGTTGCCATCCCACCGGCGAAAATGTAAGTCGCCGGTGGGATGGCACTAGCTGCGCAGGCGATTTCGGCAAATCGCGAACTTGCCTTGTGAGGCCATCCCACCGGCGTCTTACATTTTCGCCGGTGGGAAAGCAACGGATGGCAACTCTGGGAGATTAGTCGCCCATGAACAGGGAGATTTGTCGTGGGCGACTAATCTCCCCGTGTGCCAGAGCCCTAAAGGGGTGTAGTACAGATAAAACCAGGTAAGGCCTGTGTTTGCTATGGAACATGCTTATTGTGAAAGCAGGTATCTGTAGGTTACTTCTTGTGGCAAGTAATCAGAACCATTAGTGGCCCATGTTTCAAGACTATGTAAGGACTGGGGTATAGTTGCACCCCCCCATAGTCAAATGAACAATTTAGAAGTCATTAGGCCAAGTATACAAAGTCTTCCTCTCTTATTTGCCCCAGAAGGGATCAAGGAGCTGTATGAGCAGGGCTGTATAAGCGGCCGGGCTGCCCTTCCCTTTCTGGCCATTGTGTATGTTGCTTGGGAAGGATTTAGAAGCCATGAGTAACCCCTCACTCCACCACCAGCTTTAGAGGCAAGTATCTGCCCCCCCACCTTTCTTATTATTTTTTACACACACATCAGTAACTCCTGCCGGCATCCACAGTGTGATTTAACTGCCAACCTGTCCGCTTCCCATTCCCAGGATTGCTGTTCGGCAGCCAGTAATGGCGGGGTCCCATGGGGCAGGTAGGGAAGGGGCAGTTCAGCGCACACATTTCAAGCTCTAGTTGGTTTGGTAATAATAGGATGGATGTCTGTGTGTGAGGGATAAACATCCCGCCTAGTGGATCCGTATACATTCAGCAGCACACACACAGGTTGCCTTCTGGTAAGGTGCCATGTGCTGAGCATTGTGCCGTTAGTATTGCTGGTTCAGGTGTGATTTTATACAGGATCTGTAATGATCTGGAATATTTCTCAGAGACTTGCCCTCCATCCGTGATAAATATGTTGAAAATAGTTTATTTTGTGTATGGCTAAATTTGACAAATGTGTTTGAGCTGAACGTTGGGGTATTCCCTCATCCAGAGTATCTGCCTTCATCATTTTCTGTTTATTGTTGGGTGGTATGTACAGTTATGGGACCCTTTATCCAGAATGCTTGGGGCCTGGGGTTTTCTGGATAAGGAATCTTTTCTCTCCTATTCATATACCAGTCTTTCTCTCATGTTGGTATGCACCCTAGCGACCAGATAATTGTTGTAATTTCAAATCGGACAGTTGCTTATCAAAAAGTGTAATAATAATGAAAAAAACACAACTAATAAAGAATGAAGACCAATTGCAAATTGTCCAAGAATATTACTCTCTTCACTCCAAATCCCACAATTCCATGCACACATGATGTTAATAAGGAAGGGAACATCACAGTGCAATGCATTGTGGGTTTTGTAGTTCCTGCAGGCTGTCTGTAAGCTGTTGTTACTTTGTAACATCAATGTTTTAGTCCTTCCTCCCCTGCCAGAATTTCAAATGATGCAGAAAGAGGAGAATTGTTTTGCAGCATATAAAAATGGTATGTATTCATACTTTTTGAAAGACCTATTACAGCGGTAGGTATATTAGGGGTTTCTGTGTTGTGTGGGGTACTAAACCCTGCTGCACTTCACAGCCAAACTTTACTCAGCTGTTGCTGGACTACAAATCCCAGAATAATGTAACATATAATTAATGGTGAGGCATGCTGGGAGCTGTAGTCCAGTAGTTGTTTTCTTAAAGCAATATTGCACAATTAAACTTTTCCCCAATTCTCCAGGGCCCGCGGCTGCATTATAATGCAAGAAATCCCCCAATGAGAATCCCAGCTGATCTGTATATATCCGGCTCCAAGTTCTCTGTTCCAGCAATTGGAGTTGGGAGCATTAAGCTCAGTTTCCCAGCACTGAACAAGTCTGTCCCTTTATCCCCATGTCTGATTCCTGTGCCATATAATAAAGGGGAACATGGCAGCATTCAAACCCCTTTAACAAATGTTATTTTGGAAGGCAGAGTTCCCCTTTAGGCAGGCATTTTACATTTCTCTTATTATTTAGTGTTTCACGGGGTGCTTCTTAGGATATTATTGCACATAGTTGAGATGTATAGAAGCTTTCAGCCATACATACAAACCAGGACTTGGTTCCTCTGCGTGTAAAGTGGGCTTGGAGTTTTGCTTGGCTGTAGGTTTGCATGTATTGGTTCCTGGTGTTACAGAGCTGCTTATCTGTTCCATATATTGCTCCAATGCCTCCCTATGAATAGCTTCATTACCGCTTGAACGAAACGAGAAGGAATTGCCGCTTTCCCTCCAGCGCTTCCCTGACAATGAGTTCCGACTCATGGCTGCACTCCAGGCGGGTTTTTTTCCTCTCGCAATGTTGCAGTTGTAACTCAGTATGTAAGACAATCACTCGGTTTGTTTAAATTCCCTTTATTTACTTCTGGCTGTGTATGAGTTCTTACATCATTGCCTGCACTGGAGTATCTGTAACAGTTTTGTGGAATTTTTCCTGCTTGTATAGCCTTACCGACTAGCTAATGGCCAAAGAATGCTGCGATGTTTTTTAACAGAACCTAGAAGTTTGGCTTTGTAGCGCCAGAGACCCAGAGCCAAGGATATTGCTCCATAAGGAAAGAGTGAGATTACTGTGTAGCGGCCGGAAAGGGGAATGTTTAGACCAGGGAAGAGCATTTTCCTGTAGCCAGAAAGTCCTGGATCCTATCATTTCAAAGCCGACTCTCCATTCCGAAGAGATACAGTATTGTTGGTTTTGTTATGTACTAAAAACAAATCTGCTGTGTATTATTAGTTCCCTTTGTGTGCCCCAATAGCTGAATGTAGCACCCTTGTACCCCCACTGAAGCAGTGCAGCTCCACAGTGTTTTAAACTGATAGACTGATACTTATAGGGTGAAGACACATGGAGCTACCTAGTACAGGTATGGGACCCGTTACCCAGAATGCTTGGGACCTGGGGTATTCCGTAATTTGGATCTCCTACTTTGTCTACCGTATTTTCCGGCGTATAAGACGACTTTTTTACCCCAAAATATCTGTGCCAAAGTCGGGGGTCGTCTTATACGCCAGGTACTGCAGCTTCCTCATATGTCCGGCCAGGGCCGCCGTCATTGGTGGCCAGCGGAGAATTTGATTGGTTGTGCCCCGTGCGTACGCACTCACGTACGCACCTCTGCATTAATTATACCCTTTGCGGACACACTCACAGCCAAACGGGTAAACGCAGCGTGTGGTGAGATACAGATGCGTGAAAACTACGTGAGTTTCTCTAACACTTGCACAATTGATAACACATTTTCTCGAGACTTGTTTTTCAGCGGTGGTCTGTCAGACTCATGTTTGCGGGGTATGAATGCCAGTGTAACATTTACATCCTCTAGGACACTTTCTATGCTATGTCATTGGGGATACAAGAATGGTAAAATTGCACTCTAATGTGCAAGTCTGTCTATGAAAGAGAATGCTGGGAAAGTAGGATGGAGGCTCACTGCTGTTTTAGAACATTTCCTGTGCATTTGCCTATGTTTTCCTTTAAAATGCCCATAGAATTAAGAATACTTTTTTACACCAAAATATCTGTGCCAAAGTTGGGGGTCGTCTTATACACCCAGTCGTCTTAAGGTGGCCATACACGAGCAGATCCGCTCGCTTGGCGATGTCGCCAAGCGAGCGGATCTTCCCCCGATATCCCCACCTACGGGTGGGCGATATCGGGGAGCATTTAGGTAAAAAAAAAACGAGCCGATGCGGTCCCCGATCCGACCGGATTTTCTAACCTGCCCGATCGAGATCTGGCCAATTTCAGGCCAGATATCGGTCGGCCAGGCCGCTCTGCTCTCCCCATACACGGGCCGATTAGCTGCCGAATCGGTCCAAGGGACCCATATCGGCAGCTATAGTCGGCCCGTGTATGGGGACCTTTATACACCGGAAAATACGGTACTTTAAAAATTATTTTAACAGTAATTAAATCCAATAGGATTGTTTTGGCTCCAATAAGGATTTATTATATATTAGTTGGGATCAAGTACAGGTACTGTTTTATTATTACAGAGAAAAGGGAATCATTTAACCATGAAATAAACCCAATAGGGCTGTTCTGCCCCCAATAAGGGGTAATTATATCTTAGTTGGGATCAAGTACAGGTACTGTTTTATTATTACAGAGAAAAGGGAATCATTTAACCATTAAATAAACCCAATAGGGCTGTTCTGCCCCCAATAAGGGGTAATTATATCTTAGTTGGGATCAAGTACAGGTACTGTTTTATTATTACAGAGAAAAGGGAATCATTTAACCATTAAATAAACCCAATAGGGCTGTTCTGCCCCCAATAAGGGGTAATTACATCTAAGTTGGGATCAAGTACAGGTACTGTTTTATTAATACAGAGAAAAGGGAATCATTTAACCATGAATAAACCCAATAGGGCTGTTCTGCTCCAATAAGGGGTAATTATATCTTAGTTGGGATCAAGTACAGGTACTGTTTTATTATTACAGAGAAAAGGGAATCATTTAACCATTAAATAAACCCAATAGGGCTGTTCTGCCCCCAATAAGGGGTAATTATATCTCAGGGGATCAATCCCCTGCCATAGACAAATACTGGTAAGACACATGTAGAGACAATCATCAGGGAAGATCAGCATTGTGTATTTCTGTAGCCATGACAAGTAGCTGCTACTAGTAGCTCTGTGTGTCTTCACCCATAAACGGAGCTTTCTCTTTCCCCAGCTGAACGTTTTTCAAAATGTGAGATTAGAGCGCACCACAGAAAATTCTCCCACTTTCTTTTCTTTCCTATGGGATTTTTAGAAGCGTATTTGTCAAATGGTGAACTCTAACTCTCACCCATTAAGAAATTTGCTTCTAAAAACCCCTTAGAATTGAATAGAAAGTGGGGGAATTGAGCCCTAATCTCACATTTTGTTAAACCAGCCCCTTATTATGCATTTGGGATTATTTTAGTGTTCCCTTTCCAGTATATACAGTATATGGACTGGCCAATTTAGTAAATAAAAACCCTTCTTCTTACCCCACTGGCAAGCCTATTGCCACGTGCAATTGTCCCTGCATCAAAAACCTTTTTATGTTGAATTCTAGCTTGTTTTTTTCTTGTTTTGTCAGTGGATATGCATTGACCCAGAACTGGATTAAGTAAGATTGAGTGTTTTAAGATTTTATGGGAATGGATAATTGACCTTCACAAGCCTCGGGCAAATAATCCTATTAAAGAAAGCAAGCAAGAGATTTGAGCAAATAGGCGAAGGAGGTTAAAATGGGGACACGGCAATATTCCACAATATTAGCATTTGTATTTGTACACATAACGGCACATTAATGGGTTTTATTAGGCTTCGCTTCCTAATTAAGTTGAAATATATTTGGGTTTAGTTTACAGGTATAGGATCTATTATCCAGAATTCCCGGGATCTGGAGTTTTCCAGATAAGGGATCTTTTTGTAAATGGGATCACTAGACCTTAAGTCGACTACAAATCATTTAAACATGAACTCAAACCCAATAGGAATATTTCAGCCCTAACTTATTGTACAGCGCTGCGGAATATGTTGGCACTTTATAAATAAATGTTAATAATAATAATAATAATAATAGTAATGTGGATTCATGCACTTTAGTTACTGTTTTATTATTACAAAGAAATAGGAAATCTATTTTAAAAATGATAATTATTTGCTTAAAATGGAGTCCATGGGAGATGACCTTCCCCTAGTTTGGAACTTTCTGGATAACAGGTTTCCAGATAATGGATCCCATAGCTATATGACAAAATCATAGCTGAGACTTTGAGGCATTTTGATCAATAGATTTCTTTCAAAGGCTATTAATATGAATAGTTATGGATTAATTACTCTGAATAGTTATGGATTAATTACTCTGAATAGTTATGGATTAATTACTTTGAATAATTGTGGATTATGGGTTAATTACTCTGAATAGTTATGGATTATAGCTTTAATTTCTCTGAATAGTTATGAATTATGAACAAGTGTTCTGTTCATTTTGTCACTAGAGGAGAATTTAAGTGGTGTCTGAGGCTATTTCATTGTTCCTGTAAAGAGTAGTAGTATTGCAGCTCTCTTGCATATCAGTAAGTCCCTTTAAATGACCTTTTTTTATACAATATAATTCAAATTTTAAAAATGTTTTATTTTCCTTTTGCCCTCCTTTAGCCTTGCCCTTAGCTGGCCACAACCTTTGCAGTTTCTTGCCATAGCTTTCCTATTGTGTTATAATACATTAACAAGAATCCACCAAGGAGCATCATCTGATTGGGTGTATGGTCAGCCACTCAATGAACTGAAATTGTACTCTCCATAGCAGGAACAGCTTTGGGGTTCTCATATCCCTCAACACGGCAGAATTCCTTCTTCTTGACACCTTGAGCCAATGGTGGCCCATAAGGGTCATTCTGGCAGAATGGTTTCATAGCCAGGCAGAGAGGGCCCAGTGTGTATATAGAGTACCAGCTTCGGCCAGCATCTCACTGGTTCCATGGCACGAGTTGTTCAGTGTATTCAATATTATGAATTGTGTTTATGGGAGGAATAGAACACGTGCTGCACGTTTTTCCCAGCTTGTTTGTTATAGGATCAAAGGTTTTACTGAAACACAAACAGCAAGAGAACACAATAGAAATGGAAATATGTTGTGTATAATTACAAAATATTTACAAATGCTGTGGCTGTTGAATAATGAGTTGGCTCAGGGCCTGTTTAGGTAGAAAATGAATCCCTATTTATCCAGTTTGAGAAGCATGTTTAGCTAACACTATTAACCCCTACAAACAGACAACGCTGATCATTTACTGATAATTGTCTCTACTTGTGTTTTAGCAGAGGCAATTCTTAGTATTGTCTATGGCAGGGGATTTTCTGGCGTTTAGTAGCAGTGACAAGTAGCGGCCACTAAGTAGCTCAGTGTGTCTTTGTCCTAAGATGCCACATTAATCAGACAGTAGCACATTGCCAAGCAACACTGCATTAAAGATAAAGAATATTTAACAATAGTACACTTTTCTGAAGATATGGTTTTGTAGAAGAATTAAAGCGCCGGGGACCCTGAAACATGGATTTACTACAGCAGCATGCCTGGGATTGAGAGATATCTGCTCTAATGGATATTGAGTATTGAGAGAGCTCTGTCTATATGCAAAAGATAATAAGTTCTCTGTGGTGGTGTCTCTAGTCGCTCTCAGTACCCCTAGTGAAGCACCGCATTCTGGGCATAGGTAGTGTTTGCCCTTTCTTTGGCTCCTACATCTAACTACTAACGTACCAGCAGCCCTGCAGCATGGGTATTTTATTCACTGTTGTCTGCATCTAATCTGAGTAGCATTCCAGCGTTTTTATATTATCCTAAATTGACAATATCAACCCTATAATCAGGGAGATTTCGGAATATACACCTTGTATGGCTTTGGGGACTGGGATGCATCTCGGTAGAACATATTTTTATTATATATCACCAGGTAATGGCCTGATCTGGTTTTGGTTATCTTTAGATTAAACAGATGAAACCTTTATTTGTCTGCAACCTGTTCATTATAAACCTGACCAGTGTATCCCTTTAATTGGGGAAAAAGCCGCAGCGTTCTAGGTTTGCTATGCAGTGTGTCAGACAAAGATCACTCCGCAATTGGCCCATAGGAGACCAATAAGACCGGCCTTAGGGACTGAAGGTTGGGGCAAGAGCACAGCACCTCATTTACAAAACGCATTACTGTTGTACCCTATACAATAGGAGTTTTTAAAAAACTGAAAATGGGACGAGATGATGGTATCCCTTAGTAATGTGCCGTTCCGTGGTTCATAAACCTTCACTTAAGGACCTATTAAATGGAATCTGTTGTACTGATAAGTGCTGGGAGCCGAGGCCCTGAGAGAGCGGCAGGAAAGTTCTGCTGCGTAGCAACTGTCTGTTTAAACAGAGGGCCTCATTCTTCTCAGCCTATTAAAAGGGAACGTACCTTTCCAAATATGTCATTCTGAGAACACTTATTCCCTTTATAGGGTAAATGCTTTGTGCTCGTAAAGAGCATGTTTAGGCCTTCTGCACCGTTGCACATTGAACTTACTGAACTGGGAACCAACTATGACGTGGGCACACTTGGGCCATTCAGATAGGCTGAGTTGGACAGAAAGCATGCAAGGGGCCAAATACAGCATGGCCGCCCTTATAAAATGTTTTTTTTATGCCCCCCCCGGCCAAAATGGTTGGTTACCCATGACACAAAAAAAAAAAATCATGGGTCAGCTGCAGTGCAAAAAGTTACTGGTTAGCCCCTCCCTCTGCGCCAGGGGTCTCCTTGCTCTGTAGTTACATCACTGTTGAACGTTTCCAGACCACATGATGGTAGAAATGCATAGGAATCCAAATTACAAAGGATTGCAAATAATAGGAAGGAAATGAATGTATTTCCTGTGACTATTCAGATAGGAAGAGGGGTTGTTGTTGGTTTAGTATATTATAGAATGTCCTATTTCTAGCAACTTTGCAATTAGTCTTTGCTATTTATATTTTATAGGTTTTGAATTATCTGTCTTTCTCTTCTGTTTCTTTCCGGCTTTCAAATGGGGGGTCACCGAAGCTAAAAAAAAAACTATTGCTCTGTGAGACTGCAATTTATTGTTACTATTTATTACCTCATTCAAACCACTGCATGGTTGCTAAGGTAAACAAGACCCTAGCAACCAGATAGTCACTGAAATTCCAATCTTAAACGATTATAAGCCACAAAAATTGAAAACCAATTGCAAACTGTCTCTGAATATGAAATCTCTGTCGCCGGGCCGCCGGAACATCGGGAAAATACCCGTTAGGCCCCAGCGGCCCAGACCTCCCCTGATGCGTTTCACATACGCGCATTCAGGGGAGGACGTTGGGTGGGGGTTAGGGCGGGGGCCCCTGCAGGGGATGTGTCTGGCGGAGGTACCTTGGGAGGTACGGGGCCCCTGCACCCCCCCAGTCTGATCCTTTAAAGGTGAACAACCCTTTTAAACCTGCCTGATTGACATCTGGCCAATTCTCAGCAAGATAACCGTCGGGTAGGCCTGTCAGAGAGCCCCATAGACGAGCCAATGTCAGCGGCATTTATTGCCCTGTGTACGGCCACCATAAGGGCAAGTACCATGGTTCAGAGATCAGTAGTAGCAAAGTATCTCCATAGAAAGAGCTGATTGGTCGGTATAATGTTTCCGTAAACGCTCGTTCCTTCTGTTTGTGTGTAATGAGGGTTTATCCCTGTGTGTGCTACATTGCTTCATTATATCTTCTATTCTGTATCCTTAATCAGACGGGCAGATCTGTAGCAGATGGTGTCGCCGTATAATCAGCGCGGACGTTACGGCTCGCCCCGCCTGTGGGGTCATTGCTCTATAATCACACTCAGCGTATTCATGCGATTCCCCCGAAATCTGTGCTTTGTGTCCCCCCCGAGCTGTTACGCTTTCCCCCATGTGCCCCCCACGCTCCTCTGTAAATCACCAGGCTCCGGGAAGCTGTGCTTAGTAAATAAAGGCAGTGATTTATCTCTCGTCCCGTCACCCATTTGAATCAGAAGGCATCACACTGCATTGGCCGTAATGACAACAATGGCCGCTCTGTTTCATTATAAAGTACAAGCAGTGATTTACATCCGCAGCCCTTTGGTGAGCGTCAGTTTAAAATGTATTTTTAGCATGATGTAGAGAATATTCTGAGACTATGCAGTTGGGTTTTTTTTTTTTTAAATTGTTTCACTTTTTGTTCAGCAACTCTCCAGTTTGGAATTTCAGCAGATATATGGTTGCTAGGGTTTAAATGACCTTAGTAACCAGGGAGTGGTTTGAATGAGAGACTGATATGTTTATTGAAGAGGAAAATAAGTTATTAAAAGTAAAAGTAATAAAATTGTATCCTCACAGAGCAGTCGTTTTTTGCCCGTTGGGGTGAGTGGCCCCCATTTGAAGGCTGGAAAGGGACAGAAGAAGAAGGTGCAAGTGGCGTACTTATCTATACAGCAGACCCTGAGGTTGCGGAGGTTGCGGGGCAACAGGGGGGGCCCGGACTGTTTCTGTTCAGATCTTTGTACTTTTATATATCAGCTTCTCATTCAACCAGTTTCTCATTTAGCAACCAGATAGCTGCTGAGAGCTGCCTAACAAAAAGCTAAATAACTGAAAAACCACAAAAAAAATAAAAATGAAGACCAATTGCAAATATTGCTGTCTGCATCATAATAAAAGTTAATTTCAAGGTGAACCACCACCATTTTACATTACTTGTACATGTGGCTAAAAGCAGTGTTTGAAAAGTCCATTTTGCACTCTGCGTCTAGTTCTGACTCATGAAACAGGGTAGCAGCAGTCGCCATCCTCTAGGTCTGCTTTTCAGCTGGCTCTTCAGGAGTCAGAACCAGCAGCGCAGTGAATATAAACAGCTAGCCAAATACTGATTTCAGTAGTAATTACATTAACAAATAACTTATATAGAAATAACTATGGATTATTGGGGTTTTTTGGGGTGTCTTTTCTCCTTTTAATGACCTTTTTAAAACAAAGTCAGCGACTGTTTGTGGTAGGTTTATGGAAAGCTGAGCAGCTCGGCGGCTTGATTTTATTAATGCTAATACATGGCTAATTATTAATTTCCTAGGCCTTGCGTCATGCCCAACAGATGGGCATTAATACTCTCGGTGTCTGTGGTATTGCCAAGTACCTTTCTGCCAGATGTATTGTGCTGCAGTACGGCACGTGCCCCTATCCCAATGGCTAATGTTTATAGTCACTATTTACTCCCAGAATCCCCCCCGTTTTTAAGCTGCTGTACAGGAATTAACTCATTATATGCCTATGGGATGGAGCAGTGTGGGACTGGAGCGAGTAAGTGGAGCTTTACTCCAGGTGGAACATTGCTGTGAGCTGTTTAGTTATTATTATAGCCTTCTTATCATAGCATTCCATTTATTCAGCTAAAAAGCAATTTATATCATGGGCCCGTGAGTTGATCTACATGAATGTAAGTAAAATAAATCATTATCAGGACATCCCATAATATTTTTATTGCTGCTTCTGAGCACAGGCCAGTGGTGCGCAGCATTCAGGGACGGAAGCCAGCAAGATATTATTTAAAGGAGCGGTTCACCTTCAAGCTAACTTTAAGAGTGAAGACACACCGAGCAACTAGTTGCAGCTACTAAACTCCAGAAAATCCCCTGCCATAGACAATACTGAGAATTGCCTCTGCTAAAACACACATAGACATAATTATCAGTAAATGATCAGCATTGTCTGTTTCAGTAGCCACGACAAGTAGCTGCAACTAGTAGCTCTGCGTGTCTGAATGAATAGAAGATGGGTGAGTTTATGTATTGAGCTGGAAACTCACATTTTGATAAATCTGCTCCTAAAAGTTAGTTTAAAGGTGAAGTGCTTCTTTTAAAGCAAATGTAAAATATATATATATATACATTTGTCTCTTGGGTTCACCTTTGATTTAACGTTTAGTATGTTATAGAATGGCCAATTCTAAGCAACTTTTCATTTGGTCTTCATTATTTATTTCAAAAAGTTTGAATTGTTTCCCTTCTTCAAACTCTTTGCAGCTTCCAAATGGGGGTCACTGACCCCGACAGCTAAAAAAAACCTATTGCTCTGTGAGGCTACAGTTTTATTGTTATTGTTACTTTTTATAACTTTTTTTCTATTCAGTCCCTCTCCTATTCATATATCAGGATCTCATTCGAACCAAATCCCTGGTTGCTAAGGTAATTTGGATCCTAGCAACCAGATAGCTGTTATAACTCCAAACTGGGGAGTTGCTGAACAATTGGTGAAATAATTAAAAAACTAAAAATAATAAAAAGTGAAAACCAATTGCAAATTGCCTCAGAATATTACTCTGTACATCAAACTACAGAATCCCAGTTACCCAGACCACCCCCCCCCCCATTCCCTCCGGTCCGGCATCAATATCCGCCATAAGCGGCTCATTTGGGAAGGAAGAGACGTGGGCAGGGGAGCGTCAGGCAGGAGCCCGTCAGGGAGCAGAATTCAGAGGATGGAACCGTCAGCGGGATAAACTAACTGTCAGTTTGCTCAAAACTTCAAATTGAAATTCCCGAGCCCTGCAGAGATCTAGCAAGTTTCGGAAGGCATCGATACACTCACTGTCTGTCTTAAAGGGAAAGCGCACCGGTCTTTGTAATTAGGCTTTGTATTCACTTTATTCAGCCTTATTTTCTGTGTTTAGTAATATTCCCCGAAGCTGCTATACTGGCTATTCTGGCAGATATATAAGGTTAGAATTAAAGGGGAACGCCATTCAATCACAATACTTTTTGAAAAGTAAACATAATTTCAAGCAACTTATAGCAGCATACATCAATCAAAAAATATGCAGCCTTTTTATGATCATGTAATAATATGGTTTGGACCAGTTCCCTAAGCCCCGCCCCCTGTTCCCCTGCTGATCTGGCTGGCTACTTTGTGACTCAAATAAAATGTAACAGTAGTCGCCTGTCCCCAGCCTGCCTTCAGCCTGCATCCTCCCAATCCCACAATCCCCTGCTGCACACGTGATGTCAATAAGGAAAGGAACATCCCAGTGCAATGCATTGTGGGTTATGTAGTTCCTGCATGCTGTCTGTAAGCTGTGGAGAAGTTGTTACAATTTGTAACATCAGTGTTTTAGTCCCTCCTCCCCTGCCAGGATTTTAAATGATGCAGAAAGAGAAGAACAGTTTTGCAGCTGGATTTCAGCATATAAAAATGTTATTTATTCCTACTTATTGAAGGAACAGATTACAGTGATAGGTATATTGGGAGTTTCTGGGTTGTGTGGGGCTCTTTAATAAATGTTGGTTTGGAAGCTAGAGTTCTCCTTAAAACCTGCTCCCAATTTTTTTTTTTTATTAAAGCACATTTTTGACAAGGAAGGAAAAGAAACACCCTGATTCAGTATGGGGAAGAGTTTGCTGAACATTGCCGACGTCCCCGTGGCTATGAGACAAGTGCCGCTGTGCCAGGTGCTCCGTGCCAGACTCACTCGCTAATAATCTCGCAGATACAAAGGGAAAACAGGCAGAACAATAAAATACATTTAGATGCAATCTGCTGCTGATGCTGAAAGCCCCAGATTACATCCTGCTCAGAAATGTTATTTACTATAGTCCCGCCAGCTCATGCACAAGCCCAGCGTACATTGTGTGCCGCAGCCGCTATGTACAGAGCGCTCTTCCAGCACAACCCGTGGGGCTGGCACTGCATTCGGCCATATGCTCTGCTGAGAGCAGCCAACCGGTACCATCAGTGCGGCTGCACCAGTTATTCATCATGCTGCTTGGCATTCCAGCTTTTACAAGGGACAAAGGCACCCTTGGTACAGCAGACAGAGGTACCTCTGGTGTGGGAGATACTGTACAGTAAGGCAAGCATTATACCACTTTCCTGATAATGGCGCCCTCCAAGCCAAGAGACATGAATGTAAGAAGCAGCACTAAAACAGGTTACATAGTTACATAGTTACATAGGGTTGAAAAAAGATCAGAGTCCATCAAGTTCAACCCATCCAAGTAAACCCAGCACAGGGATCCCCAACCTTTCTTACTCGTGAGCCACAGTCAAATGTAAAAAGACTTGGGGAGCAACACAAGCACCATAAACGTTCATGGAGGAGCCAAATAAGGGCTAAGATTGGCTATTAGGTGCCTCTATGCACACTATCAGCTTACAGGGGCTTTATTTGGGAGTAAATCTTGTTTTTATTCAACCAAAACTTGCCCCCAAGTCAGGAATTCAAAAATAACTCCCTGGTTTGGGGGCACTGAGAGCAACACCCAAGGGGTTGGGGAGTAACATGTTGTCCGTGAGCCACTGGTTGGGGATCACTGGGTTAGGCTTTGATGGGGTTATGTAATAAAAGGAATCAGGGTTGCCCAGGAGCAGTAACCCATAGCAACCAATCAGCAGATAGCATTTCTTGGTTACCTGTTGGAAAGCAAAGATCTTATTGTTGCTGTGGGGTTAGTGCTCCTGGGTAAATGTAGTGCCTTTTATTATATAGGGGGGTTAGATACAATTGAGAGCAATGTTCTGTATTCTTCACTGAGAACAACCTTAGGGTGATGGCACTTTACCACTTGTGGAAAATTACGCTCCCTGTTGGGGACATGGCTCCTGGAAATACATTTTAGTTTGGGTAAATGGAAATCTTTGTGGGTAAAACATTGCAATTGTACAAAAATGCCATCATTACATTCCCAGTTATCATGACAAGAAGGCATTGTCAAGTTTTCCCCAAACTGTGGTGGTTAAAGGAGAAGGAAAGGTGCAATTACTGGGATTGTAATCACTCCCCTGATACCCTGGGCTGTTGCGTCTGTTAGCAGAGAACTGCCCCGGCCCGGGGTACCTGTGAGCAGTCCTCTTCCTCCCGTCTTCTTTCATCGCAATCCTGGGGCCAACACATGCGCAGTAGAGTATCAGGGGTATCAGGTAAGTGATTACAATCACTGGGGGGTGCCTAATATTTTTATACCCCCAGTGATTGGACTGGAAACACACTGGGGCTCATTCATTCTCACTGGAAATATTTGTACTTGGGCAGCAACCCATAGCAACCAATTATTAGTCATTAGCTATATTAAGCCAGCTGCAGATAGAACAATAAAAGCAAGCATGTAAATGGTTGGCATGGGTTACTTCTTGGGTTCACATTTGCCCAGTGTTGATAAATAACCCTCATTCTCTAATGCATGTGTTTTGATAGCCCTGCAAGTATTTGACTCCTGACTTGTGGTTGGGTCACATATAAGAGCGTTACCACTATTTCCTGTGGCCGGTGGCTTTGTGTCAGACTCATTAGGCACTGCTTGTAGTACAAGGCGTAGCTCACGAGACTTTCTTATCGCCAAGCCGTAATTGTGCATGGAATCTTATGACATTTCCGGTGTTTGGCAACAAAGAGAAATGAATGGCAAATTGCATTATTTAGTTTTCCCTGCAATTCACTTGAACAAAGGTCAATACGTTTGATAAGGCAAAGGGGCTATCGAGCCAAAAATATCAACAATCCCCCGTGGGAGGCCAGTAGAACAGATACTAAATATGCATTAGAACATTGGTTACCATGGCAATTTTTCCCTTTTTTTCTTCTAATCCTGTTGGACTTTCATCACATGTTTTGAGCCCCAGTGGCCAAGGTCCCCACATGAGTGGATCTTTGCTTCATTTGTCCATCCAATTGGTGACCTAAACTGGACTGATCCGATTGTTTGGTCCCTGAGATGGTGATCTGATCTCCTAAGGACCAGTCAGCTCAAGCAATCCTCACCCAATGGTATTTTCCAACATTTCATATTGGCCTGAGCCTCTGGTTATATCGGTTATGGCTGCAATCCGTTCGGCACCATATAGACCAATGGCAGATTTGTATGTTCAATTGGGAACAAGGTTTTAATGACAAATTTCCTATTTAGAAAGTCTTAAATTCCTTAAAAAATACTTCAAAAACATTCTAGCAGATTTAGTTTTTGAATAATATTAGGGAGAATTTTAGTGAATTTGCCCAACGCCTTTTTGAGACGTGTCCCATATTGGAAGAGTTCACAAAAGTTTATCTTAAACCAAATGAACCTTGGGGATTCTTAACTTATTAATCATGCATGGGTTGTCTGCCCATAACCTCGACCCAACCTGACCTACTCATCTCTGACATCACCGGAGTGGGCGGGGCAGGGCAGGCATGAGTGTATAAATGAAAGTGGCAGTTAGCCAGGGGAAGGAATGCCGGAGGGACGGGTCAGGGTAATGTTACCAGCCTGAGAGGGCTGTGGCCAAAGTCCGGTTTGCATCTCACTAAAGATTTCTGTAGTGGTTCGACCCAACCTGACCCGCTCATCTCTGACATCACCGGAGTGGGTGGGGCAGGGCAGGCATTAGTGTATAAATGAAAGTGGCAGTTAGCCAGGAGAAGGAATGCCGGAGGGACGGGTCAGGGTAATGTTACCAGCCTGGGAGGGCTGTGGCCAAAGTCCAGTTTGCATCTCACTAAAGATTTCTGTAGTGGTTTGACCCAACCTGACCCGCTCATCTCTGACATCACCGGAGTGGGTGGGGCAGGGCAGGCATGAGTGTATAAATGAAAGTGGCAATTAGCCAGGAGAAGGAATGCCGGAGGGACGGGTCAGCCTGGGAGGGCTGTGGCCAAAGTCTGGTTTGCATCTCACTAAAGATTTCTGTAGTGGTTCTAAACCCCCACTTTTAAATGAAGCACCATATGCAGCTTTGGGGGCTTTTCAACAGCCCCCCCCCCCATAGCCATTACGGGCGTGGCTCCTTCAGGGGCATTTTTATACATTCCATTAGATATCTGGTGTTTAGTAGCAGAAAAAACACAAAGACTTCTGATTTGCCTGCAATTTGCATGCTGTGTGGGAGTGGGAGTCATTGCCAGTCAATCCCACGTTCCGTAAATGATGTTTTTTCACTCTTTATCTTTCTATCTAAGCTCCAATTAGCTGTTTGGGCTGCAGAAAGGGGATAGGAATCGGCGTGCCGCTGTGCAAAGGCGCACATGAAAGGATGACTGTTGGCAGCCTCACGCTGGGCTTATTAACCCAAAGCATCTCGGGGCAGAATGGCTTTTAGCGCCCATCATTCCGTTTGATTCTCGACTCTAAACTTAAAAGAAAAGTTGATGCTAAATGGAAATATATTATGTTGCGTTGCCAAATCTGTGTTTGTGAATGTTGGGAGAGAATATAGAAGTTGTTTGGAAAACTTTGATATCTATCGGAGTCAGAAGCAATTTTGGGTGCCTGGAGTTGGAGTCGGAGTTGGAGTCGGAGTTGGAGTCGGAGTTGGAGTCGGAGTTGGAGTCGGAGTTGGAGTCGGAGTTGGAGTCGGAGTTGGAGTCGGAGTCGGCTAAAATGTATCGACTCATAATTGAAATGAAAAAAACCAATAAGTTACAATGTCCTGTTTCCCAAATAATACTGATAATAAAATTATTCTGTGCCCAGAATAAAGGCCAGAGTGTAGTTGTTTCACTAGTGTGGAGTCCAGCTGAGCTATTAGACCTTATTGTTTTCATTTTTTGTCTTTTGCTTAGGGAATGTTTGTAGTTTCTTTCATAAATACAATAAAAATCCACAATGGCTTAGTTATAGATTTCAACCCAAGCTTTTGGTTTGTTCCCAAAAGCAGATGCCATGTTCATATAGCTTTAAAGGAGAAGGAATGGTAAAAACTAAGTAAGCTTTATCAGAAAGGTCTATGTAAATACAGCCATAAGCACTCACAGAAACACTGCACTGAGTCCTCTGTCAAAAGAAACACAGGATTTCTTTCTTTTTTTTTTGTGCACATGTTCTTCTGTATCTGGCTTCCTGTTCTCAGAAAAATCCTTCAGGGCATGGACACGAGTCTGCTCAGTTTGCTCCTCTCTCCCGCTCCCACATTTGTAAGCATAAACATTATGGTGTAGGTTCCTGATTGGCTCGGGTAGCCCTGGAGATCCCACCTTTCTAGGGTTTCTTGCGTTTAATAGCTGTTTCCTGATTGACTGTTGGTAGCCCTGAATATCCTGCCCTTCTATACACATATCTATCACAGGGTTTCATAGCTGTTTCCTGATTGACTGTTGGTAGCCCTGAATATCCTGCCCTTCTATACACATATCTATCACAGGGTTTAATAGCTGTTTCCTGATTGACTGTTGGTAGCCCTGAATATCCTGCCCTTCTATACACATATCTATCACAGGGTTTAATAGCTGTTTCCTGATTGGCTGTTGGTAGCCCTGGCTATCCTGCTCTTCTGTAGAAATATCTACCAGAGTGTGTAATACCTGTTACCTGATTGACTATTGGTACCCTGAATATCCCACCTTTCTATAGAAATATCCTATCACAGGGTTTAATAGCTGTTTCCTGATTGGCTGTTGGTAGCACTGGATACAATTTCCGTGTTTATATGGCAAAAATGTGATTTTAAGGATTCAGATTCAGTTCGGCCAGAAGTGTGGATTTGGGTGAAACCTGCTGAAAAATGCCGAATCTCGACCCAAATCCTGGATTCGGTGGATCCCTAGTGTTACCCGTACTTTTATTCCTTTGCTTTATGCATGGTGCCATCAAAGGGCCCTGTGTGCCATTGACCTAATACCAATGTTTTAACTCTTTCGTTGCTATTTAAGCCTCCATTATCTATGAGCCCACTTGTATTTTATATTTTAAAGGAGAAGAAAGGTAAAAACTTTATCAGAAAGGTCTATGTAAATACAGCCATAAGCACTCACAGAAACGCTGCACTGAGTCCTCTATCGAAAGAAACACAGGATTTCTTGTATCTTTTTTTGTAAACATGTTCTTAGGCTATCTGACTTACTTCATTCCTGGGGTCGGAGTCTGCGCAGTTCTCTCCTGCTCCCCCCTCCCATAAGAATTCTTAAAACTCCCTCCCCCTCCCTTAGGAATGTGTAATTTGAGCTATAACGGCTAGAGCTGAAGCAGGAAGCTACCGAAAAATGGCAGCTGCTCTCTTAAACAGACAGAGGGAGTTTCTAGGGCTCTTTACTCAGGTATGATAAAGCTTTCTGCAGAATATAGTGTTCTAGGTGGCACTTATGTGGCAAATCTATTGGCTGTAAAATGCCAAAATGACTTTCCTTCTCCTTTAAACCTTCAAAATGAACTGTTCCGTTCGCAGAGCTATGGTATAAAATCCTGTACAGAATTTAACTCAAGAATGGGGACAAAACACATAGATGTGACATCGGTGGCACAGAGAGACATGAATGGAACAGTCCCTGGGTCAGTCATATAATAGTGATTATTTGTATGGCTATACATCTATATACTGTGCCAATAACAAGCCCCCATTAACAGATCCATCTGTGTGTTATACTTTCCTCATTCGCTGTAACTTTGTGATCCTTTATGTTATGCTGCTGTGCCTTTTATTGGGATATACAATTGTACCCCCGAGGGGCATTTATATGTCACAGTGTTGAACAGTTTTGGTAATTGCTACCTTAGGGACTTGTCTGCTCAATGGTGGCAGAACAGTTCCACTGTCGGCTGCAGCCTAATTACTGTTGTGTTGGGGCAGAGTCAACATAGAGCAAAGTGAATGCTTTGGGGAATGAACAGAAACTATTGATGTTACTTAAGAATTACAGGGATGTCATATTCATAGCCCTCCGGCTTTTGCACTTTATTAATGAATAAATGACTTTTGTTTAGTTCACTGAAGCTTTTTATTATTTCTGAGTTTTGTAAAAAAAAATGAATTTCTTATATATTGTATGCTGGCATAGTGCATAGTATTCTTGGGGCTGCGTTACCTTCTGTTTGTTTCAAAATGCACCAGTCTGTCACAGTGGCACAGATCCCCATTGTAAGCAGCAGTCCTGCCCTGCTTTATGGCTGAGATTCTAGCTATCTGTATAACAGAGCATTTTGTCACAGTGGCACAGATCCTATCCCCCCCCCCCCCCCATTGTAAGCAGCAGTCCTGCCCTGCTTTATGGCTGAGATTCTAGCTATCTGTATAACAGAGCATTCTGTCACAGTGGCACAGATCCTATCTGATCCCCCCATTGTAAGCAGCAGTCCTGCCCTGCTTTATGGCTGAGATTCTAGCTATCTGTATAACAGAGCATTCTGTCACACTGGCACAGATCCTATCTAATCCCCCCCATTGTAAGCAGCAGTCCTGCCCTGCTTTATGGCTGAGATTGTAGCTATCTGTATAACAGAGCATTCTGTCACAGTGGCACAGATCCTATCTGATCCCCCATTGTAAGCAGCAGTCCTGCCCTGCTTTATGGCTGAGATTCTAGCTATCTGTATAACAGAGCATTCTGTCACAGTGGCACAGATCCTATCTGATCCCCCCATTGTAAGCAGCAGTCCTGCCCTGCTTTATGGCTGAGATTCTAGCTATCTGTATAACAGAGCATTCTGTCACAGTGGCCCTGCTGTATTACAGAAAATCTAGCCTAGAGCCCTGCGTCTAAATGGTAAATACATTTAATACGAGAAAACCTATTGTAAGATTGGTCCTGTCCTGCTTTCTACAATTACAAAGAATTTGGTCACCAAGGTCACAGATCATAACTAAATCCCATTTTACATACAGTCTCCTCCTGATAAATGACTGAAATTCTAGCTGTATCTATAATACAGGATTCCGTCACCGCATCTGAAACTCATTATCTTCTGAAATAGATCTAAATCTCTTTATATGCAGCTGGCCGATCCCCATTTATGGCTGGGATTCTTGGTATACGTAATACAAAGACACTGAGCTCACAGTTTTAAAAGTCATTCCGAGCCCTAACGAGCACTCGAGAGCAGAAAGCTAAGCTAAACAGGGGAAACAACTCTGTGCTTATGTGCATAATAGTATGAAACTTGCCGTCCTTAGCGATAATCCGCAAAGGCAATGGTTTATTTAGCTGCACGTAATTACTACCTAGTATAATACCCTGTATAATCGCTTTCTGAGTATGTTTTATATACTTAGTATGGAATCAGTGTGGGTGTAGCTAGCAGTGCAAACAGATAGGGTAACATTTATATACATTATTTGCTTTTATTTTGCTTGTCCTTTATGTCATTGCTAAATCAGCCACAGGTGTACATTTATATATATATTATTCATGCCATGGAGTAGCATAGGGATTCTCATGTCTGCCAGAAAGCAAATAAACATGGGTTTTTCCATGTCACTGATGACCTTACCTGCCTCTGACTCACAGCTTCCATTGCCATGAATTCCCTCTGATTTCCAGAGAATCTGAGCACTGCCCACCATGGAAAGTAGAGGGACATAAAGGGAAACTATACCCCCAAACAAAGTCTCTATAAAAATATATTGCATAAACAGCTCATATGTAAAGCCCTGCTTCATCGAAATAAACCATTTTCATACTTTTTAGTAATATGCACCATTGGGTAATCCTAAATAGAAAACTGCCATTTTAAGTACTAAGTACTGCTACATTGTTTAAAGAGACAGAACCAGCAGTGCAGAAAGGCACAGACAGATGCTGTTTCAATAGCAATTACATTCACACGTAACTTTAATCCACTGAACATTTTTAATGAGTGAGTAGAATCACTTTTTCTATATCAGGTAAATTAAGCACGTACATTTTCCTTTAAGAGCCCAGCCACCTTAATTCTGTATATGAGTTGCCCCTATTTGTTCTTGCTGCACCCATGCAAGCCCCTGTATTGTGGCTGAATGTAGCTCAGTGGAAGTGCCACCCCTGTATTGTAGCTGAATGTAGCTCAGTGGAAGTGCCGCCCCTGTATTGTAGCTGAATGTAGCTCAGTGGAAGTGCCGCCCCTGTATTGTAGCTGAATGTAGCTCAGTGGAAGTGCCACCCCTGTATTGTAGCTGAATGTAGCTCAGTGGAAGTGCCGCCCCTGTATTGTAGCTGAATGTAGCTCAGTGGAAGTGCTGCCTGTGTATTGTAGCTGAATGTAGCTCAGTGGAAGTGCTGCCCCTGTATTGTAGCTGAATGTAGCTCAGTGGAAGTGCCACCCCTGTATTGTAGCTGAATGTAGCTCAGTGGAAGTGGCTGAATGTAGCTCAGTGGAAGTGCTGCCCCTGTATTGTAGCTGAATGTAGCTCAGTGGAAGTGCCGCCCCTGTATTGTAGCTGAATGTAGCTCAGTGGAAGTGCCGCCCCTGTATTGTAGCTGAATGTAGCTCAGTGGAAGTGCTGCCCCTGTATTGTGGCTGAATGTAGCTCAGTGGAAGTGCCGCCCCTGTATTGTAGCTGAATGTAGCTCAGTGGAAGTGCCGCCCCTGTATTGTAGCTGAATGTAGCTCAGTGGAAGTGCTGCCCCTGTATTGTAGCTGAATGTAGCTCAGTGGAAGTGCTGCCCCTGTATTGTAGCTGAATGTAGCTCAGTGGAAGTGCTGCCCCTGTATTGTAGCTGAATGTAGCTCAGTGGAAGTGCTGCCCCTGTATTGTGGCTGAATGTAGCTCAGTGGAAGTGCTGCCCCTGTATTGTAGCTGAATGTAGCTCAGTGGAAGTGCCGCCCCTGTATTGTAGCTGAATGTAGCTCAGTGGAAGTGCCGCCCCTGTATTGTGGCTGAATGTAGCTCAGTGGAAGTGCTGCCCCTGTATTGTGGCTGAATGTAGCTCAGTGGAAGTGCCGCCCCTGTATTGTGGCTGAATGTAGCTCAGTGGAAGTGCTGCCCCTGTATTGTGGCTGAATGTAGCTCAGTGGAAGTGCTGCCCCTGTATTGTAGCTGAATGTAGCTCAGTGGAAGTGCCGCCCCTGTATTGTGGCTGAATGTAGCTCAGTGGAAGTGCCGCCCCTGTATTGTGGCTGAATGTAGCTCAGTGGAAGTGCCGCCCCTGTATTGTGGCTGAATGTAGCTCAGTGGAAGTGCTGCCTGTGTATTGTGGCTGAATGTAGCTCAGTGGAAGTGCTGCCCCTGTATTGTGGCTGAATGTAGCTCAGTGGAAGTGCTGCCCCTGTATTGTGGCTGAATGTAGCTCAGTGGAAGTGCCGCCCCTGTATTGTGGCTGAATGTAGCTCAGTGGAAGTGCCGCCCCTGTATTGTAGCTGAATGTAGCTCAGTGGAAGTGCCGCCCCTGTATTGTAGCTGAATGTAGCTCAGTGGAAGTGCCGCCCCTGTATTGTGGCTGAATGTAGCTCAGTGGAAGTGCCACCCCTGTATTGTAGCTGAATGTAGCTCAGTGGAAGTGCTGCCCCTGTATTGTAGCTGAATGTAGCTCAGTGGAAGTGCCGCCCCTGTATTGTAGCTGAATGTAGCTCAGTGGAAGTGCCGCCCCTGTATTGTAGCTGAATGTAGCTCAGTGGAAGTGCTGCCCCTGTATTGTAGCTGAATGTAGCTCAGTGGAAGTGCCGCCCCTGTATTGTAGCTGAATGTAGCTCAGTGGAAGTGCCGCCCCTGTATTGTAGCTGAATGTAGCTCAGTGGAAGTGCCGCCCCTGTATTGTGGCTGAATGTAGCTCAGTGGAAGTGCCGCCTGTGTTTGCCAGTGCCTCTATGAGAGTTTGCTGTTTGCAGAGGGAACACAATATGAAATCTGTTTGCAAAGGGAAAAATTAATTATTTCTGAATCTGAACACCTGCCCTGTGCCCCCGAGGAGCCGTTCTTCCTACTCTCACTCTCACTGGATACAGAAACAGCTAAAGGGAAATGCTGCTCCCCAGGCCTGATGTTCTGTCGGATCAGTCTGAACCCAAACACCCTGCCAGCCGCTGGCACCCTAAGGCTTATTGCCCCAAACAGTGTGTGCCCTGTGAATAACCACTAGGCAAGTGCTGGCATAGGGCTGTTGTACATTGCTTACTGTACAGCAAACCTGGGAGTTTATGTGAGCAGTGGGGACACAGGGGATTGGGTGGGTTGGTACCCAATGAAGACTTCAGATTAGTTTAACACTGCAGCTGATATGTTACCTTTTTTAACTCCTCTGCTTAATATTTGAGTGGGAGTTAACTTTTAATTTGTTATAGAATGTCCAATTCTAAGCAACTTTTTAATTGGTCTTCATTATTTGTTATAGTTTTTGAATTATTTGCCTTCTTCGAAAACTTTGCAGTATTTAAATAGGGGTTACTGCAGCAAAGAAGCTATTACTATTGTGTTTTATTTTTTCTTTTTGTAACTTTCTTTTTTTTCAGGCCCTCTCCTATTCATATACCAGTCCCTCATCCAAACTACTCCCTGGTTGCTAAAGTAACTTGAACCCTAGCAACCAAATAGCTGCTGAAACTCCAAACTGGAGAGCTTCTGAACTGAAAATAAAATAACAAAAAAAAACTACAAATAATAAAAAAAATGGAGACCAATTGCAAATTGTCTCATCAAACATAAAGCTGAGTCAGAGGTGAACAAGCCCTTTAATTGGGGAGGCTGAAAATCCCATCAGCCCATGGATACAGTCCCCTTCCACCTACTTGACTGACCAGTTTGACAAAATCTGCTATTGTCTGGCAGCCTAAACAAGCTAATGTGCCTGTATATATATATATATATATATATAGCCAGTGTAGTGGGGGGAAGGCCCCCAAGCAGAATCTTTGGGCAGCAGAGGTGCGTTCTTGGCTGGGTAAAGGTGGCCATACACGGTTAGAACCGCTTGCTTGGTGAGGTCTCTAAATGAGCGGCTCTTCTCCCTTCTCCTCGAATTAGAATGGCGGGTATAGGCGCCCGGGATTATGTGCCATTGGATGGGGGACCGCATTAACAAGCTGATGCTGAATCGGTCCCCGATTTGACAAAAAGTCAAACCTGCCCAATCGAGATCTGGCCAGATGACAGTCGGGCAGACCGGTCATTAGTGCCCAGAAACGGGCAGATAAGCTAATGGACCGATATCGGCAGCTAGAATTGCCCCGTGTATGGGCACCTTTAGATACAGATAGATCTATAGCAGTGTTACTGGCACATTTCCATGCCGTATACATAAATACAATGCAGGAATGCCGCACATCCTGCCATATGGTACGGGGCACATAACAGAGCTTTTCTTCTACAGGCTGGCACTGCGGCAGTGTTGTCTTCCTAACTGGCATCATCCATATGCAAGTCGTCTGCAGGGTCCCTAATTGCTCTTATCTCTGCATACAAATCACTTTCATCAGCGGCTGATGTGGAACCGAGCGTATTCTTCTTCTGGCACCTGTTAGTCCTATACCCATCCGCTCGCGAGCATTTACATCTATTACACGCTTGTTATTCAATGTCATATACATAGCAACTTTGCAATTGGTCTTCATTATTTTTTTAATTGTTTGACTCCCTCTCCTGCCTTTTGCCAAATATGGGGGTCCCTGACCCCAGATGGCAAAAACCTATCGCTCTGTGAGGTAGTAATGTTATTGTTACTTTTGAATTTTTATCTTCCTATTAATATTCCAGTCTCTCATTCAAACCTCTGCCTGGTTGCTAGGGTGTAGTAGTGACCTGCAGGATATATTGCCCTTTATGCACCATTTGGACTTTGGCCCTGGAAGTGCTGTAGTTGTGACTGAACTCTTTGGCAGCATGTTGGTAGCACCACGACTGTGCTTATTGAGGGATTAAAGCAAAGACAAACACCCAGTGAGATAATGCGGCTATTTAGCCATGGTTCACCTTTAAGTTAACTTTTAGTCTGATGTAGAGAGTGCTATTCTGAGACAGTTTGCAATTGGTCTTTGTAGTTTTTTAATGATTTTACTTTTTGTTAGGCTGCTCTCTAGATTGGAAATTCAGCAGTTATCTGGTTGCTAGGGTCCGGTTTACCTTAGTAACCAGGGAGCGGTTTGAGAGAGTGGCTGATATATGAATAGCAGAGGGGCTGAAGAGAAAGATAAATAATAAACAGTATTAATAATACAATTGTAGCAATAGTTTTTGGCTGCTGGGTCAGTCATTTGAAAGCTGCAAAGAGGAAAAAGAAAAAGGCAAAGCAGTCAAAAACCAATTGAAAAGTTGCTTAGAACTGGCCATTCTATAACAAATTAACAGTTAGCTTTAAGGTCACCTACCCCTTTAAGTTAGTTTTTGACATGTTGTATCAAAATGGCCAGTTCTTGGCAACTTTAATTAGCCTTTATGGTTATGGTTTTATTTATCATTTTTGAATTATTTGCCTTCCTCTTCTGACTCTTTCCAGCTTTGAAATGGGGGTCACTGACCCCGGCAGCCAAAAAACTATTGCTCTGTGAGGCTCCAGTTTTATTGTTATTGTTACTTTTTATTACTTATCTTTCCATTCAGTCCCTCTCCTGTTCATATTCTAGTCTCTCATTCAAAGCACTGTGTTGTTACTAGGGTAATTTGTACCCTAGCAACATTATAGATGGCAAAATACCAAACTAGAGAACTGCTGAATAAAAAGCTACATAATTCAAAAACCACAAGTAATAAAAAATTAAAGACCAATTGCAATTTGTTTCAGAATAGCACTCAGTGCAACATACTGAAAATTAATATAAAGGTGAACAGCCCCTTTAACATTCATTATCATTTACCTTTTCGGTTACTATCCCCATTCTAGTCGCCTGATGTCATGTATATTAAACAAATACTGTGCAAATACACTGATTTACTGTAAATATCTGCCCTTGTGTACCTACTAACTACATAACCAGTGCAGGAAGCAGAGCCATATGGGGTAGCAATATGGCCAGAGAGAAGGGGGCAGAAGGTAAGGGCCCCTCAGCTTGAGAGAAAGGAGCCCCATAATATACATTTGGAATTCTCTACCTATAGTTGTCTATGCTTTTCTCCAGACAAGGGGTCTTTCCGTAAGTAGGATCTCCATACTGCAAAATCATTTAAACATTAAATAAACCCAATAGGATTGTTTTGCCTCCATACGGATTAATTATATCTTAGTTGGAATTTTTTTTAATTTAAATGGAGTCTATGGGAGGTGGCTATCCTGTAATTCTGAGCTTTCTTGATAAGGGGTTTCAGACAGTACACAAGGTTCTTATGTTACATAGTCATGATATTAGCAGTATAAAACTACTTATATCATGAAAACTAAAAGGAAAAAAATGGCATTGTACTAAGGAGAGCACGCCGAGCATTTGTACAAGAAGTTGTTTGGGTGGTTATATGTCCCCTGGGTGTATGTAGCCACGGCTTATACGGAGCAACAGTAACCGAGTGAGAGATTATGGGCATTAAGTAACTGGTGACAGTGCGTACATCTTGTTTTTTTCCCATTGGTCTAGCCCCTCCTCTCTCCATTTCTTCTCTAAAATGATTTTTATGAGGTTTTTTTGTTGTTAGCTTTTAAGTTTTTGCTTGGAAAAAAAAGCATTCTTGGGAGTAATTATCGTTAATTATGAATGTGTAACTTAAGCAAACTTTTACAGTACAAACAGAAAGACGTATTAAAGAATCATTGTCCAATCATAAATCATTAAGTAACGAGCCTTGTGTCTCTAAGCTGAAGTGGGATCAAAGCCGCCGCTGTTTGCGCTCATAAATATAGTGGGAGGGCAAAATGGACTGGGAACAGAAAGAATTGCGCAAATGACTAGGGCTAGAAATGCGATATTGTATATACTGAACTTATTGATCCAGCCTAAAGGTTCAGCATCTCTATAGTAGTTATGATCCACTTCTACCCCCCAGTTGTCACAGGGGGCCACCATACAGGAATCTGTTGGAAGTGTCAGTGGCACTGCACATGCTCAGTGGGCTCTGGGCAGCTGCTGAGAAGCTGATCTTAGGGGTTGTAGTGAATTATCAAGGAGAAAATGGGTTTGTCTGTTGTAGAGGGTGATGCTACAGAGCTGATTATTCATTTCTGATGCTAATTGCACTGGTTTCAGAGCTGTCTTGCACTAATAATCTTTATTATTTACTAATCAACTTTATACTGTGAAATTTATATTGTATATATACAGTATATAGTGAGTGGGCCCCTAAGCTCAGGTTATACTGTGACATTTATAGTGTATATATACAGTATATAGTGAGTGGGTCCCTAAGCTCAGGTTATACTGTGACATTTATAGTGTATATATACAGTATATAGTGAGTGGGCCCCTAAGCTCAGGTTATACTGTGACATTTATAGTGTATATATACGGTATATAGTGAGTGGGCCCCTAAGCTCAGGTTATACTGTGACATTTATATTGTATATATACAGTATATAGTGAGTGGGCCCCTAAGCTCAGGTTATACTGTGACATTTATAGTGTATATATACAGTATATAGTGAGTGGGCCCCTAAGCTCAGGTTATACTGTGACATTTATATTGTATATATACAGTATATAGTGAGTGGGGCCCTAAGCTCAGGTAAGTGACAGCAGCACAGAGCATTTGCAGTACAGAAGATGGGGGGGGGGGCTACTGGGGCAGTGGAGCTTACAATCTAAGGTCCCTATCACATTCCCATCAGCCCCTGTCCCAATGGAGCTTACAATCTAAGGTCCCTATCACATTCCCATCAGTCCCTGCCCCAGTGAGCTTACAATCTAAGGTCCCTATCACATTCCCATCAGTCCCTGCCCCAGTGGAGCTTACAATCTAAGGTCCCTATCACATTCCCACCAGTCCCTGCACCAGTGAGCTTACAATCTAAGGTCCCTATCACATTCCCATCAGTCCCTGCCCCAGTGAGCTTACAATCTAAGGTCCCTATCACATTCCCATCAGTCCCTGCCCCAGTGGAGCTTACAATCTAAGGTCCCTATCACATTCCCATCAGTCCCTGCCCCAGTGGAACTTGCAATCTAAGGTCCCTATCACATTCCCACCAGTCCTTGCCCCAGTGAGCTTACAGTCTAAGGTCCCTATCACATTCCCATCAGTCCCTGCCCCAGTGAGCTTACAATCTAAGGTCCCTATCACATTCCAATCAGTCTCTGCCCCATTGGAGCTTACAATCTAAGGCCCCTATCACATTCCCATCAGTCCCTGCCCCAGTGAGCTTACAATCTAAGGTCCCTATCACATTCCCATCAGTCCCTGCCCCAGTGGAGCTTACAATCTAAGGTCCCTATCACATTCCCATCAGTCCCTGCCCCAGTGAGCTTACAATCTAAGGTCCCTATCACATTCCCATCAGTCCCTGCCCCAGTGAGCTTACAATCTAAGGTCCCTATCACATTCCCATCAGTCCCTGCCCCAGTAGAGCTTACAATCTAAGGTCCCTATCACATTCCCATCAGTCCCTGCCCCAGTGAGCTTACAATCTAAGGTCCCTATCACATTCCCATCAGTCCCTGCCCCAGTGGAGCTTACAATCTAAGGTCCCTATCACATTCCCATCAGTCCCTGCCCCAGTGGAGCTTACAATCTAAGGTCCCTATCACATTCCCATCAGTCCCTGCCCCAGTGAGCTTACAATCTAAGGTCCCTAGGCAGCTAACCTGCTTGTGTGTTTTGGGAGGAAACTAAAGTGCCTGGAGGGACACACAAAGTCCAGGCTGTATCTGTGTGAAAGAGCTTGTTTTGACTATTGGAGATATTCTTTGAATTCCATTATAAAATATTTTACAGTTTTGACATTACATTATTAGCATTGTTTTCTCTCCACAAGGCAAGGGGAGGGGGGGGGCAGAGGAATGTTGGCAGAATCCCCCTGCGCTGTGCCACCCTGAGTGTCTGAAAGGGGAATGGGCTGAATTGTGTTGTACAGAAAGCAGAGTAACGGTGCTATTACTTGCACCCATACTTTGCCCATAACCGATGCGCCCGATATTAAAACGTTATCATGTTTGCTTTTTCTTACACCTACTGGGAGCTGCTATCTTGCTCCCTTCCCATTGTTCTGCTGATCGGCTGCTAGGGGTGAGGGGGGGGGATATCACTCCAACTTGCAGCGCAGCAGTAAAGTGTGCCTGAGTCTGAGCTTTCAGCCAGCGCTACACATTAGAACTGCTTTCAGCTAACCTATTGTTGTTTCTCCTACTCCCATGTAACTGGAGGAGTCCCAAGCCGGACTTGGATTTCTTACTATTGAGTGCTATTCTGATACCTACTGGGAGCTGCTATCTTGCTCCCTTCCCATTGTTCTGCTGATCGGCTGCTGGGGGTGGGGGGGGGGGGGGTATCACTCCAACTTGCAGCACAGTAGTAAAGTGTGCCTGAGTCTGAGCTTTCAGAAGGAGCCAGCGCTACACATTAGAACTGCTTTCAGCTAACCTATTGTTTCTCCTACTCCCATGTAACTGGAGGAGTCCCAAGCCGGACTTGGATTTCTTACTATTGAGTGCTATTCTGATACCTACTGGGAGCTGCTATCTTGCTCCCTCCCCATTGTTCTGCTGATCGGCTGCTGGGAGGGGGGGGGGGATATCACTCCACACAGTGAAAAGACACAGTAAGTCATTTGTGTCTCATTCCTGTGTGGGGTGCATTGCCCAATGTCTGCCCGTGTAGGTATCATGTGGGCTCGGTACTGTTGCACTAATGTACAGCTATTATAGTCAGTCTCAGCTGATGGTGCAATAGTTACTGCAAGGCATGAGTTGCGCAGATCTGCGGCTCTTACACAATGGGACCGATTGCTGCAATTTTCCACCCCACTGGCAGAATGGCACAGAGACAGATGTTGTGCAATGCTGTGTCGGCACAGCCACCTCTGCCATATGCCATGAAGGGACACACATTGTATTCCTCTGGGAGTTAATTTCCATGTGACGCCATTGTTTTCCTGTTTATCTAGGGACCTTAGATTGTAAGCTCCAATGGGGCAGAGACTGATAGGAATGTGATAGGGACCTTAGATTGTAAGCTCCACTGGGGCAGGGACTGATGGGAACGTGATAGGGACCTTAGATTGTAAGCTCACTGGGGCAGGGACTGATGGGAATGTGATAGGGACCTTAGATTGTAAGCTCACTGGGGCAGGGACTGATGGGAATGTGATAGGGACCTTAGATTGTAAGCTCACTGGGGCAGGGACTGATGGGAATGTGATAGGGGCCTTAGATTGTAAGCTCCACTGGGGCAGGGACTGATGGGAATGTGATAGGGACCTTAGATTGTAAGCTCCACTGGGGCAGGGACTGATGGGAATGTGATAGGGACCTAAGATTGTAAGCTCCACTGGGGCAGGGACTGATGGGAATGTGATAGGGACCTAAGATTGTAAGCTCCACTGGGGCAGGGACTGATGGGAATGTGATATGGACCTTAGATTGTAAGCTCACTGGGGCAGGGACTGATGGGAATGTGATATGGACCTTAGATTGTAAGCTCACTGGGGCAGGGACTGATGGGAATGTGATAGGGACCTTAGACTGTAGGTGACTGATGTGAATGATGTATAATCTCTGTGAAATGCTGCAGAAATTATCAGCACTATTTGAATATCTAATAATAATATTTTGGACTTTGGTATTTCCTTTAAACTTTTTTCCTGGTTTGTAAGACTACATAGTGCCATCTAGTGGTTAATATATACAGAACAACTAAGGGCACAGGTTTTGCCCATCCATAATCTCACTGTTTGAGCACTTCCCATAGAGATCCTCCATATCATAGACTGTTCTTGGAAGCAGTGCATTATGGGTGTGTATCCAGCTCCCCATATATATATATATATATATATATATATATACATACACATGCTTTTGGGTTCACTCGTTGCCATTCCATGTATGGGACAAAGTTTCTAACCTTCCTTCAGCTGCAAAATGGGCTTGTATGGGAACCCGGCCAATACATCTTCTTCTACAGGAAGGTTAGGTACCGAGAGAGGTGCTGGTAGCACCCAAGCCGTTGTACAGCCGTACTGTAACTGTAAAAAGGCTTTTTCTATAAAAACCCAATTAGAGCAAATTCATCCCTTCCCCCCTCAGCATATAAAATGGTCCGGACCTCCCAATACCCTTCTGCTGCCCTGTTACTCCCAATTCCCTTATTATTATTATTTGGATTAACCCTTGCCCTTCTGATTGTTGTAATTGTGACAGTTGTGTGTTTCTGCTGTGAGTTTAATAATTGGTGGGAATTAAAGGGGAACTCCACCCAAGCACAACTTTGTCATATAAAAAATATTCAGCCTTTTCATGATTGTTAATGTAATAATAAGGTTTGGAACAGTTCCCTAAGCCCCTCCCCCTGTTCCCCTGCTGATCTGGCTGGCTACTTTGACTCAAATAAAATGTAACAGTAGCACCTGTCCCTCAGCCTGCCTTCAGCCTGCCTCCTCCCAATCCCACAATTCCCTGCTGCACATGTGATGTCAATAAGGAAAGGTACATCGCAGTGCAATGCATTGTGGGTTATGTAGTTCCTGCATGCTGTCTGTAAGCTGTGGAGAAGTTTGTAACATCAGTGTTTTAGTCCCCCCTCCCCTGCCAGGATTTCAAATGATGCAGAAAGAGAAGAACAGTTTTGCAGCTGGATTTCAGTATATAAAAATGGTATTTATTCCTACTTATTGAAGGAACAGATTACAGGGATAGGGATATTAGGGGTTTCTGGGTCGGTCTTTTGCCGGAGTTCCCATTTAAAGCCCCCAGTGACAGCAGAATGGGAAAGCTCAGAGGCCCAGAATGTTCCACTATTGGACATACACCATATTGTAACCATTCTCTATGTTCTGTGTTGGGTCCCTGTAAGGCATCTTTATACTGGTACCAACTGTATTTAATGTTGCACTTTTCTGCCACCAGGCTCAGGCTGTAACCCCCTCTATTCCCCATGTATCCCTGGGCCCGGGGGCTCAGCACCTATATATGAATTATTGTGAGTGATTGTGCTGTTCAGGATCTGCACTGCCGGCCAATAATCCCATTATTCTGTTCTTACATCACCATATTCCCTGTTTCCCTTTGGAATGTGCCGGAAGTTGTGAGTTTGATCCGTGCCAGCAGGGCGCCTGGGAATGGCTGGAATGCCCCTCGCTGGCTGGGAGTTGCAGTTCAGCTGGGCACTGCAGGTTGCACCTTACATGAAATTACAGTTTCCCTTTAATAGAGGGGGTATCCAGCCTGGGGGGTTTATCCTTTGTAATAAAGCCAAACAGGGGCGCCACAGGAATGTTACCCTCTATGGAGAATAAGCAGGCAGAGACACTGCAGCAGAACATTAATGGGGTTTCTTATTAACCCATTCCCAGCAGCAAGTCTAGTGGCATCATTCCCAGTCCCTTACTGGGGAAATGCTGCTTGTTTGGCGGGCCGGGGGGGAGGGTACCTAATGTACTTATCTATTGCTTATATCAGGGGTCCTCAAACTACAGCCCGGGGGCTGGATACGGCACCCCAAGGTCATTTACCCTCCCCCGCTGTGTCCTCACCCCTGGCTACTACCTGTCCAGCGTCATTTGCCTCGGCCGGTGTGACACACTGGGGCCGAGGGCTACACTGGGGCAGACTGGTAGTAGCCAGGGGTGAGGACATAGTGGAGGTGGGGGCGTAGTTTTAGGACTGACTATAGTCCGGCCCCCCCAACGGTCTGAGGGACTGTGAACTGGCCCCTTGTTTAAAAAGTTTGAGGGCCCCTGGCTTATATATTGTACCCTAAGACAAGGGCACCCTAAGGCTAATAATGTATAATGGGAGGGTTACAGGCCTGGCCAGCAGATATGGGGGGGGGTAATAATGTATAATGGGAGGGTTACAGGCCTGGCCAGCAGATATGGGGGGGTAATAATGTATAATGGGAGGGTTACAGGCCTGACCAGCAGATATGGGGGGGTAATAATGTATAATGGGAGGGTTACAGGCCTGACCAGCAGACATGGGGGGGGGGCAGACATGGGGGGGGGTAATAATGTATAATGGGAGGGTTACAGGCCTGGCCAGCAGATATGGGGGGGGTAATAATGTATAATGGGAGGGTTACAGGCCTGGCCAGCAGATATGGGGGGGTAATAATGTATAATGGGAGGGTTACAGGCCTGACCAGCAGACATGGGGGGGGGGGGGGCAGACATGGGGGGGGGTAATAATGTATAATGGGAGGGTTACAGGCCTGGCCAGCAGATATGGGGGGGGGTAATAATGTATAATGGGAGGGTTACAGGCCTGGCCAGCAGATATGGGGGGGTAATAATGTATAATGGGAGGGTTACAGGCCTGACCAGCAGACATGGGGGGGGGGGGGCAGACATGGGGGGGGGTAATAATGTATAATGGGAGGGTTACAGGCCTGACCAGCAGACATGGAGGGGTAATAATGTATAATGGGAGGGTTACAGGCCTGACCAGCAGATATGGGGGGGGGTAATAATGTATAATGGGAGGGTTACAGGCCTGACCAGCAGATATGGGGGGGGTAATAATGTATAATGGGAGGGTTACAGGCCTGACCAGCAGATATGGGGGGGGTAATATTGTATAATGGGAGGGTTACAGGCCTGACCAGCAGATATGGGGGGGGGGGGGTAATAATGTATAATGGGAGGGTTACAGGCCTGACCAGCAGATATGGGGGGGGGGGGTAATAATGTATAATGGGAGGGTTACAGGCCTGGCCAGCAGACATGGGGGGGGGGGTAATAATGTATAATGGGAGGGTTACAGGCCTGGCCAGCAGACATGGGGGGGGGTAATAATGTATAATGGGAGGGTTACAGGCCTGGCCAGCAGACATGGGGGGTGGGGGTAATAATGTATAATGGGAGGGTTACAGGCCTGACCAGCAGACATGGGGGGGTAATAATGTATAATGGGAGGGTTACAGGCCTGGCCAGCAGACATGGGGGGGGGGGGGTAATAATGTATAATGGGAGGGTTACAGGCCTGGCCAGCAGACATGGGGGGGGGTAATAATGTATAATGGGAGGGTTACAGGCCTGACCAGCAGACATGGGGGGGTAATAATGTATAATGGGAGGGTTACAGGCCTGGCCAGCAGACATGGGGGGGGGGGGGGGTAATAATGTATAATGGGAGGGTTACAGGCCTGACCAGCAGACATGGAGGGGGGGTAATAATGTATAATGGGAGGGTTACAGGCCTGGCCAGCAGACATGGGGGGGGGGGTAATAATGTATAATGGGAGGGTTACAGGCCTGGCCAGCAGATATGGGGGGGGTAATAATGTATAATGGGAGGGTTACAGGCCTGGCCAGCAGATATTGGGGGGTAATAATGTATAATGGGAGGGTTACAGGCCTGGCCAGCAGACATGGGGGGGTAATAATGTATAATGGGAGGGTTACAGGCCTGGCCAGCAGACATGGGGGGGGGTAATAATGTATAATGGGAGGGTTACAGGCCTGGCCAGCAGATATTGGGGGGTAATAATGTATAATGGGAGGGTTACAGGCCTGGCCAGCAGATATGGGGGGGGGGGTAATACTGTATAATGGGAGGGTTACAGGCCTGGCCAGCAGATATTGGGGGGTAATAATGTATAATGGGAGGGTTACAGGCCTGGCCAGCAGACATGGGGGGGTAATAATGTATAATGGGAGGGTTACAGGCCTGACCAGCAGACATGGAGGGGTAATAATGTATAATGGGAGGGTTACAGGCCTGGCCAGCAGACATGGGGGGGGGGTAATAATGTATAATGGGAGGGTTACAGGCCTGGCCAGCAGACATGGGGGGGGGGGGGGGGGTAATAATGTATAATGGGAGGGTTACAGGCCTGGCCAGCAGATATGGGGGGGGGGGGGGGTAATAATGTATAATGGGAGGGTTACAGGCCTGGCCAGCAGATATTGGGGGGTAATAATGTATAATGGGAGGGTTACAGGCCTAGCCAGCAGATATGGGGGGGGTAATAATGTATAATGGGAGGGTTACAGGCCTGACCAGCAGACATGGGGGGGTAATAATGTATAATGGGAGGGTTACAGGCCTGACCAGCAGACATGGGGGGGTAATAATGTATAATGGGAGGGTTACAGGCCTGGGGGGCTAATGATATACAATGGGAGGGTTACACTCGCTGTTTGTAGTTCAGCAGCCGCTGGGGCTGCCACAAGCCGCTCGTCCCTGTTTCATTGTGATTATTGTGTAATAAATCGAATTCATTTTCATTGTCACAAAAGGTTCCCTCTTTCTGTCTGACTTTTATATCTCATGGGATCAGGGCAAGTTTTATTCCCAGCGACTCCGCGCCGAGACTCTCGCTAATCACATGACATGATTGATGCCTCTCGTGTAACAGTCAGCAGGGTAACAAAGGCCTCTGTATTTAGGCAACTGGCAATGGAGAAGGAACCAGTGATGCAGCCAGCGACCTACTTACTCTAACTCCAGTCCCCCCCATCTCTCAGGAATAGGGAGCTGGAGTAATTGCTGGCTTAAGGGCGGAAGGGCTCATTTAAGGTGCCAGGGGGGATGTGCAAAAAGCAGACACCTAGGAGGGAGTGCCCCAGCTGAGTATTCAAACTGGGATTAAATGGCACAGATTACATATCCAATAACTGATAAACTCTGTAGAACGCCATTGTATCCTACAGAGCTTATCTGTGTTCTGCTATGTAACCTGTGCCTTTTCTCCTTTTGTGGAGCTTAAATGGCTGCCCCCGGGGCTACACAGCAGCTTTGTTTATACAAACTATTGTCGTGTTTCTTTAGCAAACGCACAACTTTTACCAGTGCAGGGCAACAGTACGTTATATTGATTTTTTGGTGTTACTGTTCCTTTAAAACTTTACACAGTAGGATTTACCCTTGTGTGAGTGGAACTGGCAGAGAAGAGTGAGATAAGTTGGCTCAGGGCAAACACAGCTGAAGGTGGCCATACACTTTAAGATCCACGCCAAATGCCTCTATTGGTGGCAACTAATTTCCTCGTCTGTTATAGGCCTAAGAGAAAAGGGCGGTCTCTTTATCATAATAGAGCATAACTAGCATTGCTATCGTCTCGCTAGAGCCCCCCCCCCAAATAAGCATATATCTTAAGCCCCCTATGCTCCCAAGGATTATGCATGGGCTTTTATATAAATGATTTAGCGCCTTCTTGTGATTTTTTTGACAGTGAGACTGGTGTCTTTCCCTTCTATATATTAAGTTTAAACCATTTATTTTCTAACTGCAATGGAACTCCAGTAAACTTCTAAATAAGAAGCGATTACGTTACAGTTTGTATACATTTGCCCATGAAAAACCACACGTGTCTACCTGAGGTCAGCCGAGGTTTCAGCATTGAATCTAATTGAAACCTGTTTTTGCCTAATGAAAGTCTGCATACAGATAGCTCCCCCTGCTGGTTTATGTGAGTACTGCACATTCATATAAAGAATGTATGGTGATTTCATGGTGAAGTTATTGCTAATTCATGTGCCTTTAGGGGATCAGCATTACCCAGTGGTTATTACATCCGTTTGTTTTGCTTCTGTAAGGGAAACCATGATCAGGCTTTAGTGGTGCAAGAGGAATGCTATTTAGCACTGTGAAGTCCATTATTTTCCACTGATAGAAGTGCAGTGCGGGTCTGTCCATGTTTGATAGATATAAGTATTTATAAAACAATAATACACCCCCCCCAAGCCAGTCTCACCTGTGTGCCCACCTGAACTGGACAATATGGGCCCGATTCACTAAAGTCCGAAATAAGGAGTGCTATTTATAGCATGCGTTAAAAATCTTAACACTTCTTATTTTTCACTCGATTCACTAAAAGGACACTTGTCATAATTAAGAAGCGATGTTCTTGGCGTTATTTATCTTACGATGACATATTTTCAAGCAATATATTACGCAGCGTGCGATATTTTATGCAGAGCGCAATATATTACGCACGTAACCATTACTTTCTGAAAACCACCATTTCCCTGAAAACTGGAGGCTGCATCACTCTAGGGCCAACATATACTTGAAAAAATATGACTGCAAACTCCATGTTGTGTTGCCAATAGCTCACGAACCGCAATTTTCTTTAAGTACCGCCTGCCCCAAGTAGGGTTAATATTCACACAGATTAACACGATATTTTGCACGTTTAACGCTTCATATGTGTTTGTGAATCATGCGTTAGTACTATTTCTATTCGCTAATTAACGCAATGCGTTTTTTTTGTGCATGCGATATGCGGATTAACACATGCGAAATGACTTTGATGAATCGGTACTTAATTATCGTATGCTTTTTAATGAAAAAAACTATGCGATAAGCGTTATTGACCTTTAGTGAATCGGCCCCTATAACGCTTATCGCATAGTTTTTTTCAATAAAATATGTCATCGTAAGATAAATAACGCCAAGAACATCGCTTCTTAATTATGACAAGTGTCCTTTTAGTGAATCGAGCGAAAAATAAGAAGTGATAAGATTTTTAACGCATGCTATAAATAGCACTCCTTATTCCGGACTTTAGTGAATCGGGCCCTATGTGTGATAAAAATTGTAGTTGCATGCTCTGTGCTGGAAGGAAGCAACTCAGTCTGGGAAGGCAGTGAGCAGCATACAGAGTGGTCTCTCTATATAGGCGCCCCTGGCGTATTCCATTTATGCCCCGGCTGCTGCTTCCACACCTAAAAGAGCCGGTTTAGCAGCAAAAAAACCTGTGACTGACAAGAACCTGTTGGCAACAGCAATCCCACTACCAGCCTTGCCAAACATTATCCACGTCATCTGCTTATAGAAGTCTGAGTGGTACATGTATGGCATCTGTTATCCAGAAAGTTCTGAATTACGGGAAGGCCATTTCCCATAGACTCCAATATAAGCAAATAATTATAATTATTATAAATGATCAAACAGTACCTGTACTTGATCCCAACTAAGATATAATTACCCCTTATTGGGGGCAGAACAGCCCTATTGGGTTTATTTCATGGTTAAATGATTCCCTTTTCTCTGTAATAATAAAACAGTACCTGTACTTGATCCCAACTAAGATATAATTACCCCTTATTGGGGGCAGAACAGTCCTATTGGGTTTATTTCATGGTTAAATGATTCCCTTTTCTCTGTAATAATAAAACAGTACCTGTACTTGATCCCAACTAAGATATAATTACCCCTTATTGGGGGCAGAACAGCCCTATTGGGTTTATTTCATGGTTAAATGATTCCCTTTTCTCTGTAATAATAAAACAGTACCTGTACTTGATCCCAACTAAGATAGAATTAATCCTTATTGGAAGCAAAACAATTCTACTGGGTTTATTTAATGTTTTAATAATCTTTTAGTAGATTTAAGGTATGGAGATCCAAATTACAGAAACATCCCTTATGTGGAAAGCCCCAGGTCCTGAACATTCTGGGTAATGGGTCCCATACCTGTACATGTATTACCAGCTTAAACACAATAAGGATTCCTTTGTGCCTCCCCCAATTACAGTGTCTCTATGGGAAGGGCCCCTGTTATTCTGCAGTTTGGCAATAGGAGCTGGAATAGAGGAATGGCAGCACAGTATATCCACAGTGCAGCTGGGGTATAACGCTGAGGCCTAACATGGTTTAATGATTATTATACACACACACACATATATATATAGTGAGTATTTCTATGTAGAAGTATTTGGTTTAATGATAGTATGATTATCATACACACACATATAGTGACTGTTCCTATGTGGAAGTCAGGGTGCCGGTTTAGTCGGAGGCATTGGATTCTCTGAAATATTCAATATCTCGCATTCTCTCTGCCTTGCGCGGAGCAGCTCCAGGGCCCACCGGGGATTTGCCGCTAATGGTAGCTAAGAATACCCAGCTAACACATTCATTATGGGCATCTCTGAGAGGCTCCTTATTGCTTCTGATGTTTGCATGAATGCACCCGAGATCTCCTTTTCTTTCTCTTTCTTTGGCGGATTCATTGCGGCTGTAATGCTCTCTCACATCCAGCTCCGAGCTGTCACACTACATTCTAATCATAGGAAAGTTGCCCGTCACGCGTCAGATGCCCCCAGTGCTGCAGCAGCTTACACTTATTCACTGACCCTTTCCCTGGAATCCGGGCCTAGTCACCTAAATAGCTTATATTCCTACTGTACCTGCTAATGACGTCACAACGGACAATGATATCACAATGGTGCAATGGTAACGAAAAATCATTTAACCATTAAATAAACCCAACAGGGCTGTTCTGCCCCCAATAAGGGGTAATTATATCTTAGTTGGGATCAAGTGCAGGTACTGTTTTATTATTACAGAGAAAAGGGAATCATTTAACCATGAAATAAACCCAATAGGGCTGTTCTGCCCCAATAAGGGGTAATTATATCTTAGTTGGGATCAAGTGCAGGTACTGTTTTATTATTACAGAGAAAAGGGAATCATTTAACCATTAAATAAACCCAATAGGGCTGTTCTGCCCCCAATAAGGGGTAATTATATCTTAGTTGGGATCAAGTACAGGTACTGTTTTATTATTACAGAGAAAAGGGAATCATTTAACCATTAAATAAACCCAATAGGGCTGTTCTGCCCCCAATAAGGGGTAATTATATCTTAGTTGGGATCAAGTACAGGTACTGTTTTATTATTACAGAGAAAAGGGAATCATTTAACCATTAAATAAACCCAATAGGGCTGTTCTGCCCCCAATAAGGGGTAATTATATCTTAGTTGGGATCAAGTACAGGTACTGTTTTATTATTACAAAGGAAAAGGAAATCAGTTTTAAAATTCTAAATGATTTGATTAATATGGAGCCTATGAGAGAGAGTCTTCCTATAATTTGGAGCTTTCTGAATAATGGGTTTCTGGATAAGGGATCCCATACCTGTACTTATTGCCATTTGGTAAGGACAGGGCTTCAAAGTGCAATGTTAGGCCTTATGTGCCTCCCTCCATAGGGCACATGGTAAGGGCAGCGCCCTGCAGTGGGCATTTGAATAATACCTGCATGGCATGGCTACCTCTGGAGTGTCCACAATGCCATCTAAACCCCCATGTATCATATGGCTAACAATGCACAATTCTGCTGTAAAAGTACAGTAACATTTCAGGCCTCCCCCAAAGCTCACGCAGACTGTCACGGTCTCCCTGCGCTCATCCATCCGTGTCGCTGGCATGTGTAGCCTGACACTAATGAATGTGTCAACAACTGAAAGAAGCAGTTCAGTGTAAAAATGAAAATGGGCAAAATAGAGAGACCGAGCAAAATAAAAATGTTTTCAATATAGTTAGGCAAAATTAAAAGCTGAAGTGGGCAGATGTCTAACATAATAGCCAGAACACTACTTTTCCCCTTTACAGCTCTCTAAGCAGTCAGTAACCAGTTAGTGACTTTAGGGGATGCCATAACTGTCAGTTAGTTTGCATCTGAATCTGACCTGCGTGCTCACAAACTAACTGAGCAGTTATGTCCCATGTGCCCCCCCCCTAAAGTCACTGACTAACTAAGAGCTTAGAGAGCTGAAAGCATGAAGTAGTGTTCTGGCTATTATGTTAGACATCTGCTCACTCCAGCCTTTATAGATGCAGTTATAGATCATGCAGTTTCACTGTATACAAAGTGTATAGGGTAGGGGATCCCCTATACAGCAACAGTCTCTGAGGGCTGGGGGCACCCCCTGGCACTATGGCCGCCACTATCTCTCTGTTCATTTGCCTCACTGCGGGAGCTGCAGCCATCTCCCCTGTCCCTGCAACGGCAGATTCACAGCAGATAATTGAATAACGACATGACCTTGCTAATTAAAAAGATGGCTCTTACAAGGCAGAGATTTGTCAGTGTCGGCGAGGGATAAATATTCTGTATTCCAGGCAGGAGCCGTGCAGCTGATCCCCCAGGATTCTGCCCAGTTTGCTAATGGAAATGGAGAATAAAGGTGACAGGACTCCCAGTAAATCCAACAGCTCTGGGGCAATTATCAAAGCTTCACATCAGTGTTAAAGGGGAAATTGCTACTTATAAAGGTGAGATTGCCTTGCTCTAGTGACGGGCTTCAATTATAGCTCGGGGGGGGGGGCAGCCATTTATTTAGGACCCCTTAAACAAACAGTGCTGCCTCTGTTTCCTTAGAATGGATCTCCCCTTCCCCTTGGGTAATGTTCAACTTATACAGGTGTTGGACCTGTTATCCAGAATACTAAGAACCGAATAAGGCGTTTTTCTGTCATTTGGATCTCCATACCATGAGTCTACTAAGAAATCATTTAACCATTACATAAACCCAATAGGATTGTTCTGCCCCAATAAGGGGTAATTATATCTTAGTTGGGATCAAGTACAGGTACTGTTTTATTATTACAGAGAAAAGGGAATCATTTAACCATTAAATAAACCCAATAGGGCTGTTCTGCCCCCAATATGGGGTAATTATATCTTAGTTGGGATCAAGTACAGGTACTGTTTTATTATTACAGAGAAAAGGGAATCATTAAACCATGAAATAAACCCAATAGGACTGTTTTGCCCCCAATAAGGGGTAATTATATCTTAGTTGGGATCAAGTACAGGTACTGTTTTATTATTACAGAGAAAAGGGAATCATTTAACCATGAAATAAACCCAATAGGACTGTTTTGCCCCCAATAAGGGGTAATTATATCTTAGTTGGGATCAAGTACAGGTACTGTTTTATTATTACAGAGAAAAGGGAATCATTTAACCATTAAATAAACCCAATAGGGCTGTTCTGCCCCCAATAAGGGGTAATTATATCTTAGTTGGGATCAAGTACAGGTACTGTTTTATTATTACAGAGAAAAGGGAATCATTTAACCATGAAATAAACCCAATAGGACTGTTTTGCCCCCAATAAGGGGTAATTATATCTTAGTTGGGATCAAGTACAGGTACTGTTTTATTATTACAGAGAAAAGGGAATCATTTAACCATGAAATAAACCCAATAGGGCTGTTCTGCCCCAATAAGGGGTAATTATATCTTAGTTGGGATCAAGTACAGGTACTGTTTTATTATTACAGAGAAAAGGGAATCATTTAACCATGAAATAAACCCAATAGGACTGTTTTGCCCCCAATAAGGGGTAATTATATCTTAGTTGGGATCAAGTACAGGTACTGTTTTATTATTACAGAGAAAAGGGAATCATTTAACCATTAAATAAACCCAATAGGGCTGTTCTGCCCCCAATAAGGGGTAATTATATCTTAGTTGGTATCAAGTACAGGTACTGTTTTATTATTACAGAGAAAAGGGAATCATTTAACCATTAAATAAACCCAATAGGGCTGTTCTGCCCCCAATAAGGGGTAATTATATCTTAGTTGGGATCAAGTACAGGTACTGTTTTATTATTACAGAGAAAAGGGAATCATTTAACCATTAAATAAACCCAATAGGGCTGTTCTGCCCCCAATAAGGGGTAATTATATCTTAGTTGGGATCAAGTACAGGTACTGTTTTATTATTACAGAGAAAAGGGAATCATTTAACCATTAAATAAACCCAATAGGGCTGTTCTGCCCCCAATAAGGGGTAATTATATCTTAGTTGGGATCAAGTACAGGTACTGTTTTATTATTACAGGGAAAAAGAAAGTAGTTTCTAAAAATGTGAATTGTTTGATTAAAATACAGTCTATGGGAGATGGGCCTTCCTGTGAATCAGAAAATTCTGGATAAGGGGTTTCCAGATAATGGATCCCAAACCTGTATACAGGAGAGGTGGAATTCACTTGGCACAGATCATGTGAGTCAGTAGGAATCCAATTGGAGCAGCACATCAGGAAAGAGGGTCTCTGGCCCGATGCATTTCTTACATTTCCCCAAGGGGGGGCCCTGCCAAACCCACATACACACACAGCGCCTACAGCAAAAATACTAGCACCAAGGGAGTACTACTGAGCCATTGCCTTGTAAATGTAGGTCAGTGAGTAGTGCAGTTATACATATATATATATATAATGCTGGCCCAGTCCCTGGGGCATTGACATAAGCTGATTTGTGCATTCAGATGGGACTAGGAACCTAGAACGTCAGCTCTTAATCCGACACCTTGAGTCCCCCAGAGATGTCTGCTGGTAGCCTTACCTTTCCTATTAATGTGGGGCAGGAAATGCATGTATGTGTGATTATATGTATATAACTTTTGTATTGTGTGTGTGTATGTGGTGTCTCAGTGTCACATAATGCACCCCTGTTGTAAAAGGAAAACTATACCCCCAGAATGAATACATAACCAACAGATAGTTTATATTATATTAAGTGGCCTATTAAAGAATCTCCCCAAACTGGAATATATATATCAGTAAATTTTGCCCTTTTACATCCTTTCCCTTGAGCCGCCATTTAGTGATGGGCTGTGTGCTCCCTCAGAGATCAGCTGACAGGAAGTGATGCAGCTCTAACTGTAACAGGAAGTAGTGTGGGAGTAAAAGGCAGAACTCTGCCCATTCATTGGCTGATGGGGCCTAGCATGTATGTGTGCCTTGGCTTGTTTGTGTGCACTGTGACTCCTATGATCCCAGGGGGCGGCCCTTAGTACATAAAATGGCAGTTTCCTATTTAGGATTACCCAATGGCACATACTACTAAAAAAGTATATTTATATGAAAATGGTTTATTTAGATTAAGCAGGGTTTATATCTAGAGAAAGACAATATTTTCTTTCTCTGGATCTGGTTGTCTTTTTTTTGTTTTTTTTTAGCATTTGACAGAAATAATTTAACAGTTTACTAAATTGTAGCAACAACTCTGTGGCCATAGCAACAAGCCCCAGATATTGCCCCTAGGCGCACAGGAAAGTGTCACTTTCATTTGCACAAATTATAAGTTGTTAGAATTGGGATTCTATTTTCTTTTTTATTTTTGCACCCTGCACAGACTGGTTCCTCCCCCACCAAAAGCCTCGGTAGGCAGTGGGCGGGGCCTGATGGGGCCTGTAACGGCCAGGGCCCGCCGGGATTTCTCCTGTTTTCCCACCAGCCCAACCCCATATTTATACTGGTGACTTTTGATGTTATTCTGTGCATATACATTCTAAAGCTGCCCAGTCATGCTGGGGTTCGGTCCGGCAGTTTTGCCTATTTGACTCATACTGTACTATGGGATTGCAGTTGGTCTGTATGAGTTGAACGTTTTAGCTGCTAATGTGCCTCAGGCACACAGTGTGTTGGTACATGGAGAAGGGATGGGAGGAGTAGCTCCTCCTACTTCCTGTCAACAAATGGAAGAACAGTATTGGCTGTATCCAAGTAAGGAAGTATCATATCTGTTAGGCCCACCAGCAGTTTGCTTAAAACTCAGTCAGCCTACCGCCACCATAACCCCCCCATGGTCAGTAACCCTAGAGACCAGAAAGCTGAAAGCATGGTGCCCCTACTGGTCAGAGTGTGAATTATCTTACACCCCATACTTGCCATTAACAGGTTAGACCAGTGCTGTCCAACTTCTACGGTGCCGAGGGCCGGAATTTCTCTAGCATACATGGTGGAGGGCCGCTAATGGAAGCCAGTTTTGACCACTCCCCTTTTTGAAACCACACCCACTTCAAACCACACCTATTTTATCACAATGGTGGTAGCACAGCAAAATCACAAATGATTTGTCCTTACTGTGGGGATATCAACCATCATTCATTTGTGAAAGAATTATGTCATATTAAGACACCCTTAAATTCCATATGCCTCGTCCTCCCCTGTGGATAGCAGAGCAACCCCCTGTACACCTAAATACACCTTAGGGACCATTTAATGGCTATTTCCAACTGCTAACAAACTCCCACAACAAACCCCTGCCAGGTTCCCCTCCCACAAGCAGCATAGGGCAAGCAGAGTATGGCACACACAGGTAGCACTCTGCCTGTCCTATGCTGTCTCTGTGTGCCATACTCTGCCTGCCCTACCCTGACTGTGTGTGCCATACTCTGCCTTCCCTATGCTGCCTCTGTGTGCCATACTCTGCCTGCCCTACCCTTCCTGTGTGTGCCATACCCTCCCTGACCTATGCTGCCTGTGTGTGCCATACTCTACCTGCCCTATGCTGGCTGTATGTGCCATACTCTGCCTACAGTACCTATGTCTGAGGTGTGAAGAAGTGAACAATGGGAGTGATTACAGCCTGAGCCTGAGGTGTGAACACTGCAGGGGGTGAACAACACAGGGGATTACATTTTTAAACAATACAGAGGGATTACAGCCTGAATCTGAGGTGAGAACCATGCAGGGGGCCAGTTAATCTCAGTACTGATACCATTTAAAGCTTACTCAAAGGTAAGCCATCAAAGCAGCCAGACAGGTGGGGGGCCACACAGAGGGGGGTCGCGGGCCGCATGCGGCCCGCGGGCCGCCAGTTGGACAGCACTGGGTTAGACCAAGTATCTTTCTTATGTAGCAGCTATAGTGCCCCTACTGGTCAGAGTGTGAATTATCCTAGATCCCATACTTGCCATTAACAGGTTTAGACCAAGTATCTTTCTTATGTAGCAGCAATAGCGCCCCTACTGGTCAGAGTATGAATTATCCTAGACCCCATACTTGCCATTAACAGGTTTAGACCAAGTATCTTTCTTATGTAGCAGCTATAGTGCCCCTACTGGTCAGAGTGTGAATTATCCTAGATCCCATACTTGCCATTAACAGGTTTAGACCAAGTATCTTTCTTATGTAGCAGCAATAGCGCCCCTACTGGTCAGAGTATGAATTATCCTAGACCCCATACTTGCCATTAACAGGTTTAGACCAAGTATCTTTCTTATGTAGCAGCTATAGTGCCCCTACTGGTCAGAGTGTGAATTATCCTAGATCCCATATTTGCCATTAACAGGTTTAGACCAAGTACTGTATCTTTCTTACGTAGCAATGTACAATAGAATAGCTATAGTGCCCCCTACTGGTAAGAGTATGAATTATCCTAGACTCCATACTTGCCATTAACAGGTTTAGCCCAAGTATCTTTCTTATGTAGCAGCTATAGTGCCCCTACTGGTCAGAGTGTGAATTATCCTAGATCCCATATTTGCCATTAACAGGTTTAGACCAAGTACTGTATCTTTCTTATGTAGCAGTGTACAATAGAATAGCTATAGTGCCCCCTACTGGTAAGAGTATGAATTATCCTAGACCCCATACTTGCCATTAACAGGTTTAGACCTGGCATGGCAGTGGGCAGCAGCACAGCTCTACCTTTGTATTCAAAATCCATATATGCATAGTCTAAGGTCTCTTTAATGGATCTGTCTCCTTTCCCTGAATGTGAAAAGGGTTCCCTCGTGTGGGTTATTGTGGGATGTCAGAGGTCAGGCTTAGTCGTGGCTCTTGTGCAATCACTGAGACACCCACAGGGCATAAAAGAACGAGAGACTGGATGGGTTATTGATTCTGGCTCCGGGGAGTTAATTATTAATAGAAACAGAACTGAAAGGAAACCGGGCAGCAGGAAAACTACTTGTTGAGTCTGTGCCTGCAGAGCTGACTGTTAAACCACTGGGAACTTGGTCACAGGTATGTAAGTGGGCATGGGCTTGTATATATGGGCATGGGCTTGTATATATGGGCATGGGCTCGGGCTCGTATATAGTGTGGCTACTGCACATTGGGCTTGTAAGTGTTTCTGTCTATTTGCTTTGCTAGACTTTCCTGCCATCCCTGAAGCCCAATTCCCAGCATCCTTAGCTAGCACCTGATGTATGGGCATATATGAGTTCTCTGACTAGTGACAACTCTTCACTTTGCAGGGCTAACATAACCCCCCCCAGTTGTTATTGCTGGTACTGTTGGCATAGGCAGTTATTGAGGGTACGGCACAAAGTAAAGCCCCAGGGGGTCTCAGTTCATTGTTGCTGCTGGGAGCTGGGATGGAGAGCTCGGTGCATGGGAGTGCAGCCTGGTCATGCTCGTAGCAGAGGATAAAACACAGTACTGCTACACTGCTTAACCTAAATACCAAAGGTTATTTCCAAGGGTTTATGTAAAAAACAAGGTAATTTGAAATTGGCTGCCAGGGGTCAATGCTTGGCTGGGCAGTGCTGGGAGTGTTCACCCTGTGCTCAGCACTCCCTGTACCCCCTGCCTACCCCTGCAATGGAGGGTAAAATAAGCAACAGGGTCGGACTGGGGGGTGCAGGGCCCACCGGGGCCGCCGCCCCTGGGGCCATGCAGGTGCCCCCGCCGGCTGCGTCCCCCGCACCCCATAGGGGCACCCACTGCGCCTCCCTAACCCCATGCAGGGGCCCCCACCTGACATCCTCCCCTGAGCGCGCTTTAGTTTAACGTGTCGGGGAGGAACACCGTCGGCCAGGGGAGCACCGGCAAGGGTCGGGTCTGGGCCTCCAGGGGGCTCCCTATGGCTGGGCCCAGTCCGACCCTGTTTGCAGAGAAATAACCTAGGGCCTAAGTTCTGATTAGACTGCTTAGCTGGCCTCTTTGAACCCAATGGGAAATGCATCTGTTCTCATAGGACTGCTGTACCTTCAGGCTCACAGAGCAGCTTTTGACTTTCATCCTAATCAGTATTTCTCAAACATTCTGACTTTTGAGCTTTGATTGTGAATTTCAGCAGTGACATTTTAAATGGGCGAGGATGGGTGGGCTGCCATGATTACGGTACCTTATGGGTAGGAGGTTGAGGATCACTGTTCCGAAGCAATAGCAGCTTCTCATGAGTCATTGTTTGGCCTTTACAGTGATTCAATGTTATCAACGTTCCTTGTCTATAGCAGCTCCTATTCAGCTATAAGGTTATTAGAAATCAGCGTGGCCTCTATAAAGGCAAACTCCCTGCGGCCTTGTGCTATTCTAGGGTTAGGCCTCTCTAATATCAGTATATACCCTGTATAATCTACCTATAGTCTGTACAAGCTATCATTATCTGTAGGATCCGGCTTGTAGCCACTCATTTACTGCTGTAGCGGATATACGGGAGGGTATACAGGAGGGTATACAGGTGGGTATACAGCAGGGTGTACAGGAGGGTATACAGGTGGGTATACAGGAGCGTATACAGGTGGGTATACAGCAGGGTATACAGGTGGGTATACAGGTGGCTATACGGGTGGGTATACGGGAGGGTATACAGGAGGGTATACAGGTGGGTATACAGCAGGGTATACAGGAGGGTATATGTACTATACTGAATAAGTTCATAGATCCAACTTGTTTCCTAGTAGGTACTGACTTGTGTAGATTATTATATAGTTTACTTTTATATTAGTTTTAACAAAACATTTGTATATGGCATGTGTATATTATACTGCTTTCGGGGGAACACATTTAATAAAAGACATAAAATATAAGTTGTCTGTTATTTTGTTTTACAGGAGGAGTCGCGCATCCTCAGAGTAAAAATTGTTTCCGGCACTGACTTGGCAAAGAAGGATATATTTGGGGCCAGGTAATTTTCCTCTTTGTTTCTTATTTGTAGACTTACATGGATTGTGTTCGATTTTTATGGTATAGTTATTACTAAATGACACTGTGTACATTGCTAATAATTAATTTTACCATTTAAAATTGTATTCTTGAAGCAATAATTGTATTTTTTGTTGTAATATTGGTGTGTAGGCGCCATCTCAGTGCATTGTGCCTGAGTCTGAGCTTTCAGAAGGAGCCAGCTGCTTTTAGACAGCTATTGTGTCTCTTACTCAGTATAACTGGAGGAGTCATGGCTGGACTTGGGTGTTTTACTATTGCATGCTATTCTCATATCACCAAGACTCCAGCTCCCACAATGCCTTGCTTATTTTGTGGTTAAAGGGGTTGTTCACCCTTAAGTTAACTGTAAGGGCGAAGACACACAGAGCTACTTAGTATCAGCTACTTGTCATGGCTACTAAACTCCAGAAAATCCCCTGCCATAGACAATACTGAGAATTGCCTCTGCTAAACACACGTAGAGACAATAGTAAACAATTCTGATCCTTCACTAAGCATACAAAAATAATTTTTAGGTGGCCATCTTCTTTATGTATAGTTAAAGCTTTTGCTTCTCTGGACCTAGAATTCTTCATTCCCATTGGTAATACTTGAAATATAATTGAAATTCTGCAACAATTGGGATCTGGCCTCGTGTTTAGAACAATCCCAATCATTTACAATCCCCCTCTGATTCAAGTTATGGCGCAGGTGGGATCTCGGCGCGTTCTCATTAGCGGTATCATTCCGACTCACTAGAGACGCTGTGTGCCCTTGCCTGGAGAGGAGGACACGAAGCCCAGACACACAGCTAACTCATTTCATATTCACAGCGCTGGGGAAAAGCAGAGGATTTTGATTTTTTTTCTCTACCTTGTTAGCAGCTTAACTGAAGCGTGATAGAGCATCCGCCTAGATTCCACTTCTCACTAAACAACTAAATCTGCCACTTCAGAACCATTGTTCTATCATTTAATAGGCCCAAATGATTTTGCACTTGTATCCAAAATAATTTCACCCTGCTATAGGTCCAGGGGTACCCAGGGCACAAGTAAGCACTCACCCCAAATCCCCCCTAACTGGCATTCAGGCTGGGCCCCCTTAGCCCCTAACAAGGTTACAGATATATAGAAACATTGGGGTAACAGTCACCCTGCTATAGTTCCAGGGGTACCCAGGGCACAAGTAAGCACTCACCCCAAATCTCCCCCTAACTGGCCTTCAGGCTGGGCCCCCTTAGCCCATAACAAGGTTACAGATATATAGAAACATTGGGGTAACAGTCACCCTGCTATAGTTCCAGGGGTACCCAGGGCACAAATAAGCACTCACCCCAAATCTCCCCCTAACTGGCCTTCAGGCTGGGCCCCCTTAGCCCATAACAAGGTTACAGATATATAGAAACATTGGGGTAACAGTCACCCCGCTATAGTTCCAGGGGTACCCAGGGCACAAATACGCACTCACCCCAAATCTCCCCCTAACTGGCCTTCAGGCTGGGCCCCCTTAGCCCATAACAAGGTTACAGATATATAGAAACATTGGGGTAACAGTCACCCTGCTATAGTTCCAGGGGTACCCAGGGCACAAATAAGCACTCACCCCAAATCTCCCCCTAACTGGCCTTCAGGCTGGGCCCCCTTAGCCCATAACAAGGTTACAGATATATAGAAACATTGGGGTAACAGTCACCCTGCTATAGTTCCAGGGGTACCCAGGCAGTAAATAAGCACTCACCCCAAATCCCCCCTAATTGGCCTTCAGGCTGGGCCCCCTTAGCCCATAACAAGGTTACAGATATATAGAAACATTGGGGTAACAGTCACCCCGCTATAGTTCCAGGGGTACCCAGGGCACAAATACGCACTCACCCCAAATCTCCCCCTAACTGGCCTTCAGGCTGGGCCCCCTTAGCCCATAACAAGGTTACAGATATATAGAAACATTGGGGTAACAGTCACCCTGCTGTAGTTCCAGGGGTACCCAGGGCACAAATAAGCACTCACCCCAAATCTCCCCCTAACTGGCCTTCAGGCTGGGCCCCCTTAGCCCATAACAAGGTTACAGATATATAGAAACATTGGGGTAACAGTCACCCTGCTATAGTTCCAGGGGTACCCAGGCAGTAAGTAAGCACTCACCCCAAATCCCCCCTAATTGGCCTTCAGGCTGGGCCCCCTTAGCCCATAACAAGGTTACAGATATATAGAAACATTGGGGTAACAGTCACCCTGCTATAGTTCCAGGGGTACCCAGGGCACAAATAAGCACTCACCCCAAATCCCCCCTAACTGGCCTTCAGGCTGGGCCCCCTTAGCCCATAACAAGGTTACAGATATATAGAAACATTGGGGTAACAGTCACCCCGCTATAGTTCCAGGGGTACCCAGGGCACAAATAAGCACTCACCCCAAATCTCCCCCTAACTGGCCTTCAGGCTGGGCCCCCTTAGCCCATAACAAGGTTACAGATATATAGAAACATTGGGGTAACAGTCACCCTGCTATAGTTCCAGGGGTACCCAGGGCACAAATAAGCACTCACCCCAAATCTCCCCCTAACTGGCCTTCAGGCTGGGCCCCCTTAGCCCATAACAAGGTTACAGATATATAGAAACATTGGGGTAACAGTCACCCCGCTATAGTTCCAGGGGTACCCAGGGCACAAATACGCACTCACCCCAAATCTCCCCCTAACTGGCCTTCAGGCTGGGCCCCCTTAGCCCATAACAAGGTTACAGATATATAGAAACATTGGGGTAACAGTCACCCTGCTATAGTTCCAGGGGTACCCAGGGCACAAATAAGCACTCACCCCAAATCTCCCCCTAACTGGCCTTCAGGCTGGGCCCCCTTAGCCCATAACAAGGTTACAGATATATAGAAACATTGGGGTAACAGTCACCCTGCTATAGTTCCAGGGGTACCCAGGCAGTAAATAAGCACTCACCCCAAATCCCCCCTAATTGGCCTTCAGGCTGGGCCCCCTTAGCCCATAACAAGGTTACAGATATATAGAAACATTGGGGTAACAGTCACCCCGCTATAGTTCCAGGGGTACCCAGGGCACAAATACGCACTCACCCCAAATCTCCCCCTAACTGGCCTTCAGGCTGGGCCCCCTTAGCCCATAACAAGGTTACAGATATATAGAAACATTGGGGTAACAGTCACCCTGCTGTAGTTCCAGGGGTACCCAGGGCACAAATAAGCACTCACCCCAAATCTCCCCCTAACTGGCCTTCAGGCTGGGCCCCCTTAGCCCATAACAAGGTTACAGATATATAGAAACATTGGGGTAACAGTCACCCTGCTATAGTTCCAGGGGTACCCAGGCAGTAAGTAAGCACTCACCCCAAATCCCCCCTAATTGGCCTTCAGGCTGGGCCCCCTTAGCCCATAACAAGGTTACAGATATATAGAAACATTGGGGTAACAGTCACCCTGCTATAGTTCCAGGGGTACCCAGGGCACAAATAAGCACTCACCCCAAATCCCCCCTAACTGGCCTTCAGGCTGGGCCCCCTTAGCCCATAACAAGGTTACAGATATATAGAAACATTGGGGTAACAGTCACCCCGCTATAGTTCCAGGGGTACCCAGGGCACAAATAAGCACTCACCCCAAATCCCCCCCTAACTGGCCTTCAGGCTGGGCCCCCTTAGCCCATAACAAGGTTACAGATATATAGAACATTGGGGTCAACACCCTGCTATATATGTGTGTGTTATATAAGTTATTGGAAGGAGAATCTATTACTCCATCAGGTACACAGTAACAAGGACATCAAAACATTTTTATCCTGGTATGTGTCATTTACCAATTACTTATTTTGTTCTCTCCTGCCTACCGTACTTCCTAGAGGTGCCATCTTACACCTCCAGTTTCCCCCCCCCCCCCCCCACCTGCTGAGAGCTGGTGGGTGCTGCTGTAACTGGGGCTATAACAGGGTAAGTTTGCCCCGGTGCAGTTAAAGCTAATTGTTTGCTCACTGGCCAATTAGTCATTTTTCATGCACAGAATGTGACTTATGACAAATTGTGTACGGGAAGGAGATAGAATATCTATATCTTCGTGACACAATCCTCGCAGTTGTGGGGGCAGGGGGGCCATTTGCAGAGTGGGAGACTTCCATTAAGCGTGCATAGTTGTGCGCTGGTGAACACACGATTATGATATAATGTCACGGAGGGAAGCTGATAAGCAATTGTTATGCAATCAGCACAAATACAGGAGTCAAGGTGGCTGTCGGCTCATAGAGTCAATATTATACAAAGGGAAAGGTAAGACATGGAATATCTACTCACGGGGCCACGCATATAGTACTCTCCTTGGCACTTCTGCCTATGGCTGTATTTTTCGGGCTAAGAGCTTTAGATGCATTGGGGAATTCAGTGATGGTTCCTGGTTAAAGTTAGTGCTGTTACGGATTGGTTTCCTCTGGGGGCTTAGTATGTATGTATATATGTATGTATATCTTTATTTATAAAGTGCTACTTATGTACGCAGCGCTGTACAGTAGAATAGATTAATACAAACGGGGTTATTAAGATAATAATAGATAAATACAAAGTATAACAATAAAGACAAATAAATAAAAGATACAGATTGGGATAATTCGATCAAATTAAAACAGTTGGCATAGGCACCATCAGTTCGGTGGCTGCATCAGTGAGCCAATGTGTTCCCCGATCCGATGTAAAAATCATAGCTGCCCGATCAAGGTCTGCCCAACTTTCAGGCCAGATATCAATTGGAGAGGCCCATCTTGGTGCCCATACACCGGCTGATAAGCTGCTGAATTGGTGTAATAGATATCGGCAGCTAAATTTGGCCCGTGTATGGGCACCTTAAGGCACAGAACTTTTTCATACAGGGCTCAACTCTGCACCTTGTGCCAGATAAAAAATGGCGTGCAAGATTGGGGTCAAGCCAGGACATGCCGGCATGGTGCCCACCACTTACCCCATATGAATCCAGTTATTCTGAACCCAGACAAAGTAAGCTTTGTGCTCCAGTGCCTCCCATTCTAATGGGTGTAATGTATCATACGCCAGGGAGTGACAGGGGCCCCAGCGCTCCCATACTGCCATGCTCAGGCCTTGGCTGCACAATCAGCTAGCCCAACGGTTGGCACGTGTATGGGCACCCTTAGTGGCATCGCTCTCTCTACATCCGTAGGGATTAATGCGCTTCTCTATCTGCATCACCTTTGCTACTGGGAATGGCTCCCATAGAAATATCTGTATTCCCTAATAACTGTACCTTCATTAGCGTGAGAGGGAGGAATGAAGTGTTTGGCAGACATAACAATATCAATATAAATGCAATCAGAGCTCATTCTGCCGACTGCTTTGTGTTTATTGTGAGTCTGTATAAATTAAGGGAAGGTTAATGAGGTGGAGAAACACATAACAGTGGGTGCTGAGCAGCTTCTGATTCATTAAACAAGAAGATTGCAGTCTGAGCTTTCCAGCAGCAGCAACCGGCAAACAACCTCCGTATTGTATAGCATTGGTAATACGGCACAGTGATACCCGCTGCCGTGCCCATATTAGTGCTCCATACACCCTCTGCATTACTTCTAATGGGATGGCAGGTGGCATCAAATACCAACATATTGTGGGCATCGCACCCATCATGTCTGAGCAGAGAACTCATGGGAACAGCCGTGCTGCATCCTCCCCTCCTCTTTGTATCGTGTATAGCTATACCCACTGTAGGGAATTTACTGGGATTACTATGTTGTCCTAGTACATGTATGGGACCCATAATCCAGAATGCTCGGTACCTGGGGTTTTCCTGATAAGGGGTCTTTCTGTAATTTGGATCTCCTACCTTAAGTCTACTAAAAAAATTATTTCAACAGTAATTAAACCCAATAGGATTGTTCTGCCCCCAATAAGGGGTAATTATATCTTAGTTGGGATCAAGTACAGGTACTGTTTTATTATTACAGAGAAAAGGGAATCATTTAACCATTAAATAAACCCAATAGGGCTGTTCTGCCCCCAATAAGGGGTAATTATATCTTAGTTGGGATCAAGTACAGCTACTGTTTTATTATTACAGAGAAAAGGGAATCATTTAACCATTAAATAAACCCAATAGGGCTGTTCTGCCTCCAATAAGGGGTAATTATATCTTAGTTGGGATCAAGTACAGCTACTGTTTTATTATTACAGAGAAAAGGGAATCATTTAATCATGAAATAAACCCAATAGGGCTGTTCTGCCCCCAATAAGGTCTACTTATATCTTAGTTGGGATCAAGTACAGGTACTGTTTTATTATTACAGAGAAAAGGGAATCATTTAACCATTAAATAAACCCAATAGGGCTGTTCTGCCCCCAATAAGGGGTAATTATATCTTAGTTGGGATCAAGTACAGGTACTGTTTTATTATTACAGAGAAAAGGGAATCATTTAACCATGAAATAAACCCAATAGGGCTGTTCTGCCCCCAATAAGGGGTAATTATATCTTAGTTGGGATCAAGTACAGGTACTGTTTTATTATTACAGAGAAAAGGGAATCATTTAACCATTAAATAAACCCAATAGGGCTGTTCTGCCCCCAATAAGGGGTAATTATATCTTAGTTGGGATCAAGTACAGCTACTGTTTTATTATTACAGAGAAAAGGGAATCATTTAACCATTAAATAAACCCAATAGGGCTGTTCTGCCTCCAATAAGGGGTAATTATATCTTAGTTGGGATCAAGTACAGCTACTGTTTTATTATTACAGAGAAAAGGGAATCATTTAACCATGAAATAAACCCAATAGGGCTGTTCTGCCCCCAATAAGGTCTACTTATATCTTAGTTGGGATCAAGTACAGGTACTGTTTTATTATTACAGAGAAAAGGGAATCATTTAACCATTAAATAAACCCAATAGGGCTGTTCTGCCCCCAATAAGGGGTAATTATATCTTAGTTGGGATCAAGTACAGGTACTGTTTTATTATTACAGAGAAAAGGGAATCATTTAACCATGAAATAAACCCAATAGGGCTGTTCTGCCCCCAATAAGGGGTAATTATATCTTAGTTGGGATCAAGTACAGGTACTGTTTTATTATTACAGAGAAAAGGGAATAATTTAACCATGAAATAAACCCAATAGGGCTGTTCTGCCTCCAATAAGGGGTAATTATATCTTAGTTGGGATCAAGTACAGGTACTGTTTTATTATTACAGAGAAAAGGGAATCATTTAACCATTAAATAAACCCAATAGGGCTGTTCTGCCTCCAATAAGGGGTAATTATATCTTAGTTGGGATCAAGTACAGGTACTGTTTTATTATTACAGAGAAAAGGGAATCATTTAACCATTAAATAAACCCAATAGGGCTGTTCTGCCCCCAATAAGGGGTAATTATATCTTAGTTGGGATCAAGTACAGCTACTGTTTTATTATTACAGAGAAAAGGGAATCATTTAACCATTAAATAAACCCAATAGGGCTGTTCTGCCTCCAATAAGGGGTAATTATATCTTAGTTGGGATCAAGTACAGCTACTGTTTTATTATTACAGAGAAAAGGGAATCATTTAACCATGAAATAAACCCAATAGGGCTGTTCTGCCCCCAATAAGGTCTACTTATATCTTAGTTGGGATCAAGTACAGGTACTGTTTTATTATTACAGAGAAAAGGGAATCATTTAACCATTAAATAAACCCAATAGGGCTGTTCTGCCCCCAATAAGGGGTAATTATATCTTAGTTGGGATCAAGTACAGGTACTGTTTTATTATTACAGAGAAAAGGGAATCATTTAACCATGAAATAAACCCAATAGGGCTGTTCTGCCTCCAATAAGGGGTAATTATATCTTAGTTGGGATCAAGTACAGGTACTGTTTTATTATTACAGAGAAAAGGGAATCATTTAACCATTAAATAAACCCAATAGGGCTGTTCTGCCTCCAATAAGGGGTAATTATATCTTAGTTGGGATCAAGTACAGGTACTGTTTTATTATTACAGAAAAAAGGGAATCATTTAACCATTAAATAAACCCAATAGGGCTGTTCTGCCTCCAATAAGGGGTAATTATATCTTAGTTGGGATCAAGTACAGGTACTGTTTTATTATTACAGAGAAAAGGGAATCATTTAACCATTAAATAAACCCAATAGGGCTGTTCTGCCCCCAATAAGGGGTAATTATTTCTTAGTTGGGATCAAGTACAGGTACTGTTTTATTATTACAGAGAAAAGGGAATCATTTAACCATTAAATAAACCCAATAGGGCTGTTCTGCCTCCAATAAGGGGTAATTATATCTTAGTTGGGATCAAGTACAGGTACTGTTTTATTATTACAGAGAAAAGGGAATCATTTAACCATTAAATAAACCCAATAGGGCTGTTCTGCCTCCAATAAGGGGTAATTATATCTTAGTTGGGATCAAGTACAGGTACTGTTTTATTATTACAGAGAAAAGGGAATCATTTAACCATGAAATAAACCCAATAGGGCTGTTCTGCCCCCAATAAGGGGTAATTATATCTTAGTTGGGATCAAGTACAGGTACTGTTTTATTATTACAGAGAAAAGGGAATCATTTAACCATTAAATAAACCCAATAGGGCTGTTCTGCCCCAATAAGGGGTAATTATATCTTAGTTGGGATCAAGTACAGGTACTGTTTTATTATTACAGAGAAAAGGGAATCATTTAACCATTAAATAAACCCTTTCTGGATAATGGGTTTCCGGACAAGGGATCCCATACCTGTACAGCAATCTATTAAGTGTGGTTTCCTCAGTTTCCGCACTTCTGCTGGTGTCTTTATTATTACTATTATTATCATTATTAAGTAGCATGTTCCTTGGTACCAGGACAAAATTGTAGGGTTTCATTCTGTGCCCCTTGGGTTTCTTTAATTCCTGTAATAGCCCTTTTTCATAAACGTTTCTTTCTAATTCTTCCTATCCTTCTGTCTACCACGTTTGCCTGTAGAGATACAGTTGCATGCTTGGCCTTGGCTTTGTCTTTATTCTTCCACCTGGGACCTTTAATTGACCGACATCTCTTCCCAGCGGCTCCTGTGGGCTCATATCCCAATGTGCCCGGTGCTTTGGCTATGTGGTCTTTCCAGTTTCTCTGCACATATATGGTATATTTCCCCTTCCAGTAATGCCCGTCAGTTTGTTTAGCAGATGGTTATCAGTCGGTTCTTCTTGAACATTCTATCCAGACTTCAAGGAGCTCTAGGCTGTTCTTAAAGGGGACCTTACATCATCCATACCTGTTATTAATGTATTTAAAAATTTGAGCTGTCAATCATATATTGCCTGCCCCGCCTCTATGCCGCAGGCATAGAGGCGGGGCAGGCAATATATGATTGACAACTCAGATTTTTAAATACAATTATTTTAACTTTTTATTCAGCACTTCTTAGATATCACCTAGATGGCAAATGCCCAAGATTTTTTTTTGGGGGGGGGATATTCCTTAATAACAGTGTTCAAAAAATGGTGGCTGCCTGCTGACTGTGATTGTAAATTCCAAGACTGAAGGGAAAAGAAATGAAACAATTTATATAGTATAAGTAAAGTTTATTTTGCTCTACTAACATGATAGCAAAGGATTTGGAATTATTTCTTATGTTGACAGGTCCCCTTTAAGCAAATCTGCGTCTCGTTCTTGGTGTTAGAGCTAAGTGGGATATTAGAGGTGCTGCATGAGCATTGCTGATTGGCTAGGTATCAGCTGACATTTGGCATATTGTAGTAGACAAGAAATGACATTTGTTTTGGGGAGTCGCAACTTATTTTTAATACATATTATATGTAATCAGTATAGTATGATCTTTGCACATATGCTCCATTGATTCCTTGATTCCAAGTTGGTCTCCCCGTGTGATTGCCCTTTTTCTCTGCATATCCATATTGGCAAATGTCTGAAGCAGCTTATTGACATATAAGATACATGATGGGTATAATAGGCATGATAGCCTGGAACAGAGGGTCTTCCTGTCTGACTTTGTGCTGATTCCATGTTCAGATATGTACAGGCCTGTGGTTGGCTATGAATTATGCATACATTATTAGGGGACACAATCCACAGTTTCAGGGGCAGTAGGGTTACACTTCTCACCATTTTGAAGTCACATTTTGACACATTATAGTCCTTGTCCCGGATCTGCCATGCCCATGCCCAGTTATTCCCACACACACCCAATCTGTGCCCAACCCCACCCACTTACCATGAAGGCACACTTACTATTTGGGCTCTGTCATTTGGGGGGTATGCAATTGATCTAGTTCATATGAGTTTAGTGCCAGTTTATATGCCGTGCCGGCATTGCCAGCCTTACAGTGTATTTCTTTCTATTTCCGTTCTCTGCCTTTTACTGCGTATTTCCCCTTTTATTTTCCCACTGAGACATTTCACGAAATTCTGTTGCAAATGAGAATTTTCAGAAATAACCTTTGTTCCCCAGAGCTTCGGCAATACTGTGTGATTACTGTTATTTCTCAGCAAAATATCGGAGCTGCCTTTTGTGTTCTTGGTTTCATTCAGGGTGGAACAACAGCTCTGAAGCTGCTCGCTTGTTACATAACAGACTTCTAGGGTTCCCATAATACAATGGGCATAATCAGCAAAATCCACAAATTGTACATGTGCTTGGGGATAATGTGCAGTGTTTGGGGAGGTTGTTGCTCCTTATTTTTCTATCCCAGAGCCTAGGCAGACCTGGCAGCATCAATGGGCCAGAAGGACTTTTCATACCGCCCCAATACATATTGATGGCTAGTAGCTGCCCTGTACACATTGGCTGACATTTGGGCCCCTTGCATGAACTGCTAAGCTGATAAATGAACCCACTAATGTCTTCTCTCTTCTGTGGCATCTGTAACACATTGAAAGGAACACTGCAGTCTTTAGCTACCCTGAAACATTAAATAGGTTCCATTACCTGGAAACCCATTAGGTCTGAATTACGGGAAGGCCATGTCCCATAGACCCCATTATAACCAAATAATTATAATTTTTAAAAATGATGTCCTTTTTCCCTGTAATAATAAAACAGTACCTGTACTAACTAAGATATAATTACCCCTTATTGGGGGCAGAACAATTCTATTGGGTTTAAATAAAGTTTACATGATTTTTTAGTAGACTTAATATATGATGATCCAAATTATGGAAAGACCCTTTATCTGGAAAACCCCAGGTCCTGAGCATTCTGGATAACAGGTCCCATACCTGTAAATGGTCTCAGGGCTTCTTGTGAAAACGCTAGTTTCTCATTGGTTACTACTGGAAATTTCTGCTATTCTGCATATTTAATGCTAATTAATTTCCTACCAAGACAGGGCAGAGATATTATTATACATGGGATGGGCACTGTGTTTATCCTGCCATGTGTTCTGGGACTATTATACATTAAAAATATTTATTTAGACACGTGCTATTATAGCCTCCATCCTCTTGTGTCTTTGACTCTTAACTTATTGCAACTGTATCTTGTATTTATTTGTATTTATTGTTATACTGTGTATTTATCTATTATTATCTTAATAACCCCCTGTTTGTATTAATGTATTCTACTGTACAGCGCTGCGTACATAAGTAACACTTTATAAATAAAGATATACATATATACATACATACATTTAGTTAGTCCTGAGGGTTTAGTGTGCCCCCATCAGGAATCATAGTGCCCAATACTACAAAGAAGACCCCAGTTATTAGCCTATTGCACATTAGGGCCTGACAGGTAGAAAGGAAAATAATACATCTGTGCACGTGTGGCTTTGCCCATTATACAGTAATACAGCCCGTGGTCTGCATATGCCCCACCCACTCTCCCCACATGCCCCACCCACTCTCCCCACATGCCCCACCCACTCTCCCCACATGCCCCACCCCTTCTGAGGCTCAGGAATCACACTTTGGATCTCTCTGCCATGGGTCAGGCCTGGATTGAGATTCAAAATGGGCCCTGGCATTTAAGCCGCACAGAGACCCAAACAGCCCAAAACAGGCCCAATAAATAATGACTGCCTATGGCATCTTACAGCAGCCTCAGATTGCCAGTCCGGGCCTGCATGGGACCCCTGAACATAGTACCCCCGTACCACTGACTTTAATCAATACAGGTTCCCATTAGGACTTGCAGTTCCTTTAACTCCTTGCCTGCTGGGGCATATGGACCTTGCAGTGCCACGTGATGTCCGGCGTAGCTAATGTGAAGGGAACATTAGGGGGAAAGTGGTTAAATGACTTGTTTTGTGATACTTGTGTCCGTAAGCGTTCCATATCAGTACCAGCTGGTATCTGGGAGTCTGTAGCCCATCTGATTACGTTTCTGCATCAAAAGACTCGCCAGTCCCAGTGAATACAATGAACCCCGCGGCTCTGGTAGCAAGTGAAAGCAAAGTGCCTAAATGTACAGATCCAGCCCCCCCTCCGCCCCTCCATTCCCACAGTAAAGAAAAAGAGATGAAAGCGCCCCCCCCCTTCCCTTTGAGAAATCACTAAAGCAATCAAGAATAGTGCCGTGTATGCTCTGACGTCTCGGTGCGTCTCGCTCTGACAGACCGGCGAGATTCCCAGCAAATTCATCGGCTTTCTGCAGGGAATCGTTAGCTGGAACGTCACTCAGGGGTTGTTCACCTTTAACTTAACTGTTAGTACAGGTATCGGACCCCTTATCCGGAAACCCGTTATCCAGAAAGCTCCGAATTACGGAATGCCCGTCTCCCATAGAGTCCATTTTAATCAAATAATTCAGAATTTTAAAATTGATTTCCTTTTTCTATGTAGAAATAAAACAGAACCTTGTAATTGATTCCAACTAAGATATAAATAATCCTTATTGGATGCAAAACAATCCTATTGGGTTTAATTAATGTTTTATTGATTTTTTAGTAGACTTAAGGTATGGAGATCCAAATTACGGAAAGACCCCTTATCCGGAATACCCTTGGTCCCAAGCATTCTGGATAATGGGTCCTATACCTGTATGATGTAGAGAGTGCTATTCTGAGGCAATTTGCAATTGGTCTTCGTTCTTTATGTGTGGTTTTTGTATTTTTTAGCTTTTTTATGTAGAAGCTCTCCAGTTTGGTATTTCAGCAGCTATCTGATTACTAGGGTCCACATTACCCTAGCAACCTGGCTTTGATTTGAATGAGAGACTGGAATATTAATAGAAGATGGCGTATATAGAAAGGTTAGAAATGAGAAGGAACCATAACAATAAAACTGGAGCCTCACAGAGAATAGGTTTCTGGCTGCCGGGGTCAGTGACCCCCATTTGAAAGCTGGAAAGAGTCAAAAGAGAAAGGCAAATAATTCAAAAACTAAAAAAAAAAAAAAAAGATAAAATGAAAGCCAATTGAAACGATTAGAATTAGCCATTCTATAATATACCAACTGAAAGCTTAAAGGTGAACAACCCCATTAATGAGAGACTGGATTATGAATAGCAGAGGGCCTGAATAGAAAGGCTAGTAATAAAATGTAACGGTAATAATACTCACAGAGCAATAGGTGTTATATACAGTGGTGTGAAAAACTATTTGCCCCCTTCCTGATTTCTTATTCTTTTGCATGTTTGTCACACTTAAATGTTTCTGCTCATCAAAAACCGTTAACTGTTAGTCAAAGATAACATAATTGAACACAAAATGCAGTTTTTAAATGAAGGTTTACGTTATTAAGGGAGAAAAAAAACTCCAAATCTACATGGCCCTGTGTGAAAAAGTGATTGCCCCCCTTGTTAAAAATAACTTAACTGTGGTTTATCAATTTCAATTTTCAATTTCAATATCAATTTCTGTAGTCACCCCCAGGCCTGATTACTGCCACACCTGTTTCAATCAAGAAATCACTTAAATAGGAGCTACCTGACACAGAGAAGTAGCCCAAAAGCACCTCAAAAGCTAGACATCATGCCAAGATCCAAAGAAATTCAGGAACAAATGAGAACAAAAGTAATTGAGATTTATCAGTCTGGTAAAGGTTATAAAGCCATTTCTAAAGCTTTGGGACTCCAGCGAACCACAGTGAGAGCCATTATCCACAAATGGCAAAAACATGGAACAGTGGTGAACCTTCCCAGGAGTGGCCGGCCGACCAAAATTACCCCAAGAGCGCAGAGACAACTCATCCGAGAGGCCACAAAAGACCCCAGGACAACATCTAAAGAACTGCAGGCCTCACTTGCCTCAATTAAGGTCAGTGTTCACGACTCCACCATAAGAAAGAGACTGGGCAAAAACGGCCTGCATGGCAGATTTCCAAGGCGCAAGCCACTTTTAAGCAAAAAGAACATTATGGCTCGTCTCAATTTTGCTAAAAACATCTCAATGATTGCCAAGACTTTTGGGAAAATATCTTGTGGACCGACGAGACAAAAGTTGAACTTTTTGGAAGGTGCGTGTCCTGTTACATCTGGCGTAAAAGTAACACAGTATTTCAGAAAAAGAACATCATACCAACAGTAAAATATGGTGGCGGTAGTGTGATGGTCTGGGGTTGTTTTGCTGCTTCAGGACCTGGAAGGCTTGCTGTGATAGATGGAACCATGAATTCTACTGTCTACCAAAAAATCCTGAAGGAGAATGTCCGGCCATCTGTTCGTCAACTCAAGCTGAAGCGATCTTGGGTGCTGCAGCAGGACAATGACCCAAAACACACCAGCAAATCCACCTCTGAATGGCTGAAGAAAAACAAAATGAAGACTTTGGAGTGGCCTAGTCAAAGTCCTGACCTGAATCCTATTGAGATGTTGTGGCATGACCTTAAAAAGGCGGTTCATGCTAGAAAACCCTCAAATAAAGCTGAATTACAACAATTCTGCAAAGATGAGTGGGCCAAAATTCCTCCAGAGCGCTGTAAAAGACTCGTTGCAAGTTATCGCAAACGCTTGATTGCAGTTATTGCTGCTAAGGGTGGCCCAACCAGTTATTAGGTTCAGGGGGCAATTACTTTTTCACACAGGGCCATGTAGGTTTGGATTTTTTTTCTCCCTAAATAATAAAAACCCTCATTTAAAAACTGCATTTTGTGTTTACTTGTGTTATCTTTGACTAATAGTTAAATGTGTTTGATGATCAGAAACATTTTGTGTGACAAACATGCAAAAGAATAAGAAATCAGGAAGGGGGCAAATAGTTTTTCACACCACTGTAGAAGATGGCGTATATAGAAAGGTTAGAAATGAGAAGGAACCATAACAATAAAACTGGAGCCTCACAGAGAATAGGTTTCTGGCTGCCGGGGTCAGTGACCCCCATTTGAAAGCTGGAAACTGACAGAAGAAGGCAAATAATGAAAAAAACTATAAAAGAAAAAATGAAGACCAATTGAAAAGTTGCTTAGAATAAGCTATTCTATAACATACAGTTAACAGAGTTAACATAAAGGTGACCCACCCCTTTAAATCCAGGAGACTCCTGACATATATATAGGGGGGTTGCCAGTTCTGTATCCTGATCCATTTAACAGCTCCCCCCCCCCCCCCCCACTACACCTCAGTGATTGGAGGACTTGGGGCCACAGAATGCAGTTACTGCACAGATTCACAAATATATTAATATAACGTATATATGGACATTGCTTTAAAATTACACTGTTTCATATTGGTTTTTGGCTTTACACCCCCTATAAGCAGATCATAAAAATTTGAATTATTTGCTTATAAAATATGGGAGATGGCCTTTCCATAATTTGGAGCTTTCTTGATAATGGGTTTTTCGGATAAGGGATCCCATACCTGTATGTGCCATTGGGTAATCCTAAATAGAAAATTGCCATTTTAAGAATTAAGGCCGCTCCCTGGGATCATAGGAGTCACAGTGCACACAAACAAGCCAAGGCACACATACATGCTAGGCCCCATCAGCCAATGAATGGGCAGAGTTCTGCCTTTTACTCCCACACTACTTCCTGTTACAGTTAGAGCTGCATCACTTCCTGTCAGCTGATCTCTGAGGGAGCACACAGCCCATCACTAAATGGCGGCTCAAGGGAAAGGATGTAAAAGGGCAATATTTACTGATATATATATTCCAGTTTGGGGAGATTCTTTAATAGGTCACTTAATATGATATAAACTGTCTGTTGGTTACGTATTCATTCTGGGGGTATAGTTTTCCTTTAAATGCCAGTAGGCTTGCTTCACTCCATAAGCCACCTGCAAAGGCCATTGCTGTATTCTTCTTGTACGGATCTATGGTTCTTCTTTCAAGCTTTGTTTAACTATTTCTTTGCTGGAAAGCTTCCACATTGCCGTCTTCAAAGAACCAGCTTGGCCGTTCAGGGGTTCTCTATGGTCAGTTTTGTGGCAGTGATAAAAAGAGCTGGGACAGAAGGGGTTAAGAGATGTTTATGCAGCCTGAATTTATTCCATTGATAATGAATGCCTGGATTGGCCATGGCAGCCCCCGGCCAGTACCTCCCTGCTTTGAAATGCAAGTGCCTTCTTGTAGCCTTAGATATTCTACATTATCCAAGGCTGGAAAATTCTCTGTGTCGCATTTCACATGCGCTGAAACTGACTGTCATCTGATCAAAGCTTTGTGTAAATGGCACCCTGTTTTGCACCCAAGGCCAGTTAAACTTAAATGTGTGTGCCCAAACTTAGTAATTGCCTGTGTATTCCTAGCCGGCTCTGTAAGCCATCTGTGTGTTTCCTGCCCGCAGGGAGCCCAGTTAGTCCCGCAGCCACTAGATATAGCCGGGCTACCCACACTGATCCCTGGCACGTTCAGCACTTACCTGCCAGCCGGCGGCACGGATTTATAGAGTGGTGTGTATTGAAACACGGAACTAATTGTTCCCTTGAGGAACAAACTCCATTCCACATACAAAGTGTCCCACAAGAATAAATATCTGTTTTATATGGGATCTGCTTCATATTCCAGATAGAAAGGTATGGATAGTATTGCAGCCGGTTATACTTTCCCCTGTCTGTATATGGCACACTGGCATTTTTAAAAAGAAGGTGCCATGGTAAGTGAGGAAGGTTAGGGTTCTAATGTAAGGGGGACAAATTGTGATCAGATTGTCCAACCTCAGGGAACTAGGGTGCCCACATTCTGCTAGGTCTGGACTGGGATCCAAAATAGGCACTGGCGTTTACTGGGGAGCCTGTCACCATAAGAACTTATTCCCAATCCTTTTGTATCATGTTAGTAGAGCAAAAGATACTTTACTTACACTATATAAATGACTGAATGTCTCTTTCCTTCAGTCTTGGAATTTACAGTCACAGCCAGCAGGAGGGCGCCATTTTGTGGGCACTGTTATTAAGGGAAGCTTTGTTTCACCCCAATATCTTATGCATTTGCCATCTAGGTGATATGTAGAAAGTGCTGTATGGAAAAATAACTCTGAGCTGTCAATCATATATTGCCTGCCCCGCCTCTATGCCGCAGGCTGTTTCTGTAGCTCTCTAGGTTGGAATTTCAGCAGCTGTTTGGTTGCTAGGGTACAAATTACCTTAGCAACCTGACACTGATTTAAATAAGGGGCTGGAACACAAATAGGAGAGGGCTTTAATATAAAAATGAGTAATAAACAGTAAAAAAATGAAATTATATTTAGCCATTTGAAAGCTGGAGAGAGTCGGGAGAAGAAATCAAATCATTCAAAAACTATACCAAAGAAAAAATAAAGACCAATTGAAAAGTTGCTTGGCTTAGCCATTCTATGACATACTAAAAGTAAACTTAAATGTGAACCATTCATATGATTTTGTAAAGATATTTCTGATGCTTACGCACCAATATGTTTTGCCTTGCAGTGATCCCTATGTGAAACTGTCCCTGTATGTGGCGGATGAAAACCGTGAGCTGGCTCTGGTACAGACAAAGACAATAAAGAAGGTAGGTCCTGCTCGGTTATAGCCTTGTCATGTTTGGCCTTATATAAGCACACTGAGCTACTTAGTAGCAGCTACTTGTCATGGCTACTGAAGGCCAGAAAATCCCCAGCCATAGACAATACTGAGAATTGCATCTGCTAAAACATATGTAGAGACAGTTATCAGTAAATGATCAGCATTGTCTATTTTTGTAGCCACAACAAGTAGCTGCTACTAGTAGCTCTGTGTGTCTTCACCTCAAAGAGTGCTGTGTTGTTTGACAACAGCATTAGGCTGGTCAGCCCAAAACAGCAGGGTTTATTTACAGATAACACTGTTTACACAAGTGCAAAATTGTACACAGTGTAATACTGTCATTGTGTTACTGTGTGAGGATGCCGGGACTTGTAGTTCAGCAACAGCTGTTTCCATATCTGCCTTTCCCTTGTATTGTCTTGTCCTCCTCCTGAATAATGAGTGTGATTCAGCAGAATGATTATAGTGCATTTAAATAAACCATAATTATAGCACATAAGTAATTATTCATCCTATTGTCTTGCAACATTCATAAATAGAATTCTAAATATGACGTTCCACGTGCTCTGCACTTCCTGCTCTGCCTGGCGCTGCAGGGTGCCAATTCCTCCGCAGGGAGTGTGCCATTGGCTGCCCTGATCCCCCTGCACATGCATTACCACGTGGCTGCGCTTCTCCATAGATATTTGGGGTGTTTTCTATATACAAGAGAGCACAAGGGAGCCTTGGGGAATACACTGGAGGGGGGGGGGACTAAAGCCCCTGCCACCTGGGTCAGATTCTTGGCCTGTGGATAAATGCAGGTTTAGAATCCGCCCCTATGCTCTACGGGGGGGTCTATCAATTTCTGGGGGTTTTGGGGTCTTGTTTTATGTGCTTATAAAGGTGAATTTGCCCTTTAAGCTGCAAATCTCAGTTCCCCCAGTTATTAGTTACAATTGTATTTTAGTGCAGGTGTAGCTTGTTAACTTTTCTGGGCTCTCTGCCAAAAGCTTCCTTTTTAATTAAGTTTGAGAAACATTGTATCTTTTTTAGCATTCAGTGCAGGTTTAGTGCAGGAGATCAAAGGGAAACGAGGGGCTTTTCAGTAAGAATCCGGGATTGCGGGCTGAGCTGTCAAAATCGGAACAGTTGGGAGGTATGCATATGTTGATATTTGATATATGATGTCTCTGTACGGGCTGTGGGGCTGTTCCTGCAAAAGTGTGCTTAGTACAGAGAAATACCTGTGCTGCCTTTTATTTGTGCAGAATATGACCATGCTAAGGGGGCTGTTCCAGTTTATTTATTTATTGCAGTGATCCCCACTCCAATGACTTGCAGAAATAAGCTTGCTGTGAGGCCTAAATGGCATTTACTTAAATGTTCCTTATGTTCTGTAGCTTGGCGGGTGTTTCCTATACCTCTGTGAATATCATATTAATATTCTTTAAAAAGAACCACTCCCAGTTCTCACCTGGGTACCATCGCCCAGTAGTGTGCTCTTTGTATCTATCCCTAACTGACTGGCCATTCATTCCAAGTCCACCCCAACCTGTTGAGTAAACAAGCCTACTCTTGGCATCAATATCCCTTCTGCTGCTCCAACGTGGGCACGGGGAGGGCGGCTCAAAGAATATATAAAAGGCTACATTATATACCATTTTGCCTGTGTCCTCAGCACAAGACTCCATTCTTCTAAATGGGAATGAGTTTAGTTTCCTTGTATAATCTCCTGAACCCAAGTGTATGTACCATGTCCAGGTTCTGGGCAGTGATCTATTGTTCCACAGTGATCTCTTCTTCATCACATCTGGCTGAATTTGGGTTGGTTTTCTAGCTAATAGGGAAAGAAGACATGGGGGCATCAGAGGTTATTATAGTAAACAACATGCAGACTGATTTGGGTGGAGGGGGAGAGGATGTGCCTGAGTGGGTGGGTGCCATAGGCACTGATGTTTGCCCCCCCCCCATAAATCATTTTATAGCTCTATTTGAAACTTCCTAGTTCTTCACATGTGAAATCTACAGTATATCTTTCTTTCCTGCCCGGGTTACCATAGGACCCCTGTCACCATTGGGAACCCACCTTGAATGAAGGTGCTTAAATATTGCTGCACTAATATAGGTATGGGATCCGTTATCCAAAAAGCTCCGAATTACGGAATGCCCGTCTCCCATAGACTCCATTTTAATCAAATAATTCAGAATTCTAAAACTGATTTCCTTTTTCTATGTAGAAATAAAACAGAACCTTGTAATTGATCCCAACTAAGATATAAATAATCCTTATTGGGGCAGAACAGCCCTATTGGGTTTATTTCATGGTTAAATGATTCCCTTTTCTCTGTAATAATAAAACAGTACCTGTACTTGATCCCAACTAAGATATAATTACCCCTTATTGGGGGCAGAACAGCCCTATTGGGTTTATTTAATGGTTAAATGATTCCCTTTTCTCTGTAATAATAAAACAGTACCTGTACTTGATCCCAACTAAGATATAATTACCCCTTATTGGGGGCAGAACAGCCCTATTGGGTTTATTTAATGGTTAAATGATTCCCTTTTCTCTGTAATAATAAAACAGTACCTGTACTTGATCCCAACTAAGATATAATTACCCCTTATTGGGGGCAGAACAGCCCTATTGGGTTTATTTCATGGTTAAATGATTTCCTTTTCTCTGTAATAATAAAACAGTACCTGTACTTGATCCCAACTAAGATATAATTAATCCTTATTGGATGCAAAACAATCCTATTGGGTTTAATTAATGTTTTATTGATTTTTTTAGTAGACTTAAGGTATGGAGATCCAAATTACGGAAAGACCCCTTATCCGGAATACCCTTGGTCCCGAGCATTCTGGATAATGGGTCCTATACCTGTATTCCGTAAGTTACAAAATACGGAAACTAAGATATAATTGATCCCACAATCCTAGTGGGTTTAATTGATGTTTAAATGATTTTTTTAGTAGATGTAAGATGTGGAGATCCAAATTACAGAAAAGATCCCTTATCTGGAAAGCCCCATGTCCTTGCATTCTGGATAACCAGTCCATACTGTATTGGGAGAAGGAGTTAATAACAGCAGCAGTTTTGCACATTAAACACCCCTAGGGTAGATCCAAAGTTTCATAGAATTTTTGGCCATAAATTTTATTCATTTCTTATTCACTTGGCTAATGTGGAATATTCCCAGTACCCAGCCGCTCGCCCTGAGCACATTCCACGGCCGCTATTCCCGGACCCTGCGCACTTCTGCCTTTCTATGCACTTTACTTGTGAGCAGATAAACACTAAACGGCGTAACCGGAGAAAATCCAGCGCTCACTGCCCCCGTGTGTCGTCACCCAGGTCTGTTTACTGGATCCGGAACAGCACAGCTCATTTGCTCTGCTTCTGCCCAGAACCAGAATGGGACTTGGACAATCCTGTATTTCCTATGCCGAGCTGGACCGGCCAGGGCTCTGTGTGTTGTGGGGAATGGTTCTGCCTTCTGTGCTTTATTGCTGCAAAGCCTTCACTCTCACACAGGCAGGCAGGGAGAACTGGCAGTTACATGGCAGGGTGGGAACTAAGCTGAATAATGCAGGGTATTATAGGTTCTACGCTGCCAATGCACAACTCTAAAAGTGCATTATTATAAGGCAAACTGGGCACCAATACAGAGTTTACCCTCAACCCCCCCCCCCCCCCCAACACACAAACGTATTATTATTTGGAATGTTGTGTTTATAAAGGGCTATGCACACACAGAAACGTTTGTTATTATAGCAAATGGAAAGGGCACAGGGCAGCAGTGCCAGCCACATATACCCAGAAACCCAGCCATAAAGAGGGCAGCACAGGCACAGGCAATTAGTCTATAGCAGAAAAGGGAAAGCTGCGCTTGACACTAAATTTTAAACCTTTAGGCGGGGGTGCAATGAGGGTGTGTCCTGTATCCACCCCCCTGTGTGTCCTGTATCCACCCCCTGCCTAAAGGTTTAAAATGTAGTGTCAAGCAGAGCTTTCCCTTTTCTGCTATAGTTTATACAGGTGCAGTGGCCGCCTTCATGTTGTAGCTTCATGCTGTAGCTCCCAGCTACATTCAGGTGATCCCAGTGGGCCAATAAATAAAGTAAGATTTAGGATTACCCAATAGCACTTACTACAGGTATTGGGACCTGTTATCCAGAATGCTTGGGACCTGGCGTTTTCCGGATAAGGGGTCTTTCTGTAATTTGGATCTCCTACCTTAAGTCCACTGAGAAATGATTTAAACAGTAATTAAACCCAGTAGGATTGTTTTGGTTCCAATAAGGATTATTTATATCGTAGTTGGGATCAAGTACAGGTACTGTTTTATTATTACAGAGAAAAGGGAATCATTTAACCATTAAATAAACCCAATAGGGCTATTCTGCCCCCAATAAGGGGTAATTATATCTTAGTTGGGATCAAGTACAGGTACTGTTTTATTATTACAGAGAAAAGGGAATCATTTAATCATTAAATAAACCCAATAGGGCTGTTCTGCCCCCAATAAGGGGTAATTATATCTTAGTTGGGATCAAGTACAGGTACTGTTTTATTATTACAGAGAAAAGGGAATCATTTAACCATGAAATAAACCCAATAGGGCAGTTCTGCCCCCAATAAGGGGTAATTATATCTTAGTTGGGATCAAGTACAGGTACTGTTTTATTATTACAGGGGAAAGGGAATCATTTAACCATGAAATAAACCCAATAGGGCTGTTCTGCCCCCAATAAGGGGTAATTATATCTTAGTTGGGATCAAGTACAGGTACAGTTTTATTATTACAGAGAAAAGGGAATCATTTAACCATTAAATAAACCTAATAGGGCTGTTCTGCCCCCAATAAGGGGTAATTATATCTTAGTTGGGGTCAAGTACAGGTACTGTTTTATTATTACAGAGAAAAGGGAATCATTGAACCATGAAATAAACCCAATAGGGCTGTTCTGCCCCCTAATAAGGGGTAATTATAATTATATCTTTTTATTATTACAGAGATAAAGGGAATTTTCTTTTTAAAATTTGAGGGAGACCTACATTGTTTGGGGGTATAGTTTCCCCTTACACTGCTAGTGCCTGCCGAGGATTGTTGTTGCAGGGGCCGTAGCTGTGATTGGTGACTTGCGGTTATTAAAGTGACATGGTTACCGCGTGCATGGAAGGGAAATGAATGTGAATGATGTTACATAATCTGTTTTGCTGCTTTTTTCTCTGTTTGTTGATAAGAAAGGATTTGTGGTTTCTGGCCAAATGAATACGGTGCATTTGCAGGTTCCCAGGTTGCACTGCTGCATTCTTGGTAGTCCCTGCAAGGCTAACTGGTTGCCATTTACAGGCTGTTCTGTGTGTACGAGTGCCGAGCACAAGGTGTGCTGAGCAGTAAAACTTGTTTTGCAAACACAAAGCCCTGCACTTACTGGCTCGTCCCTGTGAGTAGGTGCTCCCTGCCCGCCTCTGGGCTCACTCACTGTCCGACCCGGAGCCGACGACTTCACTCTGCTTTCCTCCTCTTCCTCATGGTCACCCTCCTGCAGTCGGGTCAGTACCAACATACTTCTACTCCTCTCTTGCCTCTCACAGCTGTATAAAGCTAACAAAGGGCAGAAAAAAAACCTTGAATATACAGGTTATATCGCCTTGAATATACAGCTATGGGACCTGTTATCCAGAATGCTCGGGACCTGGGGTTTTCCAGACAAGGGATCTTTCTGTTATTTGGATCTCCATACCGTAAGCCTGCTAAAAGATCATATAAATTAAATAACCCCAATAGGATTGTTTTGCTTCCAATAAGGATTAATTATATGTTAGTTGGGATCAAGTAAAAGTTTTATTATTATAGAGAAAAAAGGGAATATTTTTTAAAAATTAGAATGATTACAATGGAGTTTATGGCTTTTCTGTTAATTAACAACTTAACAAGTTATATTAATAATAAATCCCATACCTGTAACACCAGAACAAAGTTGGAACATGAAGTTTACAGTTTTTACAGGATGTGTAATGTACCGTGGAGCTTTGCAAAGGGCAGTTTCTCCATAAATATATATATAGTATTAAAGTTGTAACACATCCCATTTATTTAGTAGGAGCATAAGCCACTTAAAGAGACTTCACGCCAGTGCCCTAAATGTATCTGTGCTGTAAGGATATTCGACTGTTAGAAATAACACTATTACCAGTAACATTCATAGCACATTGTTATTATCCTGTATTTATATGCAGCATGTTCTACAGCACTTTATAGAGATTTTACAGCATTCCCATCAGCCTTTGCCCCAATGAGCTCACAATCTAAGGCCCCTATCACATTCCCATCAGTCCCTGCCCCAGTGAGCTTACAATCTAAGGTCCCTATCACATTCCCATCAGCCTTTGCCCCAATGAGCTTACAATCTAAGGCCCCTATCACATTCCCATCAGTCCCTGCCCCAGTGAGCTTACAATCTAAGGTCCCTATCACATTCCCATCAGTCCCTGCCCCAGTGAGCTTACAATCTAAGGTCCCTATCACATTCCCATCAGCCTTTGCCCCAATGAGCTTACAATCTAAGGCCCCTATCACATTCCCATCAGTCCCTGCCCCAGTGAGCTTACAATCTAAGGTCCCTATCACATTCCCATCAGTCCCTGCCCCAGTGGAACTTGCAATCTAAGGTCCCTATCACATTCCCACCAGTCCCTGCCCCAGTGAAGCTTACAATCTAAGGTCCCTATCACATTCCCATCAGTCCCTGCCCCAGTGAGCTTACAATCTATTGTCCCTATCACATTCCCACCAGTCCCTGCCCCAGTGGAGCTTACAATCTAAGGTCCCTATCACATTCCCATCAGTCCCTGCCCCAGTGAGCTTACAATCTATGGTCCCTATCACATTCCCACCAGTCCCTGCCCCAGTGGAGCTTACAATCTAAGGTCCCTATCACATTCCCACCAGTCCCTGCCCCAGAGGAGCTTACAATCTAAGGTCCCTATCACATTCCCATCAGTCCCTGCCCCAGTGGAGCTTACAATCTAAGGTCCCTATCACATTCCCATCAGCCCTCTCCCCAGTGGAGCTTACAATCTAAGGTCCCTATCACATTCCCATCAGTCCCTGCCCCAGTGAGCTTACAATATAAGGTCCATATCACATTTCTATCAGCCCATGCTGCAGTGGAGCTCTTACATTTATACACAAGGGTCATTTTATCAATTTCCAGTTAATCTGTCTGTGTGGGAAGAACCCATGCACACACAGGGAGAACATACAGACCCCTTGTGCTCTGGCTGGAATCAAACCTAGGACCCCAGCGCTGCAAGGCAGTAATGCTAACCATTGTACAGGTATGGGATCCATGTTGGAAACCTGTTGTCCAGAAAGCTCCAAATTATGGAAAGGCTGTCTCCCATAGATTCCATTTTAAACAAATAAATCAGATTTTAAGAATTGATTTTCTTTTTCTCTATAATAATAAAACAGTACCTGTACTTGATCCCAACTAAGATATAATTACCCCTTATTGGGGCAGAACAGCCCTATTGGGTTTATTTCATGGTTAAATGATTCCCTTTTCTATGTAATAATAAAACAGTACCTGTACTTGATCCCAACTAAGATATAATTACCCCTTATTGGGGGCAGAACAGTCCTATTGGGTTTATTTAATGGTTAAATGATTCCCTTTTCTCTGTAATAATAAAACAGTACCTGTACTTGATCCCAACTAAGATATAATTACCCCTTATTGGGGGCAGAACAGCCCTATTGGGTTTATTTAATGGTTAAATGATTCCCTTTTCTCTGTAATAATAAAACAGTACCTGTACTTGATCCCAACTAAGATATAATTACCCCTTATTGGGGGCAGAACAGCCTTATTGGGATTATTTCATGGTTAAATGATTCCCTTTTCTCTGTAATAATAAAACAGTACCTGTACTTGATCCCAACTAAGATATAATTACCCCTTATTGGGGGCAGAACAGCCCTATTGGGTTTATTTAATGGTTAAATGATTCCCTTTTCTCTGTAATAATAAAACAGTACCTGTACTTGATCCCAACTAAGATATAATTACCCCTTATTGGGGGCAGAACAGCCCTATTGGGTTTTTTTAATGGTTAAACGATTCCCTTTTCTCTGTAATAATAAAACAGTACCTGTACTTGATCCCAACTAAGATATAATTACCCCTTATTGGGGGTAGAACAATCCTAATAATGTTTTATTGATTTTTTTAGTAGACTTAAGTTATTAAGATACAAATTACAGAAATACCCAGAATACCCTAGGTCCCGAGCATTGTGGATAACAGGTCCTACACCTGTACCAGTGTGCTGCCCGTGCCTATAAGTTAGTGGCCACATTATGCAGCCACAGGGGCTAATTCTCTGGTACAGTATAGCTTGGCTTTACTCTCTTTTCTGTAGAAAACCTGCTGATAAGGTGTTAATAACATAATAGCCAAAAAAAAAAAAAAAAGTCAGGTTGTGCGGCCTTTGTACAAATATGATTGTTCCTTTATGTGCAGAGTGATCAGTGGGTCCCAGGCACAACATGTAATCCTATACAGACACCCAAGGATATTAATGGGGAAAGGGAAGCATTGTGTTCTATGCAACGTACGCAGGGTGTGTCTGTGCATCACGTTCCGTGCCGGAGCTGCCATTGTGTGTGTGTGGCGCATTAGTAAATAACACCGTATTCCTTTTCTGTTTCCTCCCTTACACTTCGGCTTCTGTGAGGTTTTTCCCTCCCAGTTCTTGGCGCACTCAGTGGCTAAAGTTAATGATTCAGGAGGTAGAATCGAGGTGACATTGGCCGAGCCGTTCAGCCAGGAATGTGCCTGCTCTGTTTTTCTTATTCACACAAAAGGAATTTGGGTACTGACTGGATTTAAAGGGGAAATCCCCAGAGCAGCGTTTGTGTGCCCAGTTGCACAATGGCCAGCAGGGGGCGTATCCAAGCAGGCTACATATAGGGCTTTATGGGTTGGAGTGGCGCCTGTAGCCAACCTGGGAACCTATCTAAAGCCAGATATAAACCTACCAGGGAGCTTGGCATTAGAGAGAAACTGTATAATGGAGCAACAGGCAGTAATGTGGGCAGAGTTTGCCCTACCTGTTTCCCATAGCAACCAACGATGATTACAAAAATTGCACATTCATTTGTGTTGAGCAGATGTCTATCATTTTGGCTGGTTTATTCAGTATTGGGCCGACTGCACAGTACTTAGCCCCCCAAGCAGCCACAGACCTTCTTCTCCATCAGAACTTTTAACCCCGTGTTAGTACAGATGGCTTTAGGTGGCGCTCAGTCCCTGTCTGTGACTCAGTAAAACAAGACTTGGTGTCACGCGTAGGGTTAAATATAAGGCCATTTCGATGACAATACACTTGAGTCCATTCAGGTTTTTAGTGTAGAATGATGGGTTTATACGCTTGTATTTTCCTTTGTGATAAATGGCTGTATATTACAGGTGTGTATAGCCTCACTAGTAACCTTAGCAGTTGCCTCCATAGAACAATGATTTACAGGTTAAAGCAATCACAGTGCCCTCTGTGTTATTGACCCCAGACGGGGGCACCCAGTCGTAAAGCTCACACATCAGATGGAAGGACTTTGGCACTGGCGGCTGTTTGGGGCTGCCATTCCCATTAGAAATAATGTAATAATTAGAAATTTGATTACTGGGACTGTGTCGCTTCCCATTGCCCCTAAAAGTCTATTTTGGGTTAGGAAATGCAGTTACTGGGGTTGCTTTGCATCGTAGCCAATAGGAAAGGACCTTGGGGCAAATCAGTGACAATCTTAACCATATAGCAATACGGGACTGCTGTAAGAAGTACCCTCATGAGAAGGGCATTTCCTAAAAGTAAATCTTTCCCTCTGTACGACACTTTTATTTATGGGCAAATGTGTCCATGCGCAGTAACCCATAGTAGCCAATCAGTGATTGGCTTTTTTAGCCAGCTGCAGGTTATACAGTGAACACAAGGATTTGATTGGTTGCCATGGGTTGCTGCCCGGGTGAAAAATCAGTGTTTATAAATGAGCCCCACTGGGTTTTACAATTGCCCATCATGTGAAACACCAAATCCAGCCCTAGACCCACACACAATTGGGTATTTTTGGTCACAGGCTTGGAGCTGCTCACAGCAGTTCCCACTGGTGTCAGTGAAAGTGTAAATTGCTGCTCCCCATAACCCCAATAGTCCACAGACCCAATGCCAGAATTACGGCCCCTGCCAATGGTAGGTCATTAGGATAATATGTTTGTTGGAACTGGGGCCATTAATTTGCTATTTGCCACAATCCTGGCATTAGACACACATTGATTTTGAGAATTGTAACAACTTCCACACAGCTTACAGAGAGCATGCAGGAACTACATAACCCACAATGCACTGCACTGGGATGTTCCTTTCCTTATTGACATCATGTGTGCAGCAGGGAATTGTGGGATTGGGAGGAGGCAGGCTGAGGGCAGGCGACTGCTGTTACATTTTATTTGAGTCACAAAGTCAGATCAGCAGGGAAACAGGGGGGCGGGGCTTAGGGAACTGTTCCAAACCATGTTATTACATTACAAATTTTGGGTGGAGTTCCCCTTTAAGGTAATACAGACAATTACCTTGACTGGAAGGCCGTATGGACATTTACTATCATAGAAAGGCCTGTGCCCTTTGAGAAGCTAACCGCACCCAGTACTGGCGAGACAGAGCTTTGCTTGGGGTTGGTGGGTCACACATGGATTCACTGCAGATGAAGGTTCCAGCCGGATGCTGGGGGCCGCTAGGTGACAGCTAATGGAACATGAGATTTTCTTCTGTGTGTCCCAGTGAGATAAGATACGGAGTTAAAAATAACCCAGTTAATGTATGTATCTGTGCTAGGAAGTGCTTCCTACGGTGTATTGCTCCCTGGCAACTTCCATGAATGTGGCACAACTAAATTTGGAAGGGGCAAAGGGGAACGAGGCGGCTGCTTAGACAAATATGTCTCACCCTTTGCTCTCTGCTCTTCTGGGAAGGCTTCTGTTAGGGGAAGAACCCGCTGTTCAGCCTCCTAAGATAGATCTCTGCTATAGCGGGCGACTAACTGCTCCAAAATGGCTTTCTACTGGCAGCAATAGGAGTCACCGGTGGAAAGCCCTTTGCGTCGCTTTGTTTTCTGAAGTCGTGCAACGTTGAATGCAAAGTTTGTGTGACTTCAGATTACTGAAGGGCTTTCCACCGGCGACTCCTATTGTTGCCAGTAGAAAGCCATTTTGGAGCAGTTAGTCGCCTGCGGTAGCAGAAATATATCTCGGGCGACTAAAACGATACGTGGGTTCTTACCCTTAGGTGGTGGAACAGTATTGGTGCCATTTGCTTCAGCCACAAGAGCATTATTGGGCTGGAATAACGGTGTTTTGTGATCAGGCCTGAAGGCCACTTAGGGGCATAGTTGGGTAGAATGGATTTTCCTGGCCTAGATTATATTAGAAGGCCCCTTAGTCTGACCCTCCATGCAGCAGTGATTTCCTACATCTGTAACCTGGGTATGGGGTAAAGGGTCTCTGTCGAAATGTTTGGGTGACTTGAACAGAATCCACTGGGCTAGACATTAAAGGGGTGGTTCACCTTTCCATTAACTTTTACTGTGTTATAGAATGTCCTTTTCCTGGCAACCTTTTAATTGCCCTTATTATTACGCTGTATGTGCTAATCAATAGAGCAGCCAATAACCGTGCCATTATTGATGGAAGGCTTTAGCAACACATGGATGTAGGAGTGATGTACCTTAGAATCAGTTCCGCAGCCCTACACCCTAAAACTGACAGTCAGACCCGCTGTTTATGATTAGCCTAATGAGCAGGCAGCGACTGATGGCACTGCTGAAAAAAGCACACTTACAAGCCAAGCATACGGAGAGAACATTCTAGCTTGTTATCCCGGATATCATCATCATCATCATCATGGTTTCGTCTTGTGCAGGATTTTAGCTTTGTCATTGATACATTCGAGAGTCCTCTGCCCCTTCCAGAACTCCACCGATCCGACTGCTATCAATAGATCTCTATTTATAGGCGCAAATTATTCTCGGCGCTCCCGAGTCACAAATACACTTCCACGCTGTGAGGTCACGGGGCAGATATGATTTCAATCAATTCCTGAAGCGCATGAATATGAGCCCCTATCCCACCTGACCCATAATAATCCCCATTGCACGTGTAACCTTATGCTAAAATCTGACTTCTTCTCTCTCCGTCTTTTCAGACCTTGAACCCAAAATGGAATGAAGAATTTTTTTTCAGGGTAAGTCCTTCTGTTTTTTTTGTCACCTTTTGCTAAATTTATCAATATTGATCCCTTTGTTGCAGTTAGAATTTCAAAGCCAGGGCTGGTAGGGGGAGAGCAGAGAGGAGAGGACGCAGATATTTTTCCACAGTGTTTTGTCCATTAAGTCTTTTTTTAGAAGTGCAATTGGCTTAGCAGACAGCTCTAATCTCCCTCCTTTAAAGCGCTGGATAAGAGGCAGAGAAAGTGTTGCTGGAATGACTCTATCACCAACTCCAGGGCCTGTAATGGATTGCACAGGCCCTACACGCCACAAGCCTGGTATATTCTATAATCTCCATGTGGGTTGGTTACCCTGCATGAAAGCACAGTTACCTCTAACCCAATGGATCACCAGGGGTTATGTTAGGTCAGTGATTTCCAAACATTTTTTTACTTATGAGATGTAAAAACTAGTGTTGGGGAGCCCCACACGCATGAAAAAAGTTATTTGGGGGCCAAATAAGGGCTGTGATTGGCACTTTGGTAGCCCCATGTTTCTTGGAGGAGGCTCTGCTTGGAGTAAAACTGTGTCTCTGGGCTTCCAAAACTTGCCTCCAAGCCAGAAATGTAAAAATGGCACCTACTGTGAGGCACTGGGAGCAACATTAATGAGCTGGAGAGAGTGCAGAGACGTGCAACTAAACTGGTAAAGGGGATGGAAGATTTAAGCTATGAGGTTAGACTGTCAGGGTTGGGGTTGTTTCCTCTGGAAAAGAGGCGCTTGCGAGGGGACATGATTACTCTGTACAAGTACATTAGAGGGGATTATAGGCAGTTGGGGGATGTTCTTTTTTCCCATAAAAACAATCAGCGCACCAGAGGTCACCCCTTTAGATTAGAGGAACGGAGCTTCCATTTGAAGCAGCGTAGGGGGTTCCTCACGGTGACGGCAGTGAGGGGGTTGGGGAATGCCCTGCCGGGGGATGTTGGGTAGGGGGTTCCTCACGGTAAGGCAGTGAGGCTGTGGAATGCCCTTCCTAGTGATGGGGTAATGGCAGATTCTGTTAATGCCTTTAAGAGGGGCCTGGATGAGTTCTTGATCAATCGGAATATCCAAGGCTATTGTGATACTAATATCTACAGTTAGTACTAGTGGTTGTATTTATAGTTTATGTATCTGAGTGTATAGATTGGTAGGTGTGGGTTGTGGGTGCTGGGTTTACTTGGATGGGTTGAACTTGATGGACACTGGTCTTTTTTCAACCCTATGTAACTATGTAACATCAAAGGGGTGGTGGGCAATATGTTGCCCCCGAGCCACTGGTTGGGGATCACTGAGTTAGCCATACACGGGCCAGTAAAAGCTACTGATGAGTCAGTGATCCCAAACCAGTGGCTCTGGGGCAACATATTGCCCACCACCCCCTTTGATGTTGCTCCCAAAGCAGGTGCCTATTTGAAAGCAAGTTTTGGTTGCATAAAAAGTGTGGTTGTGGGGAGTGGTATGGCCACGGGGCCATTGGAGTAACTGCATTGTGTGGCAGCTTAGTGGGACTACACTAAGTCTACAGTACACATGTTGCTGTCAGGGAATGCTGGGAGTTGCACTTTAGCAACAGCTGGAGGGCCGCAGTTAGGATGTCCTTGAAAGTGTGAGAAAGTGGCAGGGAGACAAGCAGGCACCACTGTGTCACCACATCAAACAGGGACTGTTGTCCATTCCTGTTCCACAACACATTCACCCTATCAGAAAGCATCCATCAAACCCCTGTGAACGACAGCGCAGCCATATGTTGCAGATAGTTGCAGCATGCAGTCAGCGGGAATGCCGAGTGCGGGGCCCCATCCCATAATGTCCATCAGTGAGCCGCCCGGGTTATACCAGCGGGGAGCGAGGGCCGGATGGGACATTCCTAACAATCCCTCTCTGTGTTCTTCTCTTTAACAGGTTCACCCGACCAATCACAGGCTGCTGTTTGAAGTATTTGATGAGAACCGATTGGTGAGTGTGGCCCTTGGCCCAGATACTGTCAGATAAAAGTACCCTCTGCCTCGCTTCTTTTCCATGGATTCAATTTTCTACCCCACATTTAAGTATTCACTTTGTTTTGAGCCTTTAGTGACATTGCAGTTGGTCTTTTTTTCCATTATTTTTAGTTAGCATGTTGGAAAAATGGGTGTGTGTGGCCAGAGTAGGTCAGGGCCTTTGCTGATTGGGTGTATGGCCAGAGAAGGTCAGGGCCTTTGCTGATTGGGTGTGTGGTCAAATGTGACAGATTTGTGTTGTCTTTTTTTTTTTTTTAGCGAGGGCCCCATTCTGCTTAGTTGGCAGGGCCCACCTCTTAATGGAGTGGAGTTAACTTTTAGTGTGTTATAGAATGGCCAGTTCTTAGCAACTTTTTAATTGGTCTTTTTTTAATATTTTTTTTAATCATTTTTTAATTATATGCTTTCCTCTTTTGACTCTTTCCAGCTTTGAATGGGGGTGACTGACCCCGGCAGCCAAAAAACTATTGCTCCGTGAGGCTACAGTTTTATTGTTATTGTTACTTTTTATTATTTATCTTTCTGTTCAGCCCCTCTCCTATTTATATTCAAGTTTCTTATTCAAACCACTGCCTGGTTGCTGGGGTAATTTGGACCCTAGCAACCATATAACTACTAAAATTCCAAAGTGGAGAGTTGCTGAATATAAAACTAAAAAATAAAGACCAGTTGCAAATTGTTTTTCGAATGGCACTCTCTACAATATACTAAACAACATGGCAGCTCCCACTTCTTTATAAAATGAATTACACATACAAGGGAGAGCTCTGTACATACATTAACACCACATCATAACTTGTACTCCTAGGGGAAATGAATACTAACCAATACAGGGCAGCTAAATATCAATGTATAATGGTGGCATTTTGGGTATTTCATATTAATACATAGTAACACAGTAAGTTGGGTTGAAAAAAGACATACGTCCATCAAGTTCAACCATAATGCCTATATATAACCTGCCTAACTGCTAGTTGATCCAGAGGAAGGCAAAAAACCCCATCTGAAGCCTCTCTAATTTGCCGCAGAGGGGAAAAAATTCCTTCCTGACTCCAAGATGGCAATCGGACCAATCCCTGGGGCAACTTGTACTGAGAGCTATCTCCCATAACCCTGTATTCCCTCACTTGCTAAAAAGCCACCCAACCCCTTCTTGTACCTATCTAATGTATCTGCCAGTACGAATATAATAAATATACTCATACTTTGACAGTGTGGGAATCTTTTACCTATGCTGAAAGCAGTCTGGCTATCATTGAACTACAATTCCCAGAAGCCCTGGCAGTTTGGGGGGGGATTGTGGGAACAGCTGTAGGCCACAGGTTGGAGTTCCCTGCTGCTGTATCCCATGCTGGGATAATGTGCTGAAATATGTCCCACACCTGTGTCCCTGCCAGCCTGCTCTCAGGCCTGTTACTGTGCAGTTAATACCCCAGCATTTCTGTTGGCTCACACATCCCTTCCAACAATGGGGGATTGTTCTGAAGCTTGGCACCGGCTTGGGCACCAGCTTCCATGGCTGCTCTGGCCGCTCTGTCTCACACATTTGGGTACCGTCCCTGCAGTGCGGAAAAGAAAAATATATATCTGAAATAATTGAGCTCTTAAAGGGACAATGATGATAAAATTGCCCTATAGAGCATTTGCACCTGTTCACTCATGTTTCTCTAGTTCTTGCTGAACTACAATGTATTATATTTTGGCAGCAGGGTGGAGTTGGAGCTAGAGTTGCCCAACACATATCTGGCAGGGGTAATTAGCCTCTAATGAGTATATGCTGCAGGCTGCGCTCCTTTCTGTGCAGCCATGTAAAGTAAAGCTCTTCAGACGTTTTGTGCCCAGGCTTCTGTTAGTCGGTCCAGATCTGCTCACATATGTGCAAATATTCATGTCTAACAGTCATCCTGTTCCAATTCCAGCCCCACAGTTTGGAAACCGCTCATATAAACTCTCCAGCCGCTCAGAGTGGAATTAATGTGCGTCTGGTTTAAAGGGGAACCTTTGGGGAGAGGCGCGGGGTGCCGTAATTGTGCTGGGATAAGCGTAGCTACTGTGCTCCCTATAATGTACTTCCATACAGTTCCTCTGTATCTCAGCTATTGGCTGGAATATTGTGCTTGCGCCGCTGCTTCCAGAACTGGATATGAGCCACCGACACTGGGTTCCTGTTGGAAAAGCCGCAGTCGGTTTTCCATTGTTGAATTACAAAAAAAATGTCATTATTATACGTACGTGTCTGTGAACTACTGCCTCCATCTGTGCTGGCGAAGCTCGGGGTGACTACTTTGTATCGGGATAAGCCACGTTCCTATATGCGTGAATTACACATTTTTAGTGGTTTTAAATAGGGATTCACTGAATCCCGGATTCGGACCGAATCCAGGCTTTTTTTTTTAGAAAGATTTGGCTTCGGCCGAATCCGTGGTCCCGGCCAAACTAATTAGGATTCAGTTCGGGATTCGGACCAAATCTTTCAGAGTGGGTTTGGGGGTTCGGCTGATCCCAAAAAAGTGGGTTCGGTGCAACCCTAGTTTTAAAGTTGTTTATAAATGTAATTGCTGTTAAAGGCAGTGCTTTGTCTGATCATATCCTTTGCACTACTGGTTCTGACTGAAACAATGTAGCAGAAGCCAACTGATTAACAGACCTAGAGGTGAACTGACTTCTGCATTGTATAAAGGAGAAGGAAAGTAATTTTGGCATTTTACTGCCGATAGATTTGCCACATTAGTGCCACCTAGAAAGCTATATTTATTCAGCAGAAAGCATTGCCATACCTGAGTAAACAGCCCTAGAAGCTTTCTCCATTTGCTTTAGACAGCAGCTGCCATTTTAAATAACTTCCTGCTCCACCTCAAGCCAATAGAGCTGAAATCACACATTCATGGGTGGGGGAGGGAGTTCTTAGCATTCTTATGAGAGGGGAGAGAGCTGCACAGACTCTGGCCACGGGAATTAAGGACATTTCTGAGAGAGGAAGCCAGACACACGAACAACATGTTTAAAAAAATGGAGACAAGAAATCCTGTGTTTCTTTTGATAGAGGACTCAGAGCAGCATTTCTGTGAGTGCTTATGGCTGTACTTACATAGACCTTTCTGATAAAGCTTACTTAGTTTTTACCTTTCCTTCTCCTCTAAAGGAAAAGTCTAATTGCTAGGCACCCCCAGTGAATATAATCGCTTACCCGAAACCCTGGGCCAGTGCTTCTGTTCTCTGGAAACTGCCCCGGCCCAAGGGTACTTCTGTAGGAGCACCATGTTACTGGGTTCTTCCATCTTTCCACCTGGGCCATAGAGAAGATCCAGCATGGTGCCCCTATAAATGTACCCTGTGCCAGTGCAGATTTCAGCAAACAGGAGCCCAAACACTGGCCCAGGGTCATGGGTAATCGCTGGGGTACCTATCATTTGGCACCCCCCCTAGCGATCATAACTTTCCTTCTTCTTTAAAGAGTCATAACCAGTGAAAAGAAGGGATAAAGGAAAAGAAAGTTGCTTTGAATGTCTTCTTTCATTTGGCAAAAAGCCATAGTTCCCCTTTAGAGTATTGACTTTGGGAAGAGTTGATTGGACAGACACATGTTGGCCACTTAGTGTATGGGTCATGGCGGGAATATACCAACTTGCAGAAGCCATAGAGGTGATACTGTACATGGGAGGTGGTACAAACTATGTGACTATATAATGTATATGTAGGGGCAGTGTGATGGGGTCCCTGGCAAAGTGGGGCTGCGCGGAGCAGTATTGTAGGTAGGAAAGTGTGGGGGGGGGGGGGGCAGTAGGCCGAGCGCCTGGATTAGGGGGTTATTAAAATAAAATGGCTCATGAGATCCCTGCACCTGCTGTAGTTCCTATTGCACAAAGTTTAGTGCTCTAATAAACAGGGGGGTGGGGGGGGAGAAAGAGGAAAAATTCTATTTGAGCTTCTTATTGTTTATCACTCTCCCCTCACCCCCGCCCCCATGTCCCAAAATAGCTCGGCCTGGTGTTAAATAGTTCTGCGTGAGCTGCCACCGAGCCGGACTCCTCCGTGTTCAATGCGGAACAAAAACCACCTTTTATTTTGGCTACTGCCTATTTATCATCCTTACCCGTACAGTCAATTCATTCAACACTTGCACAAATAGATACAGTTCCCAATCTGAAATCTGCTCCATACAACAATATGTAATACTCAAAAACAGAGAATAACATACAATATATAGTGGCTAATGTACCCCCTACTGTAAATGATAAGGATATTAGCAGTCACTGAGGGGTTCTGTGCCCATATAAAGGCACAAGGCTGCAGGCTGAGTTATACAGGGAACTCTGAGTATCACTCATGTATTATAAGGGATAATGTACCCCCTACTGTAAATGATAAGGATATTAGCAGTCACTGAGGGGTTCTGTGCTCATATAAAGGCACAAGGCTGCAGGCTGAGTTATACAGGGAACTCTGAGTATCACACATGTATTATAAGGGATAATGTACCCCCTACTGTAAATGATAAGGATATTAGCCCATATAAAGGCACAAGGCTGCAGGCTCAGTTATACAGGGAACTCTGAGTATCACTCATGTATTATAAGGGATAATGTACCCCCTACTGTAAATGATAAGGATATTAGAAGTCACTAAGGGGTACTATTATAGCTGCTGCAGTGCTGCCAGTGCCACTGTCCCACATGTGGGTACTACAGATTGCAGTTTAGCACAGTTGGAGGGTACCAAGTGTGACATTTCAGTTTTATAGACACATGAACTGCAGCAATGTTCCCCAACCCTGGGCCCTGCCTGTGTATAGCAGGTTGGCATTCCCTGGCGCAATGAGTAAGTGAAGCGGAGTCGGGACCCAAGTGGAGCGAACGCAGGACAGCAGCCTTTGTCGGAGAGGAAAAACAGAAGCACATTTTTTTGCTTTTGTCTATGTTGGGGGGGGGGGGGGGGGGGGGGGGGTCTGTTTTATTGCTCCCATTCCATTACAGTTTATTTTAGGCAAAACCAAACAGTCCATCACACAGAGGACACGGCTCGCTAAGCTATCCAGCAGCCCATGTACAAAGATTATTATAACAACGGAGCACGTCCCCGCTCTGCTTTTTTCTTTTTAATCTCCCCCCCCCCCCAACCCGCCTTTCCTTTTTGACTTGCCAAGAGCAAAGTGCCCAGCGAATCTGATGCGGTTTAAATTTACAGCAGCGGCAGTGGCGGCGGCTGCGAATGTGTGAGCTGCCCCAGTCTAACTGTGAGAGCTCTCCCACTGGGGCTGCTCCTCTCTGATGGAAAAGGAGCAGCTGGGAAGATGCTGTTTCAGGCTCTCGCTGTGGGACACACACAAGGGGAAAAAAATAAATAAAAAAAAAAAAAGAAGAAGGAACTTTGCTTCCACCGGAGAGGGGGGACGACATCATGTGACTGCAGCCACCCTACCCTATGTGACAGTATGTAGGAGCACTGATTGCTCTTATCCAATCATGCATGGAATGCTGCTTGTCACTCGGGCTATTTCTGCTATCTGTTGCTATCAGCACCGCACTCCCAACACTTTGGCAGATGGGACACTTTTCCTCGGAGTCCGACTTTTTGGTTTTTAACTTCTGGCAACGACTGCCCTGTTGTTCTCTCTCTCTTTTTCCCTTGTCTTTTTTTTTTTTTTAAATTCTCTGTACGTTGTTCAAAACCATGGCCCACCGGCTACGGTTTCATTTTGGCTCCGGGCGAAGCAACACGGCTCCCGAGTCGGATGTCCTGGAGCAGGAGAAGGAGGACGACTTCTTCATGGCATTCCACACGCTGCCGAGGAGGAACGGCTCTCACCCTTTCTCCCGGCACGGATCGGAGTGTGGAGAGAGCGAGCTCCCCGAAGAGGGGGCACTAAAAAGGAGCACGTCCATGTTTATCCCCCAACTTCTCAACAACATTGACATACGCCCGACGAGAAGCTCCTCCGTGCAGATCTCGCTGCAGCGCAACTCGGCAAACGGGCACGTCGATGAGTTCGAGGCGCCGGAATATCCAGACGAGGCACTGGCATGTGATTTTGGGGACTTTAATGAACATTACATTTCAGCCGTCAGGAAAAATTCCTCTTCTGCCAGCAGCCCCCTAGATACCCCTGGAAATTCTCCTCCTCAGAGACGGGATACGACAAGGCAGCCTATAAATGGCGCTGCCCCATTCTTACCTCGGCTTACAGTGCGCCCCATTGTGGAACAGAACGGCCATATTAACTGTGCCGCCGATATGCAAGAAGAGGTGAGCATAACCACAAGCGGCCAGAACACAAGTGGGATAAGAATAAAGCGCCAGCCTTTAAGCCCTGATATACGGCAGGTTAGGCTGCTGTCTCCGTGTCAGGAAAATCAGAACGGGTCTAATACTGAACCCAGGCGCTGGTCTCTACAGCATCTTCCTGACACCTCAGGGAGCCCTGGGAAAAGATGCTTCGTGTTCCAACTGCAGCAGTCTCAAACCGGGAACTCCAATATGGGGGGAGAGTATAACTTTGGCTTCACCGGCACGAAAGGCGACAGGTTGGTCCGATATCCTCGTATTAGGCTGGAAAGAAGTACTTCATACCCGCTCCAGCCGCGGCCTGAAAGCACCAGCCCAGTGGAAAATGGATTAAGCTCTGAATCCGGCAAGTGCAAGAAAGACTACGCTGAGATTCTGCCCAACGATTCCAGGGAGAGACCCTCACAGGGGCAGGGGTGCACCTTCAAAATACGCCAGGAGTCAAATGTTCGGCAGCCACATTTCAGGATCCGCGTCACTCGCAGCAGTGAGGAGCAAGGTACAGAAGAAGGGCAAGATGTGCCTAGAAATTCAGCTTTGGGAAAGGCCACGGTAAGGGAAACAGCATGTGCCTATAATCCACTTTTATTTGTACCGATAGTCATGTGTGATACAGTTAATCTCTTTAAAATAGACAGTATATATTATTATGTTCATAGAATATTCCTTGCTATGCTGCATATGTACAGCTGAGTGGGAGCTGCTGTATTGCTTGCCTTTTCTAAGCCAACTATCCCATCTGTTATTTAGGTACCAGTCAGTAGACCAGTTAGTTTGTCGGTCAGGCAGGTTTGAAAATATTATCCGCCTGTGCAATGTGTTGCCTATGGTACATTGGATAAGGAAGTAAAGAGGAGTCACAGCTTCTTGTACTGTTCCAGGAGCTTAGGGTGTTGGGCAGAATAAGAGGGCCATAGCAGGGTGGCCATTCCATGTATGGCCCTTTGTATTTTACCTGTCCAGATACCATGCAATAGTGGGTACAAACTGTGGGACTGACTCCCCTGGGGTTGCCTTGAGTAGGGGCAGGTGGGGCTTAGGGTGAGAATTAAAGAGAAGGGCCATTTGCTCTCTTAGATACACCTTTAAGCCCAGCTTAAAGCTAAATTGGGTGAGATTTGGGGTGGAAATATATTTACTGTCCTATTGGAACTATGACTGAATAACTGACAAACCAATATTTTCTGATATCTGTACTTATTTCATGAGCTAAGAATGGAGGTTATCAAAGGCCAGACCTTCAATGGAAAAAGACTGGACTTTAAAGTGCGGCTTAAGCTGAAAACATTTGGTAACCATAGAGGGTTGGCCTGTTCTAATAGTCTTAAATACATTGTGTTGTTTCAAATGGGGGGCTACGGCATTGCTTGCCTCAGCAGTAGCAAGCCTTAAATAATTGTCCAGGACCTATTTGATTTCCCAGTAAAAAAATCCATTAGTGTTGTAACTACAAACATCCAGAGAAGGAATGTTCCGGGTTTAGAAGCCTTGTAGTCTGTACCCCATTGCCCAGTGATAGCTTCCCTGTTTGTGTCTGATGGAGCGTCACTTCCATCCATTATACAGGGGCGGGAGGTGGTGCTGTGCTCTGATTTGCTGCTTTACTGTTTACATTTGTACCTCAGCCAATACGAGCATTGCTTTGCCCAGCATAATGGAGGCCGGTGTAACCCTTACACTAGAGTACAGTGAGCAGCCCAGAGAAAACATTCTTTTTCAGTTTTATCCATAGCCTTTTTTGCTTGAGTGAGCTGCCCCAACTTCTCACCATGCTTAATCAGAGATGGCAGTATAGTTGTGCCAACTAATCCTACCAACTCAGTGCCCACTGTATGCCTGCACTCCTGGTTATGAGCTTTGTACCTCTCCTCTCCGAGCTTAGAAACACTGATACATCCCCTGTGGCTGCAGTCGTGTTGGCCAGCTAGAGTTGCTTTATATATTCTAATTGATATAACATAGAAAGAGCAACAGGCCATGTCAGCTTGCAGGCACGACTCCACACGGCTGGAGCCCTGGCGTATTATTGTCTATGTGCTCGGAGATAGAAGAAAGCCATTTAATCCTCTCAGCACAGAGTAGGGTTCTGAGAATCCTGCCTGAATCCTTAGCAGCACAGAGTAGGGTTCTGAGAATCCTGCCTGAATCCTTAGCGGCACAGAGTAGGGTTCTGAGAATCCTGCCTGAATCCTTAGCAGCACAGAGTAGGGTTCTGAGAATCCTGCCTGAATCCTTAGCGGCACAGAGTAGGGTTCTGAGAATCCTGCCTGAATCCTTAGCGGCACAGAGTAGGGTTCTGAGAATCCTGCCTGAATCCTTAGCGGCACAGAGTAGGGTTCTGAGAATCCTGCCTGAATCCTTAGCGGCACAGAGTAGGGTTCTGAGAATCCTGCCTGAATCCTTAGCGGCACAGAGTAGGGTTCTGAGAATCCTGCCTGAATCCTTAGCGGCACAGAGTAGGGTTCTGAGAATCCTGCCTGAATCCTTAGCGGCACAGAGTAGGGTTCTGAGAATCCTGCCTGAATCCTTAGCGGCACAGAGTACGGTTCTGAGAATCCTGCCTGAATCCTTAGCGGCACAGAGTAGGGTTCTGAGAATCCTGCCTGAATCCTTAGCGGCACAGAGTAGGGTTCTGAGAATCCTGCCTGAATCCTTAGCGGCACAGAGTAGGGTTCTGAGAATCCTGCCTGAATCCTTAGCGGCACAGAGTAGGGTTCTGAGAATCCTGCCTGAATCCTTAGCGGCACAGAGTAGGGTTCTGAGAATCCTGCCTGAATCCTTAGCGGCACAGAGTAGGGTTCTGAGAATCCTGCCTGAATCCTTAGCGGCACAGAGTAGGGTTCTGAGAATCTGCTGAATCCTTAGCGCACAGAGTAGGTTCTGAGATCCTGCCTGAATCCTTAGCGGCACAGAGTAGGGTTCTGAGAATCCTGCCTGAATCCTTAGCGGCACAGAGTAGGGTTCTGAGAATCCTGCCTGAATCCTTAGCGGCACAGAGTAGGGTTCTGAGAATCCTGCCTGAATCCTTAGCGGCACAGAGTAGGGTTCTGAGAATCCTGCCTGAATCCTTAGCGGCACAGAGTAGGGTTCTGAGAATCCTGCCTGAATCCTTAGCGGCACAGAGTAGGGTTCTGAGAATCCTGCCTGAATCCTTAGCGGCACAGAGTAGGCTTCTGAGAATCCTGCCTGTATGGCTATTTTAATTCAGGCCGCTGACAATGACACACTGGCAGAGCTCATCTACGGACAGCTTCCTAAAAACCAATATAACTTTAAAAAATGCCTGGCTATAGGCACCTAAAAACGCAGAAGTGTTTGGGGGAGAACGTATTGAAGGGAAGCTTGATCCACTCATATAGTTGACTTTATAGGCCTTTATTGTGAACATATATGTTACTAACAAACTTATGTAATGAGTTTTAATTGGGGAACTACCATGGGGCCTAGGGGTGCAACTGCACCAGTGCCACCCCCCCATGGGGCTCTCCAGGGCACCAAAATGCTACAGCATGCTGTTTGGCACTGTTTGCCTCATTATTGCTAAGGAATATGGGTGGGTGGGGGGGGTAGCCCTGTGCCAGTCTTGTCCTTGGGTTTGTTGGGTTGACATTATGCATGAGTGTGACAGTTAACCAGTTACAAAGGCAAATGGAAGGACTAAGGGAGTTACAGTGGCAAGTTACAGTCCCCTTTCGGGGGAAAAATACTGGCTTTCCCCCCCCCCCCAAGTATCATTTTGATGGTTCAGTTGTAAAACACCAGTCAGCGGCAACCCAGTGGATGAACGACTTGAAGATAAAGATCAGTAGCCCACTCGCCATGGTACAAAAATTATCGGGGTGATAATTCAGAGCCACACATGGCCCGGAAATCTAGTTTCATGCGATTTTATCAGTACATGTATGGGCAACTTTGGAATATATTTGTGCCCAATTTGCAACAAAGTGCACATGTAACTGCGCCAGAATTGCATCAAGCACATTTTTTCCCTCTTGCATTTTGGAGAGATTGCACCGTCAGGCAGCAACTGAGAAAGAGGAGATGCAGCCCCTTTTCACTTCTTGCTGTTCCCATCATTCACTGTCCTTGCAATATTGCACGTGGCTCCTTATAAGCCCTCCATCTGTTGTAGTGCAGAGATGGTACCTAGTCAACCCATGTACTGGATGCCACAGGTATATGTCTTGTATCCCCCCAGCAGAACCTAGATCAGTGACTGTGCCTACGTACTAAGAACATAGAGCTTGTGCCACCAACTGGTTGCTTCCAACACAGTGCTTGGGACAGTGCAACGTTTTTGGAGCCATGAAAATAAATACGGGACGTCAAGGGACATCAAGTATCCCATTGGGTTACAAGTGCCCACTTTGTTTATAGCAGTGATCCCCAACCAGTGGCTCAGGGGCAACATGTTGCTCCCCAACCCCTTGGGTGTTGCTCTCAGTGCCCCCAAACCAGGGAGTTATTTTTGAATTCCTGACTTGGGGGCAAGTTTTGGTTGAATAAAAACAAGATTTCCTACCAAATAAAGCCCCTGTAAGCTGATAGAGTGCATAGAGGCACCTAATAGCCAATCACAGCCCTTATTTGGCACCTCCATGAACTTTTATGGTGCTTGTGTTGCTCCCCAAGTCTTTTAACAGATTGCCGGATTGCCGAGTAATTGAATGGAAGACTGGCCCTGCAAGAGCCCGTATGTAGAGTAGTGAGTGCTGTATGGCTGTCACGGCAAGCTGTCTACAAAAGATCGGGACAGGTTATTGCTTGTTTCCCTGCGCTTTCTCGCTCAGTTATGTCAGGGAGATGTAGAACCTGGCGGCAGCTGCTGACTCAACTGGATACAACTGCATACAAATGAATAAACCGACACACAGAAGAAAAAGGAGAGGCTGCCTGAATCCCCCTATGGCCCAACGAGGACCAGATGGCAAACGCATGTAGGGCACAAACCTGCACTTGTACACACAGGCCCATTAGGTGACAGTTAGCCATAGCCAGCTATCTGTCATTTAGTTTTCACTTTCACCTGATTAGAACTACTGTATATACTCGAGTATAAGCCTAGTTTTTCAGCACCCAAAATGTGCTGAAAAGGTCACCCTCGGCTTATACTCGATTCGGGTGCCATGGGTCCCTCCAGACTAGCACCCTCTGTCCTTTGTGTGCAAATTAGGCCACCTGCAACCAGACCCTCCAGTGCCCTGGCCTAGGCTCCCACTAGCAATACTTATTCCCCTTACATCCCTCCGGGACCGGGTCTGCTGCCAGTTTGCCAATGTGCAATGAGCGTGGGGTAGTACTCATATTGTTTTTGTTGACCCTCTTCTCCACTTACAGAGCTAGTTTACTGTTTTTCTTTGAAATAAATATTGAAAAACATATACCCCACTGATGCCTCAATTAATGTCATTTTATTGGTATTTATTTTGATTATTGAAACTTAGCAGTAGCTGCTGCATTTCCCGCCCTAGACTTATACTCGAGTCAATAGGTTTTTCTAGTTTTCTTAGGTTAAATTAGGTACCTCGGCTTATACTCGAGTATATACGGTAATTGTTTATTGGTTGCAGTGGGGTAGCACCTACATTAGTAAATGAGCCCTATATCCTCCAATGAGGATGGCCATACACGTTCACGTTCAGAGCCCACACACTAGTCAAAATCGTAGGAAACTTTGTTTTATCTGAAACATGTATCAGTACATCTTTCTACTGAATTATACAGAATGAAATGCTGGTACCTGTCCCTCAGAAATTCAGTTACACTTAGGTACTACATACACATAAAGGCTTGTAGCCACAATGGGCCTTTCTTGAAAACACGCCAGTGGTACCTATTCTTGGACAAACTTAAACAGGACCTAATCCTGTGAAAATGAGTTTCATACAGCCTACAGCATTCCTATTAACATTACCCAATAGGCAGGCTTCTTAGAAACAGTATCTCCCAACCCACAGCATTCTTAGGAGCAGTATCAATCAACCTAAAGCATTCCTAGGAACTTAACCAGCAGCATTCCTGGAAATATCATTATATAGTATGCAGCTATCCTAGGAACAACGTTATACATCCTACAACCATCCTAGAAACATTATCCAACCTATAGCATTCCTAGGAACTTTATTATCCAACCTATAGCATTCCTAGGAACTTTATTATCCAACCTACAGCCTTCCTGGGAACTTTATTATCCAACCTATAGCATTCCTAGGAACTTTATTATCCAACCTACAGCCTTCCTGGGAACTTTATTATCCAACCAACAGCCTTCCTAAGAACAGTATTATCCAACCTACAGCCTTCCTAAGAACAGTATTATCCAACCTACAGCCTTCCTAACAACAGTATTATCCAACCTACAGCCTTCCTAAGAACAGTATTATCCAACCTACAGCCTTCCTAAGAACAGTATTATCCAACCTACAGCCTTCCTAAGAACAGTATTATCCAACCTACAGCCTTCCTAAGAACAGTATTATCCAACCTACAGCCTTCCTAAGAACAGTATTATCCAACCTATAGCATTCCTAGGAACTTTATTATCCAACCTACAGCCTTCATAGGAACAGTATTATCCTACCTACAGCCTTCCTAGGAACAGTATTATCCATCCTATAGCATTCCAAGGAACAGTATTGTCCATCCTATAGCATTCCAAGGAACAGTATTATACATCCTATAGCATTCCAAGGAACAGTATTATCCATCCTATAGCATTTCTAGAAAGAGTATTATCCAACCTACAACCGTCATAGAAACAGTATTGACCATTCTATAGCATTCCAAGGAAAGATGTTATCAAACCTACAACCTTCCTATGAACATTTTATCCAACATATAGCATTCCTAGGAACAGAATTATCCAACTTACAGTATTGTTAGGCAGAACATGATACATCCAACAGTTGTTCTAGGAAAAATATTATCCAGCCTACAGAAATCCTTATTGTCCACCCTACAACTTTCCTTGGAACAGTATTATTCACCCTACAGCCTTCCACTGCTTTGCTTCTGTAGCAGCAAGCTCATACTCATGCTGGGCTAGGTGCGTCACATGGGTGCGCTTATTCACTCTTTGGTTCACACCAGCAGGTTCTTTTAAATTAGTTTTATTTCTGTAGGCATTAATTCTTGGACGTCAAATAAAATTGCGTAATAGGCCGGTGTTATGCAATGTATCCCAATGTGTTAAGTGGAGGCAGCATCTGTAGCACCTATTGCATCACACTTGCCCTGCACTTGTAAAGCCTGATGATTCAGCTGGAAAATGAGTGTTCTTTAGTCGGCATGCACTCTGTCCCTTTGTACAGATAGGGTTATATGGTTATACCAGAGGGAAGGGTAAAGAGTCTCAGGTAAAGGGCGAGGAGAGGCTAAATCTGCCCCCGTCCCATTGAGATAATCGGATTACTTTTCCATTTGGTGATCAACCCAAACTGTTGTCTGTTTGTTGGCTTGGTATGAACTTGTTGAAGGGGCAGTTCATACTAAGGGTTAAATGTTTCAGGCTCTTGGGGCAGCTTCGGTAAACTGGATACTTCCCAGGTATGTATGAGGCATGGTATATAGTCCGCTCTTAGTGCTTACATGGGTTTTGAGATCGAATTTGTAGACATCTTGGATTTAACTTTATACTGGGGCTTTTTTAACTCAACTGCAAGAAAGAATGTCAATTTTATGTTGAAGGTTTCCAAAAAATCCACCTTTATACCTGTGGCAATGTCTTCAGTGTTTATACCGTCCTAGGCTGCATCATGTCAGTGCTTTATAAAAAGGCTCTTCATCATGTCAAGTCCTTGGATGAAGTAGCCTTGGGGCGGGAAGGTAAGAGCCGCTTCCAGCAATTCCAGTGACCCTGAGCCGTGTGTATAATGTGACTGATCCTAGGCATCCCCACCGGAGGGTAAGCCGCAGCTGCTCCGGCCGCATTTATCTTCAGGGAACACATTCATACGGGGCGTCTCTCGTCCTGCAGCCGCCATGTGTTTATGACCTTTCCCGTGTCTCCTGTTCAACACAGAGAAGCTTGGGAGGGCAGCCTTTATATTATCTATCAGATAATAGGTTTCATGGATGAAAGCAGTGTGTTTATAAAGACATCAGCTTTTGTGAATTGGTTTCGACTTATCTGCCTCATTTTAGTCTCTTTGATGAGTTACAGGAATAAAATATATGGGGTCACGCTGACCCACCCTAAAGAGTATGATGGCCCAATTTTGGTTACTGACCCATGAGTTAAAAATCCCTGCCCTGGAACGGCCAACTGCATTTCCATCGGATCACATGTCTGTCTGTAAAAACTGCCCCTGTACAAATCACTGTCTGGGCATTCTGCCCCAAGTGCAGCCAATTTGCCTTGCCATATTGCTCTCTGTTTGGTACAGTATTTCATTTATAACATATGGATGGGTGATTAACTGTAAGCTCTTCTGCTCAATTCCATCTTTTTTTGTCATGTTTTTAGTTTAGTTGATGATTCCATGCTTTATATGTATGTATGTCCATTGTTATTAGATATAGTGCTCTTTATGTATGCAGTGCTGTACAGCAGAAAAATAAATGAATAAACAAGTAGGGAGCCATTATAGTATTATATACATAAGTACAGAGTACAATAGGGAATACATATACGTAAAAAGTACATGGGCAGCATTGGGCATGGGCAGAATTGGGCTTGGGCAGCATTGGGCATGGGCAGCATTGGGCATGGGCAGCATTGGGCATGGGCACCACTGGACTTGGGCAGCATTGGACTTGGGCAGCATTGGACTTGGGCAGCATTGGACATGGGCAGCATTGAGCAGCATTGGGCATGGGCAGCATTGGGCATGGGCAGCATTGGGCATGGGCAGCATTGGGCATGGGCACCACTGGACTTGGGCAGCATTGGACTTGGGCAGCATTGGACATGGGCAGCATTGAGCAGCATTGGGCATGGGCAGCATTGGGCATGGGCAGCATCGGGCACGGGCAGGGGCAGCATTGGGCATGGGTATCATTCTATTTTAGAAGGGGGTGATGTCAGAATAAACAAACGCTGCTCACAACTGAAATGTAATATGTATAGATAGAGAACATTTCTAACAGGACTTAAAGAGGCAAGTGGGCCAAGTACTGAGTCAGTTTCATTAGCCAATTAATGTGTTCAATTCTGGAAAGGGTGACGTTGAAGGCAACTGTGCTTAACTGGGGGTTATCTCAAAAGATCATCATAATGGTGATTGGCAGATTCAGAGAGCAACAAATAGGTTTCCCATTGGAACTCTCAGCTCAATTATACATGCCTCTGTGCTGTTTGTAAAACTCTAATTGCCCTTTAACCTGTCGTACAAAAATACAAGAGGACATTCCCTGGTGAGAACCCCCTGCCCCAGTAGGTGCAGGCACAGATTATCCTACTTAATGAATAGGTTCAGTGGGTGATTGGCAGTCACTGCTGCGCTGACACTTATTAAGGATCCATACTCTTCCTTAAATCCTATTATAGCCCATTTACATTCTCACCTGTGCCCATACGGGGGGGGGGGCTGGGTCGGAAACAAGAGCCCCAGAATGGCTCCTCACCCCTGAAATGAGCCTAAAATCACAATTATGTGCCCTACGTATATTTTGGAGTTAATAATGTCGCAGCCCCACATGCAGAGAGCTGCCATAGTGCTTTCCCTTTCCATTGTGCTGCTGGTGGGATGCTGGGAGCTTGAAAGCATTTCCATGGGCACAAACGTATTTACCCACTAATGTGCCATAAAGCCGTCTAGCTATTGGTTGGTCGGCTCTGGGGCACTTGATGTTCCGCAGCAGCTGCTGAGCTACAGGATGGGGTCGAGCACTAAAGTCAGAGGGATTCCAACTCTTGGAAGGTCCACAGCTGGTGAGACGAGAGAGAGACCCCCACTGCAGCGTTTCCCCCACTCTTCACTTCAAACACGGCTCTTCCCTATTAGATGCCACAGCTTGCCTACTGGGTGAGTGGCACTGATGGGTCTCTGCTGGCATACGTGGCGGGACTTGTAAGATGATTCGGCTCCATAAGCTAATCACTGGGCTGGGGGGTACGTGCTTGGCATTGCTGTTAGGCAACACCTGTAGGGGGGCAGCTTAAAGGAAAACTATACCCCCAGAATGAATACTTAACCAACAGTTAGTTTATATTATATTAAGTGGCCTATTAAAGAATCTGATATATATCTGTAAATATTGCCCTTTTACATCCTTTTCCTTGAGCCGCCATTTAGTGATGGGCTGTGTGCTCCCTCAGAGATCAGCTGACAGGAAGTGATGCAGCTCTAACTGTAACAGGAAGTAGTGTGGGAGTAAAAGGCAGAACTCTGCCCATTCATTGGCTGATGGGGCCTAGCATGTATGTGTGCCTTGGCTTGTTTGTGTGCACTGTGACTCCTATGATCCCAGGGGGCGGCCCTTAGTACTTAAAATGGCAGTTTTCTATTTAGGATTACCCAATGGCACATACTGCTAAAAAAGTATATTTTTATAAAAATGGTTTATTTAGATGAAGCAGGGTTTTACATGTGAGCTGATTTATGCAATATATTTTTATAGAGACCCAAATTGTTTGGGGGTATAGTTTCCCTTTAATAAACTACAGCTGCCTTTGGGTTATTGATGATCATGGGATGTGTAGTTCCATATCACCTGAGGGGGGCGTGTGTGAGCCTATTTTTGGTTGGTTTTCTCCCCTGCAGGGTTCCTGTGCCAATACATTGGCATGTTCTGTCCTGGGCCCCTTACTATTTTCTCTCTATACCTCCTCACTTGGCAAACTAATCAGTTCTTTTGGCTTTCAGTACCACCTCTATGCTGACGATACTCAGATCTATCTTTCCTCTCCTGATCTCAACCCAGAGCTTCTAACTCGCGTCTCTTCCTGCCTGTCCGCTATCTCCACTTGGATGTCCCAACGTTACCTGAAATTAAACCTCTCTAAAACTGAACTGGTTCTCTTTCCCCCATCCAACGCCCACATTGTTCCCGAGGTATCTATAACGGTTAACAATTCTACCATCACCCCATCTTCCCAGGCCCGGTGCCTCGGGGTTATCCTTGATTCTGCCCTGTCCTTCACCCCTCATATCCAATCACTTATCAAATCATGTCACTTTCACCTAAGAAATATCTCCAAAATCCGATCATTTATCACCCAAGATGCTGCCAAAATTCTTATTCACTCTCTTATAATATCTCGCCTGGACTACTGTAACTCCCTATTAATTGGCCTTCCCCTCCAAAGACTGTCCCCTCTCCAGTCCATAATGAATACTGCTGCCCGGCTCATACACCTCTCCAACCGCTCCTCCTCTGCCATGCCACTCTGCCAATCCCTGCACTGGCTTCCCCTACCATCCAGGATAAAATTCAAGCTATTGACCCTCACATTTAAAGCAGTCCATAACTCTGCCCCACCCTACATCTCTGAACTCATCTCTAGGTACCATCCAACCCGCTTGTTACGCTCCTCTACTGACCTGCTCCTCAACTCCTCTCTCATTCCCTCCTCACACGCTCGCATTCAAGACTTTGCAAGGGCTGCCCCCCTTCTCTGGAATTCGCTCCCACAAACTGTCTGACCTTCTCCCAATCTCTCTGCCTTCAAGAAATCTCTAAAAACACATTTATTTAGAGAGGCTTACCCTAATCTAGTTTAGCAATACCCTGTGCCCCACCTCTCACAACTCTGGTCATGCCCATTCCCACACCTTGTGTCTCAACCCTTTCTCCTTGTAGATTGTAAGATCTTTTGGGCAGGGCCCTCTTCACCTCTTGTATCGGTTATTGATTGCTTTATATGTTACTCTGTATGTCCAATGTATGTAACCCACTTATTGTACAGCGCTGCGGAATATGTTGGCGCTTTATAAATAAATGTTAATGTAATGTTTAGGTCCCAGCCCTCTTGCTGTGCCAGTTCTGCCCGTACATCAGGGTTAGTCACTGGCTGCTTACTGTAAACATTAAAGGGCTACAGGGAACGAGGCACATGCTGTGGCACAATGTGACCTCCATAATCTTATATAATAGTGTGCCACCCTCGGAATGGTGTATTTCACTAGCCAGGTGACTAACTGGGCAGTGGCCCTCAGAGCCAGGCAGGCAGCAGTAGGCATTGTGTATATATCTGATCTGTTGGGATTTTCACTGTCCTTTTACATCAGGTGCCAAAATATAAGCTTCTGTGAGTAGAAATGATTCATGGCGCTCAGCACAGTAAATTACAGCGTGTTTGGACTTAGTTGGCTTAAGCTGGCCATACACATTACAGTTACAGGTATAGGTTATCCAGAATGCTCGGGACCAGGGGTATTCTGGGGAAGGGGTCTTTCCATAATTTGGATCATACCTTAAGTCTACTAAAAAATCAATAAAACCCAATAGGATTGTTTAGCCCCCAATAAGGGGTAATTATATCTTAGTTGGGATCAAGTACAGGTACTGTTTTATTATTACAGAGAAAAGGGAATCATTTAACCATTAAATAAACCCAATAGGACTGTTCTGCCCCAATAAGGGGTAATTATATCTTAGTTGGGATCAAGTACAGGTACTGTTTTATTATTACAGAGAAAAGGGAATCATTTAACCATTAAATAAACCCAATAGGGCTGTTCTGCCCCCAATAAGGGGTAATTATATCTTAGTTGGGATCAAGTACAGGTACTGTTTTATTATTACAGAGAAAAGGGAATCATTTAACCATTAAATAAACCCAATAGGGCTGTTCTGCCCCAATAAGGGGTAATTATATCTTAGTTGGGATCAAGTACAGGTACTGTTTTATTATTACAGAGAAAATTGAATCATTTAACCATTAAATAAACCCAATAGGATTGTTCTGCCCCCAATAAGGGGTAATTATATCTCAGTTGGGGTCAAGTACAGGTACTGTTTTATTATTACAGAGAAAAGGGAATCATTTAACCATTAAATAAACCCAATAGGATTGTTCTGCCCCCAATAAGGGGTAATTATATCTTAGTTGGGATCAAGTACAGGTACTGTTTTATTATTACAGAGAAATTATTTGCTTACAATTAATTCTTCCTGGGGCTTCCTGGATAATGGTTTTCTGGATAAAAGATCCCATACCTGTAACTGAAGCTGAAGGAGGGGAAGGTTTTAGGGAAAGAGCTGACGCACTGATACTGGGCTCGGCTCAGTTGGCAAGTAGTCGGGCAATGGCGCTAGCCAGGTGGGGGATTGGATTCCCAGCCACCACGTGAAAACTTGCCGGGCACTCTGTGCTCATAGCTGAGAGGTTTCTGCTCCAATTGACATAGCTGATGGGGCAGGACAGTCTGGAACATGCCAGACGCTTGGCATAGCAGCCACTGGTGACCTCTCAGCAATGCGTCAGGGGCACTGTCAGTTCCCCCCAGTGTAACGGCACAAAAACAATGAGGCCCCGCACCGAGAATGTTTGTTTATCAGGTTTCACCATGATGGCTTCCAACGCAAAGGCTGCTCCGCCTGTCAATAACTCTTACAGCATTTATTTTCTTTATTATGGAACAATTTCATTGTTTCTGGAAAACTATTATTTTGTAGTTTTAAACCACAGGCCCAGAGCACACTGAGCATGTGCAAAGCCACTGGCACTCAAAAGATGACTTAACAACATCCAAGAAGGGGAGCTCCTGTGTAAAAATGTAGAGGCGTGAATAGTTATCATTATATATTAATTCCCAGCATGACCCAGGAATGTTTGTGTTATTTTGTATACAAGCTGTGTATATATACATGCGTGTGTGTATGATGCCTGGCGCTGCAATAGCACATGGTATCATCATTTCTGTGAGTCATGTGATCATGTTGTACTATAGGGTCTGGATTTTGCCTCCAACAATCACTTCGATTCACACCCAGTTGAGCAGGTTATTTAATTATAGGCCAGCAGCTGATTCTGTTTCCCTCACGTGGAATAAAGGGCTGCGGTGCAAACAGTTCCTGTTGGGCTGAGACCTCCCAGATGTGGCTCTGCGTGGTTTTTTTTTTCTTTTTGCTCTTTCAGGTTTGGAATTTTAACCATTGTGATTTTCAGTCTTCTGTCTGGTTGCTAGGGTATAATTGCCTAGCAACCAAGCAGACATCTGAAAGTCACAAGGGAAGATCAATGATTTGGACACTTTAATGACACCTGCAGTGTCTTTATGCAGGTTCAACAAAAGGACAGTTCAGTTTGCCATTCAGTCACCCATTTATAAATCCTTTTAATTTAGGCCTAGTGCCCTGACTTACCCAGTGGGTGAACTTCTGCCTTGGGTATTCCATGGAAATGGTCTTCCTTCCCAGAATTCCTTCTGCTATGCATATAAGTGAGGAGGGTATATCCTCCACCAGGAATGGAGTTACTGTTTATAGTGCAGCGCATAGAATCTTGTAATATCCCCCTGCTACAGAGGTCAGGCTTACAGGTCTGTAATTGCCTGCTTTTCTTGGTCTTCTTCACTTTTTAAATATAACATAGCTGTATATTTAGTGTTCTGCGTAAGTGATTTATTGCTATGTTATGTAAAGCATAATCATTCAAATGAATGCAGAGAAATAGGCCTGGTCTCAATACTATTAAAGGAGAACTCCACCCGACTCATGAAAACAACATTGTAAATATTATTGCTATTGAAAGCAGCCTGGCTGTATGTATTCTTTGTATGGCTCGAAGCTCAAGTCAGCTCCCCTCCTGCCACGACTTCAGTTCCCACAATGCCGTGCCTGCTAATACCCAGAACATGGGAACATGCAAGGCATTGTGGGAGCTGGAACCTTGCCTGGGGGAGCGCTGGATTGGGTTACATTGTTTCAGAATGGAAAGGGTCAGGCACATACAGATTTCTGTAGCAATTACAGTCGCACATAACCTGAAACCCATGGAAAAGCTGGAATGAATATCGAAAAGTTGCTTTTTTGCTTGTATAATGCATTTCAGTTTTTTTCTTTTTTTGGTTGTTTGGGTGGAGTTGCCCTTTATCATCTATATCACATGGCCTATCTGTGTACTGCCATTAAATGCAATTAAAGTAAACATAATGAGAGGTATTATTAGTTCTTCCTGCAGGTAAGGGCTATAATTAGCCAACAGACCTGCTGCAGCGCGGCTCAGTTCAACATAGGACACCGCTTCGTCTGTCACTGCGTGTTTCTCTCATTTCTATTGGATGGGGAGAAAGACTAAGCGCAATGTTAATGAAGAGCAAGTACCTTTAATTAATAGGGGGATTTCATTCAATTCAATTCAATTAGGCTTCTGTGCCAACTCAAGGCAACCACAGCCCTTTAGCAGGGAAGATCTGAGCCTGTGGATATGCCCCCAGTAGCCCCCCATCTTCTGTACTGCAAATGCTCTGTGCTGCTGTCACTTCCCTGAGCTTAGGGCCCCACTCACTATATACTGTATATATACACTATAAATGTCACAGTATAACCTGAGCTTAGGGACCCACTCACTATATACTGTATATATACACTATAAATGTCACAGTATAACCTGAGCTTAGGGACCCACTCACTATATACTGTATATATACACTATAAATGTCACAGTATAACCTGAGCTTAGGGACCCACTCACTATATACTGTATATATACAATATAAATGTCACAGTATAACCTGAGCTTAGGGACCCACTCACTATATACTGTATATATACACTATAAATGTCACAATATAACCTGAGCTTAGGGGCCCACTCACTATATACTGTATATATACAATATAAATGTCACAGTATAACCTGAGCTTAGGGGCCCACTCACTATATACTGTATATATACACTATAAATGTCACAATATAACCTGAGCTTAGGGGCCCACTCACTATATACTGTATATATACAATATAAATGTCACAGTATAACCTGAGCTTAGGGGCCCACTCACTATATACTGTATATATACAATATAAATGTCACAGTATAACCTGAGCTTAGGGACCCACTCACTATATACTGTATATATACACTATAAATGTCACAGTATAACCTGAGCTTAGGGGCCCACTCACTATATACTGTATATATACAATATAAATGTCACAGTATAACCTGAGCTTAGGGGCCCACTCACTATATACTGTATATATACACTATAAATGTCACAGTATAACCTGAGCTTAGGGGCCCACTCACTATATACTGTATATATACAATATAAATGTCACAGTATAACCTGAGCTTAGGGGCCCGCTCACTGTATACTGTATATATACAATATAAATGTCACAGTATAACCTGAGCTTAGGGGCCCACTCACTATATACTGTATATATACAATATAAATGTCACAGTATAACCTGAGCTTAGGGGCCCACTCACTATATACTGTATATATACAATATAAATGTCACAGTATAACCTGAGCTTAGGGGCCCACTCACTATATACCGTATATATACAATATAAATGTCACAGTATAACCTGAGCTTAGGGACCCACTCATTATATACTGTATATATACAATATAGGCTGATTAGCAATTCATGTAGATTCCCATTACATTAGACCAGTGCAGCCTTTATGACAGCTTCTATGACTTGGGATATTTAACTAATACTTAGGGCCACACTTTGGCCCTTCCTTCCCTGCTGTACAAATCAGTCACAACGTTCTCCTGCATTTACCCTGGAGACTCTGCTAACGTATTGGGACAGCCCAGGTCCAAACTCGAATTCATTATAGGCCCTGGGAGGCCCAACAGCTCCCCGCCACCAGCCCAATAAATAGTGACTGTCTCTGGCACCTTACAGTAGCCCTTCTGGCATTTGCCAGAGCCCCCAGATTGCCAGCCCGGCCCTGGGGCAACCCAATAGCCCCATGGGATTGGCACGATTTGCACAGCAGTGTCTGTATATAGGGGCACCTTCTTCTCTGCACTGGAAGCCACAACGTCGCCGTGTTTAACGTTACAAATTATGAGTGACAAGTTGGCGACTGCCGAATTAATGGCGGACAATTATTTTAATTACAGTGCGCGTTCCGACTCCAACTGCTAATGCTGAAAAAAAGTGTGTGTAATGACTGGGAAATGCGAGTGAAATTGCACAGTAACAATGACTGATATGTAGGTGGTACCTATTTTTTTTTTTGTTAAGATCTAGTTGTCATGGCAGTGCTCGGCTATGCTTTTCCCAACCAGCTGGAACTATTTTGGGACACTTGCTCCTTTGTCTTTGTAAGTTTAACATCGCGCCTGCTTAATCCCCCCAAGGCCCCGCGCCTGGCACTCTGCACATTGTACCGTGGCGGTGGGGGGGCACCAGTCGTGTCCCAGGAACATCATCTCCGGGTCTGCATCAGCGGCCTCTCTTTATGTGCCGCCGGGGAGACAGGCAGCGTTGCACAATGGAGAGGCTTCAATGCAGGATGGGACTTTAGGCGGCCGTTGCCAGGCTCGCTAAATACATTGTGCCAGTCATGTACCGGGCTAGAGGCGACCGATACAGCGCTCTGCTAAATGATGCCCAAGGTCGAGATGGACAGGTGAGCGCATGTATGATCCTCTGTGTGTGTGTTTCCCCTATGTGTGTATTTATACCATATACATGTGTATACACACGTGCCAACTCCGGGTATTGTGTTCCAATGTGCTACATTGTTGGCTTTGCATATGGCATCGTTGGGGGTATTGGCTGATGTGGGCTACAAAGGAGTATATGTGTGAGTGTATAACTACTTTATTTCTATGTATGTAATTATACATATCCACAACGACCACAGTGCCCCCCCCTTTATCTCATAACACGGAGCCCTGAAATGTCATTCTTAGCAATTGCAGGCCGGTCCTTTTGGCTGAATTGTAGTTGGTTATCAAGCATGATACAGGTGAAAATTCAGTGCTTTATGTACCTAAGGTGCATCACTGAACCTGTGGGAGCTGCCCTATGGCAGTAACAAATGGTATCAGGTGCCTTTGGATTGGACACTCACTGGGCAGGCTTTTTATTTTGGACAGCTTCTTAACTTTATCAACTTTAGTGTTTTGGCTACCTTGGCAAATAAAGGGGCCACTGTGCCCATTACTGTCTGAGTTGATTTTGCTCCCCAGGCTATATCTGTTTGAGCTTTGCACCAAGCAATGCATCTGGCCCCTTCCATGCGCTTAAGTTTTTGCCAGTCTTTAAGAAGAAGAGTGACCATGATGGAGTGTGGGCATAGAGTAAGGGTTCTTGCCCGCTGTATTGGTGTATATTCCTGCAGCACGTCACGTGCCCGCCACTGGCAGTCTGTACAATCTCAGTAGTTTGCCTTGTTCTCTTACTCTATAGATGAGTACTGATAATCCAGTGTAAATGCTATTGCAGAGACCCTTAGAGCAGGCCCGAACTGGCAATCTGCGGGTTGCGGCAAATGCCAGGGGGCTGCTGTAAGGTGCCACAGACAGTCACTATTTATTGGGCCTATAGGGTCTGTTTGGGTCTTTGTGTACAATGCCAGGGCTTATCTTCATTCCCAGTCAAGACCTGCACCGGAGGCTCTCATACATCTGCCTCCACTATCCTGCCACTGGGAGAGAGAGTTTTACACTGGTTGTGTTGGGCTTTCTGGTCTTACACATCAGATAGAACAAAAGAACTAAATATAGCAAGAAAGAAAACAAAGGAACGCAGTTTGGTTCTTTGTGCATGCCATGACTTTGAGATATTATCCAAATATCATTGAGTGACCTGGTTTCCCCCTTTAAAAGGAAATTTACCACTACACTGAAGTATCCATTGTAATAGACACATAGCTACATACCTTCGGATAGGTATACAGTTACTGAAACTTATTCCTACCCCAATCTGAGTCCAGTAATCTACTGTAACATGGTCTTCAGCCCCACAGATCCAGGGGGCCCGAGAGTAGGTGCAGGGGGCCTACAAGTTGTCCGATGCCTTAGGCAGACTGCACTCAGGCTGTTGGTGCACATTGGAACTTATTTGTATGGTAAAATAATCTGGCATGTGATAAATGATTATCCCACTGTTTGTTAAAAGTTGAACAGCATTGGTATAGGGCAGTGATCCCCAACCAGTGGCTCGGGGGCAACACATTGCTCACTAACCCCTTGGATGTTGCTTCCAGTGGCCTCAAAGTAGGTGCCCATTTTCAAATCTCTGGCTTGGAGGCAAATTCTAAAGCTTTAAAGTTTGCACCCCATTCTCCAAAATATAAGGATTTTGGAATTTACCCCAGTCCTTATATGGGGGTCAGTTATTCCTATTTTTCTTGCAGTCAAAAACATTGTATATGAGGAGGTTAATAATGTAGCATCGTACCCAAACCTTGCCCCTTTTTCCCCTGGCTGTGGGTAAAGTCTACCTCTACATTAATCTCAAACAATAAACCATTTCATTAATTTTTTTTTTAATTCATGTTTGATGAAATTGTTTTGCAAGATTCAGCAGCTATGAAACAGATGGCCTGTCACCCACACATCTCAAATTTTCTATCTAGTGACTAGTTCCGAGGGTGGCTTCTTGAAAAAATGAGTTGTGTGTGGAAGGACGTGAATGAAAGCTTGCCTTGTGCTACTCATAGCTTTCCAAATGTGCGGCTGAGCCTTGTATAGCCATAAGCCATGCCCTAAATGTTTCTATCTAGCAGAGCTTACAAACAGATACATATTCTCATTTATATTTGTATTGGTATTGCTGAGCTAAGTCCTCAACTATTATAGTTGCAGGCTTACAGTGTCTGTCTAAAGGGAGTGCTTCATCCAGATCTGTCTATCCTAGGTATTTGTCTTCCTATCTTAGGTATCTTAGTTACATAGAAAAATTGATTTTCAGGCCACGCAACGCTCAAAAGATCTAGCATCCCAGCGTAAAAGAACAGGTGGATCTCTTGAAGGCCACGTCTGGGAACGTGAAGGACATAGAAGTCGAAACGGTGGACGTGTGTATAAAATGATCATAGGGAAACTTGGAAAGGGTGTACCTGGGAATGAAGGAAAACTTAAGATGGTGCACTTGTGTTAGAGAAGGGCATAGGAGAATTTGAAAGGGTACATATGGGTATGAAAAAGAAACTGGGAAAGTTAGAGGAGTGCAGGTACAGAAACAACATGGGAGAACATGGGAGGTCACACCTGGGAAAGTACAAAATGATCATAGGATAACTTGAAAGGGTGCATTTGGCTATGTGCAGGACATAGTAAAGTTAAGGTAGTGCATTGTTTACAAAAAGAACATAGAATCACTTGGAATGGTGCATTTGACTATGTGAAGGGCATAGCAGGAGTTAAGATGGTGCTCTTGTTTGCAAAAAGATGATAGGAGGACTTGGAAATGTGCACCTTGCTATGTGAAGAACATAGTAATAGTTAGGATGGTGCACTTGTCTACAAAAAGATGATAGGAGGGCTTGGAAGGGTGCATTTGGCTATGTGCCAGACATAGTAGAAGTTAAGATGGGGGTGCATGTTTACAGAAAGGACAATGGCTGTCTTTGGAGGGTGCACCTGGGTGTTGGAAGGCCATAGCAGAAGATATGAGGGAGCCCCTGTGCATTTAAAGGATATTCAAGAACGTTAAAGGGAACAAGATTTACAAAGGTTGAGAGGGCTCAGAGGTGGGCAACCTTATTACTTGATTCAAATATTGATGACTATGCCATCCCTAAGACTGATTCTCTGGAGGTGACATCTTCTTTCAGCATGCAGGATCTTCACATTGGGAAGCCACTTACAGTTTAAGACAGCAGTACATTGGAGGTTATGTGATGAGCTTTCCCTTTACTCTGATTAGAAGTAAGCTGTAGAAAGGGTACAGCACTCTTTGTTCCAACAAAACGCCTGACATATATGGTAGCAGGTAGTGCAGTGTGATACAATATATAAATAATAATAATATAATACAATGCATTGTGGTAGAACAGGTTAAACCTAATGGACTGTCGTCTTTTTAACCCATGGCAGCTCAGTAGTGTTACGTCACACTGTTTGCCTATAATAACTGATAAGTAGGCTAATCTTCAACTTTGAGCTCCATGGCCTTGAATTGCTGAGCTGAATAATGTTTCATTTTTATCCAGAGTGTTCCAAGCCAGTAAATCAATGCCAGTAATGCAGGAGATATCGGTGTTACACGTCTTTTGTGCCATATTCACACTCCAGTGCCCAACCAGAATACCTGGAGTAACTGGTCTCCCAACTTCCCAAATAATCAGTGCTGTGACGTTGGCGTGCCAATTTCACCTCCCTGTACCCTACGTTGCTCATATCACTTCACTCTCTGCCAGTGATTGCAACTTTGTCTGTCTGTACTTCTCCAAGTCACTCCATCTGCAACACTGGGCTGCCGCTGGTCTCCACAATGGCTCCCTGTGAGGACTAAATAAGATGACTCTTTGGGAGGCTACTCAATCAGAAAGGCTTCTAGCCGGTAGGTGGCATTATTTATTGTATGTACAACTATCCCATAATGTATAAGTGATTTTTTCCTTGAAATTTTCCCTGCCCCTTGCAGGGAAATCAATGAGAAATGTGTCCTTTGCACCCGTGTTAAATGGCCAGGCTGGACTGGCATGTTGGTGCTTGTTGCAACTTGCCAACTAGCATGTATGGGCAGGACTAGAACTAGGGGTAAGCAGAAGGGGCAAGTGCCCACAGTTTGGGGGGGGGGTACCAGGACCTTTGGCACATACCACTGTGGGTTTTGCAGAAGCAGTGCATAGTGGAGTGGATGTAGGCAGGTAAGTGAGTGTTTGGGGAGGAGGGGGCAATGTTCTGTGCAAGTACCTTTCTGAATAGGGTCAATACACCCTCAAATTTGCACCCAAACTAGGTTTGTACTTGCACTTGCATTCCTAGGTGAGACACCCCCAGGCACAGCAAGTGCAAGAATGGCGCATTGTGGTGTAAGCAGGGGTTAAAGAGTAGTAATTGCCGCTCCTGAGCGCCCAGTAGCCGTTGCCAAGTTCATAATGGGAAGCACATGGTTCTATATAATAGCTGTCCCTTAATGGAGATACCATTTTGATTTTATGGCCGCTCTGCTTGTTGTGGCTGATGCAGAAGGAATCTCTAATAATAAAATGCCCTTCCGCGTCTGATCCCAGCGAGCAAAACAAATCTATAGCGGGTTGCTTAGCAATGCCGAGACCTCTCACATAAAGAGGCTGTTAAACAATGGAGTGGGCTTATAGAAACAAACCCACTGATTCCCCTGGCTACCAGGGCCTGTTATTTCCATTCCTTTTGGAAGGAACCACACACAGAACAGGAGAGACATCAGCTGCATTGGTTTATTTAAAAATAACTGAAACCACAGAATATTTGTTATGGATGTATAGCTGAGACTTGCTGAGAACGGCATTTTCTTTCATTAGACAAATGTTTACTTCCCCTTTAAGGATATGAATAAGGCTGTTTGGAGTGGGAGCAGCTGAGTAGTGGGTTACGGGTACATTTCATGTTTGGTCGGAAGCCTCAGCACAGAATGTGAATGTGGGATAAGGAGCCGGAGAGGCAGCCAAGTGCTGTGGGTTTGGTGCTTACTCAGGATATGGCAGAACGGCTTCACATTTTCCTTTATATTTATACAGCGTTCACTTCATGGCTTGAATTCACGTGCTATTATTTCCCTGTGTAACGCAATACCCTCCCCCCATCAGGCGTAGGATTATTGTGCTACATTATTTGCCCAAACGACAGACTGATGCCTGGGGGTGCTCCATCCTTCTGTCTATAGAGTTACATATGTATAAATATGGCTGCTTTCTCATAAATCATCCTGGGGGTTCATTATTGTTTCCCCCCCAACAGCCGTTTGTCAGCAGTACATCTGCCTGACTCACTAACTCACATAGCTGCCCACTTACCTGTATGCAATTGGGCTTCCATAGGATAATGGAATGGGTGGCTTTTAGCATTTTTACCCCCTAGCGTCATCGCTCTGTATTGGACAGGAGCAAAATGCTAAAAAATGGGCCCCCTTTCAAAGTGAATAGGAGTCACCCCCCAAGCCTGCCTGGTAGATATTGCCTGAAGCATTAGGGTCCCACAGTATTAAGCCATACGCTCCTGTTACTGGGCAGGACTGGGGGGCATAGCGGCTATTCCCTTTCACCTCTCTGGCTCAGGATTCCATGGGGACTCCCCAGATAGCATATCTTTTGTTAAACTACAATTCCCAGCATCCCACCAAGGTAGGCTCATATTGAAGTATGGATTTCCCATCCGGTAATATTTATAGAATGAGTCAGTAGGGTTTTCCCTCTTCAAGCAGGAAAGGCGGATATGGGGTATATTACACTAATAATATTCCTTAGCCTTGTGTTTATAACGGAGATCCAATCAGTTGGAATCACAGTGGGAAAGCAGCCCGTGGCTACGTGACAATCCGTGATTAGTAACCAATGCTGGCAGGTATGCATTTTAGCTTGTGTCGATGGGAAAAAAAAAAAAAAAAAACAGTTACCATGACAACTGTCTTCTAAAATGATGTGTAGGTGAACACGGAGTTAAAGAACACATTCAGGGAAAATTAACTCACGCACGACAAGCACTGTAGCTAAAGGGGGGGCCGTGGAACTCCTTTTTGTTACAGCGTGCAGGAAATAGAGACTGTGCGCCTCCGGGGCAGTAAAACCCTTGGCTGGAAGGGATGGGAGATCTCTAGGAGAAGCACAGGACCCCAGGAGATCAGCACTGCCTCCGATTATGTAAGTTTTGCTTCCCCTTTGTGCCGAATGAATGAAATCACACACTGGGCTGCGTATTCGCTACCAGCCGGTGAATCCACTGTACGGAAGCGAAAGGAACGGCCCCCGGGGGTGTAAGGTTGGTCAGAGAGAAAAGGGACCCCCCCCTGCATGTACCCTGCCCATTGTACATACGGTATTCATGTATGTTGTTTTAACTGCCTGCACCCCTTCTGTTCCCTACTGGCGGGTTACAAAGGAGACACTCCCTTTACTGCTCGTTATATCTGCCTAATTGCTTAATATTGTCATACAGTGATATTGGAAGCACCTTGGGATCCGACACAGCATCCGTTCCTCCCTTTTGGCACCTTTACTGTATTGCCATTCCCCATTGCAATCATTGTTTGGCTTTGTGTCTGCACCATTGAAGTAGACAGTAGCAGAATAGATCTGCAGCCAATCAAAAGACTAGAATTTTCACAGAGACAGAGCATGTAACCAATCAGAGCATTCGCTTGCAAACAACTCAAATGATAGCACAGGCAACTCCAATATACAAACATATCTTATAGCTCCTCTGTATAATATAACTCAGCTTAGTCTAGAGATATATTGATGGATCCAAAACCCATAGAAACTACACTCCTGGCGTGGGGTCTAATTGGTGTCTTTTTAGTTTAATGAGTGTTATTTGGAGACAATTTGCCATTGATCTTCAATTTGTTATTATTTGCAGTTACTGCACGATTTAGCTTTTGTTCAGCAGCTCTCCAGTTTGGAATTTTAGCAGCTATCTGGTTGCTAGGGTACAGTTTAGCCCAGCAACCAGGCAGTGGGTTGAAAGAGAAGCAGAGGAAAAAGCTAAGTAATAATAAGCAGCAGTAGAAATACACTGGTAGCCCCACAGAGTAATAGGTTATTTTCTGCTGGGGTCAGTGACCCCCATTTGAAGTTTGGATGCACTGAATCCAGAATGTTAGGCTCCAGGGGAACACCAATCCTTTGCCAAAGATTAGGACAAACCCTAAATTAGGAAAAGACAGGGTTAAAGAGAACTGCTTGCAATTAAAAGTTTTTTTTAATTAAAACAGAATCTGGATTCTGTACGGCCGGAGGCATGGATTCGGCTGAATCTGAAAAAAGGCTGAATCTTGGCCGAAACCTGAAGCGAATCCTGGATTTGGCGCATCCCTAGTCAGAGGAGCAGCGCAAATAATTGAAAAACTATAACTAATTTAAAAAAAATGAAATCCAGTTGAAAAGTTGCCAAGAATAGGTCATTCTATAACGTTATCCTAAAGGTGAACCACCCCTTTAAAAGCAGAGCCCCTCCTGTTAGTGGTCATTAATGTAATCAGCCCCTCTAGTGAGATCATCATGATGTCACTACTCATTGTGATGTCATCTAAGCAGTTATGAACATTCCCACACCTTGTGTCTCAACCCTTTTTCCTTGTAGATTGTAAGCTCTTTTGGGCAGGGCTCTCTTCACCTCTTATATCGGTTATTGATTGCTTTATATGTTACTCTGTATGTCCAATGTATGTAACCCACTTATTGTACAGCGCTGCGGGATATGTTGGCGCTTTATAAATAAATGTTACTAATAATAATAATAGATTCATAAAGATTGTAAGCTCTTTTGGGCAGGGCTCTCTTCACCTCTTGTATCGGTTACTGATTGCTTTATATGTTACTCTGTATGTCCAATGTATGTAACCCACTTATTGTACAGCGCTGCGGAATATGTTGGCGCTTTATAAATAAATGTTAATAATAATAATAGATTCATAAAGATTGTAAGCTCTTTTGGGCAGGGCTCTCTTCACCTCTTGTATCGGTTACTGATTGCTTTATATGTTACTCTGTATGTCCAATGTATGAAACCCACTTATTGTACAGCGCTGCGGGATATGTTGGCGCTTTATAAATAAATGTTAATAATAATAATAATAATAATAATATGAACGACACGGTCACATGAGGAGGGAAAATGCCAAGTTTGATGGAAAAATGTGTTTTATGGCATTTCCTCGCTGCACCGGGCATCACTGGGTTCCAGCTCCGGTTACAAATATCCGTTCCACGCTGAGGAATCTCAATATGTGCCTCCATGTCTTGGAGCCAGCCCAGCGGGATTCTTGTACAGTAGCCCACGGTTAGCCAGTCACACATGGAGCGAGGGAAATACCGCAGGCATTCACACGTGTCCATTAACATCCAGCAAGAGGCATGCAAGCCACAGCAGCCACAGCCGTACCCCGGGCACGTACCGCCCGTAACCACAGGAATACATGTTCTCTATCAGTTCCAGCCCCTCCTCCTCACTATTGTAGCATTATGGTTAGCTGGGGGGTATTTATTCACAGATGCACCATCTCTGTGTGCCCATAGTGGAGTAATCCCCCTACAGGGTTTGTGGTACATGAATGGATGCAATCTGAGCCCCTCACCTGAGAAAAGAAAATGCCCTGAGGGGGGGCAGTTATGTAATGGGAGTATTGCTTTCCATTTCGCTCATTTAATCATTAATGAGCTGCAAGGCACACCTTGGGTTAATGTGTATAGAAAGGTGATTTGGGGAGGGCGCTGTGCCACACAGGGGTCTGTACGGGGGGCAATCAATGAGCCGGGAATAGATCCAGGGATACAATAGGGATCTCACGTTGCTTCCGGGAAGGCAGGATCAGCAGAATCCCAGCATGTCATTTCCTTCCAGTGACAGCCGCTCTCACCGACACGGGGAGGAACCTTGCAGGGTTAGTAAGGGCTTCTGGTAAGCAGCGTATCCCTCTGTATTCCTTCCTAGCCCCCACCTGTGCCCCTCTCACTGCCCCTGTCCTGCCGGGAATCTGAAAATCCCCCCCTCCATTAATCCATTAGGTGAATTGTTTCCTGGAAAGTGACACAAAGAAGCTCTTACTCAGCCTTGTAGGGAGACATGCCCGCAGCTACGTAGGGAGTTCTGGCTTAGGGAGAATATTACATGACTTTTTGCTAGAAACCTTCCCATTATTGTGTGTGCCACCAAAATGCCTGTCATTTATATGGGACTTGAAATTGTATTGTCTAAATACATATTGCTCCCTGCTGTATTCCGGGGGTTTTAATTACAGTTCTGTACAAATGCTAGGTCTACTATCCCACAGCCCCAGTCCCTTCCCAGAGGCTATTATCCCACTGCTACTATAGGCACCATCTCTCCCTACTATATCTGCTATCCCACAGCCCCAGTCCCTTCCCAGAGGCTATTATCCCCCACTGCTACTATAGGCACCATCTCTCCCTACTATACCTGCTATCCCACAGCCCCAGTCCCTTCCCAGAGGCTATTATCCCCCACTGCTACTATAGGCACCATCTCTCCCTACTATACCTGCTATCCCACAGCCCCAGTCCCTTCCCAGAGGCTATTATCCCCCCACTGCTACTATAGGCACCATCTCTCCCTACTATATCTGCTATCCCACAGCCCCAGTCCCTTCCCAGAGGCTATTATCCCCCCCACTGCTACTATAGGCACCATCTCTCCCTACTATACCTGCTATCCCACAGCCCCAGTCCCTCCCCAGAGGCTATTATCCCCCCACTGCTACTATAGGCACCATCTCTCCCTACTATACCTGCTATCCTACAGCCCCAGTCCCTCCCCAGAGGCTATTATCCCCCACTGCTACTATAGGCACCATCTCTCCCTACTATACCTGCTATCCCACAGCCCCAGTCCCTTCCCAGAGGCTATTATCCCCCACTGCTACTATAGGCACCATCTCTCCCTACTATACCTGCTATCCCACAGCCCCAGTCCCTTCCCAGAGGCTATTATCCCCCCACTGCTACTATAGGCACCATCTCTCCCTACTATACCTGCTATCCCACAGCCCCAGTCTTTTCCCAGAGGCTATTATCCCCCCACTGCTACTATAGGCACCATCTCTCCCTACTATACCTGCTATCCCACAGCCACAGTCCCTTCCCAGAGGCTATTATCCCCCCACTGCTACTATAGGCACCATCTCTCCCTACTATACCTGCTATCCCACAGCCCCAGTCCCTTCCCATAGGCTATTATCCCCCCACTGCTACTATAGGCACCATCTCTCCCTACTATACCTGCTATCCCACAGCCCCAGTCCCTTCCCAGAGGCTATTATCCCCCCACTGCTACTATAGGCACCATCTCTCCCTACTATACCTGCTATCCCACAGCCCCAGTCCCTTCCCAGAGGCTATTATCCCACTGCTACTATAGGCACCATCTCTCCCTACTATACCTGCTATCCCACAGCCACAGTCCCTTTCAGTGTCAGAAAAGTGATTACTATGCCTCTTAGTCTGTTACTGAGCTGTCTTTTTTTTCAGGAGTCGGAACCAGCAGTACAGAGAATTTAAATAGCCAGGGGCACACTGTTTTCAAAAGCAGTTTAATTTACAAATGCGGGCACCCTTTTGGCACAACATAACTGATGCAGGGTACCTGTAGTTGCTGGTTATGAGGTGGCAGTAGCGCCAGGGATCCCATACATTAATAGGCATAGCTGCGCCAAGCAACTATAGGGTGCAAGTTCTTTTACTGAAAGTGATTTTACACTAAGCTAACTGCTTGGAGACCCAAATTAACCCTGTTATTCTTAAAACTGCTATACGACATTCTTTACTTTCCAAGCAATAAGCCTTCCTATAGTATGATTATATATATCATTAATGCGTGGGAGTGCTTGGGCATTAATGAGCAGAGGCCATGGAACTTAAAAAATAAAAATAATTTACATAGGGTCAGTAAAATGTCTGTTAAAAGGGGGTGATTGAGGAAGAATGTTGTAGAAGATACTAGTTCCAGGGTTAGACTTGCATTGTTATGTTTCTATAGATGCACAAAGGCTGCCTGAGTTCTACCCGCCCCCCCGGTCACTCCCTGCCACCTTGTGTTGATCCATCTGTCACCTAAACCATATCTGGGCTAGTCCCAGGAGCAGTGGGCCCCATTCTCTAACTCATTCTGTGTGCAGAGCTTGGTAAGAATAATCAGCGCATTATAATTGTGTTCTGCTTCTGTTTAGCCTTTCCATTGTCAAGTCTACTGGGAATGGCCAAGCAGATGGAGGGCAGGGATTTGTTAGGATTCATTATCAGCCTCGGACAAAGGTTAAATTCAACTCTGAAATCCCCCACTTGTGGCTGAATACACACAGATTAACCTGCCGGGCAAATGGACTGTTCCACAGGGCTCATTATTAGTGGGGGGGGGGGGGCAGGTCTTATTTATTTCTCTCTCTCACCCTTTCCCATCTACCGTGTCACTTGGCACATTCACGGAAAGGCATGTAGCCAGAAATAACTCTTGACTTGTTCTGACATCAGTGGCCAGCTGCACATCCAATACTCTATCCCCGGCAAATAAACAGGTCATTTCGCAAACCCTGTGAAAGTAAAATGTCCTCTGGAATTAACCCCCCGAGCGTTCCCGCTTGTGTGCGGTGATTGCCACCAACAGATGTGCGCTTAATAGGAGTCACTTGGCTGATGGAGAGGTGCCAGCCTTCTTATGTAAAACATGGCATGGGCCTTGAGTGATGAGGGGGTTATGTCAGCATTACGCCCACAATTAGAATTTGCGTCGTTAGATTACAGGAAGCATGCTAATTATTTCATTGGATGGCACTTAACTGGGAAAAGTCCATCACAAATGTTGAGGCTTTTAGGTCCCCTCGTAGGTTCTCAAGTAGGGATTCACCAAACTCTAGTTTTTGGATTGGGTGGTCATAACCCAAATCCAGTTCAGATTTCAGTTGGCTGAATCCATATCCTTTAAAATGTGCTGATTAATCCAATCTCAAACTGAATTCTGGATTTGGTGCTTCCTTTTCTCAACACCAGTTTTAGCTTGTCGGCAGAGTGGTTCCCACCTAGGACACCAGAGGACCAGATGTTCATCACTTCTTCTGGGCATATTTGTGTTTATACATATATTTGGATGAAAGCTGCCATATTTTCTTGTATTAATTCCATATGAAAGCGCCTCCAGACTGAGTATATAGCTTATTGGCCCACAGATGGGGCCTTCCTGGAAGCCTGCCTGACATTGGCCCTCATCCTGATCTCATCATTGACCCAGGGGCCCAACCTTTGGACTGTCCTGATTTGGCCCAGCTTGTTGGTGGCTATATTGGGTAAAGACCCAGTAGGAGAGGTAGGGGTAGGGTTTAGTTAAATCAAAGCCCAACCTACAGTTTGGGAACCCGTGTTCTGTGGCTTTAAAGGTTCTCATTTGCCTACCTGGGCCAGAATATAACAGTATCTACTGACTTTTGTTAACATTATTGTTTCAGATGGGGCAGTTGTGCTGGCAATAAGTTGCACTTCATTGTATATCACTTAGGCATACTATATATCAGATTTCATAGGCTGTCCTTTTGATCCAAATAAATGACTTTTTGAATTTCATTATTTTTCATCACCATTGTTTTCATTAGGTGACCTCTGCAGTTCAGCTGCTTAGTTTATAAATAAGTGTTACCCTTAGACTGGGGGCATATTGCAAACCATCTGTTATATACTATTATACGAGTGGCCTTGTACTATTATAAGAGAGGCCTTGTACTATTATACGAGTGGCCTTGTACTATTATAAGAGAGGCCTTGTACTATTATACGAGTGGCCTTGTACTATTATACGAGTGGCCTTGTACTATTATACGAGTGGCCTTGTACTATTATAAGAGTGGCCTTGTTGTCTGCTGACCACAGTGGCTCGGCACTGGCAGGCTGATAAGCCTGTAGGACCCGCTATGCCCGTATGGCACAATCGGCACGGATCCGGTCTGCTTCTTCTTTGCAGTCACTCCTGTCAGGTCTCACATCTATCAGTGCACCTAAAGTTCAGATTCAGCCCAATCATCCATTATGGATTGGGGATGAATGTCACTCTAAGGTTAAGATAAAGCTCTTTGTGTGCACTTCTCCATGGTTATAAATAACTAATGTGTGATCTGGAGGTTTTAAAGTGGCCTTCTCTTCCTTGTACCTGTGGGAGGGGGGTGGGGAGCAGTTGCCATGTTTTTCCTTACCAAGATATTGCTAGAAGGTTGCGCCTTATCATAAAGAACATCATGTAAAGTAATGCTGACTTTCAAACACAATGAAATGGCACCTCCAGTGGGCATTAACTTAAGAAAAATGGTGGCACACGTTTGGCTCTGTTGAGCACACACTATTGAATAAAACATGTCAGACATGGTAGTACCCTTGTGGTGGTATGTTTGAGTAAGGTCTTCCTTACTGCTTGTCCATTACTACATCAGGGTCCATTGGGAGACAGTTCTTCATCAACTCATCAGATGAACTAGTAGAACGTTATTTTGCTCTCTATGAATATTGCCAAACTGTACACTATCCACATTGGCCCATGGGTGGTCACTGTTCCTTCCAGTGAATATTTCTGGCGTCAATGGTGTTTCTAGACATTATGGTTCTTGGAAAACACCTAAGAGAAGGGAAACAAAATGGGAGTTCCAAAAATCTGTAATTACAGATTTTTGTTGCCTGTTTAAGAAAAAAACAATGAGGAAACCTCCATATAAAGAGTTTTGTTCCAGGTAGTGCCATAATGAGTCAGAAATGAGTTCCTTTATGATTGACTGGTGAATAATAATCTCATGGTGGTGCATGATGGTGGGTCCAGTGGTCTCCTAACGTGTCCAGGAGTAATGGAACCCTTGAGAACATTTGCTTTAATATGTATTGTATGTGTTGTGCGTGGGAAAGTGTATGTACAGTGTATATATAAGATATGATGGTTGCAGTGAGACAGTGTGTGACAGATAGAGGGATTCCATGCCACAGAAATGCTAAGACGTGTCTGACCGCGCGCACCACACATTCTTCCACCTCCTGCTTTACTTTATAGCTCAGCACAAAGGTTCAGAGATATCTCCAAGCAAAAGTGTCAGGCGTGTGTAATGTGATGGTTGGTGCATGTTACCAATTCCGTGATCTAAACATCAGCAGTCACAATTCATTTGTCTGTCTCTGTGTGCCGCCTTCTGTACTCCCCTCTGCTCGTCCTTCCAACATCCCCTCCATACTCCATCAGTTATTGATTGCTTTATATGTTACTCTGTATGTCCAATGTATGGAACCCACTTATTGTACAGCGCTGCGGGATATGTTGGCACTTTATAAATAAATGTTAATAATAATAATAGATTCATATAGATTGTAAGCTCTTTTGGGCAGGGCTCTCTTCACCTCTTGTATCGGTTATTGATTGCTTTATATGTTACTCTGTATGTCCAATGTATGTAACCCACTTATTGTACAGCGCTGCGGGATATGTTGGCGCTATATAAATAAATGTTAATAATAAAGGGGAACTATACCAATTCTATACAATTCCATATCAGGCATATCATAATCTAACAAACAGCTCTAACTCTTATTATTCTGATTAAAGTTAAACACTGGCTTCCAAACCAATATGTGTTAAAGAACCCCTAATATCCCTATCACTGTAACCTGTTCCTTCAAAAAGCAGGAATAAATACCATTTTTATATGCCGAAATCCAGCTGTTAAACTGTTCTTCTCTTTCTGCATCATTTGAAATCCTGGCAGGGGAGGAGGGACTAAAACACTGATGTTACAAACTTCTCCACAGCTTACAGACAGCATGCAGGAACTACATAACCCACAATGCATTGCACTGGGATGTTCCTTTCTTTATTGACATCACGTGTGCAGCAGGGGATTGTGGGATTGGGAGGAGGCAGGCTGAGGACAGGCGACTACTGTTACATTTTATTTGAGTCACAAAGTAGCCAGCCAGATCAGCAGGGGAACAGGGGGCGGGGCTTAGGGAACTGTTCCAAACAATATTATTACATTAAATATCATGAAAAGGCGGCATATTTCTTAACTGATATAATTGTATATTGTAAAGTTGTATGAAATGTATGTTTACTTTTCAAAAAGCTTAAGTTCTAGTGTTTGGGTGGAGTTTCCCTTTAAGTTTATTGAACAAGACAAGTCACTGAGAAGGGCCAAGATTTTTGGAAGACACTATTGAAGCTTTGACTCGAGGCCTTGTTGCCTCCGCAGGGATGTCACGCCCCCTTTCCTGCGATTGGCAGTTTTCATTAGATACCAGCAGATTGATAACAAATCAAAGTGAGACAGCTAAAAAGGCACAAGCCAAGTGTCCATTCAAACGATTTTGTGGGGAGTGTTATACTTGGGCCCAGTTGGTGGCCCTTTAGGGCAGTGACACTCCAAGCACCTTTGATCTGTAAGAATGGAGATCGGTGCCCATAAAATACTCGCTGTAACTGTGGGGAAATGTGGGTGAAGGCAATTCTTCTGCTTCCAGATTCCCATTGTACATTCAGTTGTATTGGATTCCATGCTAATATCATTGCTAAATCCCACTGGTACCGACAATCCAACTGGAAACTCTTCTTCTAAATGTTTATAATCGCTCATCCCAGTTCTTTCTTTTTATTTGCAGACAAGAGATGATTTTTTGGGCCAAGTTGATGTTCCGCTGAATCACTTACCGGTAACGTATCCCACGTGGCACCTTTTTGAGCTCTTTATCTCTTGCATAGCACAAAGCAGTATTTACCAATTGCTTGCGTGCCCTGAGTGAACTAACAGGGGAGTTATTATGTAGCAGACTCATTCTAGGAAAGCATGCAGTGTGCTTCAATTTTAAAATTGCTGTATTTTATTATACTTCTCTATAAAGTAGAACTAAAACCCCCAACAGGTTGCCATAGTCAGTGGCCGTGGGAAACAGACTGACCATAAGGCTACGTTTATTTATTTCTCATTTTTCAGACAAGATCGTCCATCTCCCTGGCCAATATGCAATTATCTGCTGTCACTGGGAGTGAGTTACTAACATAGCTGCTAAATGCCACCCAGGCATTGCTGACAGTTAACTAGTTCAATGGTGATCTATATTGGCTTAGCTGTACAATGATTTCTCCACCTATAATGAACTCTTCAATAGTGATTGGCTAGAAGGGCAGCCAATAGAGGCCCACTGGTTTTAATTCTCTTAATGCTAGGGATGCACCAAACCCATTTTTGGGTTTGGCCGAACCCTCCCTGAAGGATTCGGCCGAATCCTAATTCACATATGCTGAACTTTCACCTGGTAGAATTTATCCGCTGAATGGCACCCACCGTTGCATTATGTGATTTTTGCCCTGATATTGCCCTGGGGAGACCATTTTTCTGAATAATGATCCTGAGTATAAGGGGGTATGAAGCCCAATGCAATATTATGTGTCCCTTTAACAGCCGGTGGAATCCGCGTAATCCAAACGTGGACTGAAGTGTCTCTTGGCTTATCAGGTTTCTGTGTAGCTGAACGAGGGTTAAATAATTGCCTTTGCTGTTCACTCCCAAGAACAATACTTCAATTTCACTGAAAGTTGAGGTTAAAAATTAACTGTTCTCCTTAACAGACAGAAGATCCAACAATGGAAAGGCCATACACATTCAAAGACTTCTTACTCAGACCAAGAAGGTATTGCCAGAACATGGCTTTCATTTGTCTTTCTAATTGTTATTAATGAAAACCGGATATGTGAACATGTGATTTCTCTTAAAGCCACAAATCCCGGGTTAAGGGTTTCTTGAGACTGAAGATGGCCTACTTGCCAAAGAATGGAATGCAGGAAGAGGAGAATAATGAGCAAAGAGAAGAATCCGAGGTGAGGGTCAGGCTTTTGCTAATGCTCCGTCTCTCCTCACATTGTGTAGCAAGTTTTTGCTCTCATAGTTTGTTTTTGGAAATCTGAGAATAGACATGGGTAAGGGCGCGAGCTTTAACACAAATGCTGTGCTAGCTTAATTGCCCATTTACACCCACATAGAGGCCAAATCACATTTAAGCTGCCATTCATGGTAAGGGTTGCTTCTTCAACCCAGGTCACTGTACAAGCAGATATATGTCTGATTTATCATTCAGAGCTGTAGGCCAAATGGTCTTGATATGAACATTGTTCAGACGGCCTGCAAAGTGGGCTTGCCATGGATCACATATGGAATGTGGCCAATTGCAAATCAATTCTTCGTGGCACTTGATTGAAGTCGTAACTAGCCCAAGCAGGTAGCAAAAGGGAAAGAGGGTGAGTGTGGTCCTGTTCATAGGCCAGTCTTCTGCCTGTTTGTCAGATGAGGCTCAATTAGCAGACAGCATCTGCCCATGTGTGCCTGCTTTTAGACATACACTTTGAACTGCTGAGGTAGTGCCCTTTTAATATTGACAAAATTAAATGATTTCACTAATTAGGGCAAAATTAGATGTTCGCAAATGACCAAATTGTCCAACCAAGGGCAGCCATAGGGATCCTATATGTATTTGCCCCTTTTAGGCAGTGATCCCCAGTGGCTCGGGGGCAACATGTTGCTCACCAACCCCTTGGATGTTGCTCCCAGTGGCCTCACAGTAGGTGCCATTATTACATTTCTGGCTTGGAGACAAGTTTTGGAAGCCCAGAGACACAGTTTTACTCCAAGCAGAGCCTCCTGCAGGCCACATGGGGCTACCAAATAGCCAATCACAGCCCTTATTTAACATCCTCAAGGAATGTTTTCATGATGTGTGGCTCCCCAACACTTTTTAGTTTGGTGTCTTTTTCTGTAGAATTACATTGTAATATAGTAATGTAGTCCACCGAGTTTAACCTTTTTGCCGGAATGAAACCTGCTTATCTGCTAGTCGATCCATAGCACTGATTTGGCATATAATATTGACCATTCATGGATCAGTAGTAAATGCCTACTTGGCCACTCCTGAACACCAAACAACGTCAGCCTTATTTATTGATCAGGGTTGATCACATATCAACCTAGAACACTGGAAAATCCAGGTGGGTGAGGTCCGCATCAGGCTGGGCATCTGGTCCTCCTTCAGCAGAACTGCACAGAGTCCATGTGTTATCCAGCCATTAGACTCGAAACCAGATCATCAGGTCACTCTAGTTTAGCCCAGATAGGTGAGCTAACTGGGCAAAAATCCGCTTATTTGGCACTTGATCACTTGATTGGATCTTTCAATGTATGGGCAGCATTAGGGGGGCCAGGCTAATACCCACTACTTCTCTCTTTCTCTGTCTCCCCACCCACACACATATACTTTCATGTCTTACATTTCTCAGTTTACTAAGAACTAAACAGGCAGAGGCCAGTTGAGCATATCAGACATCTTCCATGGGCTTAAAATAAATAAATGTGTCTTCGTTTTTATATACACATCTATATAATATATGCATTGAGCGTTGTAAAGACGCTTGATTTGTGCCCCCCCCTGTGTTCTGCAGACAGGGGGACTTTTACTGCACAATATTACTGTACAGCACTTCATTTCACCTGGGAGCAGTAGTCAGAAGCCCCAGTATTCCCCTACTGACACCACCAAAGGCATTCATGACCATACATAGTAATGCCAATGGTTTACGCCAGCTTTTAAGACAAACCATTAGCTATATTGTTATATCTTATTCATTCCAGCAGGCCTGGGATGTGGTGGACTCCAATGATTCAAGCTCTCCACATCAGCAAGAGCTCCCAGCTCCACCTATGCCGCCGGGATGGGAAGAAAAAGTGGACAACCTTGGGCGGACATATTACGTCAACCATAATAACAAGACCACTCAGTGGCAAAGGCCAAGCCTCGTGTAAGTACTGCTGTGTGAATGAGGATCAGCATTCGTGATATATAATTGTACAACACTGCAGAATATGTTGGTGCTTTATTAATATACGTAAATGAGGCCAATACTTGATAATAATGTTTTTTTTTCTACTTTTCCAATTTAATACATTGCTCAGGTAAAGAATGTAGGGGTCATTTATTTTTGGGGAGGGCTTTTATAGCACACCCTGTTAAGGTGGCCATACACGGGCAGATTTAGGCTGCCAATTCGGCTCCTTCAGACCGATTCAGCAGTTTATCTGCCCGACTGATATCTGACCTAAAATTGGGCAAATGTCAATCGGGCAGGTTTGATTTTTTTGTTGGATCGGGGGGCAGCATCGGCTCATTTACGCGGCCCTCACTCGGATGGGTCCCATTCCTGTCATTGTAATTTGATTACACAGCCTACAAGGGCTAAAGGGGACATACACGGACTGATTGTAGCTGCCGATATCGGTCCCTTAGATTGAATCGGCAGCTTATCGGCCCGTGTATGGGCACTACCGACAGGCCTGCCCGACCAATATCTGGCCTGAAATTGTCCAGATATCGATTGGGCAGGTTAAAAGATTTCATTGGATCGGGGCGAACAGATGGCACCCATTGCTGTCGTTATAATTCGATTATACCAAATTAGTCTAAATTCCCCCCATATCGCCCACCCATAGGTGGGGGATATTAGGAGAAGATCCATTCGCTTGGCGACCTCACCAAGTGAGCGGATCTTAACGTGTATGGCCACCTTTCGAAGCTAAAAACAACCAAGTTAGCCTAAATTCCCCCGATATCGCCCATCCGGGGAACTAATCAGGTCAGGCACTGATGTGATTACAGTTGGGGGCTCTGCAGGGGGGCAAATTAAAAATATTTGGTGGGGGCAGTTTGCTTGTTTTCCTGTTGGTGTCAGGAAGTCAATGTTTATAGAATGCAGTAACACAGATAAGTAAGCGAGTAGTGCCTATTGCTCTATTAGCCCCTTTGCTTCTAAAGGTCACTCAGCAAACGACTCTTCCCTCCCTGAAGATTCCTGTGACTGCAATAAACTGCTCCCAGATCCCCAGAACAACGCTCTGAAGCTGGAGAACAGCACTGCGCTACAGGGCTCAAAGCAATGCCTGGGAAAGGGGATTGTGTGCTTTAGGGAAACAATATGGTAGCTTCCAACCAAATGTATAGATACCGATAAAGGGTACATAGAAGGGATGTTCAGAGTATGGGTGTACCCCCATACTGTATTCTTTGAGGAAAGTAGTGTAGTGTTTTTTGTCTGTTTGTATAAATGCAAAAGTTCTAAATTTACCACTTGGCTAGTATTTGGCCAGTCTAGCCAGTAAATCACCAACTTACCAACAATGTACTTCCCGGCAAATTTGTAATGGCCTATAAATCCCTCCCTTCCTCTGCTCTGCTTATAACCCATTCCACCCATTTCCCAGCCCATCTACCAGTTTCGTCCACCTTTCCCCCACCAATCCTGTCCATTTCTCCACCCCTTACATCATAGCCCCCCCCCCCCAATGAAAATATGACAACCATAGAAATCATTGAGAAGGGATAGTATATAATAAAGTATAGCATTATTATGATTGTAATAACATATTCTGCAGTACAGTAAATGGGTGTATATAATGAATATACAGATCACATACCAGACAACGGATAACCTGTATGAGAGGACAGAGGGCCCTGTCCCGGCAGCTCCTAATATAAATGTAAATTTCAAGGAAAAAATACTCTTTGGTCACTATAAACTGTATAGCTAACAATGAAGCAGCTCCCCCAAAGCTTTACGCCTCTGATTTAGTGTATAATCCCTAGGGAAACAATATGGCGGCTCCCACTTGGCCCTATAAATACCAAATATACGGAGAAGGAATGTTCTGTACACACAATAGATAAGGGAAACAAAATGGAATCTGCCTACATAACTGCAAATATGGACATAAGGAATGTTTGGTACACGTGGGAACAATAACTACAATTTTATCTCCCTTAGAAACATAAAGGTACTGCTTTCAGTGTACAAAAAATCCACCACAGTTTGCCAAAATGGTGTATTTTCACTGAACATTCCATTCTGTGCCCTTTTAGTAAACCTGGCAGTAGCAATGTGACTTTGCCAGGGCAGTAGCAGGACATTCATTTGGGGCAAATAAAAGCTGAGCCCACTATGGGAACCCTGAAATGACTGCCTGCTTAGGGTAGGGGTGAAATAAAGGCACCCTTGCACCCTAGTCTGCATGGAAATTAGGGTTACCCCCTTTTATTTCCTTGTAGTACCGGCCTTTGGGTCTAGGGATTAAGCGGGGGCACAATATGGGCAATGATGTCACAGGGTGGGAAAATGGGCAGGGTATAGGCGGGTATATACTTATATAATCCCTTAGCGGAAAGGGTCAGGGAAGGAAGAGATTTGTAGGGTATTACAAATTTTATTGATGGTAAGTATGTAATTTTGGTGATTGATCCGATTTTGGTGATTTACCAGCTGGGCCAATCAAATATCGGCCTGGTTTTAACCCTAATGAACAGGGCACCTTCATAATGGTGCAAGTATAGACAGAAGTCAGTAACATATTGAACTCCTGGCAATGTCGGAAATCATCTGCTTTGGGATTAATAATGTATAGACTGGTGAATAGTTCATAAGGCCGGGTAGTATTTGTACTCGCACAGCGTTAGTATCACTCACACGTAAGCATTTTCCTTTTCCTTTATTATTGGGAGAAAGACATCAAGATATTAATGGGCAGATAAAAGGCTGCTGGTAAAATATATGGAAAAATATTCCTTTGAGCCTACAGTGACATCTGCATTGTGTTATACATATGCTTTGCCCTTGGGCTAAGCTCCCTTTTTTATTATTAATAACAAATTCAGCAAAGCTAAAGGTGCCTGTATTACCCATTGCCGTGACTCAGACTTGCCTAGCCAACCGTATAAACCCAGTGGGAAAGTATTAAACCATAATTTAGTGCAGTTGCCCTAGAAGGCCATCACTGTTGTTTCCATAAGAGCATTAGCCTCTATTGTACATATATTATAGCAGCTGCCATGCAGTTTATTGCACAATGCAAAATAGGCTTTAATTGACATTTAATTGGCAAATCCAGGATTCAGTTCGGTATTCGGCCGAATCTCTTACAAAGGATTCGGGGTTCAGCTGAATCCGAAAATAGTGGATTTGGTGCATCCCCACTCCAAATGTTATGCATTCAGCAGAACTGCACCCAGCGTACATACAAATGCATCTCTTGCCCCCAGAGGTGAGCTATGAAGCCCGGTACCTGGTAGATGACTTAGCCCCCCCGGTGTTTGACGGCACCGTGCCAGGGCTCTGTATGTTCAGCTTTCGGCTAAGCTCTTTACAAGTGATGCCATACATACCATTTCGATAGAAGGGTAAACACTGTGCAGAGCTCTTGGGGATTAAAATAGAAGGTACTTGTGTTAATCTTATTTGCTTTTGATATTAACACTCACAGCAAACCTGGGGAAGCAGCAACACTATACAACCAAGCAGGTTCCAAGATTAACTCTTTAATCGCTGTAATCGTATGTGTTTGTGGTCATATATGGGATTTGAGGACAAATTATAAAAACTGCTATAAGCTTACCTTGTACAGACCTGAGCGGCAGTTAATGTTTAACACTTTCCCCTTTCCTGTGACCCCTTCATCCTGCGCAGAGACGTTACGTCCGAATCGGACAGCAACATTCGGCACATACAGCAAGAGGCCCACCGAGTGTTCCGATCTCGGAGACATATCAGTGAAGACCTAGAACCCGACCATATAGAAGGAGGAGCGGATGTTCCAGAGGTGAGTGCGGGGGTTACCAGTTTGTATATCTTACTCTGGCCCCAGGTCTTGTGTCTTTGCTTCATTGGTGATCCCAGTATAATATATAAGAGAGAGATTCATACATAATATGAGAGCAGTAGGTAAGTTCTTGAAGTGATACTAACATGCTCTTTTAAAAAGCCATAACATATTGGAATTACTTTAAAGGAGAAGGATTTTACTGCCAATAGATTTGCAACATTAGTGCCACCTAGAACACTATATTTATTCAGCAGAAAGCTTTACTATAGCTGAGTAAAGAGCCCTAGAAGCTTCCTTCAATAGCAGCTGCCATTTTAGCTTGGTCTTGGTAGCTTCCTGCTGCAGTTGTAGCCTTGGAAGCTCAGATCACACATTCCTAAGGGAGGATGAAGTAAGTTCTAATGCATTCTTATGGGAGGGGGAGAGGAGAGAACTGAGCAGACTCAAGCCCCAAACCTGAAGGAGCCCTAAAAGAGAGGAAGTCTGAAACCGAAGAACATGTTCACAAAAAATAAAACAAGAAAGTCTATATGTCTTTTGATAGAGGACTCAGTGCAGCGTTTCTGTGAGTGCTTATGGCTGTATTTACATAGACCTTTCTGATAAAGCTTACTTAGTTTTTACCTTTCCTGCTCCTTTAAAGATTTCTTCAGACATCAGAGCAGTAAAACAGACACCGGGGGTCTGCTACATTGTTTCATAGACATGATTACATATATATTATTGGTGGGACCTAATAGCTTAGGTGCATGTAAAGCACTGGTGATGTATGGGCCAACTCATGCCCAATCCTAACCCACTATAAATAGACGCCGCTGGATGCGGAAGTGGGGCACAGTTAGGCAGTAGGCAGGGAAGATAGCAGGAAGAGCTTGGCCCAAACAGGCCCACAACCTGAATATGTAAGTGATCTGTGGGTGTCGGGCCGGCCCGCACATCGTTATAAAGCACTGTGTTTTCTTTACATTAGCCATGGGAAACCATTTCCGAGGAAATGACTTTGACGACCGACACGTTAAACCAGTCTCTCCCACCCCCTGCTTCCCCGGATTCTCGGGCCAGCGCTCTGGAACTGTCCGAGGAGCTGAACAGGAGGCTGCAGATTAGCTCCGAGTCCAACGGAGAACAGTTCAGTTCTATCATTGTAAGTAAATATGCATGAATACTGCTTGTACTCCTATATATATATATAATGGTACAAAATTAATGATAGAATGGAACGTATAATTATTCACCGTATGATTTATTCCTGCTTGGTATTTCTATTCAGCAGCAATTAGTCATTGCTAGAAACTATTCTGTGTAAGAGTGTGTTAGCTGTGGGACCCAGGTAGTAAACCTGTAGCTAAGGCCTAGCTGAGCCTACTACACACTTACACACTGCAGGAGATCATAATGTAACTCTGCCCACACTAAACTCTCTTCTATATCAGGTTTTATGAGTTTTCAGATCATTTGGCATTTAAAGGGGTTGTTCAACCTGAAATTAACTTTCAGTACAATGTAGAGTGCTATTCGGAGACAGTTTGCATTTGGTCTTCATTTTTTATTGAATTATTTAGCTTTTTGATCAGCAGCTCTCCTGTTTGGAATTTCAGCAGCTGTCTGGTTGCTAGGGCCCAGTCTAACCTAGCAACCAGGCAGTGGTTTGACAGAGAGACAGGAGTATGAAAAAGGGGAGATAACAATAACAATAAAATCGTAGCCTTACAGAGGAATAAATATGGCTGCCACTGGTCAGTGACCCCTATTTGAAAGCTGGAAGGAGTCAGAAGAGGAAGGCAAATAATTTCATATCTAAAAAATGAAGACCAATTAAAAAGTTGCTAAGAATAGGCCATTCTATGACATACTAAACATTATCCTGAAGGTGAACCACGTCATTAAGTGGAATAAAATTGCTCCTGCAGTAACTTCCCCTTGGTTTTCACCCATTGAAAAGGCTTATAAACCCATCTGGATGTACCTCCTATAGAGGCAGCTCTTGGTTAATGGTGGCGTGGCCATGGGTGTAATGGGGTGTGGTCAGTTGCCCCCCCAAAATGATTACTGGTACCAGTCTTCAGCCCATAAATGAATGCACATTTTTATCTATAATGACAGTCTATGACTATAGTGCACCGTATGCATTTTCTGAATGAATTCACAGAATCCATAATCAGCTGATTACTGAATACTCCACCAAACTATATCCAAGCCCTACATTGCCTTCTGAAATGAAATGTGAAAAAAAACATTGCATTGTCTGTAAACCAAAATGGGTCACATTCAGTTGGTTGGAGCTTTAATGGAACAGTAACACCAAAAAATCAAAGTGAATAAAAGTAATAAGAATATAATGTACGGCTACCCTGTACTGGTACAACTGGTGTGTTTGCCTCAGACTGTTTATATAATATAAACCAAGCTGCTGTGTAGCCATGGGGGCAGCCATTCAAAGGAGAAAAGGCACCCGGCACATAGCAGATAAAACACTATTGTATTCTACAGAGCTTATCCGTTATCTGCTATGTAACCTGAGTCTTTTCTCCGTTTTTCCAGCTTAAATGGCTGCCCCCGGGGCTACACAGCAGCTTATTTATATAACTTATAGTAGTGTTAGGGCTCTGGCACACAGGGAGATTAGTTGCCCATGACAAATCTCCGGTGTCACAGCCAACTAATCTCCCGAAATGCACTCACACCGGTGAGAATGTAAATTGCCGGTGGGATGGCATACGCAGCTGAAATCGCGGCGCCCCATATGCCATCCCACCGCTGATTTCCATTCTCGCCGGTGGGATGGCATTTCGGGGAGATTTGTCGCGGGCGACTAATCTTCCCGTGTGCCAGAGCCCTTAGGGGCGTGACACGGGGAGATTGGTTGCGCCGCAACAAATCTCCATTGACGTGGGCGACTAATCTCCCCACAATGCCATCCCACCGGCTAGAATGTAAACCGCCGGTGGGATGGCATACACGGCAGCGCGATTTGGCAAAGTCACCGAAGTTTCCTCTTGAGGCAACAGTACATTATATTTTAATTGCTTAAAAAAAACTTTTTTTGGTGTTACTGTTCCCTTAACATCACATGATTCAAACCAAATCCGAACCCTGAAGAGTCCAAATCCTGCAAAGGTTGCTGAGGTTCAGCCAAATCCCAAACAAAATCCCAGTGCAGGTAGGTAAATGACAGGGGGCCAATGTACATATCACTAAGCCAATGTATCCAGCCTAGGAGCGTATGGTTATTACTGAGCCTAGAAATCTAATTGTGAACTGCCGGGGGAAACCTATACTAACCATAGACACCGAATCTTCTCTTCACTGCAGCAAACAGCTTGGGAGAGGCAAAAGGTAAACACTTCCTAACTTAGATGTGGTGACTATATCTATAGGCCAAACCATTGTGTGGAGTGAAAGGTTACACAACTTTTGTGTTGGTATTGGATGTTGGAAAAACCGGTGGCTTCGCAACTAATTTCACCGTAAAAACCCCTTTGTTCCCAGCAGAGAGAACCGTCCACGAGATTAAGGTCTTGCAGTGTAACAGATGGTGTCGCCGAGCAGGCTCATTTATCACTGGTAAATCAGACTTCCTTATTCTTTCATTGTCGCTTCTTGCCCTTTTCCTGCGAGAGACAAAATTAAATGTAAATGATTAATCGCCGGCCTTTCTTAAAAATCAACCTGCGAAAATATCTGTGAAAATAAAATTGGACGATCATTGGTGCAGTAAATCACTTGTATTTTTAAATGATGTGCTGAGTAACCACGCAAGATGGGTAATGCAATAGAATGGATACCGTTTGCCCCAGGTCTAGTAACCCATAGCAACAAGCCGTGGGTGCTTTCAGACTGCAGACCACTTAATGCTGATTGGATCCTATGGGTTACGAAACCTTGGATAAATGATCTATCTGTCATTATGGAGCTTTGCATTTATACATAGTGTATTCACAGGAAAAGGCTGACTGCTGTGTAACTTACGGCTGATTTTGACTCTTCTGATTGTGGTGGGGGTGATTGCTCTTCTTATCTAATTACTGTACTCTTTGTATCCTTGTTTCTATGTGCAACCAGCTTGGATATGCGCCTGCAGATTTATTTAGAAACCAGTAGGCAGGTTTTAAAGTGGATCTGTTAAGGTAACATCCAGTTTGGCATCAGGATAGAGTTTTATCACCTCTCGGGAATCAAAGTGACAATTTAATAGCCCCAAGTCAGGACCAGCGCTGTATTAAGGTCTGGTTCCACCCTAACACTGGGCCTGACTGCACCCCTCGGATTTGCACACGTTGTCTCTTGCGGTGGCTGGGGAAATATATATATATTTATATCAATTATATCCTTAATGTGCACAGACACCAGGGGTCATATATTGAGTCCCTCGACACAAGAGTAATAAGGGGCGCAAAAAAGCATGCCTTGTGTCCAGGCTCTTAGTGCTCTTTTAAAAAGCATTTGCGCCCAGGGTGCGGCTGCGCTTGCCCATTGCGCCCAATAGAGGGCGGCCAATGGGATCTAGCCTGCCTCCCATGGATACAGCAATGCCAAATGCAGGTAGGGATTTATGCGGCAAATGCAGGTCTCTGCGCATCATTATGGTGGGAATTCTAGCAGCAAAGTGCTGTATGACCAACTTCACCCTTCTTTGCATTTGGCACCCTCCCATGAATGTAGTAAATGACTTCAACTGACTCTCAGCTCAAGGTTGGCAGTCTCTTTACCTGTAATTTTGTCCAAAAAGTTCTGCTCCCCCTGGCTTCTTTAGATATTATTTGGGAAGACCAAACCAGCAGATATTTATGTGTAGCTTTAGTGCCTACCTACCCTAACAGGGGTCATATTGGGGCAGATCCCACTCATAATTAAACTGGAATGCAAAATATTGAACTTTGTGTGCAGAATGTATTATATGCTCATGTATTACTGACTATTTATAGCATATGTTCCCACACTGTGGGGCCTGTGGCAGTCAGTAAGTGTCTTGTCTAAAAGCCAATTAGGTTCCCATAGATATAGGCTATTACAAATCCATTTTCTCGTTATTACATGCTTCTGATTCTTCAGCTCATCCTACTTTTCAGCCAATATTTACCATCTTTTCTTCTTGGGAAAAATCTGTGCTTCACTGTAGATCTCTATGTGTGTCCTGCGTTTGTGTCTGAGTCGTCTCTCAAACTAACTTATTTCAATTGGTCGTTAATGATTCTCAGCCCTTCCGACTCACATCTTCATGTTCATCGCTAGCGAATCAAATTCCACCTGCCTGACTCAATCCTTTCCTTTATTCCTTTTGCCGCAACTTAACATTATTTAATGGTCACATTATCATTTAACAGCCGAGCGTCTCAACGGGAAGAGCTCGTTCCTCAACTGTCACAGGCGGTGAGGATTCTACGGTAAAGTTCTCTCCTACCTTCACAGTGGCCCCTCGTGCCATGCATTCATTGTATCTGTTTGAGCCATCTTCCTGTCGTTCCATATTTGATTGAGTGTGTAAAAATGTCATTCAAATTTTTGGTTCATAATAAGGGATTTTTATATGATCTCTGCAGAACTTAAAGGGGAACTCCACCCAAACAAACGAGCTTTTTGAAAAGCAAAAGTAATTTCAAGCAACTTTGCAATAAATCAATTTCAAATATGCAGCCTTTTCATGCTTTTTAATGTAATAATATGCTTTGGAACAGTTCCCTAAGCCCCACCCCCTGTTCCCCTGCTGATCTGGCTGGCTACTTTGTGACTCAAATAAAATGTAACAGTAGTCGCCTGCCCTCAGCCTGCCTTCAGCCTGCATCCTCCCAGTCCCACAATACCCTGCTGCCCACGTGATGTCAATAAGGAAAGGAACATCCCAGTGCAATGCATTGTGGGTTATGTAGTTCCTGCATGCTGTCTGTAAGCTGTGGTGAAGTTGTTACAATTTGTAACATCAGTGTTTTAGTCCCTCCTCCCCTGCCAGGATATCAAATGATGCAGAAAGAGAAGAACTGTTTTTTTTTTTGAAGGAACAGATTACAGTGATATTATATATATTAGGTATATTAGGGGTTTCTGAGTTGTGTGGGGCTCTTAAACAAATTTTGGTTTGGAAGCTGGAGTTCCCCTTTAATTTTCTTAAGAGGGTTTTCCAAGAGATGAAGCGCAGATACTTCTGCAAGAGTTTTCCCAAACATTCATTCAGCATTTCACCGCCATATGCCCAACATAGTTGTAAGACGAGGAGCACACTTACCAGTGTAGGGGTGCAGTAAAGCTTTGCAGGGTACCAGTACATTGGCAAAAGTGCTTCTCCTCCTTACGTGTATGTTTCCTATAGCCAGCAGGACCCTGTGGCCACTGACAATTACTAATAGCCAGGGAGAATAGGTGGAAGTCTATACGGAACAGTAAATGTATTGAAACCTTCTCTTTTCGTGCCCATATGGGCAGAGATGGACTTCAGTGTTGGCCAGATAGCCCTTATCTCAGCTTTGCCATTAAATGTCTCCAGTGTCAGTCAAATACCATCCCACCTAACCGACCAATCACACTCCCAACACATTTTTAGGGAGTGGTAATGAAATACACCTTTGCTAGGGCTCCTATTACTAATGTCCCAGTGTTTATGCTTATCATTCTAATGGCGTGTAGTAACGGCACACATCCGGAACTGAGGCTGTTACAGACTTCACTTCAAGTTCTTTTCATCTACACCACCAGCACCACCGCAAATCTCTTCTAAAGTGTCTTTTTTTTAAGATAAGAGATTTGAGCCTAATTTAGGTTTTTAATTAACACTTCAGAGAGTACTTTACAACATTGGAATGCCAAGTGGCACTGTTGGTGAATGTGAAATGTCATGGGCGCCTCTTCATACAGCTCTCAGCCTCGCTGCCTTGCAGTTGTCTCTCTGTCACTTGAACCTGTACGTCCCCTGGGAGAAGCTAAATTGCTTTCCCAGTTAGGGGACGATAGTGCAATGGTTCTGCCATATTGCTTAGCTTGCATGGTATAGTCTCCACTATCAGAGGCCATCTCTATTTATTTCTAGTGAAGGTGATGCTCCCCTGTGTATGGAAAACGCCTCAACCAAGGCAAATATATATGGCGGCCCCTGTGTGTGTTTGCTCAGGAGGTTTCAACTGAAAAACACGGAGACCAGTTTTATATAAGTGATACCTTTTATAGGGAATTTGTTTTTTTCATTATCTTCTATGTAGTGCATGTAGTTAAAGGTAAACTACACCCCCAGAATGAATACATAACCAACAGATAGTTTATATCATATTAAGTGGCCTATTAAAGAATCTCCCCAAACTGGAATATATATCAGTAAATATTGCTTTTTTACATACTTTCCCTTGAGCCGCCATTTAGGGATGGGCTGTGTGCTCCCTCAGAGATCAGCTGACAGGAAGTGATGCAGCTCTAACTGTAACAGGAAGTAGTGTGGGAGTAAAAGGCAGAACTCTGCCCATTCATTGGCTGATAGGACCTAGCATGTATGTGTGACTTGGCTTGTTTGTGTGCACTGTGAATCCTATGATCCCAGGGGGCGGCCCTTAGTGCTTAAAATGGCAGTTTTCTTTTTAGGATTACCCAATGGCACATACTACTAAAAAAGTATATTTATATGAAAATGGTTTATTTAGATGAAGCAGGGTTTTACATATGAGCTGTTTATGCAATATATTTTTAGAGAGACCTACATTGTTGGGGGGTTATAGTTTCCCTTTAAGTTGGATTTCTGAAGATATAGCTTCACTGTATAGTAAATAGTCCAGTCTTTCACTGGAACAATTCCCTAGTAGTTAGTAGACATGAACATTCTTGAGTAACGTTCAAAGGCCCTACAGTGTTTGACTTGGCGAAGCCTGAAGTTAATATATTTTTCCATTGCTTCTTGTTATGGGTAAATATAAGGAGTCTGCATGAGAGTGCAGGGATTCTGGGGTAACTGGGATGGGTTTATTGAGACAAATCTTATTGAGTAGACTGTGATGCTTCCCCAATTATTGTGGCAATAGATTAGGAAACCGACTGCCTCTGTGCTGAGCAGTAGTATAGAAGTTGCCTTTTTCCCTCAGTGATATAATGGGGTGCCATGGCAGTGCCTCTCAGTTTTGCTGCCTTTGTTGTTCTTCTGGAGAATAATGCCTGGGTTCCATAGTGTTCTTCTGGAGAATAATGCCTGGGTTCCATAGTGTTCTTCTGGAGAATAATGCCTGGGTTCCATAGTGTTCTTTTGGAGAATAATGCCTGGGTTCCATAGTGTTCTTCTGGAGAATAATGCCTGGGTTCCATAGTGTTCTTCTGGAGAATAATGCCTGGGTTCCATAGTGTTCTTCTGGAGAATAATGCCTGGGTTCCATAGTGTTCTTCTGAAGAATAATGCCTGGGTTCCATAGTGTTCTTCTGGAGAATAATGCCTGGGTTCCATAGTGTTCTTCTGGAGAATAATGTCTGGGTTCCATAGTGTTCTTCTGGAGAATAATGCCTGGGTTCCATAGTGTTCTTCTGGAGAATAATGCCTGGGTTCCATAGTGTTCTTCTGGAGAATAATGCCTGGGTTCCATAGTGTTCTTCTGGAGAATAATGTCTGGGTTCCATAGTGTTCTTCTGGAGAATAATGCCTGGGTTCCATAGCCCTTAAAGTGTACTGGTCCCACCCACATGGCTGCTTGGGTGCACAGTGAGGTGCTGATAGTAAAGGTTTTAAAGTCAATGGAATACTACCTCATATTTGGGCAAAAATCGGGCAGGTCAGGTTTGATTTTTTACTTGGCTTGTGATGCAGTCCCTACATTGTAATGCAATATCCCCCACCCAAGGTGGCCATATCGGGGGGAAAGATTTGCTCGTTTGGTGACCTTGTCAAATGAGCGCATCCCACTGTGTATGGCCCTCTTAAGCTTCCAGGAGTCTTATCATGGGGATATTAATACCAGATGTCTCTTTATTTTTAAGGACAAGAGACAAAAATAAAATAAAGGTTGTTGTGGGACGTGCTATGAGATGGCATTTCCCATTCTTCTGGGTGTTTTGTTTTTCTAATTTTTTTCCAAGTTTAGAAACATGAGTTTCAAATGATGTGAGTAATGTTGTCCCCTAAGTAGTGTTCAGTTGTGTTCAGATGTTCAGGGAGCCAATATGTAGGGTTTCTGTCTTAAACTTAATTAGGAAAAAATTTTGTGGTGTATTTTGTGCTTCTGGTTCCTTTTTGATGTATCCTGAGATATTTGAAATGCTTGCAATTTACCAGAATGCCTTAAGGTGCCCTAGAGAGACCCAACTGCTTATATAAAGCTGTTCTGTAGAAATGAAGGCATCTGCGGGGGCCACTTTCCTCATTGGTTTTTTAGAACAGCTTTATATAAGCACTTGGTTCTCTCTAGGGCACCTTAAGGCACTTCTGGTATGATCCGAAACCTGAACAATATGTAGAAAAGTCTGACTGTGGGGTCCGGCGCTTAATGTTGTCGGGAAGGAGTATTGGTTGGGTGAGTGGGTCGCTAACCCTACAGGGGCCCCTGCCAGATACAATGTCTGCCTGCCAGATACAATCACTCTTTGATATGGGTTTATACGTCACTAGTGATTTTGTATAATCAATTACTAATATTTTTGTCTCGGGTCCAAATGCAGGTTTTTCATTTGCTAGTAAAGAGCATATTAGGTGCAGAGTTAACTGACAGATCTGCTGGTTGGTGGGAGGGAAGGCCCAGAAGGATTCTGCTGCTGGTAGATTAACCATAGAATGGGACCAGCTATAAATAATATAGTATAATATATATAGTAGGGGGAAGGCAATCGAAATCTGCTGTAATTCTATATTGCATCCTCTGATGGTGGGGTTTAGTCATTCCAGTACTTCAAGGATCAGTTTGGGAATTGAGGAATAAGGCCCCTATTAATCTGAATTATTGCAAATAAAAGTCAGAGTAATAAATGTTATACAATGAGGGTCCTACACAGTGTTACAGAAATGTAATAGAGCCTATTCTGTTGGATTGCGGAATGTTATTGGCCAATGTGTCATCGGGTTTACATGCTGTTCGCCTTGAAATTAACTTTTAGTATTTAGAAACAATTTGCAGTTGGTTTTCATTTTTTATGTTTTCACTTATTTAGATTTTTGTTCATCAGCTCTTCAGTTGGGAATTTCAGCAGCTATCTGGTTGCTTGGGTCTTGTTTACCTTAGCAACCAGAGAGACTGGAATATTAATAGAAGAGGGTATAAGCAATAAAATTCTAGGATCACAGAGAAATCATTTTTGGCTGCTGGGGGCAAAAAAATCAAAAACTATAAATATAATGAAGACCAACTGCAAAGTTGCTATGATATACTAAAATTAACATAACGGTGAACCAGCCCTTAAAGATAATTCACTGTTTCTTCTTTTAGACAAGAGTTTAGTCAGTTTGTTCCTTTCTACCTGCTACTAGTTACATTATATTAATCCAATTGGGTAATGAGCTTGTTGAGTTGCTTTCCTCACTGCTGTAAATATTGTACAGAAATGATTGCCTTATAACTACCATTTTTCCTCTCCAATCATAACACCATTGCATAGGATGAGCCAAGGCTTATGGAACTCTCTACAGAACGTCCCTATATGTTTAACCCTATTGTGCCTGAGGTGCAGTCTCACTCCAGGTTACGTTGATGATCACTTACTATCTTTGGAACTCTCATTTTATAATAATGTACTGTGTGGCTACTATCAGTGTAAACGCCTTATTTAGGGGACTGATTTCAAAATGACCTTTCATGTACAAAGCTTGTACCTTTTCTGCATTTGAAGCTTGATCTGTTTTCTAGATAACTGTTATGCCATGTATTAGTTTGGTAATAGTTTTCTGCACACAAACAGCCAACCGTGGCCTATGTGCACACCACTCCGGGTTTGCCTTCAGGATGGGAGGAGAGGAAAGACGCTAAAGGCCGTACCTATTATGTCAATCATAACAATCGCACCACCACATGGACCAGACCTATTGTGCAGGTATGAAGATGAGCCCCACGCCAGAACACACAAAGCTGCAATCCCAACTCCTCTGCCTTCTTTATACTTGTAGCAACTACACGGGGATTTACTTCTCATTTCTAGTTCACAAGCTTTACCGGGGGGCCCATATCTGTATCTGCATAGGTGCCAGTAAAAATGGGTTCTTCTGCTCAATGTTATCTTGAACACGGGCACAAGTCGTTGAGGTCTATAGATGAGATCCAAACCCATAGACAAAGGGATACTGCCATGATTATTATGGTGTATGTTTTATTTACTAAATGACACTGTTACATAGCAAATAGTTCCCTCTGCCATTTAACATTTTATTCTTGAGCCAACAAATGTTCTTTTAGCTGTAATATTGGTGTGTAGGCGCCATCTCAGTGCCTTGTGCCTGAGTCTGAGCTTTCAGCCAGCGCTACACATTAGAACTGCTTTCAGCTAACCTATTGTTTCTCCTACTCCCATGTAACTGGAGGAGTCCCAAGCCGGACTTGGATTTCTTACTATTGAGTGCTATTCTGATACCTACTGGGAGCTGCTATCTTGCTCCCTTCCCATTGTTCTGCTGATCGGCTGCTGGGGGGGGGGGGGGGGAATATCACTCCAACTTGCAGCACAGCAGTAAAGTGTGAGTGAAGTTTATCAGAGCACAGGTCACTTGGCTGTGGCACCCTGGGAAATGAAGAATATGGCTAGCCCCATGTGACGTTTCAAAATTAAATATAAAAATATCTGTTTTTGCTTTAGAAAAAGAGATTACAATGCAGGATTCTGCTGGAGAAGCTCTATTAACTGATGGGTTTTGAAAAAAACATGTTTTCCCATGACAGTAATAAAGAAAAAAAGGTACAAAAAAGAAATAGAGGCAGTGGCTTAGCTGGTGATATGCTAGTACAGGTATAGTATTAGTATTAGAGAGTTCTATTAGAGGGGCTCCATTAGTGCATACGTTAAGGCTAACCATTAGGCAAAGCACTGTGTTATTATAGGGATAGGAAGAGGAATGAGTTCTGTGTATAACATGAGCTCTGCCTTCATAATTCCAGTTGTTTTTCTCGTCAGTATACAGTTCAGTAGACATTTCTGTAAGCCCATACCTTTGATATTAGTGGCTAGGGGTTGTCCCAACATAGTACTTAAGGTTGAAAAAAGCCACATGTCCATGAAGTTCCACCTATATATAACCTGCCTAACTGCTAGTTGGTCCAGAGGACAATAAGTAGCACATCCACCTGCTGAAACCAGTTAGATAAATAAAGATGGAGAATTCCTACTATATACCATAGCGGCGTACAACCCATATACAAGTATTAGCGATACACATAAAGCAACATTTGCCACAGTAACGCTTGCCTGTAGTATGACTAACACCTTTTTCGTACTGCTTTTAGAGAAGGAAGGATGCTAACCTTTGTTTTGCCTCTAAACCAGCACGCCGAGGACGGGGCAGTGGGATCTACTTCAAACAGTAGTAACCATCTGAGCGAGCCTCAGATCCGACGGCCTCGTAGTCTCAGTTCTCCCACAGTTACCCTGTCTGCACCACTCGAGGTGAGAGCTTGCCTCATCTGTCTGGGATCTCTTCTGGCTGACGTGGCCTCCTCGGTGGCATTGCCCTCTCCCTATACCGGCAGTGCCGCCTCCTCAACCTGCCGCCATCATTTTCCTCTTCCGTTTCATAATCTGCAATATCAAATCTTCCTTTCGTTTGTTTTCTTTTTGCTTTTCAAAAATAACTTTTTTTTTTTTTTTCCTCCTAACTCATTTTTTATGTTTTGATTTCAAAATTTTGAGTTTGTCTTTTCCGTTGTGCAGTGGATGCTGTCGCTTTGCCTCATTCAGATGGAAATGAATATAATGGGGGACTGTGTCTTGTCTTTTACACAACTGCAAACACTTATTGTAACCTGACTGTATATTCTGTAATACCCAAGGGTTATATAGTCTGGGATCCACAAAGCTGAAAGTATCATTTGTGTTCATCTTAAATGGTTTGTCTTAAATACTCTTCTTAATTTGCTTGCACATTCATTAATATGGGATGTTATTGCTCAGCTTCTACATCTGTTTCCTATAGACATGGATACAATTGTAGCCTCCAAGACATTGTATGAGTTGTGTGTATAATTCTGCTTCTCCTTACCAAGTAGGGGTTTCTGTAATGTATATTGACCCAAACTGTATAACTAGGTAACTGCAAAGTTGTTGGTATTTAGATCAATATATTTTTTCATGTCTTTTCGTTATTGTCATTATGAAGAATACTCCCTAATCCATCAGTTCTAGTTTAAAAATGCAGAAGGCCTTTTCTTTTGTTTCTATTTTCCAATCTTTAATTTCTGCTAAAGCAGAAAACTGCGCTAATCAGTGTGCCAAATGTAAAACTAATCATAAAACTAATAAAAATTGTCAGTTTAAAACAAAAAAAGATAGGTGTAGTCCCCCCATTTGAATTGCTGCCAGTCTGTATGGTGTAGATTGGGTTGCCACCTCACCCATTTAATACCAGCAACATGTTGAATCCACATCTTGTATGGCTAATTAGCAATTAATTTAGACGCATGGCTGCACATAAATCAGTTGAGTCTGCAGCATGCATCTAAATTAATTGCTAATTAGCCATGCAAGATGTGGATTCAATATGTGGCTGGTATTAAAGGGGTGAGGTGGCAACCCTAGTTGTAGTCCTACAGCAGTCCCCGTGAATACAGCACTGGATTTGCTTGGCAGCACTGTATTCACAAGGGACAGGAAGAGGCATGTAAGCCCTTTGCCCATCCTCTCATTGGCACATCATTCAGTTATGGAGTGGCAGCGGCACAGGCCCCGGGGGCCCAATACTGACTGACTGCCCTATGGCCAGTGTTAAGTACAAGGCTGAAATGAACTCTGCACCTTGCCTTGGATTTTCTTATTCAGTATGAGAGACAGAACAGCCGGATATCTAAATGGGCACTATGGGGCGTGCTTTTGCACCCCTTTGTGATCTTTATTTACAGCAGTGCTGTGTCCCTAAAATGCAGCCCAAATCACCATAATGAAAATAAAATATCTACAAGTTGTTCATGGCAACATATTGGCCTTCCTGACACTAACATAGGTTACATGTATAATCTCCCAATCATTAAGAGTCAGGTTGCACATAAATATCTATAGTATGTCGACCTGTTGGCCCTTTGCAATTAGATCTGATTATTATGATTGGGAGGAGGTACAGCAAACTGCAACTAAATTCTGCCCGTGCCATTTCCATTAATATTATTAGATCCATGGCAGCCCCTAGCCTCCGCTGCACTGTGCCGGGTAAAAGCCATTATTAACCGGACTAACTAGTGATACACTTACAATAGATGGAGTTTGCTCGGTTTGGCATGAGAAGCTCGTGGCGTCAGGGCCCTCCTTATACAGAGATAGCGGCCGAGGTTAAGCAGCTTCGTATTATTTTTTCCTCTTTTAATTTAGAATGTGAGTTTTGTTGGCTAACTGTTCTGCATGACTCTCTCTCACAGTACTAATGAGATTAATCCCGGTTCCGTCTGCATTGTGTTTAACCGTACAGGGCGCAAAAGACTTCCCCGTGCGCAGAGCAGTGAAGGACACCCTGTCCAACCCACAGTCTCCACAGCCGTCACCTTATAATTCTCCAAAGCCACAACACAAAGGGGCCCAGAGCTTCTTGCCGCCGGGCTGGGAGATGAGAATAGCACCCAATGGCAGACCATTCTTTATTGACCATAACACAAAAACTACCACATGGGTAAGCATTACGTCCATCACCAGTCTTCGCATTCGACTCTGAATTTAAAGGTGCTTTGCCATTTTGGGTCAAAATACATATGGCAGTGGCTACACAGCTGCTATGTTTATATAAACCATAGTAGAGTTTCTGAAGCAAATACACAACTTTTACCAGTGCAGGGCAATAGCACATAATATATTAATTACTTTGATACACGTTTTGGTGTTACTGTTCCTTTAAATCATGTCAGAATCCTTCCAAGGCTGTTGCTAGACATCAGTCAGATGAGTGACAGAGCAGTGTATCATGTGACCCTGCCCGCAACACCATAAGTGGCGTTATCATTACTCACCTTCATTAGAAATGCCATTCCCAAAGCTCAGTAATGATCATTATCCGAGTAAAGGCAGTGATAACGTAGAAGCCCCTGTAGCCCCCATAGAGGGGATCTATACCCAGCCTCACAGGGAAGCAAAGAAAGCCTGGGGCAGACCCATAAGGGAGCCCAGACAACAATTGCCCCCCCCCCCCCCGCTGTTTTTGATTAACTTATTTTTGTTGTTTGTATTTGTGCCATTGTGAGAAAACCAACTGACCTGCTGATTTGACACTAAAGCCTTTGGAACTAATACAATCAGTAGATAGAGCAGCCGCTATAAAGTATATGTGTAACCTGGTCCTTGGGCGGCGGGAGCATAGGCCGAAGCTTTGTCGCTTTGTCACAGCATTTTTTATAATGTACTCTCTGAATTTTATTTGGTGTTATATTTACTTTTAGACACTGCCTTCTTCACTCCCCTTGCCCCATAGCTGTGACATTTTGTGTCTATGAGCTCCACCAATCAAAGCCATGTTTGTTCTCTTATTATAAGGGAAGCAGGGGCACCTATTGCTGGGAACCACGGGTTTTTCAGATTAAAAGTATCTTAGTTGGGATCAAGTACAACATGCTTTACAGGGATAAAAAATCATTTTTAAACATTTTATAATTCAAATGGAGTCTATTTGAGCTGGCTTTACCATAATTCAGAGGTTTCCAGATAATGGATTCCAAAATTGTATAAAACATACATGTATATATGCCTGATATCACTTGGAGGCAAAGCAGCAGGATCATGAGCATAACGGGGAGGAGTTTGTAATGTTTATGTAATGCTGACCCTTTCCGCTCATTGAGGTAGAAATTTGTACATGTATGGGACCAGTTATCCAGAATGCTCAGGACCTGGGGTTTCTGAATAAGTGATCTTTTTGTAATTTGGATCTCCATACCTTAATTCTACAAAAAAATCTCTTAAAGTTTAATTAATCCCAATAGGGTTGTGTTATTTCCAAGTTGGGGTCTTCTTACTTCTTAGTTGAGATTGAGGTACTGTTTTATTATTACAGAGAAAAGGGAATCATTTAACCATTAAATAAACCCAATAGGGCAGTTCTGCCCCCAATAAGGGGTAATTATATCTTAGTTGGGATCAAGTACAGGTACTGTTTTATTATTACAGAGAAAAGGGAATCATTTAACCATTAAATAAACCCAATAGGGCTGTTCTGCCCCCAATAAGGGGTAATTATATCTTAGTTGGGATCAAGTACAGGTACTGTTTTATTATTACGGAGAAAAGGGAATCATTTAACCATTAAATAAACCCAATAGGGCTGTTCTGCCCCAATAAGGGGTAATTATATCTTAGTTGGGGTCAAGTACAGGTACTGTTTTATTATTACAGAGAAAAGGGAATCATTTAACCATTAAATAAACCCAATAGGGCTGTTCTGCCCCCAATAAGGGGTAATTATATCTTAGTTGGGATCAAGTACAGGTACTGTTTTATTATTACAGAGAAAAGGGAATCATTTAACCATGAAATAAACCCAATATGGCTGTTCTGCCCCCAATAAGGGGTAATTATATCTTAGTTGGGATCAAGTACAGGTACTGTTTTATTATTACAGAGAAAAGGGAATCATTTAACCATTAAATAAACCCAATAGGGCTGTTCTGCCCCCAATAAGGGGTAATTATATCTTAGTTGGGATCAAGTACAGGTACTGTTTTATTATTACAGAGAAAAGGGAATCATTTAACCATGAAATAAACCCAATAGGGCTGTTCTGCCCCCAATAAGGGGTAATTATATCTTACTTGGGATCAAGTGCAGGTACTGTTTTATTATTACAGAGAAAAGGGAATCAATTAACCATTAAATAAACCCAATAGGACTGTTCTGCCCCCAATAAGGGGTAATTATATCTTAGTTGGGATCAAGTACAGGTACTGTTTTATTACTACGGAGAAAAGGGAATCAATTAACCATTAAATAAACCCAATAGGGCTGTTCTGGTCCCAATAAGGGGTAATTAAATCTTAGTTGGGATCAAGTACAGGTACTGTTTTATTATTACAGAGAAAAGGGAATCAATTAACCATTAAATAAACCCAATAGGGCTGTTCTGGTCCCAATAAGGGGTAATTAAATCTTAGTTGGGATCAAGTACAGGTACTGTTTTATTATTACAGAGAAAAGGGAATCAATTAACCATTAAATAAACCCAATAGGGCTGTTCTGCCCCCAATAAGGGGTAATTAAATCTTATTTGGGATCAAGTACAGGTACTGTTTTATTATTACAGAGAAAAAGGAAATAATTTTTAAAAAATGTAATTATTTGATTAAAATGGAGTCTGTGGGAGATGGCCTTCTGGTAATTTGGGGCTTTCTGGATAACGAGTTTCTGGATAATGGATCCTATACCTGTACACAACATTTTACTTAACTTTCTTTTAAAAATATAATATTTGTGACCGGGTTTCTTCTGACTTCCCTGAGAACCAGTTTGTCTGTTTACCTTGGTCTGAGATAAAGTCTTTGGGTTTCAAGGTAAAATGTTATTTACAACCATTGCTCTGTAAATAAGCCCCCAGTATGCTGCACTGCATGGCTTTGTACCTTACGCACTAAAGGTGCCCATACACAGGCAGACTTATACTGCAGGTTCAGCCCCATTGGGCAGCCTGTCTGCCTGTGTATAGGCGCCCCTGATGGGCAGGATAGTTTCCTGCTCTTTTATGTTTACCCAAAAACAGCAATTTAGGGTTTTTTCTTTTATTCAAGGAGGATCCGCGACTGAAGTTCCCAGTACACATGAGAACAAAAGCTTCCTTGAACCCTAATGATCTGGGTCCTCTCCCTGTAAGTATCTGAGCTCATTGTTTCTGTTTTATATAAAGAGCAGCCAGAGCGCCTGGTACATCTTCGGTTAATGTGTTATTTAGGTCTGTTGTACTGTTTTCTGTATAGAGCAGCTCTCTGCAGATAAAGTCATGCACTCCAGTCTTTCACTGCCTCTATTAGGGTGAAGCCACACTGAGCTACTTAGTAGCAGCTACTTGTCACAGCTTCTAAACACCAGAAAATCCCCTGCCATAGACAATACTGAGAATTGCCTCTGCTAAAAGCAGAAAGCCTTTTCAGTGTGGTGTGTCTCCCGCGATAGCAGAGATCTATCATGGCCAACTGAACCGCTGTGTGGGTTCTTACCCTTAGGGTGAAGACACACAGAGCTACTTGTAGCAGCTACTTGTCACGGCTACTAAAAGTAAGAAAATCCCCTGCCATAGGCAATACTGAGAATTGCCTCTGCTAAAACACATGTAGAGACAATTATCAGTAAATGATCAGCATTGTCTATTTTTGTAGCCACGACAAGTAGCTGCTACTAGTAGCTCTGTGTGTCTTCACCCTTAAGAGTAAGAACCCACAAACCACTCCAAAAAGGCTTTCCAATGGCAACAATAGGAGTCGCCGGTGGAAAGCCCTTAACTTTGCTTCTGTAATCCAAAGTTGTGCAAAGTTTGCTCCTGTCGGCGACTTTGCGTGACTATGGAAAAGAAGCAACTCCTATTGTTGCCGGTGGAAACCCTTTTTGGAGTGGTTTGTCACGTCACCCACGATAGCAGAGATCTATCAACCGCTCCATGGGTTCTTACCCTAAGCTGTAGGGGTATACTTATTTTGGCACAGATTTATTATATCCCCCTGTTTGCCTAGCCACACCCCCATTGCTATGCCACACCCCTTGATATCAGATCACACCCCTATGGAGGTGCAAATAATGCATGTAACCAGCCTGCTTGAAGTACAGTGCCTTCTAAGGTAATAGTAAGATGCCGGCTGAGCCAGTAACACCACCATAGCTGCACAGGGAAATAAAGGAAAACAGTTACACATTAGCTTCTAAAGTTGCTATTGCCATTAATAGTTAGCTAATTGCCTACTCGTTACTTTGTGCATAAGATTGCCAGCTCTGAATTAATTACAACTGATTTTCTCGCACAGCCGGGCTGGGAGGAAAGAATCCACGGGGATGGGCGAACGTTCTATATCGATCACAGTAAGTACGCCGCTATTCCCCACTTTCCAACACTTTTCCAGTTGCCATGCCAACGTGCCGCCATTAAGAGTATTTTCAAAGCCATGTGATTTCAATCCCTATTCAGGAAGTCCAGGGTTGAGGTGTCGAGACACAGGTACCAGCTGCTCGGTGCCCCCCTACGGTACAGTACATTCACCAACAGAGATGCTTTGGGTTGCCTTTCCCGACTTTGTGAACCATTAACATCCATTTTTGTTTCCCCTTTAATCCTATTGACCTAATACTGTATGACTACAGTACGGAATCCTTAGTATGTAGTTGTGTGGGGGACACCGGAAACATGGAAAAGAAGTTCAGAAACGTATTGGTGCCACAGCCATACGCTGCCATTGCCTTTCCCTCCCCCCCTTGGGGCAAAGTGGCCAATTAGCTCTTCTGAATTTGGTTTCCTGCTTGCAGCATGCTTTGTATGGTTTCTACACATTAATGCACCTACAACTTCCCCTACTCAGCGCTCACTGTAGGAGGAGTAACTTATGTCTCCGCCCACCCTGTAATACATACAGTCTAACACTTTGGGTTTATCTTGTATTTATGGCTATTAAACAGTTTGTTCACCTTTGAGTTAACTTTTAGTATGATATAGAGAGTAATATTCTGAGACAATTTGCAATTGGTCTTCATTTTTTATTATTGGTAGTTTTTTTAAATTATTTTACTTTTTGTTCTGCAGCTCTCCAGTTTGAAATGTCAGCAGCTGTCTGGTTGCTAGGGTCCAGTTTACCCTAGCAACCCGGGCGTGGTTTGATATATGGATAGAAGAGGGACTGAATAGAAAAATAAGTAATAAAAAGTAACAATAATAAAACTGTAGCCTCACAGGGTAATAGGTTTTGGCTGCCGGGGTCAGTGACCCCCATTCAACGCTGGCGTCAGAAGAAGAAGGCAAATAATTCAAAAACTATAATATAAAAAATGAAGACCAATTGAAAAGTTGCTGGGAAATGGCCAGTCTATAGGATATTAAAAGTTAACTTAAAGATGAACTACCCCTACAAACTATTGGGGGAGGTATCTAAAGGGCATCAGTTGTGTGCTGCCTGTGTGCAAATATAGTTTTACCCCATGAGTGTGAATGTGTCATTAAATGTATTCTAGTAATAGTACATTTATTTTAAGCTTTATTGTTACATATTGGTTCCTCCGTGACACGTGGCTGCAGCTAAATCCTTCAGGCTGAACGGTTCCAGAATTAGGCAGGATCTGTGTGTCCCCCATAGAGGAACAAGTTAACTTTTAGTGTGATGGAGAGTGATATTCTGAGACAGTTTGCAATTGGTCTTCATTTTTAATTACATTTTGATTATTTCATTTTTTGTTCTGCAGCTCTCCAGTTTGGAGATTCAGCACTTATCTGGTTGCTAGGGTCCAGTTGCTAAGCTACAGTTTTATAGTTATTGTTACTTTTTATTACTCATCTTTCTATTCAGCTCCTCCTCTCTATCTTTTGTTTCTACCCTTACTAATACCTCATGTAGAGAGTTCCACGGGACCTTCACAGATCTGTTAGTAAAACACTGTATCACCCCCCAAGCCTGGCCTTGGGCATAAACATCTGCTCATTGGGCACAGTTAGTAGCAAGCCCCTCAGGAGACGAACATCCATGTGACAATGTTTAAAGGGGAACTCCTCCCACAACTTTGCAATATCCATCAATTAAATATATGCAGCCTTTTCATAAAAATGTAATAATATGGTTTGGAACAGTTCCCTAAGCCCCGCCCCCTGTTCCCCTGCTGATCTGGCTGGCTACTTTGTGACTCAAATAAAATGTAACAGTAGTCGCCTGCCACCAGCCTGCCTTCAGCCTGTATCCTCCCAATCCCACAATTCCCTGCTGCACACGTGATGTCAATAAGGAAAGGAACATCCCAGTGCAATGCATTGTGGGTTATGTAGTTCCTGCATGCTGTCTGTAAGCTGTGGGAAATTGTTACAATTTGTAACATCAGTGTTTTAGTCCCTCCTCCCCTGCCAGGATTTCAAATGATACAGAAAGAGAAGAACAGTTTTGCAGCTGAATTTCAGCATATAAAAATGGTATTTATTCCTACTTATTGAAGGAACAGATTACAGTGATAGGGATATTAGGGGTTTCTGGGTTGTTTTCATTTTGGTTTGGAAGCCGGAGTTCCCCTTTAAATCTGCCCAATGGATTTCCATCAGCAATTGGCAGTTCAGATCTGCTGAGTAAAGGTCCCCATACATGGGCCGATTCTAGCTGCCGATATCAGTCCCTTAGACCAATTCGGCTGCTTATCGGCCCATGTATGGGCACTAACAACAGGCCTGCCTGACCGATATCTGGCCTCAAATCGGGCAGGTTAAAAAATTTAGTCGGATCGGGGGCCGTATCGGCTCGTTGATGCGGTCCCCAAACCAACTGCGCCTATTACCGGCGTTCTAATTCGAATTAGCCTAAATTCACCCGATATTGCCCACCCGTAGGTGGGGGGTATCGGGAGAAGATCCACTCGCTTGGCGACCTCGCCAAGCAATTGGATCTTAACGTGTATGGGGACCTTGGGACAAACCCTCCTAATCCTACATTTATCCACAGTGATCTCTCTGTATCTCCAGTTATCATTATAGCTGCAGTGATTTATCTAAGGAGATGGTTTTCTATTGGTCAATTAAACACTAATGCATTCAGTCAGCCAATGACTGTGCAGATGCCAGTGTTTGGTAGCTCAGTGCCCCAGTTGCCCCCAGCTGGCAGAGGACTCTTCTTGTTTATTATGAAGCATGTGATTTCCCTAAATGAATGCAGCGTATGTAAATCTGAATATCTAACCGTGTCTTGGGATTTATTGCTCTAAGGGTGAGGGAGAGTGGCTGGGCAATGCTTAGGGGCAGAACTGCCCGGGTTTCCGTGTATGCGAGTGTAGCCCTCACTCATCAGCATGGTGGGAGTTACAGCACCACAACAAGCAACGTGCCTATAGGGGTGGTTCACCTTTACATTAACATTTGTTATGTTATAGAATGCCCTAGCAACTTTGCAATTGGTCTTCATTATTTTATTGTTTTAGTCATTTTTTAAATATCTGTCTGGGTTTTCTGACTCTTTCTAATGGGGGTCACTGACCCCGGCAGCCAAATAACTATTGCTGCTTATTTTTACTTATAACTTCCTATCCTATTCAGCACCTCACATATTCATTATTCAGTCTCCCATTCAAAACTCCCTGGTTGCTAGGGTAAATACAACCCTAACAACCACATAACTGCTGAAAAACCAAAGTGCTGAAAAGAAAGATAAATAACTGAAAAACCACAAAAAAATAAAAGAAATGCAGACCAATTGCAAAAATATTTAAAGGTGAACAACCCCTTTAAGGTTGCAGCATAAGAATGATACATGATTAAAGCCATTATGGAACATCATTGTAATAATATTTCTGTACATTTATATTGCAGACACCAAAATAACCCAATGGGAGGACCCCCGGCTTCAGAATCCCGCCATCACTGGCCCTGTAAGTACCCTACGGCCTCTCTGCAATCTCAGCCTCAAACAGTTAAGCACATTGGCTGTGGTTGCCGGGGAAACGGGCCTCTGGTGCTGCTTTGCAATTTGCAGGATTTCACATTACAGGGTTTATGTATTTTTTTCTGTGTCTTTTCCTGAGTCATCAGGGTCTAAGGGCAACAAATCCAGTGTCGTGAGTTGCCGCCCCCACCCTCCTCCTCGTCTATTGGGCGACCAGCATTTCTCTCTGGAATAATAAATAACAAATCCACTCATAAATCAGCCCTAAAGTCACTCCTCCACATCCAGTGCCGGGTACCAGGCTGCCATGGCTTCCCATACACATTTATGGGCTGAGCCAAATACACTAGGGCTATAGTCTTGGGGTAATTGGGGGGTACAGAATTATCTACAGAATTTATGCTTACGAGCAACTTTGATGCACTTTTATAAATAAATGTTTCATGTTATGCACAGTGTTTACTCTGTTGCCAATAGTATACAGACCTGAATAAATAGCCCCCCCGCATCATCATTAAAAACAGGGTACATTTGGGATTTATAAGTACAGGTATGGGATCCCTTATCCGGAAACCCGTTATCCAGAAATTTCCAAATTACGGAATGGCCATCTCCCGTAGACTCCATTTTAATTAAATAATTCTAATTTTTAAATATGATTCCCTTTTCTCTGTAATAATAAAACAGTACCTGTACTTGATCCCAACTAAGATATAATTACCCCTTATTGGGGGCAGAACAGCCCTATTGGGTTTATTTAATGGTTAAATGATTCCCTTTTCTCTGTAATAATAAAGCAGTACCTGTACTTGATCCCAACTAAGATATAATTACCCCTTATTGGGGCAGAACAGCCCTATTGGGTTTATTTAATGGTTAAATGATTCCCTTTTCTCTGTAATAATAAAACAGTACCTGTACTTGATCCCAACTAAGATATAATTACCCCTTATTGGGGGCAGAACAGCCCTATTGGGTTTATTTAATGGTTAAATGATTCCCTTTTCTCTGTAATAATAAAACAGTACCTGTACTTGATCCCAACTAAGATATAATTACCCCTTATTGGGGGCAGAACAGCCCTATTGGGTTTATTTAATGGTTAAATGATTCCCTTTTTGTCTGTAATAATAAAACTAATAAAATAAATTATTTTTAGTAGACATAAGTTATGGAGATCCAAATTACTGAAAGTTCCCTTATCCGGAAAACCCCAGGTCCCGAGCATTCTGGATAACAGGTCCCATCCCTGTATAACTGTAACATTTGTGTTGCTGTTTCTCCAGGCCGTCCCCTACTCAAGAGAGTTTAAGCAGAAATACGACTACTTCAGGAAGAAGTTGAAGAAACCTGTAAGTAATGACTGATCTGTAACGGGTGTAATTGCTAATTGTGTGTGAGTGGATACTCTGCGCTACTATGTAATGGGATCACTCAGCAAGGGGACTAGCACATCCGTCAGTAATCGCCCGGCTCACTTGGTACATAATCTCATACATTTGCTTTTGTTTCCCAAGGTTCATCCCAAGGAGACTGGCTCTACCCTCAGCCATAAAGCCCAGTGTATAAAGGCCCGGCTTGCCTTCCCGGTTACTTCTCTAGCTCCTGTTTCAAGGGAAACTTACTTTTATGAGGTTTTAGGGGGGAGGGAAATACACAGGGAGTTACTAAGAAACCCTGGATTTTCCCTCAGATTAGTATTGCCTTTCCTTAGGTAAATATAAATGTTTCTATTGGTGAAAGGTATCATTGCTGTTATGCAATAGGCTTAGTTTGCCCTTCAGTTTAACCCTTTTGTGGCTTCCTTCTTAAACTTGCAAAGAGTTCTCCTCCTTATTCTGTAATATAGCGCTGATCTATTTTACAGTGCTTTATAGAGATACCAGTCCCTGCCCCAGTGGAGCTTACAATCTAAGGTCCCTATCACATTCCCATCAGTCCCTGCCCCAGTGGAGCTTACAATCTAAGGCCCCTATCACATTCCCATCAGTCCCTGCCCCAGTGAGCTTACAATCTAAGGTCCCTATCACATTCCCATCAGTCCCTGCCCCAGTGGAGCTTACAATCTAAGGTCCCTATCACATTCCCATCAGTCCCTGCCCCAGTGAGCTTACAATCTAAGGTCCCTATCCCATTCCCATCAGTCCCTGCCCCAGTGGAGCTTACAATCTAAGGTCCCTATCACATTCCCATCAGTCCCTGCCCCAGTGAGCTTACAATCTAAGGTCCCTATCCCATTCCCATCAGTCCCTGCCCCAGTGGAGCTTACAATCTAAGGTCCCTATCACATTCCCATCAGTCCCTGCCCCAGTGAGCTTACAATCTAAGGTCCCTATCACATTCCCATCAGTCCCTGCCCCAGTGGAGTTTACAATCTAAGGTCCCTATCACATTCCCATCAGCCCCTGCCCCAGTGAGCTTACAATCTAAGGTCCCTATCACATTCCCATCAGTCCCTGCCCCAGTGGAGCTTACAATCTAAGGTCCCTATCACATTCCCATCAGTCCCTGCCCCAGTGAGCTTACAATCTAAGGTCCCTATCACATTCCCATCAGTCCCTGCCCCAGTGAGCTTACAATCTGAGGTCCCTATCACATTCCCATCAGTCCCTGCCCCAGTGAGCTTACAATCTAAGGTCCCTATCACATTCCCATCAGTCCCTGCACCAGTGAGCTTACAATCTAAGGTCCCTACCCCCATTCACACACACTAGGGGCAGTTTATCAGGAGCCAATTACTTGTCTCTATGTTTTGGGGTGTGAGAGGAACCTGAAGTACTCAGGAGGAACCAGGGGTGACAAAAAACCAACATATCTAAGAACCAAATTTCAATTTTTTAAAACACGCTAGCAAAGCGCGCCCCAGACCCACTCCAGCCCTGAAGAGATACACACGAAACAGGGTGGTAGGGAGGGCTGCAGCAGCCCCAGAACCGCAACTGGGGGAATATGCACTCCCTGCAGATAGTACCCTGGCTGGGGTTAAATCTAGGACTCCATTCCTGCAAATCATCAGCGCTACCCCTGTGCCCCCAAGCTGCCAGTATGCAATGCAGAATGGTTGGGTGAATGTAGATATGAAGATGACAGAATAGGTGTATGAATAATACAATGTTGTTCCCCCTCAGATCTTTTGAAAAGTATTGGGAACATCTTGGCTGTAATTGGTGCCCAAAGGGTTAAGCATAAACTAAAACCCTGTTATTTTTGGCAGCCAATTAGTGAGCATTAATAAGTGCTAAAGCCAGTTGTCATTGCAAAGCTATTAGCATAATTATCCTGACTTGTTTACTGTTTTGATTACGCCAATGCTCTCTCCTAATTATGAAGCAGGGGGAGTAATATACAGAGCGACATCAGTAATGTTCCACTGTTCCACCAGGGTCGCAGCAAATTCTCACCAAAGTAGTTAATTCAAAAGAAGAATAAAGCTCAGGCCTATTCAGTGCAGTTAGCTGGCAAAGGGCAAATTATATGGTCCCTAAGGTGTGTAATTATGTGCTGGGGTTGCCGTGCTACACACCGGGGAGGGGGAGCCATATGGATTTAAGGGGGTGTCTTAATATGACATAATATAATTCTTTCACATATGAATAAAGGGGGATATCCCTACAGTAAGGACCAAGCATTTGGGGTTTGCTGCGCTACCACCATTAGTGTGGGTATGGTCTTAAAAGCTCTTGTGATAACATGGGTGTGGTTTGAAGTGGGTGCGGTTTTAAGAAGGGGAGTGGTCAAAACCCTCCACCATGTAGGCCAGAAAAATTCCCTCAGTACCACAGAAGTTGCACTGCTCTATGTTATACCATCCAAGATACAACTTGTTGCTGCACCTTCTAACTATTTCTATCATTTTCCATGTGATTTTTGGCCGGTGTGATTGTGTAAGGGACCCCGTAATACAGACAATGCCCCTGTAGCTCTGCCTGGAGTGTTTCTCACCCCTCTGTCTCTGCTCTGCCAGGCGGATATTCCAAATCGATTTGAGATGAAGCTTCACAGAAACAACATTTTCGAGGAATCCTATAGGAGGATAATGTCGGTGAAGCGGCCGGATGTCCTTAAAGCCAGATTATGGATTGAATTTGAGTCGGAAAAAGGCCTCGATTATGGAGGAGTAGCAAGGGAATGGTTCTTCCTTCTGTCCAAAGAGATGTTCAACCCATACTACGGGCTGTTTGAGTACTCCGCTACGTAAGTGCAATAACACAAGTGTAAAAAAGGCTAGAAATGCAGTATGTTACGTACTAAGTACTTACTGAGCCAGCCAAGAGGCACAACTGCCCTGCAACAGTAATGAGCCAGGCCTTCAGCACAGTTACCCACAGCAGCACCTCATCTTGGGTCTTGTTAGGCCATCTTTTGTGTGTCAGTGGCACTGCACATGCTCATTGGGCTCTGGGCTGAAGGGCTGTGGGTTCCTGGGGCTGGTACAGACAGGGCCGGAACTAGGCGTAGGCAGAAGAGGCAGCTGCCTAGGGCGCAACGATTGGGAGCCTCTCCTGCCTACCCCCTAGTAATCTTCCTCTGTCATTGCCCCCGCCGCTTGTCATTAGCGGTGGAGGCAATGACCGTTCGGATCGCGGTTGCCTAGGGCGCCCGGTCAGCTTGGCCCGCCCCTTGGTACAGAAGCCCAGAACACAATGTCTTATATTTAAATATGTGTCTCCTTCTTTGCCCTTAACAGGGACAATTACACACTTCAGATAAATCCCAATTCGGGTCTTTGCAATGAAGATCACCTTTCGTACTTCACGTTTATTGGTCGGATTGCTGGGCTCGCCGTGTTCCATGGAAAATTATTAGATGGTAAGACCCAGAGATCCGAATAGACACAGTTCCAGGTCCCAGTATGGAGGTTACAGTGCACTTTCTATTTACTGCCTTTTTTGCCATGTAAAGTCTCCTGACTTTTAAGAAACAGCTCTGTTACGGTGAAGACACACAGAGCTACTAGTAGCAGCTACTTGTCACGGCTTCAGAAACAGACAATGCTGATCATTTACTGATAATTATCTCTGTGTGTTTTAGCAGAGGCAATTCTCAGTATTGTCTATGGCAGGGGATTTTCTGGTGTTTAGTAGCCGTGACAAGTAGCTGCCACTAGTTGCTCTGTGTGTCTTCACTCTAAGGGTAAGGACCCACAAATCAGTTCAGTCGGCCGTGATAGATCTCTGTTATCACGGGCGACAAACCACACTGAAAAGGCTTTCCACAATGGAAAGCCTTGTCAGATCAGTTTGTTGCACGCGATAGCAGAGATCTATCACAGCTGACTGAACCACTCCATGGGTTTTTACCCTTAGTAGCAGTGACAAGTAGCTGCCACTAAGTTGCTCTGTGTGTCTTGACCCTTATGGAACCTAGGGGCCGGATGACTATGGGAAATTGCAGGAATCAGCCATTAATTAGTAATTAGTGCTTAGACTCACAACATATTTGGGGCAGGCATTCTTTGATTATGATTTGATTATTTTCCTTTTAAAGGGAAAGATATAAATATGGGTCTGGTAGGCCCATTGGGTTGCCTCATACACAGGCAGATAAGCTGCCGACTGCAGGAGCCAAATTGGCTGCCTAAAGGTGGCCATACACGGGCTGATTGTAGCTGCTGATATTGGTTCTTGCCAGTGTAGGGGCAGGAACGAGGGGAATGCCGAAGGATATCTGGCCTGAAATTGGCCAGATATCGATTGGGCAAGTTAAAAGATTTAGTCAGAACGGGGACCGCATCGGCTCGTTGATGCGGACCCCGAACCTACTGCCCCATTGCTCCCCAGGGCCAAACGATCGAATTAGCCTACATTTTCCCGATATCACCCACCCGTAGGTTGGCGACTTTGCCAAGCAAGCGAATCTTAACGTGTATGGCCAGCTTAACTCTGTAGCACTTCATGCACAGTCAGGTAACCCTAGCGTTTCTGGCTGTCTGACCGTCAGAGAGTGCTCTTGTGCCCAAAGCCTCTTACTTGCAGTCTCAAACTTGAACCACTAAAGGAGAAAATGCAGCTTTGTTAGACTCTCGCTGGGAGTTTGCCAAGAAGAGGTTGTACAAGGACAGCTGTTCTGCCTGCCCAGTTTTGGGCCATTTCCCTATAAGTAAAAGTCTGCAGATAAATCCTTTACGGTGATTAAAATTATAGCACGGCATTCCAAGGGCAGATAAATCAGCCTTGTTACGTATCGCTTCTCCAATCCACCAGTCACATAAGGACGGTGCAGGGTGCGGGGAGTTGTTTGAGACCAATCCATGGAACAATCTTTAGCATTTGTTGTGCCTACAATTGTTCTGCACACACAGTTGGATATAAAGCATTCTCAGAGCGATTCTGTTTGTGTGCCCCCGTCTGAGTGCTGCTTTCTAGCAGTCATTAGCCGATTTGCCAGCTTATTGGACCTCATCATTTCCAATTCTTCCATTAGTGCTTATCAGCCCTGTAGAGCCCTTCAGTAAGCATTAGGGGAATGATAGCTCTTCCCCACGCTGGGAACAGTGCCCAATCCTTATTATTGCTAACAGGCACCGTGCCTTTGATGTGGATTTACAGATTAGCCCTCACCGTGGCACAATAACTCCCAATTACAGTAATGGGTGCCCCAGTGCATTGTGGTAAAAAATGTAGGTGCCTTTCCCCCGTGCCTGTGTTCCATGTATTTCTGCTTGTTGCTGTTTGTCACCTCTTCTAATGTTTCCCTTTTTGCTGTTCTGCGTCCCTTTAGGTTTCTTCATTAGACCATTCTATAAGATGATGCTGGGGAAACAAATAACGCTGAAAGACATGGAGTCAGTGGTAAGTTGTCTGGGCGCCATATTCTTTGCCAAACCTCCCTGTGGTTAAATTATTGTAGGCTAATACTATTATTTCATATTAATATTGTCTATAATAATAATAAGCTGTGACCCCCAAGCTTCATTGTTTCCTGGCAGGAAGATACTCAGTACTGATAATGCCCCATATGTAATAAATGGCACTTTGTTTGCCCAGGAGCAGTAACCAGTAGCAACCAATTAGATGATTGCTTTTTAACAGTTGACCAGTAAATGCTTCCTGCTGATTGGTTGCTATGGGTTACTGCTCCTGGGCACACTTAGTGCCATTTATTACATAACCCCCATATTCTCCAATCAAGTCAAGATTTCTCCTGCACGTTACTCGCTGCCATCGCCAGGATACTGCGTGGCTAATAATTACTGTGCATCTTGTTTTTATAGGACAGTGAATACTACAATTCCTTAAAATGGATCTTAGAAAACGACCCAACCGAGCTGGATCTCAGGTTTTGCATAGATGAAGAAAACTTCGGTCAGGTGGGTACCAGCCCAAGTTATTCAGCTGAAATCATGGCTGTCATTTTATTGCATGTTTGAGAAGGTTTCACATATAAAATCAGTCGCCCATAGCAACCTGCAGGTAAGTACAGGTAGGTGAGTCTTGCCTCAACATACCAAACATGGCTGTCCATTATAACGCCATTATGGGGGTGTAAAACAATCACCCAACCTGTGAAACCCTAGTGTAATCTGGTAATTATCAATAAACTGAATTAATCATAGAGTTATCAGAGTCAGATTAATGAGTAAGGGCCAGCAACAGGTTATCCAAGGGTCCAAATTTCTCCTGTGTGTGGCCCAAAAACACAGTACCAAAGCCCCCGATGTGAATCACCTGCAAGCTCCTGTGCAAACTTATTTCACGAAACAGTTGCCTGCCTGCCGGGTTTCCTAGGAATTATGGGAGGTCATTCGTGCTGGGCAAATTTTGGCCTGTGGGCAGTAACCCATGGCAACCAATCAAAGTGTTGCATTCATCGTTCTACCTGATGCTGTTTTAAAAAAAGCCAATTACTGTTTGGTTGCTTTAGGATACTGCCCAGGGGCTAATTTGCCCAGTATTGATAAATGAGCCCATATGGTCTTCCACTGATTCAGCTCTGTCCTTAACGCCAGCTACCAATAGAGCGGGCTTCCAATATACTTAGCTTGGCTGCTGTAAATAGCTGTATAGTCATTCTGCTAGAAATGCCCCTCCCGTTATATATGAATGAATGAATAATCTTTATTGTCATTATCACTTGGACAACGAAATTGCAAAACAATCAACTCAAAGCAATGCAAAAGCACTATACAAAAATAACACACCATATATATAGCATATACATTAATATTTATATACATTTATACTTATCCCCAATCTTGTAGGTTGGCCTAATCATTGGGCATAAGCCAGTGGCCAACATAAATGTACCAATATGCCTAATGGCCAGATTTAGTTCCAATAATATCTAGGGCTGCAAATACATTTTCACCCACAAATCTCATCCCAGTTGACATTCAAGCTGGGCTTTCAGGTGTATCAATAGGAGCGAATAAACAAACCCCCAAATCTTATTGGCCTTTAGACTGAGCACCTACTGCTTTAAGTTCCCACAGTTTGGGAATCATTGTATTATGGGGATGAAAGTAGTAAAAAAAATAAGTTTGATTGATGTCTTGGTTACTATGGTGATAAGGATGTCGTAGCGTATGTATAAAGCCGTGTAAATAGCAGTGGTCCCATTGATTGGTGTAAATACGGGATGGGTGTAAATATGGCGCCATACTTTATATGTTTTATTTATTTTCACTTTACTAATGGAATATAGAATTGTATGAACTGCTGCTTGATAAATATGGGATCCATTTGAAACTTACGGTTCTTCCACTATAAAATTCATTTCCCCTTAATAACGAGGCCGGCGGTGCATTTATACTAACGAAGACCCATTTGCTTGTTCTGTAGACGTATCAGGTGGATCTGAAGCCCAATGGATCTGAGATGGTCGTGACCAATGACAACAAGCGAGAGTACATTGAGTAGGTTCTGTTCTTCATCTCTTCTCGGTGTTTCATTCACATTTGCCTGAATGTAATTCATTGGTTTTGCTTTCCCAAAACTTACAGACATCAATTCAAAGTTCAGTTATTGCTCTGATCATAAAGGGGTTGTTCACCTTTAAATAAACGTTTAGTATGATGTAGACATTAATATTCTGACACAATTTGCAGTTGGTCTTCATTTTTATATTTTTAGTGATTTTACAGGTATTTAACTTTTGTTCAGCAGCTTTCAAGCTTGGTATTTCAGCAGCAGTCTAGTTGCTAGGATCTTATTTGCCTTAGCGACCAGGCAGTTGTTTGAATAAGAGACAGGAATACGAATAGAAGAAGAACCAAATCAGAAGATAAGTAATAAAAAGTAACAATAACAATAAAACTGGAGCCTCACAGAGCAATAGTTTTTGGCTGCCGGGGTCAGTGACCCCCATTTGAAAGCTGGAAAGAAGCAGAAAAGGGAAGGCAAATATTCTTAAACTATAAAAAATAAATAATGAAGACCAGTGCAAAGTTGCCAGGAATAGGGCATTCTATAACATACAGACCCCCATATGTAATAAAAGGCACTAAATTTGCCCAGTAGCAGTAACCCGTAGCAACCAATAAGACATTTGCTTATAAACAGGTGACCAGTAAATTCTACCTGCTTATTGGTTGCTATGGGTTACTGCTCTTGGGCAAACTTAGTGCCATTTATTACATAACCCCATACGAGTTAACTAAGGGTTTCCCTAGTAAATAGGTTTTAGTCCCTTATTGGGAGGAACAAGAAGCACAATAGAAAGTGGATAGAAGCACAGCTGTACCTTGCAAATCTGTATATATATACATTTATACATACATTTATACATTCATACATACACAGACGCGCGTTAGACAATGGCGAGTGATGTCTATTGATAAAATCAGGGCTGTGCGCTGACATTTCAGACGCATTAGATGTGATTTTTCCCTTCCCATAAACAAAGGCACGCCAGCTGCTTATTTACCATTCTGTTATTTTTAGTCACGGTTTGAGTCATGAAGAGAACAGGCAGCGCATTATTCCTGTTCCTATTATTCCTGCAGATGCTTTAAATCTCAAGTTATATAAAATTCTGGGGAAAGTTGATAAGTAGAGGGAGAGACGGGCAGGGAGCAACTTCTCCTTTGTTCTGTCTGTGCCAAGCCCCCTGGCCGAGCAGCACATATTTGCCCCCCAGCCGCTGGCACTGATTGTGTTAATCTGGTTGTTTGGCCCCTGGACCAATAGTGGATCATATAGGAGACCTGTGCAGGAGAGGAGTGCACCACTGTGGCCCTGATATAGCAGCACTGGGTACCTGGCACTGCCGCCGGCACGACCCGCCCAGGCCTAAATCAGCCCCTGTCTCTTATATAGCACTGCCTGTCCGTATCTGGCACCACCTAGGGTAGGGTGGAGATTGTGGCTTCTGGATTTAGTCAGGGCAGTTTGGACTGCAGGGCCCCAGAAGCACCTGTGCCCCCCTGGGGTTTCTTCTAGTAGGCCCGCTGTGCCAGTCACGTTCTGGGGGAACCAAAATATATCAATAAACCAAAGGGTGCACAGATGTCTCCGCCCCATCATAGAACATTTTACTGTACAGAATAAGGCACTACTTACAGTATGTAAGTGCCCATAGGGGTGAGATCAGCACAAAGAGACATCCCAGGAAGGGCAACTGTCGGCATTATACTAACAGTCTCTGTTTCTTTCCTTTGTAGCCTCGTGATCCAATGGAGGTTTGTCAACCGGGTACAGAAGCAGATGAATGCCTTTTTAGAAGTAAGTGTGTGGGTTTTAATCTGTTAGCCTGGTGCCCAGTTTTATCTGTAGGGGTGCAGCTAAGTGGGGCTCATTGAGCGATGTACTTGTGCAACAGCCGCACTACAGTATTCTGCTTGGGAAAGTCACTTACACTCATCACGCGATTTAATGTAAACGCAATGACAGTGCCTTGAAGCATGTCTGTGTGGCTTCAATGCATTGTTTTTATAGTTCCTATTCCATGTAGATTATAGTAAGTTACATTGAGATTGCATTGCTCCATGCATTGTATGGCTAGGGGCACAGCAGCTAATAGGCTGGATAAGGATCGAGGGCTTTTCTCTTAAACTGGGCAACCTAAGCTTAGGTAACTGGGCAAAGGAAATAGCATAATCTGTATATCTGTGTGCCACCCTTCTGTACTTCCCTGCCCATCTGTGGCCTGTGGGGTCGGGAGGCTCAAGGCCTCGTCATTGTGCAGTCGCGTTCGTATTCCCAGTTAATATGTATTTCCATAAACATCTCACACTTCTCTATGGGGAGGTCCGTTTCGCTGTTTATTGCTCCTTTATAATCTGTGTAAGCCTTTATTAACCTTAAAATCGCTGTTGATTTCCCTAAAGAGTTTTCATTTGTTTTCCAGGGTTTTACTGAACTCATTCCTATTGATCTAATAAAAATCTTTGATGAAAATGAGCTGGAGGTAAGTACCTGTGCCCCCAGTCTCTGCAGCCCCCGTACGTGTTCCTAGTTATTAGTGTCCCTCACAGCCTGTCCTGTTTGTTAGAATAGACGGTACCCTGGGGAATGGGGCTTAGGTGTCCTTCAGAGATTATAGATTTATATTCCTAATCTTCATTTCTAATTCCCCAGCACCTCCACTACTTGCTCTGTAGCAGCAGCCCTCACATTCATTTTCTTTCCCAGTGAAGTGGAATAAATAAGAGGGATTATGTACTTTCCCCTCACACTGGATCAGATAATAAAAAGGAAAATTGAAACCTGCTCAGGCTAAAATAATTGTTTTCTTTCAATTCCAATTCTGTTGGCATATCTATATTAGTGGCCTTCAGGCTGGGCCCCCTTAGCCCATAACAAGGTTACAGATATATAGAAACATTGGGGTAACAGTCACCCTGCTATAGTTCCAGGGGTACCCAGGGCACAAATAAGCTCTCACCCCAAATCCCCCCTAACTGGCCTTCAGGCTGGGCCCCCTTAGCCCATAACAAGGTTACAGATATATAGAAACATTGGGGTAACAGTCACCCTACTATAGTTCCAGGGGTACCCAGGGCACAAATAAGCACTCACCCCAAATCCCCCCCTAACTGGCCTTCAGGCTGGGCCCCCTTAGCCCATAACAAGGTTACAGATATATAGAAACATTGGGGTAACAGTCACCCTGTTATAGTTCCAGGGGTACCCAGGGCACCCTAATTTATTTTCAGGGTGGCTACCCCTTCAGTATCCCATACTGTATATCTTGCCTGTGAATATCTCCTGTTGCCCTTTGGCCCCACACGTTGCCCCCCTGCTGCCCCCTCTGTTCCCCCGTAGGGCCGTTTCCCTATATCCCCTTACTGTAATGGTGCATTAATGCTACAATAGAATTGCAGAATAAAATCCGCTCCTTCTCTCTCCGCCTCTGTTAGTTGCTAATGTGCGGCCTTGGTGATGTTGATGTGAATGACTGGAGGCAACACACCCTGTATAAGAACGGCTACTGCCCCAACCACCCCGCCATACAGTGGTTCTGGAAGGTAACTCGCCGCTGCTGTTCTTGCTGTTTGGGTTATTCCATATTATTATCAGGGATAATGGCAGAATTACATCAATTAGGGACATGCAACATGGCACCCCCTGGTTCATTCTGCAATTCCCAGCATCCAAACAGCCTGTGGGGCCCTGCTGGTGATAGGGGCTAATACCCTCTATGGGAAGGCAGGTATCTATAGGAAGGTGGGTATTTCTTGGAAAGGGGGTATCTATGGAAAGGCGGGCATCTATGGGAAAGCAGGTATCTATGGGAAGATGGGTATCTGTGGGAGGGCGGGTATCTATTGGAAAGCGGGTATCTATGGGAAGATGGGTATCTGTGGGAGGGCAGGTATCTATTGGAAAGCGGGTATCTATGGGAAGATGGGTATCTGTGGGAGGGCGGGTATCTATTGGAAAGTGGGTATCTATGGGAAGATGGGTATCTGTGGGAGGGCGGGTATCTATTGGAAAGCGGGTATCTATGGGAAGATGGGTATCTGTGGGAGGGCGGGTATCTATTGGAAAGCGAGTATCTGTGGGAGGGCGGGTATCTATTGGAAAGCGGGTATCTATGGGAAGATGGGTATCTGTGGGAGGGCGGGTATCTATTGGAAAGCGGGTATCTATGGGAAGGCGGGTATCTATGGGAAGATGGGTATCTGTGGGAGGGCGGGTATCTATTGGAAAGCGAGTATCTGTGGGAGGGCGGGTATCTATTGGAAAGCGGGTATCTATGGGAAGATGGGTATCTGTGGGAGGGCGGGTATCTATTGGAAAGCGGGTATCTATGGGAAGGCGGGTATCTATGGGAAGATGGGTATCTATGGAAAGGCCTGTATGTAAGAGAGTATACGTTGTGCTCCTATAGGCGGTGTTATTAATGGATGCAGAGAAACGCATACGCTTGCTGCAGTTTGTGACTGGGACGTCACGTGTGCCTATGAATGGATTTGCTGAACTGTACGGTAAGCGGGGAACCCACTCATTTCCCACAGATATTCCCATCCCTTGTGCAGGCAGAGATACACACGGCAGGCACTGCTGCACCCCAATAATGGGGTTAGGGGGAAGCAGTAGGGCACATTGGCTGCTGTAGGTTGGCCGTTGGAGAGAGTAGGGTATGGGGGGAATAGGGCATATGTACTTGATTAGGAATATGATATCATAGTGATGTATGGTGGGTACAGGATGGGTGGGCACCCTTGGGTGGGTCTTGGTTTTGGAGTCAGATGTGGTTTTAGGCCAAAAAGATTCCATTAGAGTGAGATATGGGGGGGGGGGGTGCGGGGCCGATACTGTAACCTGGTCAGAACTTGCCGTGGGAGAGTGAGATGGTGGGTATTGGGCGGTACCACTGCCCTGGGCTGGGACTTGGAATTAGAGTGAAAGACGGATTTAGGCCAAGTTGTTTGCCAGCACCGCGCAGTAAGCACCAATAAGCCCGAGCCTAATGAAAGCCTAGCGGTAGTTTCCTGTACAATGGCTGCTATCGGTATGTAGCCCAGATAACATTCAGTATTTTGTCTCTTCCCAAAGGTTCAAATGGTCCTCAGCTGTTTACAATAGAGCAGTGGGGAAGCCCCGACAAGCTGCCCAGAGCTCACACATGGTAAGTCACATGACTGCACTCTGATAGGTCGCTCTGCTCTCCAATCATATCCCTGATTAATTCTGGGGCCAATATTAATCATTCTGCCTTGGTTTTGAACCAGTCGGAACTGAAAGCACACACCTGATTGGTTGCTGTGGGTAACTGCATTTTCTCTGTTTCCCAGCTTTAACCGCCTGGACTTACCTCCATACGACTCGTTTGAGGATTTACGGGAGAAGCTTCTCATGGCCGTGGAGAACGCTCAGGGATTCGAAGGCGTCGACTAAAGAGGCCTCTGTCTCTCTCCAGCTAAAGCGCGGCTTGCACCGGGAACTTGTGCTACGGATTGTACCACTGACACACAAGGGGCAATTGCAAATAAACGGAATTACAAAAATGGGACAAAAGATTCTGCCATTTATGACGTTGTGTCCATTGAGCTGACCGCGGGACGCGTGGGAACAGCGCCCTGCTTACCGGCAACCATGGTACCATTTTCCTTTGTGAATCGGCCCGGGCAGGCAGACTAATGGTTCAAACTGTGCCAATATGGAAGCCATTCTCTGGTCTTTGGCAAACGGCCCCTGATATTGGTTCTGCAGCGCAGGCGCACATTTCAGGCGTTTGCAATGGCGGTGGATGGGTTCTGCCCCGGGGTACACGTTAGACTACATTTCAGGAGGACTTGCTCTATTTATGTGGTGCCTCGTTAGGCCAAAAAAGCCCTTGATACATATTTTACATAACTTTCTAACGAATGGAACTAATCACTTCACATGTATAGTATTAAACCTCATGTTTACTTTTTAAAATGATTTAGACCTATTTTCAGATTTTATTTCAATTTAATTAAAGCTATATACTCAAAAACATGAGCCATCGTTCCATTGATTCCCGACTCCCCGACAAGGCCATGTTGGCGCGGAGACGCAGGGGTGGCGCTCACTGGGGAGGCTGGTAAAGCAAAGCCTCTATAGACCAAAAACCCAACCCCCCCCAGCATGTTATCATGCTCCCTAGTGGCCTCAGTGTCTCCCCCTGTTGGCCAATGTTTTCGGGCAAAGACAAAGGTATGCACATTGATTCTGTATTTCCATTGGTGGAGAGTAATTGCAAGGGCCAATGCAATGCTTTGTTACTGTAGCATGCCAGGAATCCTATTGGTGTATTCTGGGGCTGTCATGGAAGTGCCATTCACGCTTGGAAATATTCATGTTGTTGTTAAACTGTACAGAAATACTTTTTATCAGCTATTGCTCTTCTCTGTTTGTCACGGGGAGGCGGCCGCACCGGAACGTCACTGGCCCCTCCCACTTTATACGATCTGCACCTGATTCGAAGGCACTTTAATCGTCCAAACGTTGCTTTTCCTTCACGTCCAATCACCTTGACTCTGTTCTTTTCTACGGAGATGAATCTTTCTACCCCTCGGCCGTCACACAAAGACAAGGAGTGAATGTAGCGCTCGGCCTTATTGCCCCGCCGCGGGGAATTTTAACCCTTTTGTGGTCGGCGAATCACAAAACAGAAAACAACCGGGGGCTTATTATTTCTCACTGTTATGCCGAGCTTGTTGCATGCCTATGCTGTAGTGCCTGAACTTGTCTCTTGTGATTCGTCCTTTTATTTCACTGCCAAATAGAATGTGAAAGGCAACTGATTCCGTGGAATTGTCTGTTGTACGAGTCTGCGCTCAACTGTGTAACGTTTCACTGGTGAATTCGTGCAAATGAACACAACCATAAAAAGGGCAAAATGTGGTATTTCCTTCTCTCTCATTGGCTCACCAAACTGACAGTAAGGGGAGGAGCCCAGGTATTCTGCCTTTATCCACCATAACCTGCTTGGTACATTGGGGCAATAAGAACCAAACTGGTCGCCATAACAACCCACCATGCACTTTTCCATTGTTACCCGGCCACTCCCATAGGCTTTCCTGAGAGGCAGGTAATAATGGGCAATATCTAGTGCCACGGACCTTAGGGCTCAACGGCCCCTAACCATCATGGCTGCCTGGTCTAAAACAACATGGCTGCAAGGTCTAAACCAACGTGGCTGCCAGGTCTAAACCAATGTGGCTGCCAGGTCTAAACCAATGTGGCTGCCAGGTCTAAACCAACATGGCTGCAAGGTCTAAACCAACGTGGCTACCAGGTCTAAACCAACGTGGCTGCCTGGTCTAAACCAACGTGGCTGCCAGGTCTAAACCAACGTGGCTGCCTGGTCTAAACCAACGTGGCTGCCTGGTCTAAACCAACGTGGCTGCCTGGTCTAAACCAACGTGGCTGCCAGGTCTAAACCAACGTGGCTGCAAGGTCTAAACCAACGTGGCTGCAAGGTCTAAACCAACGTGGCTGCCAGGTCTAAACCAATGTGGCTGCCAGGTCTAAACCAATGTGGCTGCCAGGTCTAAACCAACATGGCTGCAAGGTCTAAACCAATGTGGCTGCCAGGTCTAAACCAATGTGGCTGCAAGGTCTAAACCAACGTGGCTGCAAGGTCTAAACCAACGTGGCTGCAAGGTCTAAACCAACGTGGCTGCCTGGTCTAAACCAACGTGGCTGCCTGGTCTAAACCAACGTGGCTGCCAGGTCTAAACCAACGTGGCTACCGGGTCTAAACCAATGTGGCTGCCAGGTCTAAACCAACAGCTTTCGGAGAAGTGCAGTTTAGTGAGTCGTGAATAACAAAATGTCCTCCTACTTTACTACTTACCAGGCTGCCATATTGTTTTGCTTCATCATCTGTTTCAACTGAATATACTGTAAAATCTTTTTAATCAATGACTACGTGTCTGTGGCTGATTATTGTAATGGAGGAAGGAACGAGAGAAGTAGGGGCCTTCCCAGCATGCTCAGGGGCAGGGGGCTTATCTCCGGCCAGGATAGATTCCTACAGATAATAATCCAGGGCTGTCAGACTTTACCCCCCAGGTCATTAATAGAATTTTCTCTCAGACAGATATTTATGGCTGATCAGCTGTGTGTGTGCCGGAACTGCCCCGGGGCAAAGGGAACCTTATCTCAAGGGGCAGCAGAAACCTGCCCCGGGGAACTTTAGTGACACATTCAGCTCTTTGGGCAGAGAGTTCTTTTGCCCCCCCCAGATGGAGCACAGGAGGGTAAATACGGTGAGAATAGCGTGTCTCTGGGGCATTTGGGCCAGAAACAGCCTCAAACAGTTGCCCTCGTGGTGACGTTAAGGGATTGTCTGACCCAGTCACTGTCACTCTGCCTATAGGGATGGGGTTCAACTGCAGATTCTGCCCAAATTCTGCCTAAAGCCCCTACATACTTCTCATTGTCAGTACCAACACCATGTCCAATCAGATTCATTCCTACCTCATCCGTTGCCCCCACCCTGGTATGCCCTTAGGGTAAATATTTACTTTTCTATTACAGAACCCATTTAACCCAAACTGGGCCGTGCCAGTCCTTCCCTTCGCTTCCCACCAACACTCTTTACAAGTGACCCCTTTCCTCTGCCCCAGGGCCCCTTTATTCTGGGAGTGAGGGTTTTATTCCTTATCCGAGGCTGTACAGCCAATGGAATGTCAGTCCCACCTCACCCTGTGCCGGTATTGGTCAGGCCGCTGCCTGTGAGTATCTGGGAAGGAACCAAGCCCCACATTCTGCAATTACTAAAGGATGAAGGATTTGGGTGTTTGAGCTGCAAATGAAATCCAGGTCCCTACCCTTGTGAGGCTACTAGTGTGGAATACATGTCAGTATCGCTTTAACTGCCCCCTGTCCCATTGGTCTGGCCATGTCTGGAATGGGATCGTCTCCTACACCGAGACAGTTCTGCCTCCAAACAGCAGTGAAACAGCCATAGGGGGATGTACCATAGCAGCTCTGTCCAAGTGGAGTTTCAGGGTCTAGATGTAACCCTCCATTTATAAGCCCCGCCCCCTAGCTGGTCTCCATAGACATGCCCCGCCCCCTATCTGGGCTCCATAGACATGCCCTGCCCCCTATCTGGGCTCCATAGACTGATCAGTTTGATAGAATCTGCCCCCCAAACACAGAGTGCTGCACCCAACTGACCCACTATGGAGTGCTGCTCTATATATAATATACAGGTATGGGACCTGTTATCCAGAATGCACAGGCCCTGGGGTTTTCTGGATAAGAGATCTTTCTGTAATTTGTATCTCCATAACTTAAGTCTACTAAAAATCACTTAAATATTGAATAAACCCAATAGGGCTGTTCTGCCCCCAATAAGGGGTAATTATATCTTAGTTGGGATCAAGTACAGGTACTGTTTTATTATTACAGAGAAAAGGGAATCATTTAACCATTAAATAAACCCAATAGGGCTGTTCTGCCCCCAATAAGGGGTAATTATATCTTAGTTGGGATCAAGTACAGGTACTGTTTTATTATTACAGAGAAAAGGGAATCATTTAACCATGAAATAAACCCAATAGGGCTGTTCTGCCCCCAATAAGGGGTAATTATATCTTAGTTGGGATCAAGTACAGGTACTGTTTTATTATTACAGAGAAAAGGGAATCATTTAACCATGAAATAAACCCAATAGGGCTGTTCTGCCCCCAATAAGGGGTAATTATATCTTAGTTGGGATCAAGTACAGGTACTGTTTTATTATTACAGAGAAAAGGGAATCATTTTTAATAATTAGAATTATTTGCTTATAATGGAGTCAATGGGAGATGGCCTTTCTGTAATTCGGAACTTTTTGGAGAGCAGGTTTCTGGAGAAGGGATCCTGTGCAAGTACTGAATTATATGCCATTTATTCACACCATTTCCTTACTAGCCTGTCTGAGAACATGGAAACTGGAGAAAAATAAAGATTTTGTGATTTATAACTTTCTGACTGTATTGCCCCCCCCCCCCCCCCCCCCCCCCCCCCACCTCCCAAGCGGAATCATTAGGATAAAGGGATTTCATTAAGGAAAGTTATTTAAATCCCACAATGATTTAGGCTGGAAATGACAAATATTAATCCGGGAGTCTTTATGTCATTACTTATATGATTAAAAACAAGGAGATTTATCCTGGATTGGAACGAAATCTATAGAGAAGATCCCACCCAATCAGCCTCCGTATTATTCCTCCAATCAGGGCGGCTGTGCCGGGAGGGGGTTCCATAACTCAGGGATGTCTATGTACTTTCACCCAACCCTTATGGGGGCTCGAGGGGCCTCACACTATATATATATACTACTAGAGTAGCGCCCGCCCACACCCTGTTCCTCCTCCTACAGCGAATTACATGAGATTAACCATAAACACAAGCGTTATCAGTAAGATTAATTCTTTCTAATAAATCCCTGTTATTTCTCTCATCCGCTTTCAGCTTTAAATCCTTCCCCACAGAAGTGAACAACAATTGCCGCCAATTGAAAAAAATAATGGAATAAACTAGAAATGGGTCAAGCGATGAATGTGATTCCCTGAGGGACCCAGAACTGCTGGGAAGAACCATATTTAGTATTGTTGGATTCAGCCGGATGGTGCCTATAGTAGCAATGGGATAATAGCCTCTGGGAAGGGACTGGGGCTGTGGGATAGCAGGTATAGTAGGGAGAGATGGTGCCTATAGTAGCAGTGGGGGGATAATAGCCTCTGGGAAGGGACTGGGGCTGTGGGATAGCAGGTATAGTAGGGAGAGATGGTGCCTATAGTAGCAGTGGGGGGATAATAGCCTCTGGGGAGGGACTGGGGCTGTGGGATAGCAGGTATAGTAGGGAGAGATGGTGCCTATAGTAGCAGTGGGGGGATAATAGCCTCTGGGAAGGGACTGGGGCTGTGGGATAGCAGGTATAGTAGGGAGAGATGGTGCCTATAGTAGCAGTGGGGGGATAATAGCCTCTGGGAAGGGACTGGGGCTGTGGGATAGCAGGTATAGTAGGGAGAGATGGTGCCTATAGTAGCAGTGGGGGGATAATAGCCTCTGGGAAGGGACTGGGGCTGTGGGATAGCAGGTATAGTAGGGAGAGATGGTGCCTATAGTAGCAGTGGGGGGATAATAGCCTCTGGGAAGGGACTGGGGCTGTGGGATAGCAGGTATAGTAGGGAGAGATGGTGCCTATAGTAGCAGTGGGGGGATAATAGCCTCTGGGAAGGGACTGGGGCTGTGGGATAGCAGGTATAGTAGGGAGAGATGGTGCCTATAGTAGCAGTGGGGGGATAATAGCCTCTGGGAAGGGACTGGGGCTGTGGGATAGCAGGTATAGTAGGGAGAGATGGTGCCTATAGTAGCAGTGGGGGGATAATACCCACTGGGAAGGGACTGGGGCTGTGGGATAGCAGGTATAGTAGGGAGAGATGGTGCCTATAGTAGCAGTGGGATAATAGACTCTGGGAAGGGACTGGGGCTGTGGGATAGCAGGTATAGTAGGGAGAGATGGTGCCTATAGTAGCAATGGGGGGATAATAGCCTCTGGGAAGGGACTGGGGCTGTGGGATAGCAGGTATAGTAGGGGGAGATGGTGCCTATAGTAGCAGTGGGGGGATAATAGCCTCTGGGAAGGGACTGGGGCTGTGGGATAGCAGGTATAGTAGGGAGAGATGGTGCCTATAGTAGCAGTGGGGGGATAATAGCCTCTGGGAAGGGACTGGGGCTGTGGGATAGCAGGTATAGTAGGGAGAGATGGTGCCTATAGTAGCAGTGGGATAATAGCCTCTGGGAAGGGACTGGGGCTGTGGGATAGCAGGTATAGTAGGGAGAGATGGTGCCTATAGTAGCAGTGGGGGAATAATAGCCTCTGGGAAGGGACTGGGGCTGTGGGATAGCAGGTATAGTAGGGAGAGATGGTGCCTATAGTAGCAGTGGGGGGATAATAGCCTCTGGGAAGGGACTGGGGCTGTGGGATAGCAGGTATAGTAGGGAGAGATGGTGCCTATAGTAGCAGTGGGGGGATAATAGCCTCTGGGAAGGGACTGGGGCTGTGGGATAGCAGGTATAGTAGGGAGAGATGGTGCCTATAGTAGCAATGGGGGGATAATAGCCTCTGGGAAGGGACTGGGGCTGTGGGATAGCAGGTATAGTGGGGAAAGATCGTGCCTATAGTAGCAGTGGGGGGATAATAGCCTCTGGGAAGGGACTGGGGCTGTGGGATAGCAGGTATAGTAGGGAGAGATGGTGCCTATAGTAGCAGTGGGATAATAGCCTCTGGGAAGGGACTGGGGCTGTGGGATAGCAGGTATAGTAGGGAGAGATGGTGCCTATAGTAGCAGTGGGGGGATAATAGCCTCTGGGAAGGGACTGGGGCTGTGGGATAGCAGGTATAGTAGGGAGAGATGGTGCCTATAGTAGCAGTGGGGGGATAATAGCCTCTGGGAAGGGACTGGGGCTGTGGGATAGCAGGTATAGTAGGGAGAGATGGTGCCTATAGTAGCAGTGGGGGGATAATAGCCTCTGGGAAGGGACTGGGGCTGTGGGATAGCAGGTATAGTAGGGAGATATGGTGCCTATAGTAGCAATGGGGGGATAATAGCCTCTGGGAAGGGACTGGGGCTGTGGGATAGCAGGTATAGTAGGGAGAGATGGTGCCTATAGTAGCAGTGGGGGGATAATAGCCTCTGGGAAGGGACTGGGGCTGTGGGATAGCAGGTATAGTAGGGAGAGATGGTGCCTATAGTAGCAGTGGGGGGATAATAGCCTCTGGGAAGGGACTGGGGCTGTGGGATAGCAGGTATAGTAGGGAGAGATGGTGCCTATAGTAGCAGTGGGATAATAGCCTCTGGGAAGGGACTGGGGCTGTGGGATAGCAGGTATAGTAGGGAGAGATGGTGCCTATAGTAGCAGTGGGGGGATAATAGCCTCTGGGAAGGGACTGGGGCTGTGGGATAGCAGGTATAGTAGGGAGAGATGGTGCCTATAGTAGCAGTGGGGGGATAATAGCCTCTGGGAAGGGACTGTGGCTGTGGGATAGCAGGTATAGTAGGGAGAGATGGTGCCTATAGTAGCAGTGGGGGGATAATAGCCTCTGGGAAGGGACTGGGGCTGTGGGATAGCAGGTATAGTAGGGAGAGATGGTGCCTATAGTAGCAGTGGGGGGAAAATAGCCTCTGGGAAGGGACTGGGGCTGTGGGATAGCAGGTATAGTAGGGAGATATGGTGCCTATAGTAGCAATGGGGGGATAATAGCCTCTGGGAAGGGACTGGGGCTGTGGGATAGCAGGTATAGTAGGGAGAGATGGTGCCTATAGTAGCAGTGGGGGGATAATAGCCTCTGGGAAGGGACTGTGGCTGTGGGATAGCAGGTATAGTAGGGAGAGATGGTGCCTATAATAGCAGTGGGGGGAAAATAGCCTCTGGGAAGGGACTGGGGCTGTGGGATAGCAGGTATAGTAGGGAGAGATGGTGCCTATAGTAGCAGTGGGGGGATAATAGCCTCTGGGAAGGGACTGGGGCTGTGGGATAGCAGGTATAGTAGGGAGAGATGGTGCCTATAGTAGCAGTGGGGGGATAATAGCCTCTGGGAAGGGACTGGGGCTGTGGGATAGCAGGTATAGTAGGGAGAGATGGTGCCTATAGTAGCAGTGGGGGGATAATAGCCTCTGGGAAGGGACTGGGGCTGTGGGATAGCAGGTATAGTAGGGAGAGATGGTGCCTATAGTAGCAGTGGGGGATAATAGCCTCTGGGAAGGGACTGGGGCTGTGGGATAGCAGGTATAGTAGGGAGAGATGGTGCCTATAGTAGCAGTGGGGGGATAATAGCCTCTGGGAAGGGACTGGGGCTGTGGGATAGCAGGTATAGTAGGGAGAGATGGTGCCTATAGTAGCAGTGGGGGGGATAATAGCCTCTGGGAAGGGACTGGGGCTGTGGGATAGCAGGTATAGTAGGGAGAGATGGTGCCTATAGTAGCAGTGGGGGGATAATAGCCTCTGGGAAGGGACTGGGGCTGTGGGATAGCAGGTATAGTAGGGAGAGATGGTGCCTATAGTAGCAGTGGGGGGATAATAGCCTCTGGGAAGGGACTGTGGCTGTGGGATAGCAGGTATAGTAGGGAGAGATGGTGCCTATAGTAGCAGTGGGGGGATAATAGCCTCTGGGAAGGGACTGGGGCTGTGGGATAGCAGGTATAGTAGGGAGAGATGGTGCCTATAGTAGCAGTGGGGGGATAATAGCCTCTGGGAAGGGACTGGGGCTGTGGGATAGCAGGTATAGTAGGGAGAGATGGTGCCTATAGTAGCAGTGGGGGGAAAATAGCCTCTGGGAAGGGACTGGGGCTGTGGGATAGCAGGTATAGTAGGGAGATATGGTGCCTATAGTAGCAATGGGGGGATAATAGCCTCTGGGAAGGGACTGGGGCTGTGGGATAGCAGGTATAGTAGGGAGAGATGGTGCCTATAGTAGCAGTGGGGGGATAATAGCCTCTGGGAAGGGACTGTGGCTGTGGGATAGCAGGTATAGTAGGGAGAGATGGTGCCTATAATAGCAGTGGGGGGAAAATAGCCTCTGGGAAGGGACTGGGGCTGTGGGATAGCAGGTATAGTAGGGAGAGATGGTGCCTATAGTAGCAATGGGGGGATAATAGCCTCTGGGAAGGGACTGGGGCTGTGGGATAGCAGGTATAGTAGGGAGAGATGGTGCCTATAGTAGCAGTGGGGGGATAATAGCCTCTGGGAAGGGACTGGGGCTGTGGGATAGCAGGTATAGTAGGGAGAGATGGTGCCTATAGTAGCAGTGGGGGGATAATAGCCTCTGGGAAGGGACTGGGGCTGTGGGATAGCAGGTATAGTAGGGAGAGATGGTGCCTATAGTAGCAGTGGGGGGATAATAGCCTCTGGGAAGGGACTGGGGCTGTGGGATAGCAGGTATAGTAGGGAGAGATGGTGCCTATAGTAGCAGTGGGGGGATAATAGCCTCTGGGAAGGGACTGGGGCTGTGGGATAGCAGGTATAGTAGGGAGAGATGGTGCCTATAGTAGCAGTGGGGGGATAATAGCCTCTGGGAAGGGACTGGGGCTGTGGGATAGCAGGTATAGTAGGGAGAGATGGTGCCTATAGTAGCAGTGGGGGGATAATAGCCTCTGGGAAGGGACTGGGGCTGTGGGATAGCAGGTATAGTAGGGAGAGATGGTGCCTATAGTAGCAGTGGGATAATAGCCTCTGGGAAGGGACTGGGGCTGTGGGATAGCAGGTATAGTAGGGAGAGATGGTGCCTATAGTAGCAGTGGGGCGATAATAGCCTCTGGGAAGGGACTGTGGCTGTGGGATAGCAGGTATAGTAGGGAGAGATGGTGCCTATAGTAGCAGTGGGGGGATAATAGCCTCTGGGAAGGGACTGGGGCTGTGGGATAGCAGGTATAGTAGGGAGAGATGGTGCCTATAGTAGCAGTGGGGGGATAATAGCCTCTGGGAAGGGACTGGGGCTGTGGGATAGCAGGTATAGTAGGGAGAGATGGTGCCTATAGTAGCAGTGGGGGGATAATAGCCTCTGGGAAGGGACTGGGGCTGTGGGATAGCAGGTATAGTAGGGAGAGATGGTGCCTATAGTAGCAGTGGGGGGATAATAGCCTCTGGGAAGGGACTGGGGCTGTGGGATAGCAGGTATAGTAGGGAGAGATGGTGCCTATAGTAGCAGTGGGGGGAAAATAGCCTCTGGGAAGGGACTGGGGCTGTGGGATAGCAGGTATAGTAGGGAGATATGGTGCCTATAGTAGCAATGGGGGGATAATAGCCTCTGGGAAGGGACTGGGGCTGTGGGATAGCAGGTATAGTAGGGAGAGATGGTGCCTATAGTAGCAGTGGGGGGATAATAGCCTCTGGGAAGGGACTGTGGCTGTGGGATAGCAGGTATAGTAGGGAGAGATGGTGCCTATAATAGCAGTGGGGGGAAAATAGCCTCTGGGAAGGGACTGGGGCTGTGGGATAGCAGGTATAGTAGGGAGAGATGGTGCCTATAGTAGCAATGGGGGATAATAGCCTCTGGGAAGGGACTGGGGCTGTGGGATAGCAGGTATAGTAGGGAGAGATGGTGCCTATAGTAGCAGTGGGGGGATAATAGCCTCTGGGAAGGGACTGTGGCTGTGGGATAGCAGGTATAGTAGGGAGAGATGGTGCCTATAGTAGCAGTGGGGGGATAATAGCCTCTGGGAAGGGACTGGGGCTGTGGGATAGCAGGTATAGTAGGGAGAGATGGTGCCTATAGTAGCAGTGGGATAATAGCCTCTGGGAAGGGACTGGGGCTGTGGGATAGCAGGTATAGTAGGGAGAGATGGTGCCTATAGTAGCAGTGGGGAGATAATAGCCTCTGGGAAGGGACTGGGGCTGTGGGATAGCAGGTATGGTAGGGAGAGATGGTGCCTATAGTAGCAGTGGGGGCGATAATAGCCTCTGGGAAGGGACTGTGGCTGTGGGATAGCAGGTATAGTAGGGAGAGATGGTGCCTATAGTAGCAGTGGGGGGATAATAGCCTCTGGGAAGGGACTGGGGCTGTGGGATAGCAGGTATAGTAGGGAGAGATGGTGCCTATAGTAGCAGTGGGGAGATAATAGCCTCTGGGAAGGGACTGGGGCTGTGGGATAGCAGGTATAGTAGGGAGAGATGGTGCCTATAGTAGCAGTGGGGCGATAATAGCCTCTGGGAAGGGACTGTGGCTGTGGGATAGCAGGTATAGTAGGGAGAGATGGTGCCTATAGTAGCAGTGGGATAATAGCCTCTGGGAAGGGACTGGGGCTGTGGGATAGCAGGTATAGTAGGGAGATATGGTGCCTATAGTAGCAGTGGGGGGAAAATAGCCTCTGGGAAGGGACTGGGGCTGTGGGATAGCAGGTATAGTAGGGAGATATGGTGCCTATAGTAGCAATGGGGGGATAATAGCCTCTGGGAAGGGACTGGGGCTGTGGGATAGCAGGTATAGTAGGGAGAGATGGTGCCTATAGTAGCAGTGGGGGGATAATAGCCTCTGGGAAGGGACTGTGGCTGTGGGATAGCAGGTATAGTAGGGAGAGATGGTGCCTATAATAGCAGTGGGGGAAAATAGCCTCTGGGAAGGGACTGGGGCTGTGGGATAGCAGGTATAGTAGGGAGAGATGGTGCCTATAGTAGCAGTGGGGGGATAATAGCCTCTGGGAAGGGACTGGGGCTGTGGGATAGCAGGTATAGTAGGGAGAGATGGTGCCTATAGTAGCAGTGGGGGGATAATAGCCTCTGGGAAGGGACTGGGGCTGTGGGATAGCAGGTATAGTAGGGAGAGATGGTGCCTATAGTAGCAGTGGGATAATAGCCTCTGGGAAGGGACTGGGGCTGTGGGATAGCAGGTATAGTAGGGAGAGATGGTGCCTATAGTAGCAGTGGGGAGATAATAGCCTCTGGGAAGGGACTGGGGCTGTGGGATAGCAGGTATAGTAGGGAGAGATGGTGCCTATAGTAGCAGTGGGGCGATAATAGCCTCTGGGAAGGGACTGTGGCTGTGGGATAGCAGGTATAGTAGGGAGAGATGGTGCCTATAGTAGCAGTGGGGGGATAATAGCCTCTGGGAAGGGACTGGGGCTGTGGGATAGCAGGTATAGTAGGGAGAGATGGTGCCTATAGTAGCAGTGGGATAATAGCCTCTGGGAAGGGACTGGGGCTGTGGGATAACAGGTATAGTAGGGAGAGATGGTGCCTATAGTAGCAGTGGGATAATAGCCTCTGGGAAGGGACTGGGGCTGTGGGATAGCAGGTATAGTAGGGAGAGATGGTGCCTATAGTAGCAGTGGGATAATAGCCTCTGGGAAGGGACTGGGGCTGTGGGATAGCAGGTATAGTAGGGAGAGATGGTGCCTATAGTAGCAGTGGGATAATAGCCTCTGGGAAGGGACTGGGGCTGTGGGATAGCAGGTATAGTAGGGAGAGATGGTGCCTATAGTAGCAGTGGGATAATAGCCTCTGGGAAGGGACTGGGGCTGTGGGATAGCAGGTATAGTAGGGAGAGATGGTGCCTATAGTAGCAGTGGGGGGATAATAGCCTCTGGGAAGGGACTGTGGCTGTGGGATAGCAGGTATAGTAGGGAGAGATGGTTCCCAACCTTATATGAAGAATATTCCCAATAACATAAATATATTGAGACACGGCCACTGTTATTGGACGGCCATCATGTGACACTATTTATTAATTTTAGGCAAGATATTTGCATTCTGTTGCCAGCAGGAGGCGCTGTTGTTTCAGGCTTCGGTAGATTCCCCTCTTATAAACACAAATAACTTCAAATCATAGTTTCTGCCCCTCCCTCTAGATCTGATTGGTCTCCTGTTGGGTTGGGCTCCTGCTGGAGACACTGAAGAACCTTCAGCCCAGACTTCTCGTCCCTCTGGTACCACTAACTTCTGATTTTGCCCCAATAAAGCTCTAAATGCCCAAACGAGTCAGGGACATAGCAAGCCAATCCCTTGCAGTCATTGTTGGCCCTTCTGCTTAGGGTCAATAGCATCCCAGCTGCCCCTGGACTTTAACTCCCAGCATTCTTTGCCGGACCTTGCAGGTCATTCCCGGCTGGATCTCTTGGGTGTAGGAAACTAGGCATTTGGTTACGGGCAGGGCGGCATATTTTGGGCACCTTGTCTGCCATTGCTCTGCCTACAATAATGTCTGTGCTTGTACCCTCCCTGGCTGAGCAGCCCCATGTTCCTCTGCAGGTTCTTAGTAACAGTGACCCCAGGCCCAATGGGAATAAGAAGCAGCAACAAAAAGAAAGGAAGGAATTGAACTAAAAAAAGGTGCACTTACCCTTTACCCATATATAGAGCAGAAATGCCCGGCCTGCAGCCCTATGGCACCCAACAGCAGCCAGCTTTCCCTGCATAGTGGGGGGGTTATACAACCAATTTGCCCCCCATTCAGGGGCTTCGTTATAGAAAATGATGGTGCAGTAGGTTCCACAGGAGTCTGTGAAGCCATAAAACTCTTGGGGGGGCACACACAGCCTGCAGGCCCCTAGTTGGACAGTGGTACTATACAGCATGATTTTGACCTCAGTGAATATTTTGAGATTGGGCCACTAAATCAGCCTTGTGACTCTTGGGGCAAAGTAATTAAAGGGACAGACATGTCATCAGCTTCGCCTGAGAATAATTCTAATAGCCCCACACAGAATGGCAGAGCAATGTTGAGCTGCCCCCGCTCCTCTAGCCGATATCTGTTTATGAGCAGAATGTGGAACAGTGTGTACCTTCCCCACAGATATCAGCCTCTATGGGTTCCACTATGGGCTCCTCTATGGGCTACAATATGGGCTCCACTATGGGCTGCTCTCTGGGCTCCACTATGGGCTCCTCTATGGGCTCCACTATGGGCTCCTCTCTGGGCTCCTCTATGGGCTCCACTATGGGCTCCTTTCTGGGCTCCACTATGGGCTCCTCTCTGGGCTCCACTATGGGCTCCTCCATGGGCTCCACTATGGGCTCCACTATGGGCTCCTCTCTGGGCTCCAATATGGGTTCTACTATGGGCTCCTCTCTGGGCTCCACTATGGGCTCCTCTATGGGCTTCACTATGGGCTCCTCTCTGGGCTCCTCTATGGGCTCCACTATGGGCTCCTCTCTGGGCTCCAATATGGGCTCCACTATGGGCTCCTCTATGGGCTCCTCTCTGGGCTCCACTATGGGCTCCTCTATGGGCTCTAGTATGGGCTCCTCTCTGGGCTCCACTATGGGCTCCTCTATAGGCTCCACTATGGGCTCCACTATGGGCTCCTCTATGGGTTCCACTATGGGCTCCACTATGGGCTCCACTATGGGCTCCTCTCTGGACACCTCTCTAGGCTTCTCTCTGGCCTCCCCTATGGGCTCCTCTCTGGGCTCCACTATGGGCTCCTTTCTGGGCTCCACTATGGGCTCCTCTCTGGGCTCTGGGCTCCACTATGGGCTCTTATCTGGGCTCCTCTCTGGGCTCCACTATGGTCTCCTCTCTGGGCTCCTCTCTAGGCTCCCGTCTGGCCTCCACTATGGTGTCCTTTCTGGGCTCCTCTCTAGGCTCCTCTCTGGCCTCCACTATGGTCTCCTTTCTGGGCTCCTCTCTGGCCTCTACTATGGTCTCCTTTCTGGGCTCAACTATGGTCTCCTTTCTGAGCTCCTCTCTGGGCTCCACTATGGGCTCCTCTCTTAGCTCCTCTCTGGGCTCCACTATGGGCTCCTCTCTGAGCTCCTCTCTGGGCTCCACTATGGGCTCCTCTCTGAGCTCCTCTCTGGGCTCCACTATGGGCTTCTCTCTTAGCTCCTCTCTGAGCTCCTCTCTGGGCTCCTCTATGGGCTCCACTATGGGCTCCTCTCTGGGCTCCACTATGGGCTCCACTATGGGCTCCTCTCTGGGCTCCACTATGGGCTCCTCTCTGGGCTCCACTATGGGCTCCTCTCTGGGCTCCACTATGGGCTCCTCTATGGGCTCCACTATGGGCTCCTCTCTGGGCTCCTCTATGGGCTCCACTATGGGCTCCTCTCTGGGCTCCACTATGGGCTCCCCTCTGGGCTCCACTATGGGCTCCTCTCTGGGCTCCACTATGGGCTCCTCTATGGGCTCCTCTCTGGGCTCCACTATGGGCTCCTCTATGGGCTCCTTTCTGGGCTCCTCTATGGGCTCCTCTCTGGGCTCCACTATGGGCTCCTCTATGGGCTCCTCTCTGGGCTCCACTATGGGCTCCTCTCTGGGCTCCACTATGGGCTCCACTATGGGCTCCACTATGGGCTCCTCTATGGGCTCCATTGCCAAAATCCGGCCCTTTCTTTCTACTGTAACAGCTAGGCTGCTCATGCATGCCCTCATCCTATCCCGACTTGACTACTGTAACCTGCTGCTAACCGGCCTCCCTAAGTCCCATCTTTCCCCCCTACAGTCTATATTAAACACTGCTGCCAGAATTCTCCTCCTCTCATCCAGGAGAGTTCAGGCCCTTCCCCTGCTAAAGGCCTTATCATGGCTTCCTGTTAAACAAAGAATAGTTTACAAACTCCTTCTCTTAACCTTCAAAGCCCTCCATGCCTCTGCTCCTCACTACATCTCTTCCCTGGTGTCTCCGTACGTTCCTGGCCGACTCCTTCGTTCCTCGCAGAGCAACCGTTTGGTTGCGCCCCCCACTACTACTGCTGCTTCCTGCCTTAAATCCTTCTGCCTGGCTGCCCCTTACATTGGGAATGCCCTCCCTGATTTCCTCCGGAGAGAATCCTCCCTCAGTCTTTTTAAAACTAAACTTAAAGACTACCTTATGGAGCACTCGCCCAGCACCTGATCTGGAAACTGGCACTTATACTGTAATATCACCCACTGTGACCTATAGCACTTATATTTGCCTATTTGTGTCTGTTAGTTACCCCTCCCATATAGATTGTAAGCTCTACGGGGCAGGGACCTCCTTCATCTTGTGTTTCTGACTCTTATTGCAACTGTACCTTGTATTTATTTGTATTTATTGTTGTACTTTGTATTTATCCATTATCTTTAACCCCCCTGTCTGTATTAATGAATTCTACTGTACAGCGCTGCGTACATAAGTAGCGCTTTATAAATAAAGATATACATACATACATACATACACTATGGGCTCCTCTATGGGTTCCATTATGGGCTCCACTATGGGCTCCACTATGGGCTCCTCTCTGGACTCCTCTCTAGGCTTCTCTCTGGCCTCCCCTATGGGCTCCTCTCTGGGCTCCACTATGGGCTCCTTTCTGGGCTCCACTATGGGCTCCTCTCTGGGCACTGGGCTCCACTATGGGCTCTTATCTGGGCTCCTCTTTGGGCTGCACTATGGTCTCCTCTCTGGGCTCCTCTCTAGGCTCCTCTCTGGCCTCCACTATGGTGTCCTTTCTGGGCTCCTCTCTAGGCTCCTCTCTGGCCTCCACTATGGTCTCCTTTCTGGGCTCCTCTCTGGCCTCTACTATGGTCTCCTTTCTGGGCTCAACTATGGTCTCCTTTCTGAGCTCCTCTCTGGGCTCCACTATGGGCTCCTCTCTGAGCTCCTCTCTGGGCTCCACTATGGGCTCCTCTCTGAGCTCCTCTCTGGGCTCCACTATGGGCTCCTCTCTGAGCTCCTCTCTGGGCTCCACTATGGGCTTCTCTCTTAGTTCCTCTCTGAGCTCCTCTATGGGCTCCACTATGGGCTCCTCTCTGGGCTCCTCTATGGGCTCCACTATGGGCTCCTCTCTGGGCTCCACTATGGGCTCCTTTCTGGGCTCCACTATGGGCTCCTCTCTGGGCTCCACTATGGGCTCCTCTCTGGGCTCCACTATGGGCTCCTCTATGGGCTCCACTATGGGCTCCTCTATGGGCTCCAATATGGGCTCCACTATGGGCTCCTCTATGGGCTCCTCTCTGGGCTCCACTATGGGCTCCTCTATGGGCTCCACTATGGGCTCCTCTCTGGGCTCCTCTATGGGCTCCACTATGGGCTCCTCTCTGGGCCCCAATATGGGCTCCTCTATGGGCTCCTCTATGGGCTCCTCTCTGGGCTCCACTATGGGCTCCTCTATGGGCTCCACTATGGGCTCCACTATGGGCTCCTCTATGGGCTCCACTATGGGCTCCTCTATGGGCTCCACTATGGGCTCCTCTATGGGTTCCACTATGGGCTCCACTATGGGCTCCTCTCTGGACTCCTCTCTAGGCTTCTCTCTGGCCTCCACTATGGGCTCCTCTCTGGGCTCCACTATGGGCTCATTTCTGGGCTCCACTATGGGCTCCTCTCTGGGCTCTGGGCTCCACTATGGGCTCTTATCTGGGCTCCTCTCTGGGCTCCACTATGGTCTCCTCTCCGGGCTCCTCTCTAGGCTCCTCTCTGGCCTCCACTATGGTGTCCTTTCTGGGCTAATCTCTAGGCTCCTCTCTGGCCTCCACTATGGGCTCCTCTCTGGGCTCCTCTATGGGCTCCTCTCTGGGCTCCACTATGGGCTCTTTTCTGGGCTCCACTTTGGGCTCCTCTCTGGGCTCCACTATGGGCTCCTCTATGGGCTCCACTATGGGCTCCAATATGGGCTCCACTATGGGCTCCTCTATGGGCTCCTCTCTGGGCTCCACTATGGGCTCCTCTATGGGCTCCTCTATGGGCTCCACTATGGGCTCCTTTCTGGGCTCCACTATGGGCTCCTCTCTGGGCTCTGGGCTCCACTATGGGCTCTTATCTGGGCTCCTCTCTGGGCTCCACTATGGTCTCCTCTCCGGGCTCCTCTCTAGGCTCCTCTCTGGCCTCCACTATGGTGTCCTTTCTGGGCTAATCTCTAGGCTCCTCTCTGGCCTCCACTATGGTCTCCTTTCTGTGCTCCTCTCTGGCCTCCACTAGGGTCTCCTCTCTGACCTCTACTATGGTCTCCTTTCTGGGCTCAACTATGGCCTCCTTTCTGAGCTCCTCTCTGGGCTCCACTATGGGCTCTTCTCTGAGCTCCTCTCTGAGCTCCTCTCTGAGCTCCTCTCTGGGCTCCTCTATGGGCTCCACTATGGGCTTCTCTCTGAGCTCCTCTATGGGCTCCTCTCTGGGCTCCACAATGGGCTCCTCTATAGGCTCCACTATGGGCTCCACTATGGGCTCCTCTATGGGTTCCACTATGGGCTCCACTAGGGGCTCCTCTCTGGACTCCTCTCTAGGCTTCTCTCTGGCCTCCACTATGGGCTCCTCTCTGGGCTCCACTATGGGCTCCTTTCTGGGCTCCACTATGGGCTCCTCTCTGGGCTCCACTATGGGCTCTTATCTGGGCTCCTCTCTGAGCTCCTCTCTAGGCTTCACTGTGGGCTCCTCTCTGAGCTCCTCTCTGGGCTCCACTATGGGCTCCTCTCTGAGCTCCTCTCTTGGCTCCACTATGGGCTCCTCTCTGAGCTCCTCTCTGAGCTCCTCTCTGAGCTCCTCTCTGGGCTCCTCTATGGGCTCCACTATGGGCTTCTCTCTGAGCTCCTCTATGGGCTCCTCTCTGGGCTCCACAATGGGCTCCTCTATAGGCTCCACTATGGGCTCCACTATGGGCTCCTCTATGGGTTCCACTATGGGCTCCACTAGGGGCTCCTCTCTGGACTCCTCTCTAGGCTTCTCTCTGGCCTCCACTATGGGCTCCTCTCTGGGCTCCACTATGGGCTCCTTTCTGGGCTCCACTATGGGCTCCTCTCTGGGCTCCACTATGGGCTCTTATCTGGGCTCCTCTCTGGGCTCCACTATGGTCTCCTCTCTGGGCTCCTCTCTAGCCTCCACTATGGTGTCCTTTCTGGGCTCCTCTCTAGGCTCCTCTCTGGCCTCCACTATGGTCTCCTTTCTGGGCTCCTCTCTGGCCTCCACTAGGGTCTCCTCTCTGGCCTCTACTATGGTCTCCTTTCTGGGCTCAACTATGGTCTCCTCTCTGGGCTCCACTATGGGCTCCTCTCTGAGCTCCTCTCTGGGCTCACTATGGGCTCCTCTCTGAGCTCCTCTCTGGCCTCCACTATGGTCTCCTTTCTGGGCTCCTCTCTGGCCTCCACTAGGGTCTCCTCTCTGGCCTCTACTATGGTCTCCTTTCTGGGCTCAACTATGGTCTCCTCTCTGGGCTCCACTATGGGCTCCTCTCTGAGCTCCTCTCTGGGCTCCACTATGGGCTCCTCTCTGAGCTCCTCTCTGGGCTCCACTATGGGCTCCTCTCTGGGCTCCTCTCTGGGCTCCTCTATGGGCTTCTCTCTGAGCCCCTCGATGGGATCCACTATGGGCTTCTCTCTGAGCTCCTCTATGGGCTCCTCTCTGGGCTCCACAATGGGCTCCTCTATGGACTCCTGTCTGAGCTGTATAGAGAATAAACATTTAACCTGCTGTACCATGTACTATGCTTGTCTGGCAGTTCTAACAGCCATATCAGTGGGGGAGAGAATGGGGAATCCTGTGGGGAACAGATATGTATAAGGGTATAATGGAATGATATTGCTGAATATTAAATAAAATTGTTTGGAAATACAACATTCCTGTGGCTGGTTTTTATTCGAGTGTCATGTGATCAATGTACATACGGATGGTCGCTGGGGGTGCATTTCACGAGGGGGACACACAAGGGCTAGTTTATGAGGAGCCAATAAGCTGCCTGTAGATTTTGCAGGGGGAGAATCCCCTGAATTCAAAGAACCAGGTCAGGACACTTTGTCTCAGCTCGTCGTGGCCTTTAATAAATGACTCGGTGCCCACTTACCCCGGGCACTGCCAGTAACTGCGGCTCCCAGGGCACCCGTTGGTTAAACGAAGCCGATACAGGAGTGCAGAGGGCACCGCGTGTGTTTGGATAAGGAGAACCTGACCCCTTCACTCTGCCATTTTACTGTTTAAACTGAGTCTGCCCGTGTAGCAACATCCGGCCAAAGTCCGGCTTATCTGTAGCAACGCTGGGCACCCTGGCACCTCTCCTGCGCCACTCAGGGCCAGGGTCACTGACAAGTGGGCTCCATATACACAGGGGGTCTGGGGGCCGGGCAACACGTAAATCAGGGGCATGTGGAACTGTAACTTCCAGCAACCCACTTATATACCAGGCAAATCTACTGTATTATAACCAATGGCTCTGTAGCCAAGCAGTGACTCTGGGATGTTTAACTGTTAATATACATTGAAATACAGGTATGGGATCCATTATCCAGAAAGCTCAGGACCTGGGGTTTTCTGCATAAGGGATCTTTCTGTAATAAACCCAATAGGGCTGTTCTGCCCCCAATAAGGGGTAATTATATCTTAGTTGGGATCAAGTACAGGTACTGTTTTATTATTACAGAGAAAAGGGAATCATTTAACCATTAAATAAACCCAATAGGGCTGTTCTGCCCCAATAAGGGGTAATTATATCTTAGTTGGGATCAAGTACAGGTACTGTTTTATTATTACAGAGAAAAGGGAATCATTTAACCATGAAATAAACCCAATAGGGCTGTTCTGCCCCCAATAAGGGGTAATTATATCTTAGTTGAGATCAAGTACAGGTACTGTTTTATTATTACAGAGAAAAGGGAATCAGTTTTAACAGTTTTAATTGTTCGCTAATAATGGAGTCTATGGGGGATGCACTTTCCTGTAATTTAGAGCTTTCTGGATAGCAGCACATTTTATATCTCAGGTGCATCACTTTACATTCATGTGAAGTCAGACTTACTGGCCTATAATTGCCAGGCTAAGATCTCAATCCCTTTTTAAATATAGAAATCACATCAGCTTTCCTCCAATCCATAGGCACCAAACCAGATGAAAGCGAGTCTGAGAAAATCAGAAATAGATCTGTACCCAAGGGATGTATTCCATCTGGCCCAGGGGTCAGTATCGTTACAGTCAAATCCGCAGCCCATTGAGAAGCATAAGTACTGCTCTTTAGCTTAGAGTCTAACAAAGACTTCAGTTGGGGAAACTGAGGGGTTTGTTTATACAGATGCTTCGCAGTGGCATCTGATTTGTTTTGATTGTGCTCGGAAGAAACAGTAAAAGTAGAATGTGACTTTACTTTCACTGCCAGACTTGCCGCTAGGGCAGGGTTAGATTTAGAGAGCAGTGAATCAGATACAGTAGAATGGGCCCCAGCTGGACACAACTATGGAATCAAAAATGTCCAACCTGTGACCCTTTTAGCTTTGCTGGGATGCAGGGAGTTGTGGTTTAACAACAGCTGGAGGGCCGCAGGATAGGCTTCCCCTGCAAGAATGAGACAAAACAAAACAACTGGCACACAGGGCAGCAATAAGTCATTTGTAGTCTCACTAATTATGGTTTATGGCCAGGGGGCACCTCCTTTATGGCTGGCATTGGCAACTAGCCATTCTGCTGGATGCTATTTGCCCCCAGTGCAGGAGGGGTTCCAAGGTATTAATTCTACTAATTCCCATTAGTGTAAAACCCTTAAAGTGATACACACATACTAAGAGACACAAAGAGGCTCAGCGGGAAGGTAAAAGTGCAGCCTCAGGCTGCCGCCAGTCACCACATCGGAAAATTCCCTTCCATTCCCGGGGAGATAAGGGACATGACATGCCCTGGGAGAGACTCCGCTCTCTAAACAAAAGGAAGAACTTTAAACTGTGTACAAGTGTTAATCAGTAGCCGCTGGGAGTCAGATCGATGTGGGTATTGGGACCAAGCGCAACGCTGCTACATGCAGGCCCAGGGCCCGTTGTGTTCTTGGGGCCTTCTGCCAAGTGCTGCCAGGGGGTCATGTAATAATGAGAGTTGTAGTTCAGCATAAACTCTGCATTTTGGATGACAGAGAGCAAGTGCAGGTAGGCGCCAATGTGGAACAACACAGCCGTTTGCACCCAGTGTATTCCTGTTACACAAATGCTCAGAAACAAACAAATAAACGTCCGATATCCAATTAGTGAATTGCAGCTTCCTGAATCCTCTCTGTGTAAAATCTGATACAATATTTAAGCTCTCTTTGGCCACAGCTCTCCTGTCCTTGTAACAAGTCTCCCAAGAGTAACAAAGATCCTTTATAACTATAACTCAGTAGTAGAACTACAGCCGGGAGCAGGATGGCAATACTAACTTGAAAATGTTTGGAAAAGCCTCCCTGCCCATCATCTAGCCTTGGACGATCACCCATAAATGCTGCAGTGAGTTTCCCCCGTGACCCATTTATTCTGTCATTTCCAAAGCTCCCCATAGGCCTGCACTGGTCATAGGCTATATTAGCATTAGCCATTTGGGCCAATTAGCCACCTTAAAGGGGTAGTAAACCCTGCTGTACTGCTCAACCAAGCTTTACTCTGCTGTTGCTGGACTACAAAACCCGAGAATAATGTAACATATAATGAAGGTTGAGGCATTGCTGGGAGATGTAGTCAAGCAACATCAAGGTTGTATTCTTAAAGCAATATTGCACAATTAAACTTTCCCCCAATTCTCCAGGGCCCGCGGCTGCATTATAATGCAAGAAATCCCCCAATGAGAATCCCAGCTGATCTGTATATATCCGGCTCCATGTTCTCTGTTCCTGCAATTGGAGTTGGGAGCATTAAGCTCAGTTTCCCAGCACTGAACAAGTCTGTCAGTACATTATTACAGTATATGTAAGTAAGTGTTATGGGAAATAGGGCAGGAGAGAAGGTCAGACATTTAAAATTAGGTGGTTCCCAGAGGTATTGGAGTTGGAGATGGTTACCCTAAACCAGGGATCCCCAAACTTTTATACCCGTGAGCCACATTCAAATGGAAAAAGGGTTGGGAGCAACACAAGCACCATAAAAGTTCCTGGGGGTGCCAATAAGGGCTGTGATTGGCTAATTGGTAGCCCCTATGTGGGCTGGCTGCCTATAGAAGGCTCTGTTTGGCTCAACACTGTGTTTTATGCAACCAAAACTTGCCCCCAAGCCAGAAATTCAAAAATAACTCCCTGGTTTGGGGGCACTGAGAGCAACATCCAAGGGGTTGGGGAGCGACATGTTGCCCCAGAGCCACTGGTTGGGGATCACTGCCCTAGACCTATGGCCTCATGAATGAGTAAATAATGTAGCCAATTTGGGCAATTTCAATCTGCTTTTGGGGTCCACATGATCCAACATTTTGACTGGAATCTGCTTGGAAGCTACCAGGTTACTTAGACTTGCCCCTGCACCTACAGGCACTGAAACCCCATAGGGCACCCTATATCCATGGGCTTCTCAGCCTCTATTGTTATGCCCTTAGTGGTATTACCTTAGGATTTGGGGGGATACCAGCTGCCAGATTAACTATGACCCTTTTTACTCTTTTTTGAGCCAGAAAGCTACAAGCAAAACACATCAAAGCTGCAAGCAATGGGCATTTTATCTCCTATAAACTTACTGCTGGGCAATGTTTGCAACATCGGTTATCTCTGAGCACTTGGGGGGAAAGGTGCCCTGCTGCCCAGGCTATCTCTCATCCCCTCTTATCTGCACTTGCGTCCTCTGTTTAAATAGCTCGATTAGGAAACACGACCAAAGGACTTCGGGTCATAGTCTGATGAACTTCTGGGCAGCTCTTTGCTCAAACCAGTCGGGAAGCAGCTTTGACCTTCATTTGATAATGGGAGACCTGAAAACAAAAGCAAATACAGACCCACAAAGGCTGAGCCAGCAGTATTATGTACGGTTGTGCTACATCCTAGAAAGCCCCTAAAAATGGAACGTTGTTGCTCATTCAAGGAAATGCGTAGGCTGGAAAGTCTAGTACTAGTCACACTTTCCTATAAAATGCAGTTATTTTGCCCTCCAGTTGCAGTTGTGAGTCTCGCCCTATCAGACAGACCAGGGCTCCTTAACTCTATCCATATTCATATATGTTTGCAGTCAAACATTTCAGCCCTTGTGCAAAGGACAAAAGGAACAGAAAGGTGACACTGTCGGCAAAAGTCTCAGCGCCCAACAATCCTACGTCCGGTTGTTGCACAGGGGCTGATGTTGTACACAAGGAGCAGGAAACCAGAGGAGCCGCACAGAGGCCTATGCCATTAATCAAAGCAAGGAAAAGTGCCCAAGCTTTAGGAGAGGACCCCATTTAGGTCATTGTCATGGCGACTAGACCACTTAAAGTGTGTATATTTCAGCTGTAATGAAAAATGCATAACTGCAATGGGTTGGCTGGGACTAGAGACTCCACACAGCAGTAGGTTACAGTAGTCTATATTAGAAGGGCTTCTGTGAATATTTTGGTTGCCTTGTGTGAGAAAGGGTTGAATACAAAGCCAAAAATAAAGGCACAAAAGGACCAGTAGTAAACAAAACACTCACCGACCTTCAGCATAGGGTGCATAAAGCAGAAAGACCTTCAGCATAGGGTGCATAAAGCAGAAAGACCTTCAGCATAGGGTGCATAAAGCAGAAAGACCTTCAGCATAGGGTGCATAAAGCAGAAAGACCTTCAGCATAGGGTGCATAAAGCAGAAAGACCTTCAGCATAGGGTGCATAAAGCAAAAGACCTTCAGCATAGGGTGCATAAAGCAGAAAGACCTTCAGCATAGGGTGCATAAAGCAGAAAGACCTTCAGCATAGGGTGCATAAAGCAAAAGACCTTCAGCATAGGGTGCATAAAGCAGAAAGACCTTCAGCATAGGGTGCATAAAGCAAAAGACCTTCAGCATAGGGTGCATAAAGCAGAAAGACCTTCAGCATAGAGTGCATAAAGCAAAAGACCTTCAGCATAGGGTGCATAAAGCAACAAGACCTTCAGCATAGGGTGCATAAAGCAGAAAGACCTTCAGCATAGGGTGCATAAAGCAGAAAGACCTTAAGCATGGGGTGCATAAAACAGAAAGACCTTCAGCATAGGGTGCATAAAGCAGAAAGACCTTCAGCATAGGGTGCATAAAGCAGAAAGACCTTCAGCATAGGGTGCATAAAGCAACAAGACCTTCAGCATAGGGTGCATAAAGCAGAAAGACCTTCAGCATAGGGTGCATAAAGCAGAAAGACCTTCAGCATAGGGTGCATAAAGCAAAAGACCTTCAGCATAGGGTGCATAAAGCAGAAAGACCTTCAGCATGGGGTGCATAAAACAGAAAGACCTTCAGCATAGGGTGCATAAAGCAGAAAGACCTTCAGCATAGGGTGCATAAAGCAGAAAGACCTTCAGCATAGGGTGCATAAAGCAGAAAGACCTTCAGCATGGGGTGCATAAAACAGAAAGACCTTCAGCATAGGGTGCATAAAGCAGAAAGACCTTCAGCATAGGGTGCATAAAGCAGAAAGACCTTCAGCATAGGGTGCATAAAGCAAAAGACCTTCAGCATAGGGTGCATAAAGCAGAAAGACCTTCAGCATAGGGTGCATAAAGCAAAAGACCTTCAGCATAGGGTGCATAAAGCAACAAGACCTTCAGCATAGGGTGCATAAAGCAGAAAGACCTTCAGCATAGGGTGCATAAAGCAAAAGACCTTCAGCATAGGGTGCATAAAGCAGAAAGACCTTCAGCATGGGGTGCATAAAACAGAAAGACCTTCAGCATAGGGTGCATAAAGCAGAAAGACCTTCAGCATAGGGTGCATAAAGCAGAAAGACCTTCAGCATAGGGTGCATAAAGCAGAAAGACCTTCAGCATAGGGTGCATAAAGCAAAAGACCTTCAGCATAGGGTGCATAAAGCAGAAAGACCTTCAGCATAGGGTGCATAAAGCAGAAAGACCTTCAGCATAGGGTGCATAAAGCAAAAGACCTTCAGCATAGGGTGCATAAAGCAAAAGACCTTCAGCATATGGTGCATAAAGCAGAAAGACCTTCAGCATAGGGTGCATAAAGCAGAAAGACCTTCAGCATAGGGTGCATAAAGCAGAAAGACCTTCAGCATAGGGTGCATAAAGCAGAAAGACCTTCAGCATAGGGTGCATAAAGCAGAAAGACCTTAAGCATAGGGTGCATAAAGCAGAAAGACCTTCAGCATAGGGTGCATAAAGCAAAAGACCTTCAGCATAGGGTGCATAAAGCAGAAAGACCTTCAGCATAGGGTGCATAAAGCAGAAAGACCTTCAGCATAGGGTGCATCAGAAGACCTTCAGCATAGGGTGCATAAAGCAGGAAAGACCTTCAAGCATAGGGTGCATAAAGCAGAAAGACCTTCAGCATAGGGTGCATAAAGCAAAAGACCTTCAGCATAGGGTGCATAAAGCAGAAAGACCTTCAGCATAGGGTGCATAAAGCAGAAAGACCTTCAGCATAGGGTGCATAAAGCAAAAGACCTTCAGCATAGGGTGCATAAAGCAGAAAGACCTTCAGCATAGGGTGCATAAAGCAGAAAGACCTTCAGCATAGGGTGCATAAAGCAGAAAGACCTTCAGCATAGGGTGCATAAAGCAACAAGACCTTCAGCATAGGGTGCATAAAGCAGAAAGACCTTCAGCATAGGGTGCATAAAGCAGAAAGACCTTCAGCATAGGGTGCATAAAGCAACAAGACCTTCAGCATAGGGTGCATAAAGCAACAAGACCTTCAGCATAGGGTGCATAAAGCAACAAGACCTTCAGCATAGGGTGCATAAAGCAGAAAGACCTTCAGCATAGGGTGCATAAAGCAGAAAGACCTTCAGCATAGGGTGCATAAAGCAGAAAGAACCAGGGGCATAAGCAGAAAGACCTTCAGCATAGGGTGCATAAAGCAACAAGACCTTCAGCATAGGGTGCATAAAGCAACAAGACCTTCAGCATAGGGTGCATAAAGCCAACAAGACCTTCAGCATTAGGGTGCATAAAGCAGAAAGACCTTCAGCATGGGGTGCATAAGCAGAAAGACCTTCAGCATAGGTGCATAAAGCAGAAAGACCTTCAGCATAGGGTGCATAAAGCAGAAAGACCTTCAGCATAGGGTGCATAAAGCAAACAGACCTTCAGCATAGGGTGGCATAAAGCAAAAGACCTTCAGCATAGGGTGCATGAAGCAACAAGACCTTCAGCATAGGGTGCATAAAGCAGAAGACCTTCAGCATGGGGTGCATAAAGCAGAAAGACCTTCAGCATAGGGGTGCATAAAGCAGAAAGACTTCAGCATAGGGTGCATAAAGCAGAAAGACCTTCAGCATAGGGTGCATAAAGCAACAAGACCTTCAGCATAGGGTGCATAAAGCAGAAAGACCTTCAGCATAGGGTGCATAAAGCAAAGACCTTCAGCATAGGGTGCATAAAGCAACAAGACCTTCAGCATAGGGTGCATTAAAGCAACAAGACCTTTAGCATAGGGTGCATAAAGCAACAAGACCTTCAGCATAGGGTGCATAAAGCAAAAAGACCTTCAGCATAGGGTGCATAAAGCAGAAAGACCTTCAGCATGGGGTGCATAAAGCAGAAAGACCTTCAGCATAGGGTGCATAAAGCAGAAAGACCTTCAGCATAGGGTGCATAAAGCAACAAGACCTTCAGCATAGGGTGCATAAAGCAGAAAGACCTTTCAGCATAGGGTGCATAAAGCAAAAGACCTTCAGCATAGGGTGCATTAAAGCAACAAGACCTTCAGCATAGGGTGCATAAAGCAGAAAGACCTTCAGCATAGGGTGCATAAAGCAGAAAGACCTTCAGCATAGGGTGCATAAAGCAACAAGACCTTCAGCATAGGGTGCATAAAGCAACAAGACCTTCAGCATAGGGTGCATAAAGCAGAAAGACCTTCAGCATAGGGTGCATAAAGCAGAAAGACCTTCAGCATAGGGTGCATAAAGCAGAAAGACCTTCAGCATAGGGTGCATAAAGCAGAAAGACCTTCAGCATAGGGTGCATAAAGCAGAAGACCTCAGCAGGGGCATAAGCAAACCTTCAGCATGGGGTGCATAAAGCAGAAAGACCTTCAGCATAGGGTGCATAAAGCAACAAGACCTTCAGCATAGGGTGCATAAAGCAACAAGACCTTCAGCATAGGGTGCATAAAGCAAAAAGACCTTCAGCATAGGGTGCATAAAGCAACAAGACCTTCAGCATGGGGTGCATAAAGCAAAAAGACCTTCAGCATGGGGTGCATAAAGCAACAAGACCTTCAGCATAGGGTGCATAAAACAAACAGACCTTCAGCATAGGGTGCATAAAGCAACAAGACCTTCAGCATAGGGTGCATAAAGCAACAAGACCTTCAGCATAGGGTGCATAAAGCAACAAGACCTTCAGCATAGGGTGCATAAAGCAACAAGACCTTCAGCATAGGGTGCATAAAGCAACAAGACCTTCAGCATAGGGTGCATAAAGCAAAAGACCTTCAGCATAGGGTGCATAAAGCAACAAGACCTTCAGCATAGGGTGCATAAAGCAACAAGACCTTCAGCATAGGGTGCATAAAGCAACAAGACCTTCAGCATAGGGTGCATAAAGCAACAAGACCTTCAGCATAGGGTGCATAAAGCAACAAGACCTTCAGCATAGGGTGCATAAAGCAGAAAGACCTTCAGCATAGGATGCATAAAGCAGAAAGACCTTCAGCATAGGGTGCATAAAGCAGAAAGACCTTCAGCATAGGGTGCATAAAGCAACAAGACCTTCAGCATAGGGTGCATAAAGCAACAAGACCTTCAGCATAGGGTGCATAAAGCAACAAGACCTTCAGCATAGGGTGCATAAAGCAGAAAGACCTTCAGCATAGGGTGCATAAAGCAGAAAGACCTTCAGCATAGGGTGCATAAAGCAGAAAGACCTTCAGCATAGGGTGCATAAAGCAGAAAGACCTTCAGCATAGGGTGCATAAAGCAAACAGACCTTCAGCATAGGGTGCATAAAGCAAAAGACCTTCAGCATAGGGTGCATAAAGCAACAAGACCTTCAGCATAGGGTGCATAAAGCAGAAAGACCTTCAGCATAGGGTGCATAAAGCAGAAAGACCTTCAGCATAGGGTGCATAAAGCAGAAAGACCTTCAGCATAGGGTGCATAAAGCAGAAAGACCTTCAGCATAGGGTGCATAAAGCAACAAGACCTTCAGCATAGGGTGCATAAAGCAGAAAGACCTTCAGCATAGGGTGCATAAAGCAAAAGACCTTCAGCATAGGGTGCATAAAGCAACAAGACCTTCAGCATAGGGTGCATAAAGCAACAAGACCTTTAGCATAGGGTGCATAAAGCAACAAGACCTTCAGCATAGGGTGCATAAAGCAACAAGACCTTCAGCATAGGGTGCATAAAGCAAAAGACCTTCAGCATAGGGTGCATAAAGCAGAAAGACCTTCAGCATAGGGTGCATAAAGCAAAAAGACCTTCAGCATAGGGTGCATAAAGCAACAAGACCTTCAGCATAGGGTGCATAAAGCAAAAAGACCTTCAGCATAGGGTGCATAAAGCAGAAAGACCTTCAGCATAGGGTGCATAAAGCAAAAAGACCTTCAGCATAGGGTGCATAAAGCAGAAAGACCTTCAGCATAGGGTGCATAAAGCAGAAAGCATCAACCACCATATAGGCACTCAGGAAACTCCACAGGGTTCACAAAAAATATTTAAAAGTAAAGAAGACTTTATTCACATTATATTAAAATATCTCATTTTAATGAGACATGCATAAATATTCTTACATATCAACATATCTGCAACAAAATTGCTCAAAACTATTAAACTGAGATCCAATGTTATGCTCCCAGGTTCTACTGATTCATCTGCTGATTGCACTGGGTAACCGCACACTCTGGGGCCCCACTGTGACAGACTGGACCTCTTAGGGGCCACCAGACAGGTTAATGCTAAAGACATTCAAAGCTATTAGATATAGACAGGTATAGGACCTGTTATCCAGAATGCATAAGAGGTTTTTAATTAAATAAACCCAATAGGGCTGTTCTGCCCCAATAAGGGGGTAATTATATCTTAGTTGGGATCAAGTACAGGTACTGTTTTATTATTACAGAGAAAAGGGAATCATTTAACCATTAAATAAACCCAATAGGGCTGTTCTGCCCCAATAAGGGGTAATTATATCTTAGTTGGGATCAAGTACAGGTACTGTTTTATTATTACAGAGAAAAGGGAATCATTTAACCATTAAATAAACCCAATAGGGCTGTTCTGCCCCAATAAGGGGTAATTATATCTTAGTTGGGATCAAGTACAGGTACTGTTTTATTATTACAGAGAAAAGGGAATCATTTAACCATGAAATAAACCCAATAGGGCTGTTCTGCCCCAATAAGGGGTAATTATATCTTAGTTGGGATCAAGTACAGGTACTGTTTTATTATTACAGAGAAAAGGGAATCATTTAACCATGAAATAAACCCAATAGGGCTGTTCTGCCCCAATAAGGGGTAATTATATCTTAGTTGGGATCAAGTACAGGTACTGTTTTATTATTACAGAGAAAAGGGAATCATTTAAAAAAAATTTAATTATTTAAATAAAATAGAGTCTATGGGCGATGGCCTCCAGTTTCCATGACTGTATATGATTAGTTTGGTGGGATAAGAATGGGTTGTTGGTAACTGATCTAGGATTGGGCCCACCAGGAGATATATAGGCCCCCCTGATTGATTGGGCAACATTTACATTTTTCTTTTTTTTTTTTAATGGAATTGAATGATCCAGTCTGTCAAACAGTAGCTGTAAAAGTTTGTTTCACAAGTTTATGATGAAATTTCTGGGAAACCAGTCTTTTCTTAAATAAAAATAACCCCCTTTATATGAAAAGTAAAAAGGGGAAAGTGAAGTAAAATAAGCAATAAATATACATTTGCCATAGGAGCTTACAGTCTAACCTATGCGGTTCCTGAGCGCTGATACTGACTATTTACAGACTCTTTAAAAAAGGACAAAAATGCAAAAAAAAAAAAAATGTAAATAGGCGGCTGAATGTGGGTGGAGTCAGGACGAGTCTGTTAATCAATATTTTAATGTGACATCAGAAAGAGAAAGGATTGTTTGCTTAAAAGTTCTGGTTTCCATAAAGGCCGACGGGCAATTCCCTGACTGTGAGATCCCAGCAATGTCCCACAGGGCAGAGACTTTCTCTTCAGTTTCAAAGAAAGTGTTTTGTTAGAAACCATCAATTCTACCTGCGCCGAAGCCCCTTCCGCTCATACGGTAAGAACCCCCCTATTCCTGCAGCTTGGTCTCTTCCACTCCCTTAGCTTTACTCATAATATAGAGGGGAAAGGGGGGTATTTCTGGGTGTCTTTTTATGCTCCCCAATATTATAAATATTATATATTTCAAAGTCATATTTAGCCGTTTCCAAGCACTCTAAGTGCCATAAATTCGGGGGAAAAATTTTTTTATATTTTTTTCACATAAATAGGCTAATGTAGGCCATAAGACTATTATTGTAATTATTTGTGATGCCGAAAACCCATTAGAAAATCACAAAATGATCTAAAATTTAGAAAAACGCTGACTTACTATCTATTTTACCATGAATTTTAAAAAAAAGAAATACGGAGAGCGCCAATACGAACGTATTTTATTGCAAGATAAATGATAAAATCTAGTGCAAATAGTTAATTTTATTTTTAGATGAATTTAAAAAAAACAAGGAATATCAAAAACACCAGTTTTAAAGAAATGTACGTATATTTTAGAAATTAACCAATGTAAAATGCAAACATTAGATGGGATTGCTTATTGTGTGCACCGAGATATCCATGGATATTTCTATATTATACATACAGGTTGGAGCTGCCATATTGTTTCATTTAAACAGTTCCTATACAGTGTGAGGGTTTTTGAAGGCTCAGAACATTCCTTCTGTTTCTATGTTTATACCCAGCACAGTAAGTGCTATATGTCCGTATGATAAAATAATGACTCCTGCTGTATCCATTTCTGGCAATTTTTATTAGTGTTCGATGTTTCCTATTTATATATATATATATATATAATTTCATAAAATTGCCTATTTTAATAATACCATGAAACTGCTTTATTTTTCCTTATAATAAAGGGAAACTTGAATTTTGAAAGTCTGCAAAATGCAAGAAAATAAAATATAAACCAACTTTTCAGCAGAGTTATTTGTAAATGTCGCTGCTACTGAATGTCTGCCCCCGGCTGTTCCCTGCACTGCTGGTTCTGACGCTTGAATCAATGTACCAGAAGGCACCGTGGGAATTCCCGGCCAAAGGGGAACTGGCGTCGGACTGATTGTTTCATGAGTCAGAATCAGCAGTGTATAAGAGAATGATACACTTAAAACCATTGAATTTTACCCTCATTGAAATGAATAAGAAATCCGATTTTGTGCCAGAGGCCGTGCCATGGACTTGGTATGAAAGCAGCCAATAAAACCACAGGGCTCAGGGAGTGTCTGTCCGGCTGATGTGACTGCCATACACTGTGTGTTTTCCATACTTTTCTATGCCAGTATTGTACAGTGTAGGCCACTCTGGCTCCGTGTATTTACCCTGCCACAAGCCCGACACTCAGCAGCCATATTCCTGTATCTGCCTTGGGATCTACTGAGAGTTGGTTTAAGACCAAAATGTGGGACTGCCCCCCCCATGGGGTAGAAGGTCAGTCAGTGAGCAATATGACAGTTAGTGCCCATTCTACTCATAATTATGTCTCTATAGGAGGGAGACTGTACTGCCAGTGGCTTCATATAGACATAACCATTGTATGAGGCAGTGTGTATATATCAGCAGCTTGGGGGGCTCATTATTCCTGTGTTTTTCTCTTGCAGAATCGGAAGTGGAACTGATCTACATTCTGATCGGGAGTCGGACTGCTGGAGCTATGGAGTGTGACAATGGTGTTTGTGTCAGAGCTATCAAACGCCATTATCACACTAATGAGCTACTGCAGGCACACTCACTCACTGGCTGTAGGCTCACTCGCTCGCTGGCCGTAGGCTCACTCGCTCGCTGGCCGTAAGGCTCACTCGCTCGCTGGCCGTAAGGCTCACTCGCTCGCTGGCCGTAAGGCTCACTCGCTCGCTGGCCGTAGGCTCACTCGCTCGCTGGCCGTAGGCTCACTCGCTCGCTGGCCGTAGGCTCACTCGCTCGCTGGCCGTAGGCTCACTCGCTCGCTGGCCGTAGGCTCACTCGCTCGCTGGCCGTAGGCTCACTCGCTCGCTGGCCGTAGGCTCACTCGCTCGCTGGCCGTAGGCTCACTCACTCACTGGCATCAATTCAAGAGGCCCCAGGTGCAAACATTTTAGCCTATAGTATTCTCTGTTATTTAGTGTATTTTTGCCACATTAACAAAAACAACATATAATTTCACTTTGATATAATTCCCCTGCGGTTCTGCTCCAGTACCGGTAGGGTACGAAATGTGTAAGGCGGCATTTTTAGGGGTTTGTATGCTTTTAATAATGATTTTTGAATAATGTGAGTTTTGATCTTTTGGATTTTGCTGTTTGGCTTGCCCTTTAAATCTGGGGGCAGTGTCCCATTCACTTTGGCTCATTTTGACTGGCCATTGAGGATCCTTCTTTTGCTATAGTATAAAACGTTCCTGCCAGGGAGGAAACAGCCATTTCTTTATTCAGCTTTATTCTGTTATTGCATCTGTCCATCTCTTTCTACTCTGTATTTCAGATAATAAAGGCAAATTCAATGCTAGTGTTTGTCTGCCATGTGTTTCCCTGAAGCCCCCGGTACAGAGAGCAGCATTACATTGCAGGGTGCGTGTATCATACGTGTGAGTGAGAGCTGGGAGTATTACTGTAATGGGGCCCTCGTCATGTATGTATGTATATGTTTATTTATAAAGTGCTACTTATGTACGCAGCGCTGTACAGTAGAATACATTAATACAAACCCCCTATTATTAAGATAATAATAGATAAATACACAGTATAACAATAAATACAAATAAATACAAGATACAGTTGCAATAATTTAAGAGTCAAAGACACAAGAGGATGGAGGTCATGGCAGTTACCATGTTCCTCACCTATGGGCCTTGGGTTCACGCTGCGTCCTGGCCAACGTGGGGGACCTCTATCCCTCTCCAGCCGTACCTGTACTCAAAACCTAGGTATGAGCCCATCTGGATGTGCTGAGGGTCAACCCAAGGCTCAATCCTATCCAACTGGGGGATTAAACAGATTGTTCTGCTGAGGGATCGGTTCAGTCTTCCATAAGCGCCAGTAGCCTGTGTATGCAGTCCCTGCTTCAGGCTGTTATAGGGGCCAATATACAGTATATACTCTCACATACTATCAGCAACATGTGGGGGAAATGAATGGAACCCATGAAGTATGGAGTATGGCATTAGTGCATTCCTTTCATCTTCTCTCAACTTTACCCTAAATGCTTATTGACATTCACTAAACTGTTGGTCGAGAGGTCCCTGTAATTATTATTATTATTAACATTTATTTATACCAATGTACCGTATAATGTACCCATGACATTATAAGGCATAAAGAGTCCAACTAAAGGAGGCCATACACGGGCAGATCTGAGCAGCTGATCCAGCAGCCTATGTGCCCATGTACGGGGCCCTTCAAAAGATCTACCCCATTGATGTCAGGCAGGTTTCATTTTCCCATAGGATTGAGGGCCACATTAGCCCATTCACGTGGTCCATAACCCGACAGCCTGTTTCCCTGTCATTATTAGCTGAACTTTGGCTCTAGGGCTAAATGATTGGATAAGCCCAATATCTCTCACCTTGGGTGGGCACATCGATGAAAGACCAGCTCGTTACGTGACCTCACCAAATGAGCCGATCTAATAATGTGTGACCAAAGCAGAAGGAACAAAGTAACACAAAAGTATAGGACAGACTTAACAAAGTGTGAACTGAAGCATGGAGCCCCACTAATCAGTCAGAGGATAAAATAACACAGTTAAAGCCTGTGCACTTATTATACTGATATATAAAAACATGGTATATATGTGGCCACAATGCACAATTGCTCTAAAAGCCTCTTGGACTTGTAGTTCTTGTACCGCCCACTGGGGGGCAATGAGGTGTTTTTCTCCCTGGACCCATAGCGGATTCCTATCTGCCAGAATATTGCTTTATCACCAGCAGGGTTGGAAATTTACTGCCCACGAGGATATTGATCATTTCACTAGGAAGGGATTACAGGCTGCAGAGACAGTTGTGCCCTTTTTTCCTTGCAACAGTATCCCTAGGCATTGGGGATGAACATATAGAACAGGAAAAATACAAGAATAAACATCTATTTGGAACTGGTCAGTCTAGCACAGACTGCAGCTTTATTGCTGCTAGTAGTACAGCCATCAGATCTACTATGGGGCCGGACAAGTGGTGTTTCCATAATAAAGGTGGCATGGCGTGGCATCACAGGAGCCTGTACATTTAATGGGCACGTTTATAAAGTGATGTAGAATTATACACAATACACATTCGTAGCTCACAGGTTAACACAATGGCTATGGGAAGCAGCATGTCTGTCCCTTGGTACCCTCTGCACTGCTGGCACTGACTGTTCAAACAATGTACCAGGAGATGTCTGATTAACAGACCTGTAATGACGCATAAAAGGCAGTATTGGAAATGGCAGGGGGAGTGCTGCCCTGTTTCAGGAGTCAGAACCAGCAGTGCAGGAAAGGGCAAACAAATACTGCTTGTAACCAAAATGATATTAAATAATGAATAGGCATAGAGAAGAGGCTAAACTACGACTGGGCCATGGGATCGCAATGGGATTGGGTCACTTAGTTCTGACCGGGGTTTACACTCCATTTGCACTGTTTAACTATTTTTTGAATACTCTAAAAACGGGCATTTTTAGTGGGCGCTGGTAGAACCTGATTGCACTCTGATACTGCATTAGACTCCATAGTGTCCCTGTGTCTCTGGGAAGTACTGGGGCCGGGGGGTTTGGGGGGTAGGAGAGCCGGAAGGATAATGAGATGGGGAAGGTGCAGGAGAGGTTATTATAAAGGTGCAGAGATGGGGAAGGGGAAGGCGTGGGTGTTGATAGGTGCCATAAGAACATACACTGCCTTCACAGCTACTGATGCTTTACAAAAAAATGTCATTTTGGTTTAAACTACAGTGTGGATTAAAGCAACTTGCTTTCCTATAATGGGCTGAGTTGCAAAAGTCACAGAAATGACATGCACTTTATTAAAGGTCGCCAAGCAAGCGGATCTTCACCCGATATCCCCACCTATGGGTGGGCGACATAGGGGAGTGTGTAGGTAAAAAAAAAAAATTTGATCGTTTGGCCCTGGGGCCAAATGATCGAATTATATTGGCGGCAATGGGGCAGTCCATTCGGGGACCGCATCAATGAGCCGGTATTGTCCCCACTCCGACTGAATTTTCTAACCTGGCCGATCGATATCTGCCCAATTTCAGGCCAGATATCGGTCGGCCAGGCTCCTCGTTCATGCCCCTACATGGGCCGATAAGCTGCCGAATCAGTCCAAGGGACCGATAACGGCAGTTATTATGGGCCCGTGTATGGGGACCTTAAGGCTGTGGCTGGAGTAGGGGGTGGTTGGCGTAGGAGGAGCTGATGTAGAGGAGCTGGGGCACAATGGCCTGACTGTAGATGGGGCTAGTTTGATTTTGCTGTCAACTAAGGACCACCTCTATGCGCTGATGTACTCCACGTCCCAACAGCCTGCCTAGCAACATATATGATCTGATAGATGGTCCAAGGGCCAAATGATGGGCCTGATATCCTTAATTGGTGAACATATGGGTGGCTGGGGGTGTGGCTTATATAGGGGGGGGTTAGTGTAGGGTGTGGCCAGTGCAGGGGAGCTGATGAATGTGGGGTGGATAGAAATGTGCTTGGTGAAGGGGGTGGTTGGTGCCAAGGGCTGCTATAGGGTGTGGTTGGTGCCAAGGGGCTGCTATAGGGTGTGGTTGGTGCCAAGGGGCTGCTATTGGGGGTGCTTGGTGCCAAGGGGCTGCTATTGGGGGTGGTTGGTGCCAAGGGGCTGCTATAGGGGGTGGTTGGTGCCAAGGGGCTGCTATAGGGGGTGGTTGGTGTCAAGGGGCTGCTATAGGGGGTGGTTGGTGCCAAGGGGCTGCTATAGGAGGTGGTTGGTGTCAAGGGGCTGCTGTAGGGGGTGGTTGGTGTAAAGGGGCTGCTATAGGGGGTGGTTTGTGCAAGGGGCTGCTATAGGGGGTGGTTGGTGCCAAGGGCTGCTATAGTGGGTGGTTGGTTGGTGCCAAGGGGCTGCTATAGGGGGTGGTTGGTGTAAAGGGGCTGCTATAGGGGGTGGTTGGTGCCAAGGGGCTGCTATAGGGGGTGGCTTGTGCCAAGGGGCTGCTATAGGGGGTGGTTTGTGCCAAGGGGCTGCTATAGGGGGTGGTTTGTGCCAGGGGCTGCTATAGGGGGTGGTTGGTTGGTGCCAAGGGGCTACTATAGGGGGTGGTTGGTGCCAAGGGGCTGCTATAGGGGGTGGTTGGTGCAAAGAGAACTGATGGTGGTGGGAGGTATAGTGTAGTGCCAAGGCTTTGTCCTTTTTGACCAGTGACCCAATGAGCCATTTATTCAGAATTACTTTTTAATAGGCAAAAACCTTATGTTTTTAGTACATATCTGCAGCTAAAAATCACTCAGATCATATGTAAACATGTCAACTGCCCGGCATCCTAATGAAAAAGGCTCCTACATTGAAAGAATAAATCATCGTTTGCTTCAATGAAACGTAACAAGAGACAGACAGACGGAACGACAGGACAAAAAGGTGCAAATATCTGGGAAACACTCTGACATGTGCAAGGCTATGCCCCGCCCCCAGCGGCACAGAGGGGCCTAACGAATAAGAAGTCACGGTTCCACTTCAGGAAATTATACAATCCCTCTGTCTGGGTGCATCTTGGGTTCTGTTGGGTGCCACGTGGATTATGCCAATGGATTATTTGCAGATAAGAGTGGGAGTTGCTATTACTGGGGGGCTGCCGAGCTGCAGAACAGCACCCCTAGTGGCTATAGGCTGTATAGCTATGACAACTGGTGCAACAGGGGAAAGCAGAATGAGAGTGTGCACTTATATATAATATTGCACATACAGTAAGCAATGTTATTAGTGAACTCCTAAAGCTGAAGTAGGAGAAGCACCATTAAATGGGCCAGTACTGGCGCTAACACTAAGGCAAGACTTAAGGCTTCATATTTGGGGGCTCCAGTCGGTGCTGCCACGTTGCATACATAAATGGGGACGGCTGTTGCAAAATTGAAACATCTTAGAAGCAAGAAGCACAGTGCAATAACAGGCATGCTTTGCTTCAGGCTTTAGCCCCTTATAGATGTGCCATCCTGGGATGGGCAGTAACATTCCCTCCAGCTTTACAGCTCCGCAACCCATTGTGGCCTCACTCCGATACACCATGAACACTTTAGCCTGCATGCACGATAGATAGATAGATAGATAGATGATAGATAGATAAATAGATAGATAGATAGATAGATAGATAGATGATAGATAGATAGATAGAAAGAGAGAGATAGATAGAGAGAGAGAGAGAGAGAGAGAGAGAGAGAGAGAGATAGATAGATAGATAGATAGATAGATAGATAGATAGATAGATAGATAGATAGATAGATAGATTGGTAGGTGTGGGTTAGGTGTGCTGGGTTTACTTGGATGGGTTGAACTTGATGGACACTGGTCTTTTTTCAACCCTATGTAACTATGTAACTATGATAGATATAGAGAGAGATAGGTAGATAGATAGATAGATAGAAAGAGAGAGAGAGAGAGAGAGAGGTAGATAGATAGATAGAGAGAGAGAGAGAGAGAGAGAGAGAGAGAGAGATAGATGATAGATAGATAGATAGATAGATAGATAGATAGATGATAGATAGATAGATAGATAGATACATAGATAGATAATAGATAGATAGATAGATAGATAGATAGATAGAAAGAGAGAGAGAGAGAGAGAGAGAGGTAGATAGATAGATAGAGAGAGAGAGATAGATGATAGATAGATAGATAGATAGATAGATAGATAGATAGATAGATGATAGATAGATAGATAGATAGATACATAGATAGATAATAGATAGATACATAGATAGATAATAGATAGATAGATAGATAGTTAAATAGATAGATATAGAGAGAGATAGGTAGATAGATAGAGAGAGAGAGAGAGAGAGAGAGAGAGAGAGATGATAGATAGATGATAGATAGATAGATAGATAGATAGATAGATAGATAGATAGATAGATCGATAGATAGATGATAGATAGAAGATAGATAGATAGATAGATGATAGATAGATAGATAGATAGATAGATAGAAGATAGATAGATAGATAGATAGATGACAGATGATTTCTAGTGAGATAAGTTTGATTAAAAAAGATCCATAAATGTGGCCGGGTAAATAGAAAGGCGGATATATATCTACGACACATACAGTAGGTAGATAAGATTGGCTGGCAAGACAGGTAGATAATAGATCATAGATCAATAAAATGTGTGCAAAAAACAACAAATACAGTTCCTTTGTTAATAAATTAAGAGCATGAATCCTGACACACAGGTACAAAGCAATACAATCGAGTACAAAACGTTTTTTCTTTCTGATCTCGCTGGTCGAAACCAAATCCAACTTTATAGTCGATCCTTGAGCACAGAGTACTGTAGGGTTTGTGAGCAAAAACCCCATTTGCCACTTATGGTTGTCACATGACCACAGAGCTCCCAGCGTTGTAGCCCCGGCCCTGGGTACTTTGCCCAACACATCCCTGATCCACAAGACTCCTTTTATTTCCCACAAGGCTTTGTTCGTTTTTGGGTCCGAGGGACAGGAAAACATTTGGAGCAAGTTTTGCTAAATAATAAAGATTTGGCCAAATCTGGAACTCAGAACTACACTTCATGCATTCCTGCCATTAATTATAGGATCTGTGATCTGGAAACCCATTATCCAGAAAGGTGGGAAATATGGAAATTCCATAAGAGTCCTTTTTGGCCACTTTTTGTCTGACTGAGGCCCATTGATTGTGGGAGTCGGCAATTGATGTCCTGACAGTCTGTGTCCAGGCCGGACCGGCAATCTGTGGGTTCTGGCTGCTGTAAGGTGCCATAGACACTCACTATTCATTGGGCTGGGGGGGCTGCTGTAAGGTGCCATAGACAGTCAGTATTCATTGGGCCGGTGGGGGTGCCATGTTTGGGTCTCTGTGAACCTGAGATGCCAGGGCCTATTTTAAAGCTTATAAAGCGCATAAGAAAAGCTTGAAGCTAAAGTAGAGACTTCGTGTAAGTCCTGCCCCCCCGTAATGGGGCTGCTGTACACACGGCCTATGCAAGCTATCAGCAAAAATCCTAAACAATGCCGGCTATCCAGCTGGCAGCCCCCCTGCTTTCATTGATCTACAACTCCCAACGGCCCCTGTCAGTCAGAGGGATGATGGGAGTTCTAGACCAGCTGTAGCGGGAGGGCCGCGTGTGTCCTGCGCTATCCCCGCGCTATTATATATATACACACTATTTCCTTAGGAAAACTATGAATATTCTGTACAGAAAAGGGGATCCAAAATGAAGAAAGTTCCACACTAAGCGGCTGTGAATGAGTCCATCTGCCGGGTAACTAACGGCTGTTTCTAGGCAACCAGCAATGTCCCCTCGGTGGGTAACTCAATAGGGTCTAGGAAGCGCATTCCTCCACAAATAGCGCCGGAGAGGAGCTACGTTTTGTGCTTCGGCTTGGGCCCATTTTTGCTTTTTCGGGAGCCGGCCGCGCTGGGCTGAGTCCTTTCCTTGGCAGCACTTTGTTTCTTTGGCTTCGCTGGGTTGGCTTTCAGGGACTTTAACCCTAGAATTTCACAGAACTTGTTGCACTGGTGTAAGGCCTTGAACTGATCTATGAACGAGACCGAGCAGTTCCCTTTAAATCCCTTGTACCTAAGGGAAAGAGCAGGATACAAAATGTAAGGCCTAAGGAGAGCAACAATGGACATATTGGAACATACCATATCTCTGTGTAATGGGGGGGTTAGATCTGCTTCCTCAGTCAGAGAAGTCACGAGAGTGGCATTTAGAAAGTTTACAAAGCCACATGTGGTGTTTTGGTTTTAAAAACTCCCTTTGTAGCTTAATTACGCCAAGTTCCATTCAATTGAATCAGCCAAATGGCAAACCTGTGCATTTCCGGGGGCATAAAAATGCAAAACTACGCAGCACAGGGCATTCTTTTGGCATTGCCTGAATAACACCATTAAAGGGAAACTATACCCCCCACAACAATGTAGGTCTCTATAAAAATATACTGCATAAACAGCTCATATGTAAACCCTGCTTCATCCAAATAAACCATTTCCATATAGCAGTATGTGCCATTGGGTAATCCTAAATAGAAAACTGCCATTTTATGTACTAAGGGCCGCCCCCTGGGATCATAGGATTCACAGAGTTCTGCCTTTTACTCCCACACTACTTCCTGTTACAGTTAGAGCTGCATCACTTCCTGTCAGCTGATCTCTGAGGGGGCACACAGCCCATCACTAAATGGCGGCTCAAGGGAAAGGCTGTAAAAGGGCAATATTTACTGATATATAGTTTGGTAGGTAATTTAATATGATATAAACGGTCTGTTGGTTAAGTATTCATTCTGGGGGTATAGTTTCCCTTTAACGTTCCATGAGTATTGATTGCCATACAAATGCAATGGTATCACACGTAAATAAAATACACTGAATTTTCAAGATGGCATCAACGACTCTCATGGGAATGTGGAGAGGCAGAATTAGTGAAAGAAAAAGGGGGGAATGCAGAAAACCATAGAGAGAGGGAAGATGGGGAGGGGGGAGAGGTAAGAAGAGTAGAAGAAGGAGCGGAGAAGAGAAGGGAATAAGGAAAGAAAGGAGGTGAGGGGGGGAAGGAGGAGAATATTTTGGAGAGGGAACCCTGACACCCAACGACACATTTCCTATTACATTTCCATTTCAAAGTGACCAATGTTCATTAACTTTAACTCCGACTTCCCACATGAAAGAGCAGCAGCTTCTCACATTTATAATAATTGGCCAAACTAACGACGGCTTCAAAGGCGTGACTCGCTGACCTGCCTCATGAAATGTTCCCTTTCTTCCGCTAATTACCAGCAATATGCAGATAGAACTCATTAAATCTGACCTTTGAGGCACTGGGAGCCAAACAACTCGCACAGAAAGGGACGCTGGGAGATTTCTCTCTACCTACAACTTTCTACATTTAGAGAAACGCGTTGGGAACAACAATAGGCCTTCAGGTTTTGATTGCTCCACTTCTGTGGATTACAGATCATAGGAAAAGATTCACTTAATGGAATTAGGTAAGTTGGGCAACCTGTAATACTTTATAGCAGAGTTGCCCAACTGGAGGCCTGTGGCCCTGCAAAGGATATTTATGGCCCCCAGGCTGCTCAAAGGCTCCATAGGCTTCACTGAATGATATAGTTTAGTCTAATCTGGCTATTGTACATCCTATGTGAGAAATGATTGGCCCATAGCATGTAATATGTTGGTCAGCACCAAGGTGAGCTTTGTATTTACTGATTCACTTGCTTATCAATAGATCCAACATCTACAGATCCCTCATGGAGGAACTAGGATTGGAACCAGCACTTTCTACAGATATAAATATGGCCTATGGTCTTGGTCCATTCCCCGGGCTGCTGGGATAGAGCGTGTAACACCATCCGTCGGCATTCTTCTACCTCATAAAGGACATAGTAGTAAGTCTGCAGTCCTATAGAGGCCTTGGCTAAGAACTGTGGCCCAACACGGAAAGGCTGCTTTTGACTATCTTGGCCCTATCAGTCTCTCTAGGAAAGCTCTTTAGAGGCAATGATACTGCTGGATTCATGCACCTCCCTGACTGACAGGCATGAATTACAACATTAAAGAATGAGTAACAATGGAAATAACTGCTGGCACTTACCCTTTAGTTATTGTTGCTATGCCAACATCTGTCAGTTTCATTCCAACACCTGCAGATGGGAAAAAAGCATTTAGATATTGCAATGCATTAAGGCCAGTTTGGTAGAAGTCCATAGCCACCCACCAGTGAGTAATTTGGCCTGGGTGCCTCATCTGCAGTGGCCTATTGAGTCTGCCTGCAGTCACCACCAGTAAAGTGGCTTGGGCCTTCGGGATTGGGTTATGGGCCGGCGGTAGGGTTCCCACCTAGTATTTTACCGGCCAGGCTGGTAAAAATGATGCTTAATGCTATTGTTATTAATAGGGAAAATAACAAAAAATATAAGAAGGCCGGAATTTTTTTCCAGAAAAGGTGGCAACCCTAGCCACAGGGGACCACCGGGTTTTTTCCTGGTGCCCAACCGGCCCAGTCCGACCCTGACCCCTTCATTACATCCCCTTTACATAAGAGACAAGCCTTTTCTTTTGCACTGTTTATAACAACTGCAGGGACCCCCCCCAACAAAGTGTGGTTCCCTGGGAAAGTTGTCCAACCGTCCCCAAGCGGTGCAGCCCTGGCAACAGAGCAAAAATAACAGGGAAAGGTGCGACAATGTGGCCAGCTGGGCAGAGCCACTCGGGGTATGCAGAGCTCACCCGTATGAAACACAGAGCATTCAATTTCACAGTAACAGGCGGGATCACATTACCCTGCATATCAGTGACGAGTAAATTTCCATTGGTCTTCTCATATACCCAGTGCTGGAACGTGCAGCACTTCTGCCCGGCCTCCGAGTCCTTCCTCAGGACATTGATCTCCTTGCCGTCCTTCACAGAATACTTCACAAAGTCCCCAATTAATTCCTCCTCCACTGTTGCATAGGGGATATTGTTTGCTGGGCGGTGGATGAGGAAGATGGGAATTATCCTGAAATGAAAGGAGCCGTGAAATCAGATCACTAGATATAGAGTCCCACAAATATCCCACAAATAACCTCTGTGAAGGCGCTGGGAGTTGTAGACCAACAACAACCACTTACATTGTCTCATTACACACACTCAGGGTTGCCTTGAGGTAAACCATGCTGTACCCTGTACCTTGCACTGGAATATTAATATTTGCCCCCTCAGCGCTCATTCACTTGCACCCGTGGCAATAGCAAATGAGCCCTTTTACCTTTTATAATCTGGAGACCAAAGGTTCCAAACTAGGGCCCAGATGAGTAGAACATGGGAGACAGCTTGAAAGCCAATTAGAGTTCTCGAGGGTAATGTAATAAATGGTCTTAGGTTTGCTACTTGTCTAGTAACCTATAGCGACCAATCACCAGGTAGAAATTGCTGGTCAGCCGTTTGAAAACAAATCTCTGATTGGTTGCTATGGGTTACTAGTGTGGGCAAACTTTTTATTACATTACCTGGGGTAAATGCTTATCCATATATCTAGAGATTTCTGAGATCCAGCTGGGAATAGGGCGACTGATATTTTGGTATGGGTTTTCCTATTTGGCTTGGGACCTGGGGGGTTTTTGGATAAGGGGTGCAGCTATTTAGATTTGTAACCATAAAGGAGAAAAAGCTAATCTGTCTTAACTAGGACTCTATGGCAAATGGAGCTTTCTGGATAATGGGTTTCCAGACAATAGATCCTATGTTTGTTTGTGTACAAATGGTAATTGGGACCCTGATATAACAATGGAGTGTAGAGGTGAATGTGAACCCAAAAGAGCGGAGAGCCACTGCCCCACGCTATTAGTTTCTCTGGGTGATCCGACCCACTCCCCCCACTGTGCTTCCGCCATCTCTATGGCACTAAATAGACGTATTTGGTTTTTGGGTCGCTCAGTAGAATGTTACACATGAATGCCAAGGATTTCACTAGAATTAATATGGAGTCAGGTGATGGACAGACAGGAGCAGCTGGCAGAACCCAGGCAGCGCCGCACATACCCGCACTATTCATCCTCCTAACGGCAACAAATCTCTATGAGCCGCAGCCAAGAAAGTGCCAAACCCTCCTGTTTATCATACACAGTAACACAGTAGCTACACAACTCAGCTGGCACGGGTACATACGTACAGCATAGCCTCACATACATACACACACATACACACACGTACACACATATACACACACACGCACATATATATATATATATATACACACACACACATATATACACACACATATACAATGACCTCTGATCCAAGTAACAGAAAAATAACATTTTACAACTGTATTTTACAACATATTTTGTTATCTCAAAAATATCCGTAGGAGGGTAAAGGTGGTCCTTTATTATTGGGGGGGTTGTTTACCAAGCCTAGGTTACAGGATTTCCTGGCAGTGCAGACAGGCCAGAAGGTGTCAGGATTCCCTTAGTCTATAAAAAGGGAGGGCACCATGTGCTCAGCCTCTTTTGGCCTGCCCACTTGCTGTAGGGGGTGCTATAGAGCTGATAGGGCCCAGAACAGAGGAAGGTTCCAGTATAGGAAAAGGAAGTGCAAGGGAAGATTTGTTATAGTCCCTCTAAAGGTGGCCATACACGGGCCGACTATAGCTGCCGATAACGGTCCCTTGGACCGATTCGGCAGCTAATCGGCCCGTGTATGGGGAGAGCAGAGCGGCCTGGCCGACCGATATCTGGCCTGAAATTGGCCAGATCTCGATCGGCCAGGTTAGAAAATCTGGTCGGATCGGGGACCGCATCGGCTCGTTGATGCGGTCCCCGATCCGACTGCCCCATTGCCGCCCACATAATCCGATCGTCTGGCCCCAGGGCCAAACGATCGGATTATTATTTTTTTTACCTAAATGGTCCCCGATATCGCCCACCCGTAGGTGGGGATATCGGGGGAAGATCCGCTCGCTTGGCGACATCGCCAAGCGAGCGGATCTGCTCGTGTATGGCCACCTTAAGAGTGAGAGACAGGGGTCAGTTAGCAAGGCAGCTACAGGCTCCAGTGAGGAGACCAGTGAGGGTTATCACCCTGTGGTGTCAAAGCTGCCATTATAGGGACCCAAGCGGTTAGTTGTTGTAATGCACCACTGTGTAACACGTGCCCTATCAGGAGTTGCCGAGATCTGAACCCATTTAGACTGGGTCTAAGGATTCTACCAATGATCAAAAAGGAAAAAGCCAGAGCTCCACAGCTCAGGAGTAGACAACACAAAAAAATAGAAAACAGTTAAAGGGCAAGGTGTAATCTCTTTAGGCCCGTAAAAATATACCACTTAGGACTTCTCTATCTATCTATCTATCTATCTATCTATCATCTATCTATCATCTATCTATCTATCTATCATCTATCTATCTATCTATCTATCTATCATCTATCTATCTATCTATCTATCTATCTATCATCTATCTATCTATCTATCTATCTATCTATCTATCTATCTATCATCTATCTATCTATCTATCTATCTATCATCTATCTATCTATCTATCTATCTATCATCTATCTATCATCTATCTATCATCTATCTATCATCTATCTATCTATCTATCTATCATCTATCTATCTATCTATCTATCTATCTATCTATCATCTATCTATCATCTATCTATCTATCTATCTATCATCTATCTATCTATCTATCTATCTATCTATCTATCTATCTATTATCTATCTATCTATCTATCTATCTATCTATCTATCTATTATCTATCTATCTATCATCTATCTATTATCTATCTATCTATCTATCTCTATAATCTTTTTCTATCCCTAAGTCATTCTAAGTCAGAACTTACTCCGGAACTTTTCCAAAATCTTCCAACTGTTCAGCTTCTGCCGCGTAGATCTTAGCATATTCCCGCGCAGTATTTTGCACGTGGCATTCCTATCATAAACAAAAAAATATATTTATTGAACCATTTTCTATAAATTTTAATTTGAGCCTTTACACTCTGTGTTTCTATTGTTTCCTATGTTAAAGTCATTAAAGATAAATGCATATTGTAAGGAAAGAGCCAGTGAATACTAGGAGCTAGGGGCACAGGCCTCAGGTGGAATTGTCGGGGGGGGGGGCGCTATTTGGCAAGGGAAGGAGGGACAGTGGCAGACAGGGGGCTCATGCAGGCCAAGCAGTAGGAGAGCAAGTGGCCGAGGGCCAGTGTGTGCCAAACAGCGGGGGAAGGGGATAGGCAGGCAGGGTGCTGGGTTAAGTAGCATTCCCTTGGGTGCCAATAATATATGGCCGGGCTCTGCTAAATACAGGGTTATTACAGTACGGCTATACCTTTACATTTGCCTGTAGAACTGTTCTTACTACAGAGGAATATGTATGCTGCAAAGGTTTATGTAATGGCCCATTCCGCTGAGTGGGGTCTTCTACCTGGGTTGAAATATTTCATGAATGGTTGGGAAGGGTGCAATGTGCTGCAGTGAGCGGGATCCATCCCTAGGGAATAGCAGGAACACGTTACTGCCCTCACCTGCACAGCAAGCTTATAGTTCCTTTGCACCAGTTCATCGTTGTTCTTCGTCCCATACGCTATAGCGTTGTGCACTTTCAGAACACACAGGTGCCCAGGGTTGAAGACAGGGAATAGGCCGCACATGACTTTACTCCGAAACGCCTTCCGATGGACTCCTTCACCAAAGTGCAAGTCTTCCGTAGTGATTCTGCCATACAGGTTGCCTCCAAAGTACATGTCGGTGATGAAGTCCTCTCGGAACAAGAGCTGATTAAACTCAATCTCCTCACCGCCTAAGGAATGAAAGAATATAAGTAACGCACATGCACTCACAGATATATTGATGATATATACAGAGTCTTTCTAAAATATTCTGACTCTTCACCAGTTCTCTCATTTTACTGAATAACAAATCCTACACTTACATCTTATTTTTATAAATATTCTGTCCCTATAATGTAATACACCGCATAGCCACCTTTTATAGCAACAATGACTATTTGGTACTGATGTTGGCCCATTCCAGGTTGATTTGTTCCATGTCATTCATCTCAGCTCGGCTTTCATATTGTGCCATAGGCTCTCAAGTGTGTGACCTCTACTGGAAAGCATTGTATTGGTCCAATCTGACCACAATCCGCATCGCAACTGGGTCACTCTCATGCTTTTTGGTAGGCCCCACACATACTCATACTTGGCTCTTTTTTGCTAATGGCTTCTTTTATGCCACCCTACCATACAAGCTAGTATTAACTCTATATCTCCTACAAATTCATTGTTGGCCTCTCTGTTGCTTCTCTCATAATTCTTTGTATGGAGAGTTTTGAGAAACCTTTCCAAAGCATTTTTTGTATTACTTTTTGTCTTGCTCCCTCGATCAAAGATATTGAGCGCTCATTTTCATATTCACAGCTCCACCTCACTTGGAAAGGTTAAACTTCATGGACTTTTGTCCTTCTTCAACCCAAATAAACTGTGAATAGTAACTGTGAATAGTGATCTGTACCTTGGGGAGAAATGATTGCTTATGGCAGTGCTGTCCAACTTATTACATATAGTGAGCCAATTATATCTCATACAGTATAGTGGAAGGTCAATGTCAGTTAAAAAATGATATCATATAGGGAAGTCTATGGGGCCTTTGAGAAGACCAAGGCCATCAAAATCCAGTCAAAAATCCAGTGTCAAATCCAGCCTGTGGGCCTCCAGTTGGACAGCCCTGGCTTAGGGCAATGAAATAGAAAAATACAATATATCAGTGCCTATGAGATAACACAGAGCATTTGTCCCACCAGGGATGACTTGATTAGTAGTGTACTACAGGTCTGGAAATGTATGACTAATATTCAGAAGAGACACTTGAGGTGGCTCATAAGTACACAGTGTTCGCTACTGAAGAAATGCGCGGAGGATTCTCTATAATTAGAATATCACTTTATCCAGCATGCTTCACAGATGAAGATATAATAATGCTCTTGGAAAGCATACGCTGTCGCTTAGTTTAGAGACAAAGTTGAACGCGGCAGGTTGACGTGTCCTTCTAAGGTACGCAAAATGATTCCTCGAGCTTAGTTATTAGCTGTTCCCATGAAGAACACTGGGATTTGGAAGACTATGGCACATTTATTTCTAGATAGGCTTAAGTGTCAATGGATAAATGGACCAGAAATAAATTACTTATGGGTCAAAGAAGGCCAGAATTGAAGTGTATCCCATGTACTAAGCACAGGTCTTCTAACTTGTCCAATTCTGATTGCATTCGGTGACCTTCAGTCTATCCCATGTAGGGCCATCAAGGGAGTGTTTTGGATCAATACATTCTTTTGAATATATCTGTTGCTTGAACAGTCAAATGGATAGACCAGGTTGGGAAATGACTTCCATCTGCTTGTGTATGGGTTTATTTACCAACCTGACGGAGGAACGCGCCTGGACTTTGGTAAAGTCATCTGGTTAAACAACTTATGGCCCAATAAGTCATATGTGTGTAATTTATCCACCCCAATGTGCGGCCAAACTGAACACTAGCTGCCTAATTAAAAATGTGTTTTCAAATGCTACCTGTGGATTGGTATCTATGGGGTCTATTAGATTGCCTCCTAGGTGACATATTGGCCTGCAGGCCTTTAGATGGCATTAGATGGCTTCTATATTGTTTCCCTTAATTTCTTTCAATAAAGTCCATAATGTTATAAGTATTATGTTATATTGATGAATATATGCCGTTCTGGGCCAATAATATTATTCCCAAAGCCACAGTCAGACCTTAGGCAGAGGTTGATCATTCAGCCTCACCAAAGGAATCATTTTATTTTAGATTAGTTCTGAAGAAATCTATTTTTAACTTTTATTATTATGACCTGGTGCATGACCCTTTATCTTTTTTGACCTACACCTCCCAGCATACACTGCCAGCCTATGTGGAGGTGTTGGGGGGGGAAATGGAAAACAGTGGAGCTCACAGAAGTTCCCACAGAAACCCCTTTCCGTCCTGTTTGGGTGAATGCCTTTACCTTCAGCTTCTGGACAGGGAGACAGCTGCTCCAGCACTAGAAAATAAAAAAATGCCATCAATAAATTGTCACTCATTGGGACCAACGGCCTAAAACCAGACCCTTTCCCCAACTTACCATCGGAAGTCAGATGAAATTCTGATGATGCTTTTCCATATGAATTCTTCAGGGTGCACAGATATATCCCCTGGTCTTTTTTACTCATTTGCACTATTGCTAGTGAAACAGGAGACTCATCACTTGAGCTGAAAGGGGAAAGGAAAGAAAAGCAATTAGACTGAATAGGGAATATTGGGAATAGGGAATATTGGAATTAGGGGTTTGCAGGGGGCACGCAGAAACCTACTGATTTGTATTGAAGTTGGAACTGTGGGACTATAGTGTAAATAGAAAGTAATGTGTGTTTCTATGTGTTCCTGCCTCGCCCCAATATCACAGAGAGACAAACTGGCCCAGGAATAAAGAGATAGTAAATTAATAATACATAAAATATCAGCAACACCACTGTGAGCAAAAATATATATCAAAGACCCCTTAGGGACTATTTTTTGTATCCCGGGTGCAAGAGAAATTGTCCTGCTAGGCCTTCAAAGAGGCTGTTCACATTAAAATGAACCTTTAGTATAACCTGGAGCTTGATATTCTCAGACAACTGCTTGTCACTTTCTGTGGGTTTTTAATTACCTAACCTTTTGTTCAGCAGTTTGGAATTTCAGCAGGTATCTGTTGCTATGGTCCAAATTACCCTAGCAACCAGGCAGTGGTTTGAATGAAAGACTGGAATATGAATAGGAGAGAGGGTAAATAGAAAGATAAGTAAAAAAAAAAAAAGCAACAATAACAAAATAGCTATAGTTTTTTGACTGTCAATGACCTCCTGTTGAAAGTTGGAAAGAGTCAAAAGAAAAAAACAAATAATTCAAAAACTAAAGAAATGAAGACCAACTGAAAAGTTGCTAAGAATCAGCCATTCTATAACATACTAAAAATTAACTTAAAGGTAAACCACCCAATCAATCATAGGCATAGTTTGGTCTGTGATTGGTTGGATATTCCAACCAACCATTGACTTTGTTTGACTCAACATGTGTCTTATGTAATTAGGTCACTCCAAGATTTCCAAGTAGTGGATACTTCCCTCAAGCAGGGTCAGACTGGGCCAAGACACTGGGAAAAAAACCCAGAGGGCCCTAGAGGCCCAAACTCGATCCCTGTAGGTGCTCCCCCGGGGGTGCTTTTGGGGGTGTGGGTGACATGGCCGTAGGGGGCACTTTGGGGTGCGGGGCCCCCGGGGCAGCAGCCCCGGTGGGCCCTACACCCCCCAGTCTGACCCTGCCCTCAAGTATCTGTATTTTTGTTTTTCATTATTGGTGTAATAGCTCCATTCATTTAGATTCCTGGTATAGAGGTTAATTGTTGAAAAGATCTGGTGATCTGGTAACCTCACACTACAATCTAGGTTAGGGTGTCACCATTGCAGTTTAAAAATAAAGTTGAGGGCGTGTTTTATGGGTGAGGACTACAGTTACCCGAGTAAATGCACTGGATCACGTAATGAGCCATTCCAACAGCTGGCTAGCCCCTCTGAGCCCTCAGCTATTCCGTTACATTAGCCCCCACCATCAATCACCTGTCACCATTCAGATCATATAAGGAATTCCTGGCTTATACATGTTCTCAGCTGAGTTACCCAACCCTTCTACACGGTACTGTATATCTGACTTTATATTCAGTATTTTCATATTAGTGGATAATGCCTTTACTGACGCTTTATAGTTACATAGTTACATAGTTACATAGTTACATAGGGTTGAAAAAAGACCAGTGTCCATCAAGTTCAACCCATCCAAGTAAACCCAGCACACCTAACCCACACCTACCAATCTATACACTCACATACATAAACTATAAATACAACCACTAGTACTAACTGTAGATATTAGTATCACAATAGCCTTGGATATTCTGATTGATCAAGAACTCATCCAGGCCCCTCTTAAAGGCATTAACAGAATCTGCCATTACCACATCACTAGGAAGGGCATTCCCCAACCTCACTGCCCTCACCGTGAAAAACCACCTACGCTGCTTCAAATGGAAACTCCTTTCCTCTAATCTAAAGGGGTGACCTCTGGTGCGCTGATTGTTTTTATGGGAAAAAAGAACATCCCCCATCTGCCTATAATCCCCTCTAATGTACTTGTACAGAGTAATCATGTCCCCTCGCAAGCGCCTCTTTTCCAGAGAAAACAACCCCAACCTCGACAGTCTAACCTCATAGCTTAAATCTTCCATCCCCTTTACCAGTTTAGTTGCAGTCTCTGCACTCTCTCCAGCTCATTAATATCCTTCTTAAGGACTGGAGCCCAAAACTGCCCCCCATACTCAAGGTGAGGCCTTACCAGGGACCTATAAAGGGGCAAAATTATGTTTCATCCCTTGAGTCAATGCCCTTTTTTATACAAGACAGCACTTTATTTGCTTTAGTAGCCACAGAATGACACTGTCTGGAATTAGACAACTTGTTATCAACAAAAACCCCTAGATCCTTCTCCATTAAGGAAACCCCCAACACACTACCATTCAGTAGATAGTTTGCGTTTATATTATTTCTACCAAAGTGCATAACTTTGCACTTATCAACATTGAACCTCATTTTCCAGTCTGCTGCCCAGTTTTCTTTATGTGCCGGAAGTTCCACCCCCCCAACTGGAATTCTGTGCGGAAACTAACTAGTGCCCAACCTAGTGCTGAGGTTCTGATGGGCGTTATTTAGCAGGCGTCTGCAATTATACTGGAATTCTGGGAAAGAAACACTCCATTGTCAGTAAGAAACATGGCAGATTACATGCAAATGTAACAGCCTTCATTTAGGGTGTGGATTTGTGGAGCTGAATACTAATAATTTGGCTGATTTCCTTGCAAACTTGCAGCTGCCAGGGTTCCGCTTCATGGAATCTTAGGGTTCAGTGCCCCCCTACTGGTAATGTTGCCTTAAACCACCTGATAGAGCTACCTATGGGACTATTCCAAAAAATAGTAGGGTACCAAACCTTCATTCATCATTGTTTTCGGAACCTACTAACTTGACTTCCTATTGGTACACTGACCCAAACTATATAATACAAGACAATGGCAATAATTCATAGGACAACCTCAACTAAAGGTGCCCATACACGGTCCGATTGTAGCTGCCGATATCGGTCCCTTAGACTAATTCGGCAGCTTATCGGCCCGTGTATGGGCACTAACGATGGGCCTGCCCGACCAATATCTGGCCTCAAATCGGTCAGATATCGATCGGGCAGGTTAGAAAATCTAGTCGGATCGGCTCGTTGATGCGGTCCCCAGACCGACTTTGCCTATACCCGTCATTATAATTCAATCGTTTGATATCGGTCGGGCAGGCCCTCGTTTCTGCCTCTACACGGGCCGATAAGCTAATAATACATTTACATTAATAATAAGGAAAACAACAAGGAACATGGCAGAATGTGTACTTGACCTTAACAAGAAATATTTGCACCCCAGCTATCCCACCCTCGATCCCTGGAGCACAATGATTCAATGGCTATGCAAGGAATGTATGTATGTATGTGTGTATGTGTGTATGTGTGTATGTATGTATGTATGTATAACTTTACTTATACAGTGCTACAAGGGTACAGAGAGCTGTGGGGATACATCCCTATGGCTCCCAAGGCCCATCAGTAACACACCAGCAAGCACCCAAGCCTCTCGGTGCATGAAGGTGGTATTAATAGGCATCTTATTATAGCAGTTTTAAAGCAAAGGGCACACATGGGCCAATTCACACGCAATATAATGTTCAGCCCAGGTACCCAGTATGTAATACCAAACTCAATTGCCAAATGGGTCAGTGTCAAATTACACCGACCCATTTGTCTGATTCTCAAGCAGAACTATTGGATCAGTGGAGAAATGCTGGGCGTCATTGGCCAACGGTTTTTTGGTTTTTTTGAGTTACAGACACAGATTAGACCATGACTTTGGGGATTTATGCACAAATGTTGGAAAATCCATTGCAGTTTTAGCATTTACCTTCTGTGCATCCGAGCCAGCAGCTTTGAATCCTTGGTCCAGGTAATGGTGGAGTCCCCGTGGATGTCTCTGAACTGACAGAACAATTTCACATTTCCAGAGTAGTCAGCGAACATTTCGACCTGTATTTTGTGCAGTAGTCTGGGAGCTGTAAATGCAATAAACTTTCGTAAATGTTTGTTTAGCGTCCAGGCTTCAACCTCCGCCTCAACAATGATGTGTTCAGGGTTATAAAAAAAGCACATTTAGTCAGACGTTGTTGCTTTAGGGGGGTCAAGGCAGCGGGATAATAGTCTCTGGGAAGGGACTGTGGCTGTTCTCCTACTCCCATGTAACTGGAGGAGTCCCAAGCCGGACTTGGATTTCTTACTATTGAGTGCTATTCTGATACCTACTGGGAGCTGCTATCTTTCTCCCTTCCCATTGTTCTGCTGATTGGCTGCTGGGAGAGGGGGGGATATCACTCCAACTTGCAGCGCAGCAGTAAAGTGTGCCTGAGTCTGAGCTTTCAGAAGGAGCCAGCACTACACATTAGAACTGCTTTCAGCTAACCTATTGTTTCTCCTACTCCCATGTAACTGGAGGAGTCCCAAGCCGGACTTGGATTTCTTACTATTGAGTGCTATTCTGATACCTACTGGGAGCTGCTATCTTGCTCCCTTCCCATTGTTCTGCTGATCGGCTGCTGGGGGAGGGGGGATATCACTCCAACTTGCAGCGCAGCAGTAAAGTGTGAGTGAAGTTTATCAGAGCACAGGTCACATGGCCGTGGCACTCTGGGAAATGAGAAATAAGGCTAGCCTCGTGAAATTTCTAAATTAAATATAAAAAAAAAATCTGTGTTTGTGAAAAACAGATTACAATGCAGGATTCTGCTGGAGAAGCTCTATTAACTGATGGGTTTTGAAAAAAACATATTTTCCCATGACAGTGTTCTAGTTATACACCTGATTGTTAGAGACAAGGAAAGAAAGTAGATAGGAAGAAGCACTCTGAGAATGAATACAAGCTACTAACTCTATAGAGAAGCAGTGCAGTATATCAGTACAGTGTAGTACCAGATGCTTTATTTCTATGAGTTCCCATTGATAAACAGCAAAGCAGGGTCATGTGAGTCCTACTCATGTGCGGTGGGAGCTCCTGTTTCACTGCAGGCAATAAACATGTTGGCACTGGGTTTTATTGGGACCCTACACCCATCAGGTGTGACAGTTATGCCATGGTCTGTGATGGGAAATGGAAAATGATAGAACTTGGGTGACCCCATAGCTGATAATCAGAGAGTAGTTATTTTATCTGGAGCTGCTTTTGAAATCACAGCAATGATGAGAACTAAATGGATAAAATTGCAGATCTCTATTCCACTGAACCCTACCTATCATCGTTTAGAGCAGAGGTAAGTGTGAATGACTCCAGAGGCTGGGATCTGGCTCTCCAGTAACGACCTGTCTCCCAGTAAGGGATGTAAGATCTGTGCCTGTCTCTTTATTGTATCTGCCCAATGGAGCCCTATAGGCTTGCCTACTGTTGCCATCTTGCTTTGCTGTTCTAGTGGTTCTAAGGGAACCTAAACACACATTAGATACATATAACGCAATGCATGCGTCTAGATGGCCCAACTGGTGCTGTTCTGCTGTTTCCTTTGCAGAATTAATACCAATCCTAGTATTACCTAATCCTATTACAGTACTAATCCTAGTATTACCTAATCCTATTACAGTACCAATCCTAGTAGTTACATTAAACCTAGTCACTATTTTCTCACCTTTACCATCTTTATCTTTCCCAGAAGAAGCAGAAGAAGTCTCCATCTTGTCCTCCTTTTTGACAAGCTTATCTTTATCTCCTGCCAGTCCCTCTTTTCCCCCCAATGTCTGTTTGTTGTGGATTTTGGGATGTGAGTCACATTCCTTCCCCTGTGCACTTATTGTCCTTTTAGCCATTTTCTTCTCTGCTTTGGTCTCCAGCAGACCTATAGAAGCCACTGGAGTTTGGGAACTGCTTGGTTTTGGGAGTGCGTTTGCCAGTGAGTTTGGGCACTGGGGCTTTTGGCTGCTATCTCGTTTTGTATCCAGCTTACTGGTTTCATATACATCTGAATCCTCAGAGATAAATAACAGCTCCTGGGAATTTGGAATGTAACCTGCATTATCGTCTTCTTCATCTGAATCCTTGGGAACTGTTCCACCCGATGAACCTCGTGCCTCCACCTTTGATTTCATGGTTGGTGCCGCACCTTTACCCACTGTTGCCTTACATACAACACCACCATTTAGTAGCTCTCTGTTACTCCCAAAAATACCGTCTTTCTTTGAAGGCCTTCTTTTACCCTCTGGAATTGTATCTTTTTGTTGTGTAGTTATGCTATTTGCTTTTTTTGTGATAAGATTCATTTTGAGCTGGTCTGTAGCTCTGCGGCTAGTCATTCCACCATAACCTTTATTTTCAGGACAAGGATTAAGGCCTTGATCAGTATTTCTGTCGATCATTGCTAAAGTGTCTCCAACATTCTCATGTTTACAGTCCAAGGAAGCTTTAACACTTACAGCTTTAGTAAGGTTACTCACTTTTTGTATGGTGCCTAACGGTTTGGGCACCACAGTAGAACACGTAGAAGAGGCACTTTCTCCTAAAATGTCTTTATTATCAAATGGCTGAGTAAAATGTGTATTTTCCTTGAACAAAGTTAAAGAAATGTCTTTTGGCATGACGTTAGATCTGTGACAAGGACAGTCACTGTGTATCTTGTGGAGCCCATTGGCATCGCGTCCTGAGACCTCTGTGGAGGTTCTGTGTCCCTGGCTGGACTGGCTGCTGCTTTCAGGCAGAAAGTTGTAGGATTCATTGCCATTTGTAACCTTTAAATGAAAAGAAACAGACAAATTTTGTTAGATAGACTGATGCCCAGTTTATTAATATCTCTATAGTGATCATTTACATTAGAAGTGTTACTGTATCTCCTAATTCAATTCTACATTTCCCAAAGACTTCAATAAAGTTTTAAGGTGATCAGCTTTTCTCAACGATTTTAACATTGCTCTATATGTTTGAAATAAATACTTATATTGAGAAAATTGTATTTTTTTGCATGGTTGTTTATGGGCATCCCTAGGAAGTAGCCAAACAGCTAGGTTTCTTTGAAGCTTGCAAAAGAAAATCTGCCATCTGGGCATGAAACGCATAAGGCTGTTATATATAAAGTAAGATATATGTTGATGTTATCATAAAGGTTTGTTCTATTTTTAAATTTTGAAATGCAAAATGGATTCATATATGCTTTCATTGAAGCTTGCCCTAAAGGAACTCAATTGGGAGGAATTGAGTGGATCTTTTCATGGGCCATATCCGACTGGTCCGACATTCTGACAATGATTAGATCAAAACATAGACCTATGGCCCTCGTCCGACAGGATTTTCTAACCTGCTTGGGCCGACCGCAGGAGGTCTGTCATACATTGGCCAAGAGAGGCCAAGACAGCAGCTTTCATTGGCCTATGTATGGCCAACTTTACTTGTATTCCTCTGCAATATATTCATTGAGCTGTAATTCTGGAATCTGAGGCTTGATAAAGGACTAGACTGAAGCCTGAACATTGCCTTTGGCATATAAGTAAAGTCATCACTTCTCAAAATAACCAGCGTGCTGCTGTTTCCATCATTTTGCAGAATGGAACACGGGGCACTTTTGAGCACTTTGAGAATCAGAGAGACAGAGAACCCAGAGAACCTTACATGATCTGTACTGGTGGACTTGAATAAAGGTGCCCATACACTATAAGATCCGCTCGCTTGGCGAGCATTTGTATTTTCATGTAGCAAAGATTGAGTCAGGCTAACAGGAAAACCTTGAAGCAAACAACATAAATGCCTCAGTTATCCTTCAGCCCTTCCATGTAAACTTGGCCCCTTGACACTACATGCGAAATGCGTGAAAACTGCCCACAGTAGTAGTTTCACCAAATTGCCACTGGGAGCAATGGGGGAGCGATAACGGATGATTCAGAGCAAATGTTCCAAATCCCTATGTGTGCAGTCAGCCTAAGTAATGCCCCTGGGGGGGCCAGTGTCTAATGCAGCATAAATGCAATATCAGCCCAGTGACTGGACTGGGAAACAACTGTTCCTAAGAACATTTATCACCTCCGTGAGTGTCGGGGGGAATAGAAGCTTTGCAGTCAGGTGCGACCTTCATCTGGGAGTTTGTGACCCAGTCATAGACAAATGTTTATAGTCTATTGGAATTAACTCGTTCATGTCCTTAATATCAGTCGGTAAGAATGAGCTGGATACTGCACCATTAGACTCACATGAGAGTACCAGCTCCTCAGCACCCCGGCTAATACACAGTACATGTGCAACATAAGCTATAGTTAGCCCTGTCTTTCCAACCCTGTTCAGAGCCATGTTTCCTGGGTTCTTGGGACAACAAATGTCATGGGACTACAACTCCCAGCATTCCTCCAACCCTGATAAAATGTTAGGGCTGTAGTTTAACAAGAAAATAATTTAAGGGGCCAACATTTTCAACACATAACTGTACAGTAACTATTGGGTACTAGGGAATTATCAGCCCTGCCAGTCTGCCCATTGTAGAAGCAACTGAGAGCCATTGTTAGGGCACTTGGTGGTGATAGTCCTAGTTCCCTGAGAAGATATCCTGGGTGGCACTACTGGATCAAAGGTGGCAACAGTTGTGCAAATCTTTTCCCACCAGTCACTCCAAGGACAGGGGAGTCATTTAGCCAGTCTAGCGATTGATTGAAAATAGATGCCATCAGCAGACAAAAGGCTTGATCATGTCCAATCAGGAACATGATTCCATTACTGAATCCTATCCACTAATGGGCAGACTTCAGCTCAAATCGACTAAAACTGGTCACTGGCTGCTCTGATATACCAACCAGAGTGCACAAATGTGGGTAGAAGAAGCCAATGGGAGTGTTTTCTTAGAATAACAAGCATTTAAATAAAGGCAAATCTGACTTCCTGGGTGGCATTTAGATGTATAAATTTAGCTCAATGGCACATAGAAGCCTGGATCTGCTGGGGTTTGGACCACAGTATAAGACACAATTATTTTTATAATAAGAGCCAGAAACCATCCTAAGCTGCACATCTTCATTGCGAAGAATACAATCCATGACCTCAGAACCTTCTTTCAGATCTAGGTCTTAGTACCAAAGATCTTTCTAAAGAGGAGACAGACAGGAACATATTATGGAGGTAGGAATCACATTGGTGCATGTCAAACTCTCCCTGCTTCACTTCCAGTCTGTATTGCATGATAGCCCCCCTCAACTCATCTACTCCACAAGCCTTGCCTCTCACCTCACTTGGGGGGAAGCACTGAGGGAGTGGGGTGCACATTGGGCCTGGCATTGCAGTTCTTCTGTGGTCAATGGCCTGTCCCAAGCTGAGTATAAGGATCAGGAGAGAGTGGGAGCAGATATAGAGAGAGAGGAGCAGAGGAGTGCAGGGTTATGAAGGAGAGTATAAGTTAATATAGTATATGAGTAGAATTCATTAGCAACAGATTATTAGAAATGTTATTGGGTTGAAGTACTTACACATGGTGCCATCTTCAGCAGTTACATGGCACACTGCCAAGCCTACTCCCAGAAATGAATTCAATGTCAAAACACATTTTCCCTATGGCGGTTGATCAGCCACTCCTTGACGTAGCTTTAGAATGTTCAGTTACATAAGTCTATCTTGTAGCCTATAGGAGACCCACTCACTGCTTGCCTAGGCTTTACTGAGCTCCCATACCCCATGACTTACCTCGACACCTACATCAGTGCTGGCGCTCACATACTTATGAGACACTCCGAAAAAATGAAGCCTATTTGTTTTTAGTTACAAATACCCACCCCTCCCAGCTCATACACGATCCCCATTGTGTTTAACAGGCAGTTAGGAGATAAATATAGAGGATGTTTTGCTGGTTTACGCAGTTTATGGATTGTGGGGTCTGTTCAAATGTCACGTAAGAATGTTCTGGAAAGTCTGCCCCCACTTATCTTTATCTACGTGAGCAGGCAGCTACTGTAGTGAAGGTGGCTAAGGGGGAAGCCATTGATTTATGGTGGGTGACTGTTGTGGAAAAGATTTTGGACCTTGCCACCCGGATGGACTTAATTTACAGCTGAAATAGGAGACTCCTATGAGGGAACTAAGAAGCCAAAGGCCTCGTGTTCCAGCATCAAAAGAATTTCCTCCTCCTGACTCTTTTACTGCTCTATGGAAAATGTTTGGCCCTTTATAAATAAAGGCCTTAGACAATGCCAGCCCTGGGGACCGTCTGTGTGAGGAGCGGCACATACTGAGACCCAATGGCATTGCTAACCCACCTTTAGTAGGAGAACTTCGAATAAATATTATGTACTGGACCTTGTGAATAGTCTGCAAGTCCTACAAACTATACAGGTATGGGACCTGTTATCCAGAATGCTCGGGACCTGGGGTTTTCCCAGATAAGGGATCTTTCCGTAATTTGGATCTCCATAACTTAAGTCTGCTAAACATCATTTAAGTATCCAATAGAATTGTTTTGCCTCCAATAAGCATTAATTATATCTTAGTTGGGATCAAGTACAGGTACTGTTTTATTATTACAGAGAAAAGGGAATAATTTAACCATTAAATAAACCCAATAGGGCTGTTCTGCCCCAATAAGGGGTAATTATATCTTAGTTGGGATCAAGTACAGGTACTGTTTTATTATTACAGAGAAAAGGGAATCATTTAACCATTAAATAAACCCAATAGGGCTGTTCTGCCCCAATAAGGGGTAATTATATCTTAGTTGGGATCAAGTACAGGTACTGTTTTATTATTACAGAGAAAAGGGAATCATTTAACCATTAAATAAACCCAATAGGGCTGTTCTGCCCCCAATAAGGGGTAATTATATCTTAGTTGGGATCAAGTACAGGTACTGTTTTATTATTACAGAGAAAAGGGAATCATTTAACCATTAAATAAACCCAATAGGGCTGTTCTGCCCCCAATAAGGGGTAATTATATCTTAGTTGGGATCAAGTACAGGTACTGTTTTATTATTACAAAGAAAAGGGAATCATTTAACCATTAAATAAACCCAATAGGGCTGTTCTGCCCCCAATAAGGGGTAATTATATCTTAGTTGGGATCAAGTACAGGTACTGTTTTATTATTACAGAGAAAAGGGAATCATTTAACCATTAAATAAACCCAATAGGGCTGTTCTGCCCCCAATAAGGGGTAATTATATCTTAGTTGGGATCAAGTACAGGTACTGTTTTATTATTACAGAGAAAAGGAAATCATTTAACCATTAAATAAACCCAATAGGGCTGTTCTGCCCCCAATAAGGGGTAATTATATCTTAGTTGGGATCAAGTACAGGTACTGTTTTATTATTACAAAGAAAAGGGAATCATTTAACCATTAAATAAACCCAATAGGGCTGTTCTGCCCCCAATAAGGGGTAATTATATCTTAGTTGGGATCAAGTACAGGTACTGTTTTATTATTACAGAGAAAAAGGAAATCTTTAAATTTTTAAAAATCAGAATTATTTGCTTATAATGGAGTCTATGGAGATGGCCTTTCCGAAATTCAGAACTTTCTGGATAACAGGTTTCCGGATAAAGGATCCTATACCTGTACTAACAAAAATCTATGAAACTATATTGAATGTATAATTAATTACAATATGCAGTCTCTTTTCATTCTTCTTTCCCATTCCCTTTCTCTCCTGACCTCTCCATCTCCTTAATCTTTCTTAAGCAACCATTCTATTTCAGCTTCTGTCTTCTCCCATCTTCCTTCCATGTCTCCTTTATATGAGGTTGATGGTTCATGTTACACTGGTAGTTCTCCTAGTGGAAGAGCAGTCTAACGCTTCTCCGATCTCACAGAGATGTCCCACTTGTACTGCTGACCTGTTAGTACAGGACCCCATGTGAACTGACAGTCACATTCTAAGCTACTACTGTGCATGATAAAAATAGGTTCCCTTGTAAACTATGGAGGGGACAAACTATGCAAGAAGCTGTAGTTCATGTGTCTTTTCTCATAGTATGCGATGAAATCAATACATACCTTAGTTAGGGCCACAGAATCTACTTTTGCGCGGAGTGCAAAGACACAAACTGCCATTTTTTTTACACCTTGCTCCCTACCCCATGTATAGCACCCATAGGAACAGGCATTTATGCTTCAAAATGTAGCACAGAAACATGTGCTTCTCCTATGAATACAGCACTGCCTACATTCAGCAGCACTGTATTCATGAGCAGGCCTGGTCTGGTAATCTGTAGATTCTGGAAGATGCCAGAGACGCTGCTGTTAGATGCCATAGTGAGCCATATTAATTGGGCCTGTAATGGGGGCTGCTGGGGCCACTGTGTACTTAGAATGAATGAATGAACACTTAACCAACAGATAGTTTATATCATATTAAGTGGCCTGTTAAAGTAGGAGTAAAAGTAAAAGATAGAATTCTGCCCACTGATTGGCTGATGGGGCCTAGCATGTATGTGTGCCAATGGTTTGTTTGAGTGCACTGTGAATCCTATGATCCCAGGAGGCAATTATCTTTTTAGGATTACCCAATAGCACATACTACTAAAAAAGTATATTTTTATGAAAAAATGTTATTTATATAAACAGGGTTGTACATATAATCTGCCCCTGTGCAGTTACAGAATGCTCAGTCTAGTGCAAATCTAGTGCAAAGTGCAGCACTGTTGTGCAATACAGCCCTGTTTCTATCTTAGTACAGGCCCGTTGTGTTTTCTGCCCATGGGCACACCCTTGCACGTCTGAATGTTATGCAAGCTAGGGGGCGTCGACATACCGCCTCTAGCCCCTCCCCCATAAATACAGCGCTGCGCTTATATGAAACTTGTGTGCAGCGCTAATCCTATTTGTTGTTTACTGCAGCTAAAATACATGTTGTACTTGTGTCACAATGACCCATATAAGAGTGGCTAAAGCCAGGGGGAACATACTATTGGCTTGTAGTCCATGTCTTGCCCTATAAGTCAATGCAACCTCAGTAACCAGCTACAAGTCGCCCTTGTGTGGCCCTGTCCTGTTATTTCCATGCCCCTAATACACTGAAGGGCCGATCATTTGCTGAATGGGTTAACATAGACCCGAGCTACAGAATCTGTGCATAAGTATTTATATCAGATTTCCCCATACAGCTGTCCCCAGCTCTATTAAAGAGTCCAGCTATTATCAGCCATTCTCTATAATTAGGAAAGCTTGCTGTTTGGCTGACACTTCATTTTAACCATTTGTGTTCCTCTCCCAGCCGTAGCTGTCACTCACGCCTACCCAAATGGCTGCTGGGATGTAAATATTCCTTTTCTCCCAAAAGCCCAATCCCACCACGCTCATGTAGCAAGGCACCAGGCAGAAGGGGAAACTTACTGTAAGTGCGGGGTTTTCTTTGGCATTTCTTCTGGCAGGACATTCCATGTTACAGTGGCACTTGGCCACCTGTTGCTCCACAAGGTAAGAAACTGCCTCTGCTGTTTTCTTGCAGTTTTGCCCTTTAGTTTTCTCTCTACTTTGGGACGGAACAGTTCCATTTATGTCGGTCAAACCTATTCCAGAGAACTGTTGGTTTGATTCCATTTCGCTGGACTTAGTGGGACAATTCTCTCCAAGAGGCACAACCATTTTATCTTCTGGTGACTGCTTTTGCCTTTCGGTATCCGTGCTTGGAGAGGTCAGTATGAGAGAATTCTCCATCTGTTCACCCGTCTGTGAGTTTAAACATTTAATATTCGCCAAGGTATCTATGCTATTGGCCGAGGGGTGTTCCACTGAAGTAGTACCAAGGAGTTGTTTGCCATGAATAGACAGCTCCCCAACAAGGCTATTTTCTTTGTTCTCCTCTTCAATCCCAGCCTGATCATTCTGAATGGCGACTGCAGAGAAAGGCAGTTTACATCTCTCTTTGCTTTTCACACTGGAGGTTTCATCTTCTTGGTGCCCCACAGTTATAACCATCTCTGGCTGTAGAGCTTCCAGGCGATCCCTGGAGAGTTCCTTTCTGACAGCTACTTCTGTTGGCTGTGGGGGACTGACAGCGAGGCCAGTAAAGGAGTCCTCCTCATCTACACTGTTATCCGACACTTCATTCAAACAAGTCACACCACTAAGGGCAAGATCACACCCATTTAGGTAATCCTGGCTTTGCTTTGTCTCATCATACTGGTCACTTTCCAGTAAAGATCCAGGGTCAGAGTCTAACAGAGCCTGTTCCCACATTCCGTTGGCATAATCAGTCATGACATCAGAACATTCCAAATAGTTGAGACGATCATCAAAAAATTGCTCTTCTGAAGGCAGCTTAGTGTCCCAGTATGGCTTGGCATACATGTACCAGTAGTTAGTGCCGAGCCACGTACAATACACACGATCCATACTGTGTGTGTGACATGTGAACAATTTATCGTGCCGCTTACCAAATCCATCATTGTCCTTATTGTCTATGTCCTCAATTTTTGGAGTATTTATTGGGCTTGACACCAGCTCGGAATGTTGGGTTGCGTTGGTTTCAGTGTTCGAAATCAAATTATTTTCACCGCTCTCCATCCTGGTTTCTTTTTGTAATTCCTGATCCCCTTGGATTTGTGGGTCCGTTATGGATAACTCTTGGATGGCCATTATGTACTCGATAAATGAGTCAATACTTAGGGTTTGGTCATTTTCAGGTCCCTCTGTGTTTGCAGCCCCCTCCATAAGTCAAAAAGCCCACAAAATTCTGTTTTAGTCTGTGTTATGCACTTCTCATAGGAACGGACTCAGAACATTTCAGTATTGGGTTTGTGATCATCAAACTATTAGGAATTGCCTTCATGGCGCTGTTACGTTTGCTGGCTCTTCGGGTCATTCCTGCAGAGCAAAACAACAAGCAAAGTACTGTAAGGGCATATTATATAGGGATCATTAACCCTAAAGTGAGCAACTATTCATTCACAACACAATTACTGTTCTACATATCCTTAAGGTCCCCATACAGGGGCCAATTTTAGCTGCCGATATGGGTCCCTTAAGGTGGCCATACACGAGCAGATCCGCTCGCTTGGCGATGTCGCCAAGCGAGCGGATCTTCCCCCGATATCCCCACCTACGGGTGGGCGATATCGGGGACCATTTAGGTAAAAAAAATAATAATCCGATCGTTTGGCCCTGGGGCCAGACGATCGGATTATGTGGGCGGCAATGGGGCAGTCGGATCGGGGACCGCATCAACGAGCCGATGCGGTCCCCGATCCGACCAGATTTTCTAACCTGGCCGATCGAGATCTGGCCAATTTCAGGCCAGATATCGGTCGGCCAGGCCGGTCTGCTCTCCCCATACACGGGCCGAATAGCTGCCGAATCGGTCCAAGGGACCGATATCGGCAGCTATAGTCGGCCCGTGTATGGCCACCTTAAGACTGATTCGGCAGCTAATTGGCCCGTGTATGGGGACTAACGATGGGCCTACCTGACTGATATCTGGCCTGAAATCATCCAGATCTCAATCAGGCAGATTAAAAAATCTAGTCGGATCAGGGACCCCATCGGCTTGTTGATACGGTCCCCAGACCAGGGCCAAACGATCAAAATTACCCTGGATTCTCCCGATATCGCCCACCCGTAGGGGGGTGATATCGGGAGAAGATCCGCTCGCTTGGCGACATCGCCAAGCAAGCGGATCGGCCCATGTATAGGGACCTTTACCTACAGCCCAGTAATGTCAGCCCTAGAGGGCTCTGTTTTGTTAGCATCTGGGATTAGGTTTACTTCTCAGAGGGGGTGTCAAATTTGACTCACTGCAGAGGTTGTTGAACTACAGCTTTCGGCTAACCACTGTCAGCAGGGATTCTGGGAGTTGTAGTTGACATCAAGAGTGCCTTCTGGATATACTGTTTGTACTGTTGCCAAGGCCACCATATGCTCCCTCACACCATTAATATGGCACTGTTACCTGAATCCTCTAGCAGGCAATTTATTTCTGGGACAGTGAGTACTCAGTATTGGATTTCCTATTCAGGACTAACATAGGGGAAGTTAACGTAAGACCTAATGTTATAATTACTTGTACCAGAGATTGTGCATGTGTTTTTATTGTTAATATAGGCATTATCTAGGAGTATTCCAGGATGCTGTTAGAGCAGGGATCCCCAACCAGTGGCTCCGGGGCAACATGTTGCTCACCAACCTCTTGGGTGTTGCTCCCAGTGGCCCCAAAGTAGGTGCCATTTTTACATTTCTGGGTTGGAGACAAGTTTTGGAAGCCCAGAGACCCAGTTTTACTCCAAGCAGAGCCTCCTGCAGGCCACATGGGGCTACCAAATAGCCAATCACAGCCCTTATTTGCCATATGCTGGTATCATGATACTGACACTAAAAACACTTCTTATCAAAACATTGATGTATATATAAGTTACCAATAGGTCAAGTTCATCGTTTTTTGCTGGAAATTCTAATTTTGTAAGTAAAATATTTGTTAAAGAGTTTTCAAACTGCTGCACTGCTCTGCTCAACCTAACTTTACTCAGCTGTTGCTGGACTACAAATCCCACAGTAATGTAACATATAATGAAGGTTGAGGCATGCTGGGAGCTGTAGCCCAGCAAGATCAGGTTTCTATTCTTAAAGCAATATTGCACAATAAAACTTTTCCAAACTTTCCCCCAAATCTTCACAGCCATCAACTTTAAAATGCAAAAAAATCCTCCAATCAGAATCCCAGCTAATCTGTGTAAATCTGGCTCCGTGTTCTCTGTTCCTACAAGTGGAGTTGGAAGCACAAAGCTCAGTTCCATAGCCCTGACCAAGTGAGTCCTTTATCTCCATGTTTAATTCCAGTGTAATATAATGAAGAATAAAAAGACATTGTTATCTCTATATGTAATAGGTAACAGCAAGATGGCTGACATAGTGCTGGGAATCAGCATTCTTATTGGTGAATTTTTTTGGGGCACAGTGGAAATGTAAAAGCACTGGACAAATTAAGGTTTTCATTATGGACATAAACAGTTTGTCTCATGTATTGTCTAGTTCATAGAGTTACCTTATACCACTTTATATCATGGTAAGTTAGTAGGCGCTAAAGCAAAGTCTCTGTAGGGCTTATTCTTTATGGATTCTGTGCATCTGCCCAGTCCAGTCTTCCTCCCAATAAACCAACAACTGTAGAGAATGAGTTCTGTGAGACTCCAAGGCAGAGAGAAGAACCTATGTGTAAAATAAAAAACATTCAGGTACTTATATTCAGGTAATATCTAGTGTATGTTGCCCACACTGACCAGTTTATACCAGATGACGCATTCCTATAGCATTATGGGTAAGTTGAGGGTTGCTTTAGGGCAGTGGCAGACGGGGAGATTAGTCGACTAGAAACAAATCTTCATTGCCGCGGGCAACTAATCTCCCCACAATGCAATGCCATCCCACCGGCAATAATGTAAATCGCCAGTGGGTTGGCATACGTGTCGCTACAATACCCGAAGTTGCCTTGAGAGGGTGCCTTAGGGTGAAGACACACGGAGCTACTAGTAGCAGCTACTTGTCGTGGCTACTAAAATAGACAATGCTGATCATTTGCTGATAATTGTCTCTATGTGTGTTTTAGCAGAGGCAATTCTCAGTATTGTCTATGGTAGGGGTTTTCTGGTGTTTAGTAGCCTTGAAAAAGTAGCTGCTACTAAGTAGCTCAGTGTGTCTTCACCCTTAAACAACAAGGCTCATGCTTTTTCAGTTATATTCGGTAACATAAAGAACTTGGAATGTTTTTACATATTCAAGCCCTTAGAACTTTTTTGTACCCACAAAACATTCCTGGAGCTCTTCCCAAACAAGCAGAGATGATAAAGGGATAATGAGGCCGAGCGGAGAAACGGCATCCCACCTGTTCTACTACTGAATGATGTACAGCGCAGTTATGTGTTTGCCAAGTAGGCACTCGCTGCTTTGCACAATGAGCCACTGGAACAGGGATTTATTCATGAATTTTATAATGACCAAAAAAAAAAATAAACTTTGTTAGGCAGCTAAAGGGAAACCTAGGTATAAATTCTGTCTTAATGATTAAGGCATTCCCATTTAGTCCCTACATACCCCAAGGGAGGTGAGAATGCCTTCTTGGCCCAAGCCAATGGCTGTCAAGTGGTACCCCTATTGAATATGAGGTAAGGTGATGTCATATTAAACCTTTTAGGCTTAGGAGGCAGATGGTGTATGGTCCTGGGGAGCCCGAGGAAAGTGGGCCCAGGAAAGAGATGGACCAGGAGGAGAACCTCAGTTGGAGTCAGGGAGAAGGGGCTAAGTTAAGGCCCCCATACACAGGCCAATTGTAGCTGCCGATATCAGTCCCTTTGACCGATTCGGCAGCTTATCCCCGTGTAGGGGCAGAAACGAGGGGCATGCCCAACCGATATCTGGCCTAAAATTGGCCAGATATCGATCGGCCAGGTTAAAAGATTCAGTTGGATTGGGGACTGCATCAACGAACCAACTGCCCCATTGCCGCCAATATAATTCGATCGTTTGTTCCCTGAGGTGACGATCTCGCCAAGTGAGCGAATCTTCAAGTGTATGGGGACCTTTAGCCTACACGTTCCCTGATATCGCCCACCCGTAGGTGGGGATATCGGGTGAAGATCCACTCGCTTGGCGATCTTGCCAAGCTTGCAAATCTTCACGGGTATGGGGACCTTTAGAGTGAGGATGTTCTTATAACTCACTATATCAGGGCTAGGTGTTGGTTAGCTAACAAGAGTGATCCAGGGTTCTGACAATAAGAGTAGAAGGGTTAAATCCAAAAGTGAGGTCCATGAGAGTAGGGACTCAAGTGAGTAGGCTCAACATATCAGAAATGACCCTGGAAGCACCACTGTGAGGGCTGTTGCACTAGTTATAGGCTCAGTAACAGTTGCAAGGACCAGTGGCCCCAGTTTGTTTAAAAGTTCTGGTATGTGTATGAGAATAAAGGTTAATGACCCATTCCTTCCATACTCCTACGGTTGCTCTGTACAGACATAGCAGGGGCAGTTTGTGCATATCCTCTTCTCCTGATGTAAACAATGTAAAAGGTAATGAGTGGATTTGGGCATACTGTGGGCCAATGGCACCAAGGCACGGCCAATGTAATACGTTGTATCGGGTGTATCATTGATCTCTGCAGAGACAAGATGGAAGACTAACTGGACCTGGAATAGAAAGGCTTCTGAAGAAGAGTCTGAAATATGGGTTGTGTATAAAAGGCAATACCAGGGTGCTCAGCTACCCAACTGCCCTGAAGCCTGCAATACCTAAGGGGTTTCAAGAGGGCATTTACATCCCATAATACCTAGAGAACTGCCATAATGCTACATGAGATCAGTACTCCCATGGATACTATGTAGCAGTATGGTTGTTCTCTATGTATAATGGCAGGTAAGTGTCCCTTCTTGTTATCCCCCAGGTACTGCAGGGCAGTTGGGCAGCTCAGCCCCCTGCTGGTAAGTTTAAGCAGTTGCCCTGCTCAGGGCATCATATTCTAGTTAGCAGTTTCCCCATTGACAGCTCCTGTATTCATTTCATTTATAGGGAGAGAAAGCAATAAAATACTCCTGTCTCCATATCACGGAGACTTTGATAGCTGATGCCTGGAAAATCCCAAATAATACCCCTAATCCCGGGATTGTTTCTGTGCTAGCACGCAACCCAACCCAGGTAAGCTCCCTTTCTCGGTTATTTAAAATCAGCTAAAAATAGTCATTTCTCAAAGTGTGTGGCATCAACAACACGGGCCATGGAAACATTTAGCAAAATGACCCCTCACATGGGCAATAAAACCCGGTTCTGGAACCCTACAGGCTCCGCCATGCAATCTCAGCACATTCACCCTGAGCATTTTCCTAAATAAATCAATCAGCGGGTATTAAAAGATCCCACTCACCCGGGTACTAAAAGGTTCCACACACACTGCCACTAGTGCATTGTTAACCTTTTGAGTGGGGCACGTTGCTCTCACATTCTTCACATATAATAGCAGCCAGAGTCCAACTCTGAAGCAGATCCCGCTGACCAAGTCAATAGGCTATAGATTTACACTATAGAGGCCCAAGCCTTAAACCTACATTTTGACTAAGAAAATCCCAATTTTCACTTTGATCAGTTTATGTTAGTTCCCTAGGCCTCCAAAAGCTTTTCAATTTGTAAAGAAGGCGAATTAAAATGATTATAAATAGTTGGTGATAGTTCCTACTTTAGACAGTAGGTGGCAGCAACCCCTAAAGTTGGTCATTGGTCAGATCCAGTCCCAGATTGGCCACACTTGTTACCTCAATTTGGCGCCCATCCATACCCCCATGTTACTCCAACCCCCCAAAAGTATGTAAAATGTCCATAAAGGATATGGAAGTCTTGCCGTCTTAACCACAGTTTTCCTTTCTCTTAACGCAAATTCGAATTTCAACACCAGAGATTTTCCTTTCCTAAATTGTCCCTCCTCTGCTTCTTTCCCTGTCTCACACACACTGAACTCCTTCCTATTTCCCTTATAAAAACTTTATTTATAATAACAATAATAATCCCCAACAGCCCCCATGTAAACTGACACAGTCCACCCTCAGTCTCTGCAATAGGGGCATTAGCTTTGCCCCATTTCCCACTTCCAAAGCCGGGCAGGGGGACTGGCGGTGATGTAATGGGGCAGGGACAGTAATGTCGCGGGGCAGTGACATCATGGGGGGGGTCTGATGTGGCAATTGGCGAGTCCTGTACAGTTTTCCTAATTTGTTTCTTTTTAACAACTTTATTAATTATAACAATAATAATCTCCAACAGTCCCCTCACAAGTAAGTGGGAAGATTCAATGCACCAAAATTACAGAAGGGTTGAAACTACGTCAGGCAGAAGAGCAGGGGTGTAACTACTCTGCCCAGGGCTGGCCCCCCTGCAAAAAAATCTTCGGATGGGCCCGGCACAGAGTACCAAACTCTAGCAGCCCTGACCCTTCCGCTCTGTCATGTCCCCTGCCCTGTGTTCCCTGCGTCACGTCCCCTGCCCTGTGTTCCCTGCGTCACGTCCCCTGCCCTGTGTTCCCTGCGTCACGTCCCCTGCCCTGTGTTCCCTGCGTCACGTCCCCTGCCCTGTCTTACCTGCATCACGTCCCCTGCCCTGTCTTACCTGCGTCACGTCCCCTGCCCTGTCTTCCCTGCGTCACGTCCCCTGCCCTGTCTTCCCTGCGTCACGTCCCCTGCCCTGTCTTCCCTGCGTCACGTCCCCTGCCCTGTCTTCCCTGCGTCACGTCCCCTGCCCTGTCTTCCCTGCGTCACGTCCCCTGTTGCTTATAAATCTGCGCTTCCCACCCATTCTCCTATCTAACAACCAGCAAGGAGCGGGGATGAACAGGCAACAATAGAGGAAACAGACCCTGTGGCCCCTATGGCCTGCACCCCCCTGTCCCGGGCCCCGGCGGGGTCTGTGTCCTCTATTGTTATGTCACTGTAGAAAAGTTACAAACAAGCACCCCCACCTAGGGTTACCTGTTAGTTCTGCCCACATATTGAATCCACATCCTGCATGACTAACTAGCAATTAATTTAGATGTGTGCTGCAGACTAAACTGAATTATATGCAGCCCTGCCTAAATTAATTGCTAAATAGCCATGCGGGATGTGGATTCAATATATGGCTGGTATGTGGCTTTCCAGCCAGAAAAGAAATATATATAGAGAACAATTCTATCGGGTTTAATTAACGTTGTATTGTTTCTTTAGTAGACTTAAGGTATGGAGATCCAAATTACGGAAAGACCCCTTATCCGGAATACCCTTGGTCCTGAGTATTCTGGATAACGGGTCATATACCTATATATATATAACAAAATGATTCATTTCAAGCACACATGCAATAATACACAAACAATTCTGCTTCCTATTGGCCATTGTTTTTCGGTACAAATGATAACAATTCTAATTATTGTATCTTTCTCTGTTTCCTATTTGCTGAGATCACTGACCCCCCAATGAACATGGCTCCGCCCCTAAGCTTTGGATTAATGAGAATTATCAATGATATATCCAACAAAAGCAGAATATAAACAGCTCAGAAACATATAAATAAATATAAAACATTTCCAATGAAATCCTTGTGTTGGCAGCCTGACGTGTTAGAATGTGGCAGTCAGCAAACTGAACCGAACAGGTCGCGTTCCACCGCGTCACTGGCAACAGAGCGGCCAAACATACAGCTCAGCGGCTGCAAGAGATCAGCAAACCTGTCGTGTCCCTTCAAGAAATTTCAACATAGTAATGGGGGGGGGGGGGTAGGAGCTAGAGGGGCAAGTACTTTTATTATGGTGCAGACAGTAGCATCTTATAATCAATTTCATTTTTTATTTCTTGCAATAATTTCACATTTTTTCATTGGAATTTTATATTCTATATGGAGGCTAGGGCTTAATGAAATTAAAATTGGAACCCAGCAGCTGGAGTATAAAGGAAAACTATAAATAAACACCGGTGGATCTATGTTTTTGTTGCTAGGGTCAATGACCAGGGCTAGGTAACGGACCTCAGCCCTCAATTGACACAGGACCTACTATACGGTTCAAGTACCTACCCCTGGGAAGACTTTTCCCCCCCTACATTCTAATTTACCATATAGGCACCTGAGGGATGCCCCCTAGTGTTGCTACCCTAGCTATGGGCCTGCAAGCACCAATATGGTAAATACAGTGTCAGTTGCAGGTAGAGGCAGAAAAGGAAGGCTAATAATTTAAAAAAAACACAAAAATGGGCATTTGAAAAATTGCTTAAAACAAGCCCATCTGTAATACAGTATATTTCCCCTTTAATAAACAGAATATTGGCCCTACTAAATTGCTGAAAGTGCTAGCACTGCCAAATTACAGCACAGTGCTTCCACTTTACTGCTGCGCTGCAAGTTGGAGTGATATCCCCCCCCCCCCCCAGCAGCCGATCAGCAGAACAATGGGAAGGGAGCAAGATAGCAGCTCCCAGTAGGTATCAGAATAGCACTCAATAGTAAGAAACCCAAGTCCGGCTTGGGACTCCTCCAGTTACATGGGAGTAGGAGAAACAATAGGTTAGCTGAAAGCAGTTCTAATGTGTAGCGCTGGCTGAAAGCTCAGACTCAGGCACACTTTACTGCTGCGCTGCAAGTTGGAGTGATATCCCCCCCCCCCCCCAGCAGCCAATCAGCAGAACAATGGGAAGGGAGCAAGAAAGCAGCTCCCAGTAGGTATCAGAATAGCACTCAATAGTAAGAAATCCAAGTCCGGCTTGGGACTCCTCCAGTTACATGGGAGTAGGAGAAACAATAGGTTAGCTGAAAGCAGTTCTAATGTGTAGAGCCGGCTCCTTCTGAAAGCTCAGACTCAGGCACACTTTACTGCTGCGCTGCAAGTTGGAGTGATACCCCCCCCCTCCCTGCAGCCGATCAGCAGAACAATGGGAAGGGAGCAAGATAGCAGCTCCCAGTAGGTATCAGAATAGCACTCAATAGTAAGAAATCCAAGTCTGGCTTGGGACTCCTCCAGTTACATGGGAGTAGGAGAAACAATAGGTTAGCTGAAAGCAGTTCTAATGTGTAGCGCTGGCTCCTTCTGAAAGCTCAGACTCAGGCACACTTTACTGCTGCGCTGCAAGTTGGAGTGATATCCCCCCCCCAGCAGCCAATCAGCAGAACAATGGGAAGGGAGCAAGATAGCAGCTCCCAGTAGGTATCAGAATAGCACTCAATAATAAGAAATCCAAGTCCGGCTTGGGACTCCTCCAGTTACATGGGAGTAGGAGAAACAATAGGTTAGCTGAAAGCAGTTCTAATGTGTAGCGCTGGCTGAAAGCTCAGACTCAGGCACAAGGCACTGAGATGGCGCCTACACACCAATATTACAGCTACAAATACATTTGTTGGTTCAAGAATAACATTTTAAATGTGTGTGAATTATTTGCTATGTAAACAGTGTCATTTAGAAATAAACAGTATACCATAACGGCCCTGCCTGTGGTGTCAGAAAGAGAGTCAGCGTGCAGTAAGTGCAGGTGTTGCTCCTGGGCACCCTGTAGTTTGCCCCTTTCCCATTTACATTGATTGGCCTGTAGTTCTGCTTGTCTGCTGGTCACTCAGCAACATAGTGTGTATATATAGTGTGTGTGTATATATATATATAAGAAACATTTTTAAAAAATATATAAAAATATAAATAGTGTGTATATATAAAGTAGTGTGTATATAAATGAATGTTACATTGGACAAATAAAGAACACATTCCCTATGCAGAGATATTTATGACAGTGATTCTGATCCAGCAGAAACAATAAGATGTTGGACTGTGATCCTGGTTATCCAAGCAGGAGAAACTAACTTGTTTTGGTGGAAGGCCTGACTCAGTGACCTGTAAAGGGGAATGAGACCATAGTGCAAAGGAAGCTATTTTGTTATGTTTTCTTTACCCATAATGCAGCGTGCCCCACCAATATTCAGCTGTACGCAGATTTGTGCTGCCGCGGCTGCAATCGTACTTGCACTCTAATCAGTTTAGGTGCATTGGGGTCAGTTCATTGCGTTTGGCAAGAGAGTGACAGTGACTTTAGGGAGGAGCAAGGAGCGTATTTTGGCACAAGTACCTTTAATGAAAGTTACTCACTGCACTTGCGAGCCCTACTATCCCCTAAAAGTTATAGTATTTACCACTTAAAAAGCAAATATAATGACAAAAACAAATTGTATTCCTAATTATAACAAGAAGTAACTCAGTTGCCCTTAGTACTCTGCTACCCCAATACAATTAGGACCATGAGAAGCCGTACTTTCCAGCTACAGGATTCTGTGTTATATATCAGAACCCCCCCAACACCCCCAATCAGTAGAACAGTTCTACAATCCATTAGAATTAGTAAATGATGGCAAAAATCACCAACACAACTGCACTTCATACCCACAAACTAACACAAACATTAGTGAAACCCCAGGGTTTATTTCCAAGGTACGGCAATGGGCATCATAGGAGGCATCTCTGGCTGTTCCAACTTTCACTTGAAGGGAATTCAAGAATTTATAATAGTATAATTATGTGGTAATTATTGGAACAGATACGCACATTTGATATATTTTCTAAAAGAATATTTCCCTTTTGATATATTGTTATATTGTTCTTACAAACCAAGGCCAAAGCAACCCAAGATGAAGATGCATCTTTGTTAATAACATTCACTATTTCTAATTCTAGGCACATCCCTATAGCTGAACTGGCACCATCCCCAATCACTACCATCAAAATAATGAATAAACCCAGTGCCGGGGCAGCATGGGGTATATGAATAAGGGGGAATTTGGGGGGCTGCTGCTGCTGCTGAGACATACCTTATATCTGCGCAGGAGATGATGGAAAGTCTGCAATAGTAACTACAACCTTTAATGCTTTGCCTTGATCTATTTTTATCCGTTTGCCAAGTAAATGTAACTGACACCCCTAACATGCGCTCCTGTCTCGGGGTTAGTTTACACACAGGGAATTATTTCAGTATAGAGGTGGATTTACTTTCCAGCAATTTGTGTGTTATAAGAGGATGGAACTCCCTTTTTACCTGCTATAAGAGTGTAAGCTCTTTTGGTTCTCCAGCTGATCACTTCTCCCCAGATGCCCACACCATCCTGTTGCACCCAAGGCACTTGGCTCTGTTGCCCACCCCTAGTTAAGCTTTGGACAATAAAGACTGGAGAACCAGGGGGTCATTTACAGAGACCCTGGACCCTGGCTTGCAGTGTTGGACTGGCCCACCAGGATACCAGGAAAACTCCCGGTGGGCCCAGGTGTCAGTGGGCCCTCCTGCTCACCCAACCATTTGCCTTGTATGCCTATACCATGGCCATTACTCAATTCTATATGAGAAGAAATGGAGGAACAGGAGAGGAAAGGTGGTCTGGAGAGTGGGCCTAAGGGCTAAGGTTTTCTGGTGGGCCCTTGGCACCCCAATCCGACACTGTTTGTAGAGCACCTATGCCCAGAGTCTGGTTGTGCTCTGCACCTCACAGTGGATAATAAAATCTGGTGTTGAGTGTAGAGGTGCTACACCGGTGGGTCTGTCCTTACAAGCTGCCATAGGGCAAATGAGGGCTCCATTATGTTCCAAAGGAAGTGGATGTTAGAGGGCAGGAGGGAAGATGCCTACACGCCTACACCTGCCCACCGCTCATGAACACAGCACTGCTGAACTGAGACAGGGCTCTATGCTGTACATTTTTGCACTATGACCCCTGCCCTGCACGTCATAAATGACTCCTAAGGTGTCTGCTAGAGGGGGCTCAACGAGAATCTGCCTTTTGCAATTACTGTAACCCATCATCATACAGTAAATCATCTTGTCCAAGGTTATTTGGAAAGAGACCATTAAAACTATATGCTGGGGGGCATTACTTTGAAGTCTTGCTATTGCTGTGGTTAACTGTAGTAATATCTGAGAATTAACATATTGACTGATATATTACTGACACCATGTGTATTTTAATGGCAGAAAGACATGGGCTCTGAATGTATGAAGATCAGGGTTGCCCCCTCTCCTACCCAGGAACTCCAGGCAGGGAAGCGGGTGTGAAGTCACTGGGTAGGACAGTGATTGTCGATTGGCCGATCGCCGCGTCAGTCTTCAAGAATCCTGGCAGGTTTTCCAAATTGGGAAAACCGGGCGGGCAGTTTTGACCTGGATAGCCCTACCAAAAACCGTGCTGTCAAGCCGGGCCCTCTCAAAAGCTTTTTCTGCAGGGGTTCCCAGCGCAACCAAGTTTATGCTACTGATAATTACCCAAATACTGAGTCCCATTCGGATGCGGCTGTTTGTCTGTGAACCATTAGGTTCCAGTCCCGACTTCATGCATGTAGCAATTGTGGTTGGGCACGGGTTCTTGGATGGTATTTTGGGGGTAACTTTTTGGTTTTAATTGTTTTTACTTTTTGATATGTTTAATAAAGATTGATATTTATTTATTGAAGTGAGTGTGCATATAAACAGGTTCTTGGCCTCATTCCCTACTCTTTTGGTGGGCTGTGGCTATTTTATGGAGTATATATTTTCTCCTAGTTTGCACCTTTATTACCTATTTAAGGTATAATTTGGCTGTGGTGCCCATATCTATATTCTTCTTTTTTGTTAGAGATTCAAAAATAAACCTACATTGAGGTCAGTGGGAGCAACATAAAAGGGGTTGGCGAGGAACATTGTGAGCCACTGGCTAGGGATCACTGGGTTATGGCTTATAAAGAGCCAAGCAGAACTATCAAGTATAATTCAGATATGGAAACAGAAGAAAGGATTTGGCTTTCCAGGTTCAAAGAAATGAGAAACATGACCAAGTGAGACACAAGACAATATTCAGCACTTATTGTGTGGACCTGGTCCAGTCGGGCTATTAGTCACACTTGTGCTTGAGAAGGTGAGGGTTACACTGGGAGTGTTAGTTCATCCTCAGGATGGGTCTCATGTGAACCGAGAGCAGCTTAAGCTTGAAAAGAAAGAGGTATTTTGACAAGACGGGTCTAGTCCGGCAGCGGAAGGCTGAGAAGGTTGGGGAAGATAAGAGCATCTGACTGTGTTACACAGAGAATTCAACAAATGGAGGGCAGCTCAAGAATTGTCTTGAATAAGAGAATATTACAAGGTCACAGGGAATAACAAGAGGTTGCTCAGAAGAGCAGACTGCACTGGTATGGGGCATTTAATCCTAGTAACCGCCAATACAAGGGGCATTAGAATAGACAAGGGAATCTGGCATAGGGCCCTTCCAGCTGGATTCTAGATGTGTCCCTGAATTTCCAAATGGTCTGGTCACCCTAATCTGGCATCGTTGTTTATGAAGTATTGGAATTGCAAATGGCTCTAAGAAAGGGTAAATACATTGTAGGAGCATCGAACAAACAATCCTTAGCCAATGATTAGCTCCAAAAAATCACTATAAAATAAATGACTCTGATACAATTGTGTTAGTCCCGGGGACAACCTGCAGGTAATTCCCTCCAGATTACTGTTACCCACACTAGGAAACACAAAGGTTGCCGGGAGTAGTAAGATCCAATGCTTTATTTCTTACTTCGCCATGGTCTCCCCCCCTTCCTTAACAGGGCTTAGCCCCAAAACACCAGCCTTGCCAGGTACAGGGTCCAACATTGTTTGGCACCATTGAACTCCAGAGGGCCTTCCTACTCCCTTAATATCCACTCCAACCCTGACTGGCAGGTACCCGCTGGGAAGCTACTCCCACTCATGCCTTGGTGGAGCTTTTAGCTGCCCATTCTCACTAACCTGTTTCAGTTGCCTCTGCAGGTCATTTGACTTCCTCCCTGAACCTTCGTCCCATGAAACATTCTCTCCTTCCTCTGACACTCCCTCCATTTATACTCTTTCTAAACTCCACCCTTTAAGCTTTTTGAAAAGTAAACACAATTTCAAGGAACGTTCCCTAAGCCCCGCCCCCTGTTCCCCTGCTGATCTGGCTGGCTACTTTGAGACTCAAATAAAATGTAACAGTAGTCGCCTGTCCTCAGCCTGCCTTCAGCCTGCCTCCTCCCAATCCCACAATCCCCTGCTGCACATGTAATGTCAATAAGGAAAGGAACATCTCAGTGCAATGCATTGTGGGTTATGTAGTTCCTGCATGCTGTCTGTAAGCTGTGGAGAAGGAGTTTCCCTTTAATATTCTTCAGAGTTTGACATGCTAAGTGTGTTCAGTATTGTGTTATGTTGGCACTTGATAGCTCTGCAATCTTGCGTTGCCTTTATGCGCAGTCTGATTCCATGAGAATGCTCAATTCCACGCTCAGTAAAACTGTGAAATAGGGAAAAGTGGGTAGGGTTGTCTCCCACAGGTATTATTGTGATTCCATTTAATAGCTGGGGCAGATGCGGGGGCAGATTTGTTTATGAATTGTTACATTGTCATATAATCCCACCAGTATTTATCAGTATTACAAATATGCCTTGTATGTATAAGCATGTATCCTTGGTAGCCACTTGCCCCCACTAGTGCTATGTATATCAGCGGGCTGGCCCAAAGCCGTGGGACAGGGGAGAATCTGAAGGCCACTAAGGGTTAAGTGTGGGTTTGTATAATTCTTGAGCTGACACTGATACACAGGCCCAGAGAGGGAACTATACACAGTAGCTCTCCAAACTACAGATCAGTTTAAGGCAATGCCGGTTGCCATTCTCCAGGTTCACTAAAATGAGCTATGAAAGGTGCTGGGAAACCTCTATTTCAATTTAAAGGTTTTAAAACAACTAATGTAACTGTTTTAAAGGGATTCTGTCATGATTTTATGGGGTACTTTATATTTCTAAATGACACTGTTACACAGCAAATAATTCCCTCTGCCATTTAAACTTTTATTCTTGAACCAACCAATGTATTTGTAGCTGTAATATTGGTGTGTAGGCGCCATCTCAGTGCATTGTGCCTGAGTCTGAGCTTTCAGCCAGCGCTACACATTAGAACTGCTTTCAGCTAACCTATTGTTTCTTCTACTCCCATGGAACTGGAGGAGTCCCAAGTCGGACTTGGATTTCTTACTATTGAGTGCTATTCTGATACCTACTGGGAGCTGCTATCTTGCTCCCTTCCCATTGTTCTGCTGATCGGCTGCTGGGGGAGGGGGGATATCACTCCAACTTGCAGCGCAGCAGTAAAGTGTGCCTGAGTCTGAGCTTTCAGAAGGAGCCAGCGCTACACATTAGAACTGCTTTCAGCTAACCTTTTGTTTCTCCTACTCCCATGTAACTGGAGGAGTCCCAAGCCGGACTTGGATTTCTTACTATTGAGTGCTATTCTGATACCTACTGGGAGCTGCTATCTTGCTCCCTTCCCATTGTTCTGCTGATCGGCTGCTGGGGGTGAGGGGGGGGGGATATCACTCCAACTTGCAGCGCAGCAGTAAAGTGTGACTGAAGTTTATCAGAGCACAGGTCACATGGCTGTGGCACCCTGGGAAATGAAGAATATGGCTAGCCCCATGTGAAATTTTAAAATTAAATATAAAAAAATCTGTTTGTGTTTGTGAAAAACAGATTACAATGCAGGATTCTGCCGAAGAAGCTCTATTCACTGATGTCACATGTCATGGGAAAACATGTTGAAAAAAAAAAACATGTTTTCCCATGACAGTGTACCTTTAAGGAGAGAAAGAAGCCATCTATTGCATGTAATTTACCACCAATCTGAACCAAACAGATTAGTGGTATCACATACAATAAATGTTTTCTATGCCATACCACTACAGTAATCTGTTGGTTGAAACCACAATTTCCCCTTTAAATCAGAGTGCAGTAAGGGATTAAGCAACAATATGCCCAGCCTATGCAGAATAGTTTCTGATTGGAGAAGCCTCCTGTATAGGTACGTAACATGCGGGGCAGTGGAGCAATCCTTGGCCATACATATGTATAAAGATCTTTCTACTTGGTGAAGTTGCCAAGTGGATGTTTGCCTGATTGAGTTGGCTTCCCGTGTTATAGGCCAAACCAGGCTGATCTGATTGTTGGCCCAGTGGGCAAACAATTGGATCAAACTGCAGGTGGGGACCACATCCACATGCCAAGGTGGTCTTTGCTCAGTGAGATTTTCAACACTGCCTGACAGATATGTGGCTGCTTTTGGGTAGCTCTTAAGCAGAAGGACCCCATACACGGGTCCCATGGGCTGGGCCAAATCAGGGTTATGTTGGCTAAGGGACAAAATTATTGGAATCACATCCACATGCCAAGGTGGTCTTCATCGAGTGGGATTTTCAACCCTACCTGATAGATATGTGGCTGCTTTTGGGCTGCTCCTCAGGAGGACACTATACACAGGTCAATAAGCTATGGACTCAAGCTAAAGCAGTTTTATTGGAATGTGTATGGTCAGCTTTAAGCCAATGAAAATGCATATGGTGTTACAGGTCCCCTCTACTGTTTAGGAATAGTTGCTCCAGCCTCAGTGAATATCATTGTACCATTGTCACTGGTGGAACCATTGTAATTGGATAACAGTGATAGTGTTTCCCTAAAGCAGGGATCCCCAACCAGTGGCTCAGGGGCAACATGTTGCTCACCGATCCCTTTAATGTTGCTCCCAGTGGCCTCAGAGTAGGAGCCACTTTTACATTTCCGGCTTGGAGACAAGTTTTGGAAGCCCAGAGACACAGTTTTACTCTAAGCAAAGCCTCCTGCAGGCCACATGGGGATACCAAATAGCCAATCACAGCCTGTATTTGGCCTTTTTTTGGAACTTTTTTCATGCTCCCCAACACTTATTACACCCAAGAGTGGCTTGGGACTCCATTCCATGCAAGCTCAGTTGCTTTGTTGATTCTATAAACCATGACCTGGATCAATAAAAATCTTTATAGACAAATGCAAACCGTATTTAATTAGAAAGAACTTTAAACATATTCAATTCAGAATGAAGTTTTACAACCCCTTTATTGGACCAGTTCTACCTTCTAGCTGGGCAGGAAAATTCATTTGGTGCAACACTGTAAGGGACATTACGTGATATTATTCTTTGGAAAGCCATTTTATTTTCTTCAGAAATGTAAAACAGCGAGCAGGGCACATTGCCTCGATGGCAATAAAGGGAATTCAGTAGCTAAGTGACTTGTCTTTACTCGTTGAAGGTCAACAAAAGCAGAACGCATTGCAAAAGTCATACTTAATGTCACAGGGATTTAATCTGAAATAAACATTGATGCTAAACATGCTGCCATTCCAAAGAAGTCATATGATACGCCAGCAACTCCTGGCCAAAGACAAATCTGTAGGTAGCTGAAGACACTAAGTTAGAGGTCACAATTAAAACAAGTGCCAAACTGTCTCTGATACCCAGCAACACACAGTTTAAAGACAAAATAGATGGCAAGATAGATGAATCCCTATATTGTTTTTTTCCCTTTGGGCCCAAGTGTCAGGGGTGCCTCCTTCTCCTAAACATTTAGCCTACCTCATGGGCATCACTTATTTCTGGGAACAAAGAGGAGAAGTAGATGGAAGGATAGATGCTAGTATGTAAAGAAAAAAGACTAGGAGAATAAAGAGGTTGAGTGAAGAAAGGAGGAGAAATAGTTTGGACAGTGGCCCTAGTGTCTAAATTTACCGGTGGGACCCTGGCATTCCAGTCCAACACTGGTAGCTGAAGGCACAAAGCAAGTCCAAGGCAATGATCCATTTTTATTAATATAAAAAAGGGCCGTTCAACCTGCTCTTGAAATGCAGCAATGACAAATGAAGGGCTGGAGGTTGGAGAACAAAAGAGTTCCCATCTTATATCCATCGCTCTTCCTATGACATCTGGAGTTTTGTGGGGGCCCTCTATGTGCATCTCTCTCATCTTGCAGAGCCTTGTACATAAACTGTTTAGAAGCCTTTCCATATAACTGCAAATGTACCAGTGATTTTTGACATTACACGACTATACTGATGCACATCTAGTGGTCCCTACAGACCCGTTCTGCCTGTATGGAAGATTAAGATTGGCTGTAGGCACCAGCCTAGTAACCCTCAGAAGTGCTGCTATTTTGCTACCAAGATAACATTTTCTGGTTTTATGCTTTACCCCAGGGTGATCCCACACTCTTCCTTCTATATAATTCAGAAATATACATAATAAAATATATCTACTCTTACAGAGAATGCTTTCTGTACTTACCAGAGACTAACCTAAATCTTTACAGAGAGTTTAAGCAAGTAACATGTCTGGAATAGCACTCCTTTACCCCTGAACTTTTTGGATGCTTCTAATAATGGTAATAAGTAAAGGAGTCACAAACCAGAAAGAGCAGTTCCTCCTCTGCTATCTCAGTATTAAGAGAAATTTCCAAAATTGCATTTCCAAATACACATTATATACAGTTAGTATTAGTGGTTGTATATATAGTTTATGTATGTGAGTGGATAGATTGGTAAGTATAGGTTGTGGGTGCTGGGTTTACTTGGATGGGTTAACCTTGATGGACTCTGGTCTTTTTTCAACCCTATGTAACTATATAAAAAGCGACCAGCCCTGCCATCAAAGTGCCTCCAGGAGCTGTGCCAGTGAGGTGCCAGGTCTGTGGGCAGCCCAGCTGCTGCTTCCCATAGTAGTGATTTGGCCTCCCTTCTGTTCTTTGGGTCCAGCATGTTCTCAGCTCTTGTGCTTTAAATACTGATTTTTCTCTAGAAATAGTTACTCCTCACTAATGTCATTTGAGTTGACCCGCCATAGCAAATGATGCCTACATGCTGTACCTGTTGACTGAGTGATGGGTTGTGTTCAGCAAAATGGGGCAATTGCCTTCAGCAGAGGAGAAAGAGAAACTAGAAAATAGACACGTTTTTTTAAAGGGTTTTATTTTTGTTCAAACAACATAACACAAGAGTACAGAGTGTGTGTTATGATCCAGAGTTGCAATAATTAAGAATAGCACACATTATACAAGGATATCTAGTATAAATAAATTTAAAGCAACTGGACTTGTTAAGTAATCATTGAAGACGTTTCACTACTCATCCGAGCAGCTTCTTCAGTTCAACTGCTCGGATGAGTAGTGAAACGTCTTCAATGATTACTTAACAAGTCCAGTTGCTTTAAATTTATTTATACTAGATATACCATGACCTGGATGAATGAAAATCTTCATAGACATTATACAAGGAGTAAATAGGTGTAGTTCAGGCACCATATAAACAATTTGAGACAAAGTATTGCGGAAGTGAAGCATAGCAGTTTATTGTGGTGATAGTGTGATTATATTGAGTTTTTAGTTTCAGGGCAGGCGTCTAGCCAGGGTTCCCACACTTTGCCAAACTGATAATGACCCTGTCCAGCTAGGTACGTCAGATTAATAAGTGGGAGCCTTCTGTTAACCAGTTGTATCCACTGTTGAGTTGTAGGTGGATGAGGGCTCATCTACTTCATCATTTCTTAGCATAGAAATATAGTGTTCTCAGGAGGGTTCTAGTTTTATTCAGGGGTACCAGCTCATCAACTAAACCAAGCAGGCACACTTCTGGGGACAGAATCCCTGGTAGAAGGATGTGGTCACTTAAGTATTTTGTTTTGACCGGTATTTGTGAATTGTGGCGTAATATAGGTCCTATGAGCTATTCTGAACTGAACCATGCTGTCTTTTGTGGAGATAGAGTGACTGTACAGGCCATTTGTTACATCCCCCCCCCCCACATATCATCTAGATGGGGAATATCACCCTCCAGTTTGCATTTGGCTGCCTCAGTTGGAGATCCTAGAGATGTTATAAGCATCTTGTACTGATCAGATACAAGCTTTTTGGGGTTTGGGTCCCATAATCTGTGGGACCTAAGTATCTAAATTTAACAACCCACTTAAGGCCACAGACATTCCCTTTTCCCCAGTGAGCCTGGAGAGAGAAGAGAGTTGACTTGCTTTTGTTAATCTTGTGCCCACTAAATACGCTAAATTTGCTAATTTCTTCGTTAAAGGAACAGTAACACCAAAAAATGAAAGAGCTTTAAAGTAATAAAAATATAATGCACTGTTGCCCTGCACTGGTAAAACTGGTGTGTTTGCTACAGTAACACTACTATAATTTATATAATAAGCTGCTGTGTAGCCCCGGGGGCAGCCGTTCAAGCTGGAAAAAAGGAGAAAAGGCACAGGTTACATAGCAGATAACAGATAAGCTCTGTAGAATACAATGATGTTTTATCTGTTATCTGCTATGTGCCTGTGCCTTTTCTCCTTTGAATGGCTGCCTCCATGGCTACATAGCAGCTTATTTATATAAATTATAGTAGACTTTCTGAAGTAAACACACAACTTTTACCAGTGCAGGGCAGCAGCACATTATATTTTAGTTACTTTTATACACTTTCATTTTTTGGTGTTACTGTTCCTTTAAGTGAACATCATCTGTGCACAGTGCTATCTTCTCCTCTAGTCTCCCACATTGGAGTCCACGCACATGGGATGATTGGTGAATTAGTATGGCATAGGGGTTTAATGGCAAGGGTGAATAAGAGAGGGCAAAGAGAGCAGCCCTGTCTGGTACCACAGGGGAGGGGGAGGATTTGGGAGGACATTATTGATGCAAATCTGTGCAACTGGAGAGAGAGAAAGGAGATTAAAGTGGGGCCTATGCCAAACTTACTTTATATATTCCATAGGTACTGCCATTCTTGCTTTTTTTGGGCATGAACTCAGTTTTATCTGGGTGAACAATAAATGTTATTACTTCATTCCAGCCTCCCTTGCCCCTAACAAAGTGGAGTACAGCCTTGGCGCTAGATCCTTGCTTAGGAGGTGGTACCAAGCTATTGGTAGACCATCTGTGCCTGGGGGAGGCTTCCAGTGGCTTCAGCTACTTCTACCAAGGTTATTGGGCTATCTAAGTAAGTAAGAAGACTCAGCTGCACTCAGTGGGGGGATGGTGAAATTTTGCAAAAATTGGTCTAGTTCAGAGAAAGTATGTGGTGCGTGATGATGTACTCAGCAGATGTGTTAGCTATATCCTCTGAGTCTACAGCATATGTGCCCTACTTGGGTTTGATTCTATATACCATGCTAGGGGTTCCATTTTTGTCCCCCTGGTCCCCGCTGACTAGTGTATAGCAGCTTCTTCCAGGTGGAGGAGGTTTGTGCCAGTTCTTAATGCCTCTGGGCAGATTTTAGTAATTCATGATTGTGCTCATTGTCATCATCACAGTATGTTTTTTTAGCAGCAAGGGCCCGGGCTTCAGAACCAGCAATCCCTTGCTTAATCTCTCTCTGGACTTTTCTATTGCTGACATTAGGGAGCCCCAGGCTGACACTTTGTAGATCAAAATCTGGACGATTTTTAGCCAGAAATCACTCATGGTGGCCCGTTGGAGGACCCATACATGTGCAGATAAAATGCCGAATCGGTTTGAAGGACCTCCTGTTAGGAGGAAACTGCACCGGCTGGGGTATATGTAACAAAGCGATCCTCTTCCTTCTTTGGTCTTTCCTTCTCTTTTAAAACTGCCCATGTATGGCCACTTTAATTGTGATATATAAATATGTGATAAACACTATCCTGCCCAATGGAATTGGCGGTGTGTCGGATCTCAAAGGGTTATGGGTCACTAAGAATCCAGAGCTGCCGACTGCTCACTCTCGTATACTATTTTGTGTAAAGTGCTACTTATAAAAGTGCACACAGAGTATTCAACTGGGTTTCCTAGGGCGCCCCAACTTTATTTATATTGGCACACAGATATCTTCAGCGTATCAAGCCCCCATGTAATATAATTGGGAACTTGGGTTACTCAGTTTAGCCCTTGGGAATGGGGTATCCTGCCCTCTGCTTCTGCACAAAGCAAGTGTATGGGTATAGTCCATATTGGGGAGCACAATCCCAGGATATGCAGGGGCGCACTGTACCGTCTGTGGGCCCCAGTCCATTACAGAGAACATTGCACACTGTACAGTACTTTGTGTACTGAAAGAGCTTGCTGCTTTTATGCAATAGGTGCCAGCTTCTGCCACTGAAAATCCTATTCATATATCCCACACTGGGGCAGGATTTCGGCACCGTGCCAACAGGCATTTTTTAGAGCAGCAGTGGGCACAGTAGAAGATCTGCCTTTAACTGTGCCTCGGGAAACCAATCCTTCAGTAAGACACTTTTTTTCCTTTAGCGGGTACCATATCTAAACACAGGCAAATCTAATATAGGTAGGTAAAGCCAATAACATGTCACTCAGTATGGTCCCATACACAGCAACTCTCCCCACACACTTTACACCATGGAGTAACCTTGCATTGTGTGCCAGTTGATACATTATATACCCCATGCAGTCATGCTTCACACACCAGCCTTTCCACTTTCATGCCAGATGGGGAGGCCTTTGCTATGTAGGAACTACCCTGCAGTTTGTTGGTGCAGCATAGCATATATTTATGTTTTGACAAGCACTGGGGGTTATGTGAAATACTAGGGATATGAGGTAAACTGGTTGTTATTAGAAAGCATCCTGGACTGGGTGAATACACAGTTAAATAGTTATTGGTATAATAATTGCAGGTTACACTGGCTCTTTGTCTCCACCTAGTGCCCAAGTGGAATATTTCCTTCTCAAAGTAATACAGGCAATGGGACCTGTTATCCAGGCTGCTTGGGACCTGGGGTTTTCCGGATAAGGAACCTTTGCATAATTTGGATCCCCCTACCTTAAATCCACCAAAAAAAAATTGTTTAACATTAAATAAAACCAACAGGATTGTTTGCCTCCAGTAGGGATTAATTATATCTTAGTTGGGATCAAGTACAGGTACTGTTTTATTATTACAGAGAAAAGGGAATCATTTAACCATTAAATAAACCCAATAGGGCTGTTCTGCCCCCAATAAGGGGTAATTATATCTTAGTTGGGATCAAGTACAGGTACTGTTTTATTATTACAGAGAAAAGGGAATCATTTAACCATTAAATAAACCCAATAGGGCTGTTCTACCCCCAATAAGGGGTAATTATATCTTAGTTGGGATCAAGTACAGGTACTGTTTTATTATTACAGAGAAAAGGGAATCATTTCACCATTAAATAAACCCAATAGGGCTGTTCTGCCCCAATAAGGGGTAATTATATCTTAGTTGGGATCAAGTACAGGTACTGTTTTATTATTACAGAGAAAAGGGAATCATTTAACCATGAAATAAACCCAATAGGGCTGTTCTGCCCCAATAAGGGGTAATTATATCTTAGTTGGGATCAAGTACAGGTACTGTTTTATTATTACAGAGAAAAGGGAATCATTTAACCATTAAATAAACCCAATAGGGCTGTTCTGCCCCAATAAGGGGTAATTATATCTTAGTTGGGATCAAGTACAGGTACTGTTTTATTATTACAGAGAAAAGGGAATCATTTAACCATTAAATAAACCCAATAGGGCTGTTCTGCCCCAATAAGGGGTAATTATATCTTAGTTGGGATCAAGTACAGGTACTGTTTTATTATTACAGAGAAAAAGGAAATAATTGTTAAGTTAACTTTAATATGTTATAGAATGGCCTATTTTGAGCAAGTTTTCAATTGGTCTTTATTATTTATTTCTTATAGATTTTTAACAATTTGCCTTCTTCTAACTTATTGCAGCTTTCATATGGGGGTCACTGACCCCGGCAGCCAAAATACTATTGCTCTGTGAGGCTACAGTTTTATTGTTGTTGTTACTTTTTATAATTTTTTTTCTATTCAGGTCCTTTCCTATTCATATACCAGCCTCTCATTCAAACCACTCCCTGGTTGCTAAGGTAATTTGGACCCCAGCAACCAGATAGCTGCTGAAACTCCAAACTGGAGAGCTGCTAAACAAAAAAATAACTAAAAAACTACAAACAATAAAAAGTGAAGACCAATTGCAAATTGTCCCAAATATTACTCACTACATCATACTAAAAGTTAACTCAAAGGTGAACAGGCTTTTAAAAATCGGAATTATTTGATAAAAACGGAGTCTATTGGAAATGCCTTTCCTGTCATTTGGAGCTTTCCGGATAACTGATCCCACTTGCTAGAGACTGGTTAGATACATGATTAATCAGTTTATGGGACAAAATGATATTTAAATGCTGAAATATCAAAATACTGAGAAACAGGTGGCATATGGGTAATTCCTGCTATTGAGATCAATACCCCAAGGGCTGTCACATCCAACAAACTGAACATCTGTTGGGCCCAGGGCCCCTATCTCTGCCATAATGACATAGACTGGAAACACTTTGCTTCTTTTCATCAGATATTCTCATTTTTATTGCTTTTCACAAAGTCCCACATACAAAGCCATTGGAATTTATAGAGAAAGGGAGAGCATGGAACTCAGCAATAAAACCCCAGTGTAGTGTCGTCTGTCAATCAATAACTTATACCGGAGCCTTCCCACAGCCATTCACATTGTCATAAGTATAGTTAATAAAAAGTCTCCAGAAATACTCAAATATCTCAGGAATTTGTTTTATTTTTGGGTGGCAGGGGGGGGAGGAAGGTTGTATATATATATATATATATATATACATATATATATACAGTGGAGGAAATAATTATTTGACCCCTCACTGATTTTGTAAGTTTGTCCAATGACAAAGAAATGAAAAGTCTCAGAACAGTATCATTTCAATGGTAGGTTTATTTTAACAGTGGCAGATAGCACATCAAAAGGAAAATCGAAAAAATAACTTTAAATAAAAGATAGCAACTGATTTGCATTTCATTGAGTGAAATAAGTTTTTGAACCCCTACCAACCATTAAGAGTTCTGGCTCCCACAGAGTGGTTAGACACTTCTACTCAATTAGTCAACCTCATTAAGGACACCTGTCTTAACTAGTCACCTGTATAAAAGACACCTGTCCACAGAATCAATCAATCAAGCAGACTCCAAACTCTCCAACATGGGAAAGACCAAAGAGCTGTCCAAGGATGTCAGAGACAAAATTGTAGACCTGCACAAGGCTGGAATGGGCTACAAAACCATTAGCAAGAAGCTGGGAGAGAAGGTGACAACTGTTGGTGCGATTGTTCGAAAATGGAAGGAGCACAAAATGACCATCAATCGACCTCGCTCTGGGGCTCCACGCAAGATCTCACCTCGTGGGGTGTCAATGATTCTGAGAAAGGTGAAAAAGCATCCTAGAACTACACGGGAGGAGTTAGTTAATGACCTCAAATTAGCAGGGACCACAGTCACCAAGAAAACCATTGGAAACACATTACACCGCAATGGATTAAAATCCTGCAGGGCTCGCAAGGTCCCCCTGCTCAAGAAGGCACATGTGCAGGCCCGTCTGAAGTTTGCCAATGAACACCTGAATGATTCTGTGAGTGACTGGGAGAAGGTGCTGTGGTCTGATGAGACCAAAATAGAGCTCTTTGGCATTAACTCAACTCGCTGTGTTTGGAGGAAGAAAAATGCTGCCTATGACCCCCAAAACACCGTCCCCACCGTCAAGCATGGGGGTGGAAACATTTTGCTTTGGGGGTGTTTTTCTGCTAAGGGCACAGGACAACTTATTCGCATTAACGGGAAAATGGACGGAGCCATGTATCGTGAAATCCTGAACAACAACCTCCTTCCCTCTGCCAGGAAACTGAAAATGGGTCGTGGATGGGTGTTCCAGCACGACAATGACCCAAAACATACAGCAAAGGCAACAAAGGAGTGGCTCAAGAAGAAGCACATTAAGGTCATGGAGTGGCCTAGTCAGTCTCCGGACCTTAATCCAATAGAAAACCTATGGAGGGAGCTCAAGCTCAGAGTTGCACAGAGACAGCCTCGAAACCTTAGGGATTTAGAGATGATCTGCAAAGAGGAGTGGGACCAACATTCCTCCTAAAATGTGCGCAAACTTGCTCATCAATTACAAGAAACGTTTGACCTCTGTGCTTGCAAACAAGGGTTTTTCCACTAAGTATTAAGTCTTTTTTTGTTAGAGGGTTCAAAAACTTATTTCACTCAATGAAATGCAAATCAGTTGCTATCTTTTATTTAAAGTTATTTTTTCGATTTTCCTTTTGATGTGCTATCTGCCACTGTTAAAATAAACCTACCAGGGGTCAAATAATTATTTCCTCCACTGTATATATATATGTGTGTGTGTTGGGTACAATAGGGCTGCAAAGAATGAGCGTCTGAAGTCTGGAGTAATGTAATAAAGTTGTGGAAGTCAAAAACTGCAAAGAGATTAATAATTGACTCCATTGGCTCTGGCTTGGAATGGGGTGAGATGTTATAAACAGTGCAGCTGTTCTTGGGTCTGTTTGTGTGTTTTACACATTAAATAACACACACCCCAGCCGCTGCCTTACTACCAGCTACAGAGGGGTACAGGCAGCTGTGCCATCCTGGTGTCTCTGGGTGCACTGCCTATGCCATGCAGGGCATGGAGAAAAGTCCAAAATACCAGCCAGGGCCGGGGCCTGTATGTGTTCTGCCCAGGGCCGGATTTGTAATCCCGCCGCCCCAAGACTGTGAGATCTGCACCCACCCCCCCAACGTGCATGCGTGGGGTGTAAACATTCGCATACGTAGCAGTGGGGGAGAGGCAGGGGCGGGCCAAGCCTACCGGGCGCCCTAGGCAACCCGGTTGGCCAACTCCGCCCACCTCCCCACCCCCCTGAACGGCGCATGCGCGCCAAAGCACAGGTGGCGGTGCAGGGGGGGGCGGTGCAATTAGATCGGTCATTGCCTCCACCGCTAATGACAAGCGGCGGAGGCAATGACAAAGTAACACTAGGGGTAGGCAGGAGAGACTCCTGCCTAGCGCCCCCCAATCGTTGCGCCCTAGGCAGCTGCCTCTTCTGCCTACCCCTAGTTCCAGCCCTGGGGAGAGGTCCCCACTGCTCCGTATGGGTGAAAAAGCTTAAGATTGTGGTGCGGCGGGGTGGCATGCCGCCCCCAAATTTGTGCCGCCCTAGGCCCGGATCAGGCTGAACCTACCTCTCGCTCCTACAGGATATCCTCACAACTAACTTCCCCTGCTGGGCCTACCTCCAACCAGGCTCTAACTTCCTCCACCTTCCTGTTCAGATTGGATCCAAGAAGAAACTGGTCAGTTATGGAACTGCAAGGGGCTTACTTTTACATCAGGAAATGGTTTCCCCTCCCAGCTGCAAACTGGGACATAGTCCCTTCCCAGAGGCTATTATCCCACTGCTACTATAGGCACCATCTCTCCCTACTATACCTGCTATCCCACAGCCCCAGTCCCTTCCCAGAGGCTATTATCCCACTGCTACTATAGGCACCATCTCTCCCTACTATACCTGCTATCCCACAGCCCCAGTCCCTTCCCAGAGGCTATTATCCCCCCACTGCTACTATAGGCACCATCTCTCCCTACTATACCTGCTATCCCACAGCCCCAGTCCCTTCCCAGAGGCTATTATCCCCCACTGCTACTATAGGCACCATCTCTCCTACTATACCTGCTATCCCACAGCCCCAGTCCCTTCCCAGAGGCTATTATCCCCCCACTGCTACTATAGGCACCATCTCTCCCTACTATACCTGCTATCCCACAGCCCCAGTCCCTTCCCAGAGGCTATTATCCCCCCACTGCTACTATAGGCACCATCTCTCCCTACTATACCTGCTATCCCACAGCCCCAGTCCCTTCCCAGAGGCTATTATCCCCCCACTGCTACTATAGGCACCATCTCTCCCTACTATACCTGCTATCCCACAGCCCCAGTCCCTTCCCAGAGGCTATTATCCCCCACTGCTACTATAGGCACCATCTCTCCCTACTATACCTGCTATCCCACAGCCCCAGTCCCTTCCCAGAGGCTATTATCCCCCCACTGCTACTATAGGCACCATCTCTCCCTACTATACCTGCTATCCCACAGCCCCAGTCCCTTCCCAGAGGCTATTATCCCCCCACTGCTACTATAGCCACCATCTCTCCCTACTATACCTGCTATCCCACAGCCCCAGTCCCTTCCCAGAGGCTATTATCCCCCCACTGCTACTATAGGCACCATCTCTCCCTACTATACCTGCTATCCCACAGCCCCAGTCCCTTCCCAGAGGCTATTATCCCCCCACTGCTACTATAGGCACCATCTCTCCCTACTATACCTGCTATCCCACAGCCCCAGTCCCTTCCCAGAGGCTATTATCCCCCCACTGCTACTATAGGCACCATCTCTCCCTACTATACCTGCTATCCCACAGCCCCAGTCCCTTCCCAGAGGCTATTATCCCCCACTGCTACTATAGGCACCATCTCTCCCTACTATACCTGCTATCCCACAGCCCCAGTCCCTTCCCAGAGGCTATTATCCCCCCACTGCTACTATAGGCACCATCTCTCCCTACTATACCTGCTATCCCACAGCCCCAGTCCCTTCCCAGAGGCTATTATCCCCCCACTGCTACTATAGGCACCATCTCTCCCTACTATACCTGCTATCCCACAGCCCCAGTCCCTTCCCAGAGGCTATTATCCCACTGCTACTATAGGCACCATCTCTCCCTACTATACCTGCTATCCCACAGCCCCAGTCCCTTCCCAGAGGCTATTATCCCCACTGCTACTATAGGCACCATCTCTCCCTACTATACCTGCTATCCCACAGCCACAGTCCCTTCCCAGAGGCTATTATCCCCCCACTGCTACTATAGGCACCATCTCTCCCTACTATACCTGCTATCCCACAGCCCCAGTCCCTTCCCAGAGGCTATTATCTTCACTGCTACTTTCTTTCATATGTTATCTCACCATTTTTATAGCAGACCTACATAAAATTTGAGGTGTGGCTACTGCCTAGGGTTACTAACAACCATTTCGTTCTTGGCCACATACACAGTATTATACCCCTGCCCTGATAACAATAGGTTTTACCACAGCAGTAACGGGCGCAACCTGTATAGATTAGTTATTAGCCATACAATATGTGTAGTCTATATCCGGTGTATATACAAGTGATAATATATAATTGCTGGGAATGTCACCAAACTGCCCAGCACAAAGTGGCAGATTCCATTTATCAGCAGGGATTTCCCTGTAATTTTCATGCTGGGATTTTTGTTTCTGCAAGTCATTTAGCGGCTGCCAGAGGCGGGCGTGTCCCAGTGACGTTCCTCCCAGTATAGTAAATTCCCTTGGCCAATAATGATAATAAATAAGGATGTTTTTTTTAGATAAAAACTAAAGGAAAGCTCAGGTACAGGTATGGGATCTTTTATCTTTTAAACCTGATACCCAGAAAGCTCAGGAGGGCTACCTACCATAAACAAAAAAGTTTTTTTTTTCTCTGTAATAATAAAAACAGTGCCACGTGCTTGATGGTAACTAAGCTGTATCTATATTGGTGGCAAACAGCCCTTTTATGTTAAAATGATTTTTACCAGGTTTAATAGAATGCTGTCATGGAAAAACACATTTTTTCAGTTAATATTGCTTCTCCAGCAGAATTCTGCATTGAAATCTGTTTTTCAAAAACACAGATTTTTTTTTATATTTAATTTTGAAATTTCACATGGGGCTAGCCATATTCTTCATTTCCCAGGGTGCCACAGCCATGTGACCTGTGCTCTGATAAACTTCACTCACACTTTACTGCTGCGCTGCACTCAATAGTAAGAAATCCAAGTCCGGCTTGGGACTCCTCCAGTTACATGGGAGTAGGAGAAACAATAGGTTAGCTGAAAGCAGTTCTAATGTGTAGCGCTGGCTCCTTCTGAAAGCTCAGACTCAGGCACACTTTACTGCTGCGCTGCAAGTTGGAGTGATACCCCCCCCTCACCCCCAGCAGCCGATCAGCAGAACAATGGGAAGGGAGCAAGATAGCAGCTCCCAGTAGGTATCAGAATAGCACTCAATAATAAGAAATCCAAGTCCGGCTTGGGACTCCTCCAGTTACATGGGAGTAGGAGAAACAATAGGTTAGCTGAAAGCAGTTCTAATGTGTAGCGCTGGCTGAAAGCTCAGACTCAGGCACAATGCACTGAGATGGCCCCTACACACCAATATTACATTTGTTGGTCCAAGAATAAAATTGTAAATGAATTATTTGCTCTGTAAAGCGCGTCATTTAGAAATAAAAAGCATACCATACCATTTTATTATTAAGTCTGAGCATGATATGAGCCCAAATACAGAGATAAATAAAACTTCCTGGGCAGAACAGGATATGCAGCATGGCAGCTTCTTTTTATTCCATTCTTCATCCGAGGCCCACAGATTGGGAGGCTACACACACAGGGAAGTGCGACTTTCACTTTCACTTGCCTCATCCCGTCCATCAAAAGCGAAACATTGTTGCCGGCCAGCAGGGGGCAGCAGAGAGAGTGAGTAGTGTAAGTAGAGAAACCGCAGTAAAGACGCGAAGCAGGAAGGAGAGGCAGAGATATTCTCATACCTGCTGGCAGACATGTCGGACTTACACCAGTTCAACTCCCTAAATATTAATTTACTACAGGAACCCGTCCTACAGAAAGTCTGCGATTTGTTAGATCAGAAAAGCGACAAGGGTTGGAGGAAGCTCGCAGGGGTGATCGCAAGCGACAGCCGCTTTAAAATAAGGTAAAACGAATCCCCTTATGATTCTGCGAACTCTCACCGGGTTCTTCAGGCGTTGCTGCTACAGGGGTAAAGGGTTTAAGGTACAGAATTCAGATAAAAAGATTGAGACTGGGAGAAAACTATTTGTAAAAGCAAAAAGTCACTCGAAATAATGTAGTTCAGGAACTAAAGGGCTTATGTTCAGTCTAAAGCAGTTATTGTTATTGTTATTATTATATTACTATGCTGGAACTTGGACTTTTCTGCTACAGAGAACCGCAGTTGTATAGGATGCTTGTATGGGGAAATTGTATGGGGCCGAGCAATCAGTGACTGCGATATCAGTCCAGCCTTATTGGTTATAGGTAGTTCCTCCGACGGGCTGACCCTTGGACTGATTCGGCAGCTTATCGGCCCGTGTAGGGGCAGAAACGAGGGGCCTGGCTGACTGATATCTGGCCTGAAATTGGGCAGATATCAATAGGGCAGGTTAGAAAATCCAGTCGGATCGGGGACCGCATTCAGCTCGTTGATGCGGTCCCCGAACCGACTGCCCCATTGCCGCGTATAGAATTTGATCGTTTGGATCTAATTCGCCTACATGCCTCCCCGATATCGCCCACCCCTAGATAGGGATATCGGGGGAAGATCTGCCCGTGTATGGCCAGCTTTAGTGCCACTCTAGTACTGTAGGGGCTTTAGTACTAGAGTTTTTTAAATTTAAATTTCATTGGCACCAGTGGGTCAGTTCACACTAGGGGCTAGTGTGAACTGACCCACTGATGCCAATGAATAGACAGCGCACAGCTGTCTCATAATGAAACAGAATGTCATTCTAAGCAACATAAGGTGGGCGATATTGGGTTAATTTGATCACTTGGCCCCTAGGGCCAAACAATCGACTTACAAGGACAGGAAAAAGAGGCGTCAAAGTGAAGACCGCATCAGTGAGCCGATGGGAAAATTTAGCCTGTCTGATCGACATCTACTCGATTTTTGGCCAGATATCGGTAGGGGAGCCCCATCGGGAGTAGGGTTACCACCTGTCCAGCTTTGACCTAGAGAGCTCAGTTTTTCAAGGGGCTGAAAAGCGGTTTTCAACATTAAGGGAAACCGGGCAGAAATCCTTGAATTTGCGTCCTGGGAACCCTCTGATGTCATCACATCAGCAACCCTATAGTGGGGGCCAACACAGCTGGGGGTCCTACATTTTGATGCCGAGAGACATGGCTGTTGCCAACTACACTGCGCTACTCTGCGTTCATAGACCAAGTACAGGGGAAGGGCGCAGGCTCTGTAGGTGGGCTCAGGGTCGGAATTAGGGGTAGGAAGAAGAGGCATATGCCTAGGGTGCAACAGATGGGGGGGCTGGGTACATACCTCAGTTATTTGCCCACCCCTTGGCGATGAGATTTCCGCTCATATTGCAGATTGCATGGCTGCTAAAACCCTCCCCACTCCACATCACCCCTGATCTGCATCACTTTCCCTCCCTTCTCACTGTATGGGGTGGGAATGATTAAGGGTGGGGTGTAAGGATCGAAGGAAGGGGTTGCATCGGGTACTCTTTACTGACACAATAAGCCTCTCTAACCTCCCTTGCTGCCCTCAACCCGACCATGGATGAAATGACTTCTTAGTTCATGCTGTTGCGGGTCCCAGCAGGTAATAATTTGGGTTGCATATATTGTATTTCACTTACACCCATGCAAGTAGCCTTTGTGGCGTAACTCTAAGCTGATCCTGATACAGGATATACCTCAACTATACACAGTTATGCCCAGACCTGCTGCAAACCCTGCCCAGGTTCTCTGTTCCAAACTGGAAGTTTTGGGAACCCTTCCAATCAGCGGAATTGGTTATATAAGCCAATAAGCAGTAGAATGGGATTGGGTCTTACTGGGGCACCCTCATAGGATGTCGCCTTTCCAACAAATCAGTATGTCAGATGGCTACCCAGCTAGAGCTGCCCCATGAAATTACAAGTGGAAACATCTAAGAGCAATTATAGTGCCACACAAACTCAAGGAAAGGGTCCTTCGAGTGCCCCCAGTCTCTGGAAGCAATGTCTGCACAAGAATTGGGTTTGGGCGATTACAGGGGAACACTGCATTCTTTAATGTGCTATTTCACTTTAAGATTTAGGGAAGGAATTATATTGGTCCGGGGCTGTTATTCATGGTTTGGGCTAGGGTTCTTGGTTCTGGTAGAAGCAAACCTTAATGCTACAGCATACAATGATGTATTTAATAATTCCATACTTTCTACACAATAATGTACATAGCAAGGACCACACAGAATGGGTTTGCTGGGGAAGAACTTGACTGATCTCTATAGATCCCAGACCTCAATCCAACAGAACCCATGTGGATGAACTGGCTGCAGACAAGATGTCACCCCCAACAACAGTGGCCAACCTAATGTCTATGTACATTATGTAATGTTACAGCATCTAGTGGGAACCTTCCCTGGAAGGGTAGAGGCTGTTATAGCAGCAATGAGATGTTGGGCATGTGGGTGTCCAGTTACTTGTGGCCATAGTATATGGGGTTATGTAATAAAAGACACTAAGGGGCACATTTACTAATCCACGAACATCCGGAAAGTGTCTGAATGCGTTTTTCTCGTAATGATCGGTACTTTGCGACTTTTTCGCGAATTGTCGTGATTTTTTTGAGCTCTCAATACGAAAGTTGCGATAATTCGCGAAAGTCGCAGTGGCAATGAAAAAGTCGTGACAATTCACGAAAGTCATAATGGCAATGAAAAAGTCGCGACAATTCACAAAAGTCATAATGGCAATGAAAAAGTCGCGACAATTCACGAAAGTCATAATGGCAATGAAAAAGTTGCGACAATTCACGAAATTTGTAATGGCTATGAAAAAGTCGCGACAATTCGCGCAAGTCGTAACGGTTACGAAAAAGTCACGACAATTTACGGAAAAATCGCAAAAAATACGAAAAAGTCGCAAAATGTTCGTGTACCAATCCAAATTTTTCTCATTCGGATTCGTAGATTAGTAAATCAGCCCCTAGGTGTGCCCAGGAGCAGTAACCCATAGCAACCAATCAGTGAATATGATTTACTAGTCACCTTTTAAAAGCAGACATCTTATTGGTTGCTATGAGTTACTGCTCCTGGGCAAACTTACATATGGGGGAAGGTGTACTAAGACTGGGGAGAAAGGCTGTAAACACATAAAAGATATTTTATTTTTGTTTTATTTTATTTTATTAATATATAGAAGCATAAATGAAGAGGATGATGATTGCACATTTAAGGACAAAGGCATGTGCAAAGATTTTGAGCATTTTATTACCCCTTATTTTTTAGGGGCAATTTCCTGAACAACAAGGGCACCATGCAAGTCTATGAGACTGCCTTTGAAATGAACTGCTGTGCCCGCCACAATCCAATGGACTGTAGGGCATCAGTTATTAGCCAGTCACTTGGGGTACCATGAAATTCTTGCCTTGTATTTGTATCGCTTTCCCCTAGTGCCCCCCTTTCCCATGATCAAAAATGCAGATACAGCAGCGTTACTTTCCCTTTGGCTGAGAGAGGTATAAACGATATTCTTAGATTTGCCTGCATTTGGGCACAATGGCCACTGGATTGTAATGTACATAAACCTATGCAAACTGTACAGCTATCCTCTGCTAAACAGGAACCGCATTTCTACATTTGGAGTTTGTAGTAAAACCAACACTTCGCTACACGGTTGTGGTAATGCCCTTTGTTTTATATTTTATTTGCCTTCTTACCACCTTCAGCTGTTGGACTGTGGCCATCTTGCCTATTCCTAGAAGCCCTATGCATTGCTGTTGGGTTGGGGCAGGCTGCCGTAGTGCTGTTTAGTAGAAATAGTGGCTGCTCGTAGTTCCTATACATTATAGAGAAGTGCCAGTTTCCTATTAAAGAAAAAGTGCTTGGAGCAGCATTCATTTTCCGGCGGCTTTTCTAGAGAACCAAATGACAAGGGCCACCTGACGCTGGAAGATTTTATAAATATCGTTGACCCTTCTTTTATAGGTGCATCATCATCATCATCCCCCTTGCATTAACCCAAACCTCTCCAAGCCTTAAGAACACATGCAACCAGATATTAGCTGCTGACTGTCACACCGCACTGGCAGCATATTGGCCGGTGTTTGGGGCAAGGATTGAATAGATATAGGGATAGGGAGGGCATGGGGCTGTTGATGCAGTCCTCTTATGATGGATCTTGCTTAGACCCCCTTTTATGATCCAAGCGTTGCCCAAATTGAGTGGTGAGATTGGGCAAAGATTTGCTCATGTCTTTACTAAACAGTTAGATCTTTACATGTATGGCTAGATTTAGTTCTGTCCTCCCCTCTCATATTGGTTATCCTCCCACTGGGCATTAACTCTGTCCTCTCCATCATTCTCCAGCTGCCCAAAAAGCATTCCCCAAACCAGTTACCTCTGCTAACTGCAAAAGATCTACTTCCAGTACTGCCTTGTATCTTTTATTGCCTTGTGATTTATATTGGTGCATTATTTCCTGTTAATTCCAATTACATTGTGGCCCCTTGGGAAGGCTCAGAAGTGGATAGGTTGGCCCAGCAGCCTGGGACATTGGTGGCTAAAGGCTGAAGGTGGATACTTAGTCAATAGTAGCTTTATAAAAGCCAGACCATTGCTGGCTTTCTGGTTCTATTGAGCCCTATGCTCTGCTGTATAGGAAAACCCGAAATGTGACAACATTAACTTTTTTTCTTAAAAAAAATTCCCCCAGAAGCTAAGACAAGTTACTTTCCTCTGTGCTTTCCTATCTCCCTCTCTTCCTGACAGCAGTTCCAATACACAAAAAACCCATATTGTGCTGCTTTTCCCCTTTACTCTTCACTCTGACCTAATCTGAGTGCCAGTTTGGCACTTACTTTCTGAGTGGCACCTTGCCTCTGCAATCTGCCCCGGAATAATGGGGAAAAGGAAGGATTCAACAAGGAAATATTATTAAAAGATTTTGCCAAGCAGTAATATTTGAGTTATATGTGACTTATGTGAGTAATGTGTCTGATTCATATCCCTTATTTAAGAAAACTGAATTACAGATGCTTATTATGTAATATATAATAATATATAATAATATGTAATAATATAATATAAATTATTTGAAAGAGCTATAAATAACCTGCAAAATAAATCCTTATAGATGGTGTTTTTCATGCCTTTTTTTACCATAAGAGTGCATTTTCACTTATAATACAAAACTGGTACTTTGACTTTCATGTATTTTTGAGCCTTTAAATAGTCTCAGAACCTTTCATGGAATTCTAGTATCCTTATCATTTACAGTAGGGGGTACATTATCCCTTATAATACATGAGTGATACTCAGAGTTCCCTGTATAACTCAGCCTGCAGCCTTGTGCCTTTATATGGGGGGCACAGAACCCCTCAGTAACTGCTAATATCCTTATCATTTACAGTAGGGGGTACATTATTCCTTATAATACATGAGTGATACTCAGAGTTCCCTGTATAACTCAGCCTGCAGCCTTGTGCCTTTATATGGGCACAGAACCCCTCAGTGACTGCTAATATCCTTATCATTTACAGTAGGGGGTACATTATCCCTTATAATACATGAGTGATACTCAGAGTTCCCTGTATAACTCAGCCTGCAGCCTTGTGCCTTTATATGGGCACAGAACCCCTCAGTGAGTGCTAATATCCTTATCATTTACAGTAGGGGGTACATTATCCCTTATAATACATGAGTGATACTCAGAGTTCCCTGTATAACTCAGCCTGCAGCCTTGTGCCTTTATATGGGCACAGAACCCCTCAGTGACTGCTAATATCCTTATCATTTACAGTAGGGGGTACATTATCCCTTATAATACACAAATATTTTTAAATCCATATATTTTTACCTAGGGGTATATTATTCCCTATCTGTTCCTTACTGCAGAACCTACAGGCACAATATAGTATTATAAGCACAAAGGGATGTTTACTTTTAAGCTTGATGTCAGTTTATGGATTCGTAGGAAATGTACTTTGCATCCTAGAATTTTAAATGCAAATGTTATTAATGTGCAGAATAATAGTCAGACCTTTATATGTATCCTTGTTCCTTGTTAGAGTTTTAGAAAATTCCATTTTTAGCACATTGCCCTTTTGCATTGCGCACCCTTACGTTTATTTAAAGGGCTTCAGGGAAGGTTACAGAGACAGATCTTATATTGGAGTTTTGGTGAAGGAGGAAGAGGAGGGTAAGAAGGCTTGTGTAGTAATGACTATAAAGGTGGAAGCTGGAATTCATTGCCTAGGGAATTACACAGTAACATGTGGGAGGCCGTCTACTCACTATTACCTTACTGCTGGAGAAGGAAGACTTGTACAAATACATTTTGTATATAATTCTGTTTACAAAATGTGGGCAGAAATTGCATTTAGTGCTCATTTACTGATGCAAGTGCAGTGTACCAAGTAGGGTTGCCATCTTGCCAACTCAGCCAGTAAAATACCAGCAAAGGGTGGGGCTATTATTAAAAAATTACTGCCAATATATACTGGGTATATATAATTTGTAATTCAATTGGGCCCTTGCCGCCTTACATTCGCCCCCAGCCCGCCCCTTTCTTCCCTCCACACTAACCTAATCCAACTAATCTGGTTTGGTCCCCTTGATGATTAGACTCCACCCCTGTGACATCATGGCCCCACCCATTTATGTCACTATCTATATCTTTATGGACCCATCACCGCGCAGCCGGTAGAGTTTATAGAAAAAGGTGACAACCCTAGTACCAAGCAAAAAAACAACAAGAAAAAAAAAACAAAAAAATCATAAATTGCTAATTTTTGGGCCACAGTGAATCACAAGGCTTACACAGCTGTGTTATGGCCAGTATGTGGGAATGCATGCTGTTATATTTATATTTTTAGTTGCTTATTGGGGGGGGGGGGGGTAATGCAATGAGCAACATCACCTGTGATGTTTTACTCCACTTTTTACACAGCATGATAAATATACCCCTTGGTGTTTTATGAAGTTTTTTTAACTGCAATTCTTGGGTTTTCCTAAAACCTGCCCACTCTTTGGACAACATGAACATAGTGTTACTGAAACCATCTTTCCCTGCTGTCCTATCTTACTTTGATTTATCAGTTTTCCCTACCTTTTCTGCCAATAGCTGTTGCCCTAGGGCAGTTATCCCCAACCAGTGGCTCAGGGGCAACATGTTGCTCCCCAACCCCTTGGGTGTTGCTCTCAGTGCCCCCAAACCAGGGAGTTATTTTTTCCTGACTTGGGGGCAAGTTTTGGTTGAATAAAAACAAGATTTCCTACCAAATAAAGCCCCCTGTAAGCTGATAGGGTGCATAGAGGCCCCTAATAGCCAATCACAGCCCTTATTTGGCTCCTCCATGAACTTTTATGGTGCTTGTGTTGCTCCCCAAGTCTTTTTATATTTGACTGTGGCTCTCGAGTAAGAAAGGTTGGGGATCCCTGCCCTACAGAGATAGACTATGTACCAGGCCCAGGCCAGTCTATTTTTACGCACCCATTTAAAGGCAGTTCTGTGTGATAGTCCTTTATTTGCTACCCTGCTGATAGTAATGCAGACATATTCTTTCTTTCTAGTTCTCAAGAGCTGCACCAATGTTCCCTCAAAGTGATGCTGTCAGAAGGAAGCCCCTCACGCAGTTTGCTAAAATTAATGGGGGAACGAGGATGCACCACAAAGGATCTGACAGAGTTCCTACAGAGTATCGGCCAGTCAAATGCTATTCAGTTGCTGAAGCCCCCAGGTCAGACTTTGTTGCCTTGTTTAGCCTCTAAGCTATGATGGACATATCTGGTGTTCCTGTGGATAAACAGTCATGGAAACATTTGTCAGGGGTTTAGATTTGGCATATCAATGTCTCCCCCCCTACTCTGACCTCATTATTTATTGCCCTTAACTACAAATAAGCCTTTTATAGATGGGCTATCTGTAGTTCAGAGCAATAAATATTTAATAAGGTCAAAGATTTGGGACTTTGTGTGGAAATAATGACGGCTGGGAGGTATCGAAATATTATGTGATTTAAAATTTATAAAAACTCATTATTTTACAGGTATGTTACCCATTATCCAGAATGCTCTGGACCCACACTTTTCCTTATAAGGGATCTTTCTTTAATTTGGATCCCCATAACTTAAGTCTGCTAAAAATCATTTAAATATTGAATAAACCCAATAGGGCTGTTCTGCCCCCAATAAGGGGTAATTATATCTTAGTTGGGATCAAGTACAGGTATTGTTTTATTATTACAGAGAAAAGGGAATCATTTAACCATGAAATAAACCCAATAGGGCTGTTCTGCCCCCAATAAGGGGTAATTATATCTTAGTTGGGATCAAGTACAGGTACTGTTTTATTATTACAGAGAAAAGGGAATCATTTAACCATGAAATAAACCCAATAGGGCTGTTCTGCCCCAATAAGGGGTAATTATATCTTAGTTGGGATCAAGTACAGGTACTGTTTTATTATTACAGAGAAAAGGGAATCATTTAACCATTAAATAAACCCAATAGGGCTGTTCTGCCCCAATAAGGGGTAATTATATCTTAGTTGGGATCAAGTACAGGTACTGTTTTATTATTACAGAGAAAAAGGAAATCATTTTTAAAAATTAGAATTATGTGTTTATAATGGAGTCTATGGGAGATGGTCTTTCCGTAATTCGGAACTTTCTGGATAACAGGTTTCCGGATAAGGGATCCCATACCTGTATTATATATTGTAAATTTTTATTTTTGACTCAAGGGCAATATTTACCGATATATATATATTCCAGTTTGGGGAGATTATTTAATAGGCCACTTGATTTAATATAAACTATCTGTTGGTTAAGTATTCATTCTGGGGGGGGTATAGTTTTCTTTAGTATACACCCTAAGGATATTATTGTTTCTGTTCATTTTTGGGTGTGTGCATAGACAGATGATAACATGTATAACATGGAGATTTCCCCAGCCATAAGCATTTAAATGACTCAAGGAAACATATCAGTTTGTGCTGCCAAATTGTATTTAGCCACCAAACATGCAATGTTATATCTATAGGAATATGTTGTCAATAACTAGCATTTGCCTTGTCATGTTTATAGGGTTCTACAGGTTCCTCTCTATGGGTTCCTCCTGCTTGCATCAAGATCTAATGCAACATTACAAAGCCATTATTAATTGTTAAGACATATATAATTATTACTATAAGCAGTCATAACACTTTTTAAAGGGCACCTATTGCTCCCAGCAAATACTGTGGCTCAGTGTATGCCTAATTGCCTGTTCCAGTGCCTGTATTGCTGTGTAACCACCTTCTCTAGCGGTGCTGCTGCCAATACATTGGGAGAAACCACAAACACTTCTGTTAATTTACAATAGGGATCCATATGTGCCTTTTAGTGCCCAGTAGCAAGGCATTAATGGCAGCGGGCTTCATTGTGCACAACCGCCTGGAACTTATTGGGGCAGGCTGGGCGGCCATGTTGGCCCTTACCACAAGATGCCAAGGAGCATGTTTTGATGCAGGTTCCTTTGTGAATAGCATCAATGCGAGATTAATTCTTTGTGTGTTGCATATGTAACTGACTATTGAATAACCTAGTGGACGATCAGTTCCCTTGGGGTACTATTAGATATATTACAGACTTCTTTGGAAAACCATACCCCTAGCATGAATACAGGTACAGGACCCGTTATCCAGAATGCTTGGGACCAAGGGTATTCCGGATAAAGGGTCTTTCCGTAATTTGGATCTCTATACCTTAAGTCTGCTAAAAAATCAATAAAACATGAATTAACTTAACATGAATTTTATTATTACAGAGAAAAGGGAATCATTTAACCATTAAATAAACCCAATAGGACTGTTCTGCCCCCAATAAGGGGTAATTATATCTTAGTTGGGATCAAGTACAGGTACTGTTTTATTATTACAGAGAAAAGGTAATCATTTAACCATGAAATAAACCCAATAGGGCTGTTCTGCCCCAATAAGGGGTAATTATATCTTAGTTGGGATCAATTACAGGTACTGTTTTATTATTACAGAGAAAAGGGAATCATTTAACCATTAAATAAACCCAATAGGGCTGTTCTGCCCCCAATAAGGGGTAATTATATCTTAGTTGGGATCAAGTACAGGTACTGTTTTATTATTACAGAGAAAAGGGAATCATTTAACCATGAAATAAACCCAATAGTGCTGTTCTGCCCCCAATAAGGGGTAATTATATTTTAGTTGGGATCAATTACAAGGTTCTGTTTTATTACTACAGAGAAAAAGGAAATTAGTTTTAAAATTCTGAATTATTTGATTAAAATGGAGTCTATGGGAAACGGGCTTTCCGTAATTCGGAGCTTTCTGGAAAACGGGTATCCGCATAAGGGGTCTGATACCTGTACTTAACCAGCAGATAGTTTATATCGTATTAAGTGGCCTATTAAAGATTATTACCAAACTTTTGCATGTTTTCCCTTAAACCACCATTATGTGATGGGCTGTGTGCTCCCTCAGAGATCAGCTGACAGGAAGTTACATAGTTACATAGTTACATAGGGTTGAAAAAAGACCATTGTCCATCAAGTTCAACCCATCCAAGTAAACCCAGCACACACAACCTATACTTACCAATCTATACACTCACATACATAAACTATATATATACAACCAGTAATACTAACTGTAGATATTAGTATCACAATAGCCTTGGATATTCTGATTGATCAAGAACTCATCCAGGCCCCTCTTAAAGGCATTAACAGAATCTGCCATTACCCCATCACTAGGAAGGGCATTCCCCAACCTCACTGCCCTCACCGTGAAAAACCACCTACTCTGCTTCAAATGGAAGCTCTGTTCCTCTAATGTGATGCAGCTCTAACTGTAACAGGAAGTAGTGTTGGAGTAAAAGGCAGAACTCTGCCCATTCATTGGCTGATGGGACCTAGCATGTATGTGTGCCTTGGCTTGTTTGTGTGCACTGTGAATCCTATGATCCCAGGGGGCGGCCCTTAGTACTTAAAATGGCAGTTTTCTACTTACGATTACCTAATGCCACATACTACTAAAAAAGCATATTTTTGTGAAAATTTTTTTTTAGATGAAGCAGAGTTTTACATATGAGCTGTTTTATATTTGTATAGAAAGCTACATTGTTTGTGGATATAGTTTTCCTTTAATATTGGTCTTTGTTGTTGTAGGGATTAAAGTCATTATGCAGCCCGAGCCGATGGCTGTTTTAGCTGGACAAATGGTGAAGCTGACATGTGTAGGCTCTGGCCACCCTTTTGTCAATTATCAGTGGTTCAAGATGGATAAAGAGGTAGGTATCTTGGGGTACAGTGATTCAGCATGTGTAAATGTTAATTGTAATAGCGCTTACATAGGGCTCAGTTACCACGAGGGCTCAAGTCCAAAAGTGCAGTGGGCAAAGTTACATTTCTAGTCAGCATTTTTTCCCCAGAATTCCAGCATTATTGCAGTCTCAAGGGGTCACTGTGTCTGATGCAATTGCATCCAATTCACCAAAATGAATGCAACTGCATGTGCAAATCAGATGCAATTACTTGGACGTCTGGCTGGTGTAATTTCCGGTATTCGGCACGTGAATAGCAACTGTGCCTGTATATTTAGCCACAAGTCTACTGCGTCTATTGACACTGGGTGTGGAGGAAACCCTGGAGCTATCACCTGGTCAAGAGGTGGCGGTAACTCCAGGGTTCCCCTGCATCAATGGGCGCAGCAGCACTTGATGCAGAATTGAAGGCATGAAGGGCTAAGCGGCACCAAGCGCTACTATAGAGAAGTGCAAGCTTCTCAGCCAGTCAGGTGATTTCTTTCAAACCAGGTGACTAGTGAATACTCTGGGTTTCTAGACCAAAAGCTCCCATGTTTCTTCATAGTTGAAGTGGGAAGAGTTAAAAAAGACAATAATATAAGAAATGAGGTGCATGTTGTAACATCCCTGCCCTAATTCTGCTAATTGCCTGCCCCGGGGGAATTACAGCTGCCTTAGTCTGGCTAGTCATATTAGGCAACTGTGCTAGGAATCACATTACAGAAGTCAAGCATTACTGGGCAGTTTTTTTTTTCTTATAGATATTAAAGGTGAGGTTTACCTTTAAGTTCATTTTTAATATGTTATATATTGTTTAATATGTTATGTTTAATATGTTATCTCTTAGCAACTTTTCAGTCTTCATTTTTTATTTTTTTTTATAGCTTCTGAATTATTTGACTTCTTCTGCCTCTTTCCAACTCTCAAAAGGGGGTCACTGACCCCGGCAGCCAAAACAGCAAAACACCATAGCTTTGTGAAGCTACAATTTTATTTTTATTGTTATTTTTTATTGCTTATCTTTCTATTCTGTCCCACCTAGAATATATGTTCAGGTCTCTCATTCAATTTCACTGCCTGGTTGCTAAAGTAAATCAGACCCTAGCAACCAGATAGCTGCTGAAATTCCAAGCTGGAGAGCCGCTTTGGCCAAGATTCACCTTTTTTCAGCAGGATTTGGATTTGGATTCTAAAGTCAATAGATAAATACAGAAAGTAAAATACAGTGTTGGTTAATGTTTGTCCCTCTTTTAATTTTGCAATTAGGTCCCACAGGGAAACTCTTCGGAGCTGGTATTTAATCCTGTTCAAGTGCAGGACGCAGGATCTTACACCTGTCGCGTAAACAATGGTAATTCATATGATTTCAGCGGATGGGCTCAGCTAGATGTGAGAGAGAGTCATCTGAGAAGTCATGGTAAGTGCCTTGTTTGTCTAACCAGGAATAGGAATTCTGTATCTATAAACCTTTTGGCTAAGTATAGGCAGGGCCAGGACTAGGGGTAGACAGATAAGGCACGGGCTTAGGGTGCAAGGGTAGGGGGACACTGGGCATGTTCCTCCTATGCCTGCCTTTTCCTAGTTTAAGCCCTTCTGTGAGTCTGGGGCATCAAATCTCTGCGCTCACCAATGCGCTGCTGTCTCATTGTGGGACTGGCAATCTGCGGGTTCTGCAAATGCCAGGGGGGCTGTAAGATGCCATAGACACTCACTATTTATTGGGCCTATAGGGGGCTGATTGGGCCTCTTTGTACCTGAAATGCCAGAGCCTATTTTGAATTCCAGATTTGGTGTGTAAGCTGCCTTGGGCACCCTCACCTTTAGGCCTGGCACTGAGGAACAGTGGCCCTAACCAAGCCCAGATATCCTCCTGTTTCCATTGGCACTTGTCAATATAGAGGACACCCCGTGTTACATTTAATCATTTTACCAACGGGAAACTGAATAAAACCGTACAACATTATTTGCCTGATTAGCAGTTTGTGAGCACTGGGTTTCAGCTTCAGCTCTGTTTCCTTTTGGTGCCTCCTGGCTTAGAAGGGCTCTTCCTTTTTGCCTCAGTGACTCAATGGAACCACAATGCCCCATCACCCTCATCTTTTGCTCTTGCACCATGCACATGGGTTTCACTTGTGTTTCCTTTCACTTCGTCAAAAGTTATGTTTGGAGATGCATTGATAAGATAAGGACATATTTCTCATAATTATACAGAGCTCTTTCGGCCCAGAATCCCATATGGAGGCCTCCTCAGAATAACTTGTATGTAGGTAGAATGCAGATATAACAACTCCCCTATATTTATAGGAGTCTCATTATTTAAGTCCTTATCCCACGGTCTCCTGCAGTAAAAGGTCCGTCTCCCACTGTCAGTAATTTTCTCCTAAAACACAACTTACCCACTCCATTAAAAAGCATTCAATTGTCGCCCAACATCCTCTGATATTATCCAAAGCAATTGATCAGGGATCATGACAGAATTACGGTTAGACACTGGCGTAATTGTAGAGAGAGCAGACCCTGCGGGTGGGGGGGGGACCATGGTATGGGGGAGCCTGGGAACAGGGGGACCCTGACTGCGGGGTCTGCTTCCTCTATAGCTGTACTTGCAAATTGTAGAGCGGCTGGGGAAGGAATACTTAGGGAGAAGATGCCGGCGGGGGGGGGCCAGAGTTGGCGGGTGGAAGCCAAGTATGAATCACTGTTGGGGGGCCTTATGAACACTAGTTACGCTACTGGTCAGATCACTTTGATTCCGGGTTGGCATTACTGAAAGTACGGCATATTACATATCCCAAAGCCCTTTAGCTGCTGTTAAAATGCCAATTGTCGCACAGCCAAGGGGTCAGTGAACGTATTCTCTAAAGTTTTTAGTTTTTAAATCAGAATGTCAGCTTTTCTATCATTGTGCTCCCTTGACCCACTCCAATGCTAAAAAGGTAAGCACTGGGGGTGAGGGGGGATGCATCTCAAAGCAGCAATAAGGACAGTCCCTGCTTAGAAATATAAAGCAATAGGGGTTGTTCACCTTTAAAGGAGAAAGAAAGGTAAAAATCACTGGGGGGTGCCAAATGTTGGTCCCCCCAGTGATTGTAATCGCTTACCTTTTACACCGGGCTGTTGCTCCTGTTAGGAGAAAACCACACCAGCCCGGGGTACCTGCAGCGAGCGTTACCTCTTCCTTCTTTCTTCTGTCTTCTGAATCCCGCTGTATGCGCAGTAGAGTGAAAAGCCGACTTTTTTGTTTGTCTTTTCACTCTACTAAGTGAAGACAGAAGAAGATAGAGGAGACGCTCGCTTAATGAAAAGTAACAATAAGTTGCAGCCTCACAGAGCAATAACTTTGTGGCTACTGTGGCCAGTGACCCCCATTTAAAAGCTGGAAGAGTCAGAAGAGGAAGGCAAATCATTTAAAAACTATACAAAATAAAAAATGAAAACCAGTTGCAAAGTTGCTTGGATTAGAGCATTCTACAGTATAATATACTAAAAGTTTACTTAAAGGTGGGCCTCCCTGTACCTGTGGGATATCTCATTTGCCCATGTAATGAAACAGCCGTGCCCATTAGCTGTTACTAGCCATGTATCAGCTGGAGAGTGTAATGGTCCATGTGTTACTGGCTTTTATTTGCATTAACATAGTATTGCTCTCAGCAGGACTGCCAGGAATACCTGACTATAGAGTACAGATCTGTACCCAACCTCAGCCCCAAAGTCTTATGCCAGGAGAGCGACTGGTGTTGGAGTGCGCTGCCGTTGGGAAACCCCTTCCCTGGTACCAGTGGTACAGAAATGCTGTTGCCATAAAAGACGGAACCAAGAAACAGTACACGGTAGGCAGTGGGAAGTCTCATGGCAGAAACCTCTCATTTTGCTTCACCTGGGGAAGAACTAAAATAGTCTCAAAACTCCAGTTATTTTTACAAGGAAGAACATTTTTAGAAACTTTTAAGGTTAAAAAAAAACCTTGTGTCCAACAGGTTTAAACTTTTGCCCTTGTAGTTCCTGTTTGTAGTTTCTAGTTGTGGTTTAATTGATGTTATGTAATTCAGAATATTGTAATGTGCAATAAAAGAGCAGGGGGCATTTACTTTGACCCTGGGCAGAAGTGGAAGAGCCCTAAGGGCCACCACTAGGGGACAGGTAGGGGACAGGATTGGAGATGCTGCTGCAGCCAATACTACTCATGGTGTCAATGCACAGAGCCTCTGTAGCTCATAAAAAGCTTACAGATATAGGAAAATATTGGTGCATCAGCTATGCAGCCACAGTGCAAACAATATATAGGGTGGTTAATTAGTTTTCACCCCAAATATCACCCTAACTGACTTTCAAGCTGGACTTTAAGGTGTATCTATGGGGAGCCAATAGGCTTTAGGTCTCATTTACATCCATAGTTGCTTTTTGTCCTGCTCAGCCATTCCTGCCTTTTATTGCAAATCGAGCACTGCTGCACCTATTGTCATAGAGGAGCCGTGAAGCTACCAGGCCTCCAAACATCCTACAAAAATATTAAAACTCAGCTTTTATTCTAATGTAGCAATGAATCTATTATAGGCTCCTTGCCACAAAAGATACATACATTAGCCAAAACTCAATCAGCTGCCATCAGCACAAACTGCAGGCCCCCAGCAAGTCTCCTCTTACCTATCAATCGTGCCGTCCTGGCAGATCTGGCTACCCTTGACGCCTTGTATGTGTAGTTCAGAGGAGTCTAATAGGCAGCCAAAAAGCATTAGCCCCCACTGCCTATTAGAATCTCTAATGCATGGCACAGAGGGCAGTCGGTTAGTTCTCCAGATCAGGCAAGATGGTACCAAAAGATAAGAAAAGGCAACCATGCCCAAAAAATATTTTTTTAAGGACAATGAAACCAATGCAGTAACTATAGAACATTTGTGCATGCATACCTGCCTTCTTCCCAAAAGTAATCCCCAGAATAGCCCTCCTTTCTCTTAAGGTCCCCATACACGGTGCGATTCTAGTTGCCGATATCGGTCCCTTAGACTGATTCGGCAGCTAATCGGCCCGTATATGGGCACTACCGACGGGCCTGCCCGACCGATATCTGGCCTGAAATCGAGCAGATAAGAAAATGTAGTCGGATCGGAGACCGCATCGGCTCGTTGATGCGCTTCCCGGACCGACTTTTGCTATGCCTGTCTTTATAATTTGATCGTTTGGCCCCAGGGCCAAACGATCGAATATCCTAGATTCTCCCGATATCGCCCACCTGTAGGTGGGGATATTGGGAGAAGATCCGCTCGCTTGGCGACATCGCCAAACAAGCGGATCTGCCCATGAATGGAGACCTTTATGCAGAGTAGATTTGTCTGCCCGCTTGACTTCCTATCCTTATACTATGTTGCATGCCTTGGCCTGGCCCTGCCCATAATGCCAAAGTGGTAGCAAAGTTGGAAGATGCTGTTTGTAACTAAAGCTAGGATTTAAATTTAGATTTTAAACCCCAACCCAATGAACCAGGGGAAATATTGACCTCTGAAATACAATGACATCAGTCTTGCTCCTACCTTAGTGTTCTAAAAATGGCCTAAAAACTATAAAAAAAAAAGTTTATATATCTAGCAGCACACAATGCTGAGATAACAGCACAAAAGGTCAATGTACAAGGGGTGTGATAGACCTAGAAGCCTTATAAAATACTTTGCACAAGGGGAGGCACATATGAACGTGCATGAGTAGAGATTGGCTTTAATTCACAACAAAAGTGAAAAGTTCCCTTTTTTTGGTTCCAAACTTTCCTGCAGTTGCCGGAGATCCAGAAAGAGGCGACTGGATGGCTGCATGTCTTTATGGAAACTTGGTGGTAACATCAATATTTGCCTATCTATCTAGGTCTCCAGCGTGTCTGCGGAGCACCAGGGGTTGTACTACTGCCAGGTCACCAACGGGAACGAGTCGGAACTAAGTAGAGAGGTTGAAGTCGTTGTTTTAGGTAAGACATTCCTAATACAGTGTTTGGTGCATCAGTACCCTAGAAAGCATGAGCACCCCCTCTTAAGTTCCCAAGTTGGAGCCATCATTTAGGTTTAGAAACGATGAGCTGCGCTATGATATATGTCACCACCACTGATGTTCTCTGCCAGTCTTAGTGCATTCAGGCAACTTGCTACTGTCAGTTTTAGCCTTCTATCAAGGGAATTGGGTTACCGGCACCAACTCGAGTGGCTTTTTTGCTTTATGCCCTTGCATAAGTGGATTTGAAGTGGTCAGGACTAGGATCAAACTGTAGCAGCCAATGAAAGCATTAGATCATTGTGTAATCGCCTACTTTGGCCTGAAAATTCAAACTTGAGTGTTTTTGGCTCAAAAAAGGCATTTCGCCCGCAGCTGCAATAGGGCAACAATGGGGCAACCTCATTTAGATTTCAGTACATGGGTATTTTCATAAAATGTGTTGCTGAAGGAAGTTTAGTGCAGTCGACAAAAGTCACCCTTAACTTGTATTAAGTCATTTTTAACACAATGTTTATAAATTTCTTGAGGAGTAAGGATTCTAATGGGAGCTTGACTGCAACTGAGCTCTAACACCCCATAGTACACAATGGCGATCCGCTGCTCAAAGCAGCCAAACCTCGTCTGATATACCTGATAAGGAAAGTATTAATATAAGTCAAAAAGTATTAAAACGTTTTTGGAGGTGTAGGGAGATTACACATTCACCTTCCTGTCACTTAACCTGAGTGTGTTTCACTGTGTCCACAGAACATTACTTCTTTGCAGTTGTACATTAATGCGCGTACGAGGATGTATCATGGTACATTGTTTAGTAAAACACGTTGCACAGAGTGCTATATACACACAGCTGGGTTATAAATAGAGACTGCGTTGTTATTATCCTTGAAACATGCCTGAGGAAGGCGTAAAAATGCAGATATGCATAGAAGGAATGCTCTTTGTACGTCTATGTACTACAGGTATGGGACCTGTTATCCAGAATGCTCAGGACCTGGGGTTTTCCAGATAAGGGATCTTTCCATAATTTGGATATCCATATTTTAAGTCTACTTAAAAATCATTTCAAAATTAATTAAACCCAATAGGATTGTTTTGCCTCCAATAAGGGGTAATTATATCTTAGTTGGGATCAAGTACAGGTACTGTTTTATTATTACAGAGAAAAGGGAATCATTTAACCATTAAATAAACCCAATAGGGCTGTTCTGCCCCCAATAAGGGGTAATTATATCTTAGTTGGGATCAAGTACAGGTACTGTTTTATTATTACAGAGAAAAGGGAATCATTTAACCATTAAATAAACCCAATAGGGCTGTTCTGCCCCCAATAAGGGGTAATTATATCTTAGTTGGGATCAAGTACAGGTACTGTTTTATTATTACAGAGAAAAGGGAATCATTTAACCATTAAATAAACCCAATAGGGCTGTTCTGCCCCCCAATAAGGGGTAATTATATCTTAGTTGGGATCAAGTACAGGTACTGTTTTATTATTACAGAGAAAAGGGAATCATTTAACCATTAAATAAACCCAATAGGGCTGTTCTGCCCCCCAATAAGGGGTAATTATATCTTAGTTGGGATCAAGTACAGGTACTGTTTTATTATTACAGAAAAAAGGGAATCATTTAACCATTAAATAAACCCAATAGGGCTGTTCTGCCCCAATAAGGGGTAATTATATCTTAGTTGGGATCAAGTACAGGTACTGTTTTATTATTACAGAGAAAAGGGAATCATTTAACCATGAAATAAACCCAATAGGGCTGTTCTGCCCCAATAAGGGGTAATTATATCTTAGTTGGGATCAAGTACAGGTACTGTTTTATTATTACAGAGAAAAGGGAATCATTTAACCATTAAATAAACCCAATAGGGCTGTTCTGCCCCCAATAAGGGGTAATTATATCTTAGTTGGGATCAAGTACAGGTACTGTTTTATTATTACAGAGAAAAGGGAATCATTTAACCATTAAATAAACCCAATAGGGCTGTTCTGCCCCCAATAAGGGGTAATTATATCTTAGTTGGGATCAAGTACAGGTACTGTGTTATTATTATAGAGAAAAAGAAAATATTTTTTAAAAATTTTGAATTATTTGCTTATAATGGAGTCTGTGGGAGATAGCCTTTCCGTAATTTGGAGCTTGCTGGATAACAGCTTTCTGCATAATGGATCCTGTATCTGTAATAATTAACACTAAATGACAGTACCACTTACCTGCTGTATAATCTGCGGTACCGGCTGCACAATTTCCAAGTAATCTGCACACACTTTACTTTAAAACCCTTATGCAAATGTCATGCGAGGCAGATGCCCCGTTGTTGCCCTATCGCAGCTGCTGACAAAATGCTTTTTTTGAGCCGTAAACACTCAAGTTTGAATTTTCAGGCCAAAGTAGGCGATTCCAAGGAAAGACTATGGAAGGCAGCACAGGCAGTTCTATGCATTTCTACTCTCACAGGCCACTGAGGGGGTCGCCCGTGCAGTTTGGGAACCACTGCCTTATTGTGTGTGTGAAAGGTTACTTCTCTGCATATTTGCATTTATATTTTATAACTTGGAGCTGCCATAATGCTTACCTACATAAGGGCATTCTCCATATACCACCATTGCAACCCTATGGGGCACATTTACTAATCCACGAACGCTTGAAAAGCTTCCGAATGCGTTTTTTTCGTAATGATCTGTATTTTGCGACTTTTTCGCGAATTGTCGCGAATTTTTCGAGCGCTCAATACGAAAAAATTGTGACAATTCGCGAAAGTCGTAATGGCTATGCAAAAGTCGCGACAATTGACGAAAGTCGTAATGGCTATGCAAAAGTCGCGACAATTCACGAAAATCGTAATGGCTATGCAAAAGTGGCGACAATTCACGAAAGTCATAATGGATATGCAAAAGTAGCGACAATTCACGAAAGTCACAATGGCTATGAAAAAGTCGCGACAATTCACGAAAGTCATAATGGCTATGCAAAAGTCGCCCAATTCACGAAAGTCTTAATGGCTATGCAAAAGTCGCGCCAATTCACAAAAGTCGTAATGGCTATGCAAAAGTCGCGACAATTCACGAAAGTCACAATGGCTATGAAAAAGTCGCGACAATTCACGAAAGTCGTAATGGCTATGCAAAAGTCGCGACAATTCACGAAAGTCGTAATGGCTATGCAAAAGTAGCGACAATTCATGAAAGTCACAATGGCTATGAAAAAGTCGCGACAATTCACGAAAGTCGTAATGGCTATGCAAAAGTCGCGACACTTCACAAAAGTCATAATGGCTATGAAAAAGTCGTGACAATTCACGCAAGTCGTAACGGCTTCGAAAAAGTTGCGACGGTGACGAAAAAATCGCAAAAAATACGAAAAAGTCGCAAAATGTTTGTTTCCAATCCAATTTTTTCCCATTCGGGATTCGGATTCGTGGATTAGTAAATCAGCCCCTAGGTGGCCATTATAATGTATGTAGAATGCCAAAGATGAGAAAGAAATATGGAACCTAGTTATATGTATAACTGCAAACACACAGAGAGGAGCCTTTCTACGCGCAATAAGCCATAGCCTCAATATATACTGTGTAGTTAAAGGAAAAATAAGTGGACTTAAAAATAGGGTCTGTTTTTCCAATTTTAGCAGAAAAAGAAATAGGTGAATATTTTTATTTGTTGTTTTTCTCTTAAAATGAAAGGAACTAAGAAGCTCTGGACAAATACAGCAGTGGAGTGCACAGAAGGTAGCGTGCCGTTCATCAACACAAGACTTTGCTTGCTTCGGTTTGGGGGCTCTCAAAAATTACCTTGATGCATGTTCTGCAACTGTTGGGGTTTAACACTTTCATTTCACAGCATGAACACTTCAATCAGCATTGTGATTCAGGACAAATTCTAAAGGGGTAGTTTGCCTTTAAATGAACTGTTAGTAGCAACTATCTGGTTGCTAGGGTCTTATTTACCCGAGACAGGCATTGGTTTGAATGAGAGGGGGGCATATGGACAGGAGAGTGTCCAAATAGGAAGATAAGTAATACAAATTAACAGTAAAATTGTAGCCTCACAGAGATATAGATTTATGTCTTCCAGGGTCAGTGACCCCCATTTAGAAGTAGGAACAAGTTAGAAGAGGAAGGCAAATAATTCAAAAACTATAAAAAATAAAACAAGACCAATAAGACCAATAGAAAAGTTGCTAAGAAATGACTATTCTGTAAGATACTAAAAGTATCACCCATTTAAGGAAGAACTGAATGTATATATTAACCTTGTGGCCCCTCTCCCTTAATTTTCCAAAATGTCCCACTCCCCCGTATCTAAGCTCTTAGCTGGGTTTATGGCAACCATATCTTGCCTCATCACTTCCTGTCCCTCGCTTCCTGCATGATTATCACTACCATAGATAAGGAGAGGGAAGTGGTTAAAGTAAAGCATTAATCCCCAGCCAGTGACTCAGGGGCAACATGTTGCTTCCCAACCCCTTGGGTGTTGCTCTCAGTGCCCCCAAACCAGGGAGTTATTTTTGAATTCCTGACTTGGGGGCAAGTTTTGGTTGAATAAAAACAAGATTTCCTACCAAATAAAGCCCCTGTAAGCTGATAGGGTGCATAGAGGCACCTAATAGCCAATCACAGCCCTTATTTATGTTTCTATAGTTAATGCCCCACAGATTACCTGTCGCCACCCAACCGCTGGTTTGGTTGGGGAGTCAGCTGGTGCTGCCTTGTAGGTTGTACCTGTGGGGACTTTGTCATCATAGGGGATAAGACTAGGGATGCACCCAATCCACTTTTTGGATTTGGACAAACCCCCGAATCCTTCATAAAGGAATAACTGAATCAGAATTCTAATTAGTTGGATTTTGGAAGGGTCAAATGGCCGAATCTGAATCCTGCCGAAAAAGGCAGAATCTTGGCCAAATACCGAACTGAATCCTGGATTCGGTGCATCCCTAGAAAAGACCCTTGGAACATAACAAGAGATATCCCTGGAGGCCACACTTGATTGGTTACTTGAAAGCTACTAATTACCTGGGGCACCAGGTTGCTGAGAGAGATCAAACATTGGGTACTGACTGGATCTTTGGGGAAAATCCATCCAGAACAGGGGGGAGAGGGTTTTCTTGTTATGCTTCTACAGTAGGTATGTTCTGGGCACTGAGCTGTGTGTTCAGATGTAAATGGGAGATAAACCCTACATGTAAATAGTAACCGCTTCCTTATAATCACCCCGAGGGCACCAATAATCATTCTGTAACTAAAAACATCAGTGATAAAAATAAAGGCAAAAACAAAACAGCCCATGAAGTTCCTTCTGTTTTCCTAAGTTTCACTTCTTTGTTCTTAAGTAACTGATTGTGCAATGTATGTCCTCGCAGGTTTAAGTTAACAAATCACTTTAATCTCTTCTCAAGTCTCTGTCTATTCCGGTATCTGTGGGTTCTGCATTAAATATACATTTTCTTTATAATCATGTATTCCCCAGTAATAGGGTTGGGGATGGTGTATGAGTATGTCATGTGCATCATTTTCACCAAAAATTATATCTTCTGGTTTTTCAACCATTGATATCATTCAATAAAGGAAAACTATACCCCCAGAATGAATACTTAACCAACAAATAGTTTATATCATGTTAAGTGGCCAATTAAAGAATCTCCCCAAACTGGAATATATATATCAGTAAATATTGCCCTTTTACAGCCTTTCCTTTGAGCCGCCATTTAGTGATGGGCTGTGTGTTCCCTCAGAGATCAGCTGACAGGAAGTGATGCAGCTCTAACTGTAACAGGAAGTAGTGTGGGAGTAAAAGGCAGAACTCTGCCCATTCATTGGCTGATGGGGCCTAGCATGTATGTGTGCCTTGGCTTGTTTGTGTGCACTGTGAATCCTATGATCCCAGGGGGCGGCACTTAGTACATAAAATGGCAGTTTTCTATTTAGGATTACCCAATGGCACATACTACTAAAGCATATTTTTATACAAATATTCAATAGCTTGGGGGTATAGTTTTCCTTCAATTAAAATATTTCTCTTCTCTTTCAGTGATAGCACTGGCCAACATGGCAGTGCAATGCTAAGTTATCTAATACTGATGTGTTATTTATATGCCTAAATGGGAGAAATTCAAGTATTTTTTGTAATCTTACATGTAAGGGGAATTACACACACAGCAATTCTGGGAATTATGCCCCGTACCTCACAGGTTAGTAATTGTCATTAGGATGAATGGGATGTGAGCGCTAGTGAAACTACTAAAAGCTTGGAATTGCTGTGGGTGCCATAAATGCATTTTTGCCCAGCCCAATTCCACAGCACTGTACTGAGATTATACATCATTTCCACCAGTCCCTGCCATAGCAGAGCTTACAGTCTAAGTCCCTATGACGGCCAAACACAGTAGGGTCAGTTATATTAGGTGCTTTGTATGTTTTTGGAGCATGGGAGTATACAGGAATGCCTGGTGGAAAACCACAAAGACATGGGGAGAACATAGCGCTTGGGGATGGCATAGACAGGCCAATAGGGTGAAGGCCAGTTAAGAGTGGTCTAGTTGGCAGCCAATATGAAATGTACTTCAGTAGACAAACCAACAAGTGCACCCTACACAAGCACAGTCATGTTAATGGTTATGTAGCTGTACAGCTGCAGGGGTCAAATACAGACACGGGCAAATAATGTAGTAATATTCTGTTGGAAGCATACCAGGGTATTTAACCATAACCAAGATAACAGCGCTTTAAGGTAGTACCATTAAGATCTAGGCAGTGCCAGTCATCCTAGGCAACCAAGCAGGCCACCTCACCCCCTGGCAGCCTTCCCCACACAGTAATGATGCAGAGGTGGCAGGAGAGGTATGTAGCCAGTGGGCAGTGGTGAGACGAGGGCCTGGGCTAAGGGTAGGCAGAGAGAAGGGATATGGGCCTAGCGGGCCACCATTTTTTCTCCACCATGTGCCTCTTCTGCCTACTTCTAGTTCTGGCCCTGGCTCTAGATGTACCAACCTTCACTGCTACAATCCTGGGCAAAACTAGTCCTATTATTTGTATTATGACTTCATCCATTGAGAATACCCCTTTTACTAAAACAAAATAGCTATGAAAAAATGATCAGTATTTACCCTTGAAATATCTCTTGTATGTCTCTTGAGATGGAACGACTGTGAGTAACTTTGCCATTGTCTCTTTGTTTCTTGTAGAGGAATTAAAAGTACTTACAATCTCTGGTGAGTTTATGAAAAGCTTCAATATCGCACAGACATATCTGGTTTGATATCTTACATTAGCAGTAATTCATTCAACATTTCATTTTAATATATATTTTGGTTGCTATGGGTTACTGCTCCTGGGCAAACTTAGTGCCTTTTATTACATAACCCCCTAAGTGCTGCTGGACCTTTGCAGTGCTGGTCCTGACTACATGTAACATTGATACAAGGTAGAGAGAGTCGGCTCTCCTCCAGCGAAGACTCCAGATTCTTTGTCTTTACCGAATCAGAGAACATGCAAGGTATTTTGGGAATTTGAGTCAAACTAATCGCTACCTCGTAATTTCATGGGTACATGTAGTCAGGACCAGCAGTGAAGGGAATAACACAGGGCAGAGAGATACTAGTTCAGTTGCAATTACACTTACAAAAAGCAGTAAAAATTTGTAAGTAATACATTTTGTAAAGTTTTATTTGCTTTCCATTTGCAAAAATGTTATATTTGGGTTTACAACTCCATTAAATGTAGAATGTGTTTTATGCAGGACTTTATAATGTTTTCCTCAGTTTAACAGTATTTTTTCATGCTTTTGCGTATTTGCCGTTAAGAATTGTTTCATTTGGCTTTTGCAGAAACAGGAAATGAAGACCTTTTCGGTAAGTACTCGATAACAGAAATATGGTACGTACATATCTCATTTGAGCAGCTGTCACTAGAACGTGGTGGTACTACAGATGTATAGTGCACTATATCTGTATTGTGGTTCTCCAATACTATGTAATGCTGCAATGTCATTGGTCAGATAGTTAGCCAGGGCTTTACCCATCATTGTTTGGATACCCAGCAAGGCAATGGAAGCGTATACCAAAGCTCAGCACCCCTGAAAGCCCCTTGGTATATGCAGTGCCCCCTTGTGCATGTATTTAGGTGACTGGCAGCGAAGGGGAATTAGTAAAATACAACAGACTCCGTGACTGTCTGGGCCACCCTCTGCCCTGGCCAGTAGTGATGTGCGTACCGGCCCGACACCCGAGGGACCTGTGGCTCAGGGGGGTTTGGGCCGACACACACATAAGTTCCTTGGGTCTCAAGTGGGTTTGGGACGAGCTTTTCCTGCCGCCCTTCCCACCCACGACCTAACTGTGCCCCACTTCCACCTACATGAGCGCCTATTTATATACGCCTGCCTTGCCCCCCTCCGTGACGTCAGAGATGGGCAGGTCGGGCGCGGGTATATAAATAGCCACAGAGCAGCGGACCGGGTCGGGCATGAGTTTTGAGAGGGTGGGTTATGGTTGAATTTTTGTGTACCTGCACATCACTACCGGCCAGCCCCCCCTTTCCCCAGTCACAGGGTCTGCTATATGCTAGTTACACCACTGGGTATATGCTTTGCAACAGTGAACTGCTGAGTAGTTTTTCCACTTGTTTATATGGGTAAGCCTGTGGTTTTGGGGTAAACTGATGGCAGATTGATGGTTTAAAGACCTGAAAACCGATTGCTCAAATAGCTTGTCAGACTGTTATCAGCAAGGGATGCTTGCACGACAGAATAGTTTCCTACTTCTTCTCACATGAGAGGATGGCCCAAAAAAGCTCTGGTTCCTTTCATGAGAAACGGTAACATAAAATAATCTGGCATGGTGGGCCCAAGGTACCCAAGCCCTTGCACTCAGGGTCAAACGCATAAAGAACAAAGCATGCACAAAGTGACACAGTGTCATCTCTATATAGTGAAAGATTAAAAAAATAAGGGTAAATAACAATGCAACATTAAAAATACATTAAAAAAACACTAAGCTTCCTAAGAAATGAGGAAAGTCCCCAAAAGTTTATTGAATAATAAGGAAAAGAATAAGGGAAAGCAGAACTATTAAAGAGGGGGAGGAGGAAATACGTTGCTTTCCTGTGTGCAAGAGCCATATATCAGTAGAGATCAGGAGATTAAAGCAACACCAGTGAATATTTAGCACTGAGATGGGGAGTATGGGAAGCCGCCTGCGTGTGGGGCTCTCATGTCTGGGACTCCTGTACGTTTTACTGTCATAGTGAGCTCCGACGATACACTTTCCCTTTGTTTCTGATAGGCCCCTGACAGGAGGCACATCAGGAAAGGTAACCCTGGGGATGGCAGTTTGTGCCCAAATGCACCTTGGGTGTGGGAAGGGCTGTCACACAATAATGCCATTGCTGAAATCAGGGACTGCAGAAGTACTGTTGCCCCATTGACTTATATTAAAGGGGAACTCTGTCTTCTGAACCAAAATTTGTTGAAGAGCCTTACACAACACAGAAACCCCTAGTACGCCTGTCACTGTAATCTGTTCCTTCAAAAAGCAGGAATAAATACCATTTTTATATGCTGAAATCCAGCTGCAAAACTGTTCTTCTCTTTCTGCATCATTTGATATCCTGGCAGGGGAGGAGGGACTAAAACACTGATGTTACAAATTGTAACAACTTCTCCACAGCTTACAGACAGCATGCAGGAACTACATAACCCACAATGCATTGCACTGGGATGTTCCTTTCCTTATTGACATCACGTGTGCAGCAGGGAATTGTGGGATTGGGAGGAGGCAGGCTGAAGGCAGGCTGAGGACAGGCGACTACTGTTACATTTTATTTGAGTCACAAAGTAGCCAGCCAGATCAGCAGGGGAACAGGGGGCGGGGCTTAGGGAACTGTTCCAAATCATATTATTACATTAACAATCATGAAAAGGCTGGGGCAGCAGCCCCGGTGGGCCCTGCACCCCCCAGTCTGACCCTGGCATTTTCTATGCCAGCAGTGGAAATGCCAAATCCAACAGTAGCCTAAAGCCCACAAATAAATCTCTGTATCTCACACGTCAGACTCATGCAGTACCAATGCATATATATGGGTTTTATTTGTTAAGAGGTTAAATTGCTGTAGGTGCACGAGGAGCACCCTTCTAATAACAGTCCTTTTGCAGCGGTGGACAAAGTGGCGCTGCTGATCGGAAACATGTCGTACAAACATCACCCTCAGCTGAAAGCCCCCATGGTGGATGTTTATGAACTGACGAACCTGCTGAGGCAACTGGACTTTAAGGTGGTGTCGCTGCTGGATCTGACGGAGCTGGAAATGAAGAGCGCGGTGAATGAGTTCTTACTTCTACTGGATAAAGGCGTGTATGGTAGGTACCCAGCGCCGGCGTGTTAGTTATCCGTTTACATGCCAGTGCCTCATATTGTTACCCACCCTTTACTTCCTGTGGTTTGGGGTTTTACAGTGTGTCATAGTATCTGTATCCCTCTCATGTTAAGTACAGCCGCAGGCATTTACTGGCAGCTCACTGGCTGGCAGTAGGTACAAGCAATGCCACTCACTTTATAGATCTTAATATTGGATCTCCATGGCAACTACTGATACCAAAAATATCATCATTTAAGCTTTTCTGTGTGCAGTTTGGATCCCCAAGTCAGACTGTGCAATGGCAGGTTAGTTCCTTGCAAAATGATTCTGTTATTCCAGGTTCTGGTAGCTCTCTGCCCCAAGCACTGGAACGGGAATGGGGTGCCAAGCAGGAATGAGGTGCCAAGGGCAGAGTGCCTATGCCCAGTGGCGTTTAACTCTCTAAGTTGCGCACCTGAATGACGGCCAAGTTGGGAACAGGTAGGCATGGCTGTCCTCAGGGAAAAAAGGGGGTACTGTAGTACAGGGCCCAGTGAAACCTTTGTCCGAATGGGGACAGGGTTGTGTTGTGATAGTTACGCAAATTGTGTAAGTTACCTATAAAGCTACATCTAAACATACGCAATTTACGCAACTTCTGAAAAAACTGCCTAAAAACTTAGGTAACTTGTGTACCAAGCAAAAGTGCAGAGAAACTTTGCAGGGACAAGCTCCACTGACCCCCAATAAATTAAAAAACTTAAGGTAAATTCCACTGCCCCCAATGAACTGACTGACTTATTAGCACATTAATTATTAATTGTAACTATTTATATGAACTGCTTATTATAGAGTAACATCAGCTGTTTATATTGGGAGCTATATACTGAATTATATCAGTGTCTCCTACATGGACTTTCCAGCAGGGGAATGACTGGTTATTATAGAGTAACATCAGCTGTTTGTATTGGGAGCTATATACTGAATTATATCAGTGTCTCCTACATGGACTTTCCAGCAGGGGAATGACTGGTTATTATAGAGTAACATCAGCTGTTTATATTGGGAGCTATATACTGAATTATATCAGTGTCTCCTACATGGACTTTCCAGCAGGGGAATGACTGGTTATTATAGAGTAACATCAGCTGTTTATATTGGGAGCTATACACGGAATTATATGAGCGCCTCCTACATGGACTTTCCAGCAGGGGAATGACTGGTTATTATAGAGTCACATCAGCTGTTTATTTTGGGAGCTATATACTGAATTATATCAGTGTCTCCTACATGGACTTTCCAGCAGGGGAATGGCTGGTTATTATAGAGTAACATCAGCTGTTTATATTGGGAGCTATACATGGAATTATATGAGCGCCTCCTACATGGACTTTCCAGCAGGGGAATGGCTGGTTATTATAGAGTCACATCAGCTGTTTATATTGGGAGCTATATACTGAATTATATCAGTGTCTCCTACATGGACTTTCCAGCAGGGGAATGGCTGGTTATTATAGAGTAACATCAGCTGTTTATATTGGAAGCTATATACTGAATTATATATGAATTAGTTTTACTATTTTTTATAAACTACTACTGACTAGTTATTGGGCCCCACAGCAAAATCATTAGGCTACTAAAATTTAACTTATGTAACTTCCTTAATAAGCAATAACAGCACCGAGCAGGGCAGGAAGAAGTTAGGGCAAACTCAACTGACCCCCAATCAACTGATAATTAGCACATTAATTAATGGAACTCCATATATGAACTGTTGTTTATATCGGACACAAAAGTGGTGTGGGCAAAATTTTGGTACTGTGCATTTGTGTTCATGTTGGAGGGGCCCCTTATAAGTAACTTGTAGGGGGCTCCAGTGTTTCTGATGGCTGCCCTGAAGTGCTGCTTATGAATACAGTGCTGCAAAATGCAGGCAGTGCTGTATTCATGGGGGGACATAGATCTCTGTGCTCAGCTTTGTGGCAGTTTTTAAGGTGCACGGCAGGACACAATGTGAAAAAACACGGCTGATCGCTCCTTTTTTGCACTTTGTACCCTGCCCTGCATGCTACATTGCTTTTCCCTGGTAGGGAAAGGGTTAAAACAGTTGTTGGTAGGGACATATCTTGACTCTTACACTTACACTCTGGGCTTATACACATTCAGTGGGGAAACTCTTCCCAGCAGCCACAAAGTTACCCCTCTGGCTACAGGGACTTCAGAACAACATGCAGAGATCTCCCTCTTACAAAGCATTCCTTAAAGGTGAAGGTTGAAAGGTATGCAGGCAGGTTTGTCCTGTGCTTTGTTGCCTGTGGGGATAAAATAAAGGCATTTTATGTGCTATTATACCAAATTGTAACATGTAAAATGTTTTCAAATGTTTCTGATTTTGTTTGTTTAACTCAAAGAAATTGCATCTTTTTTAATTAGTTATTGTCTTATGGATAAGTAAACAATTAAAAAGTCAATGTTAAATTGTTTAGGGCACTTTTCTCAGAATTTTTGCAATTTGTTTTTCAGTTTCAGCGCTACTTGATGTTTTCTTAACTGCCAATATAATGAACTTTGTAACAACAGCACCACCTGCTGGTCAGTTCATGTAACTGTACAATCAAAGATATTTACCTTTACAGAGAAGTGTCACATAGTCCTGATATCCATAGAGTGGCAGGGCCATCGGGTGAAATGTGAGCTTTAATTTCCTAACTACTCTTTTGTTATAGGGCTGTTATATTACGCCGGCCACGGGTATGAAAACTACGGCAACAGCTTTATGGTACCCATAGATGCCCCCAAACCCTACCGACACACCAACTGTCTCTGTGTCCAGAAAATCTTAAAACTGATGCAGGAGAAAGAAACCGGACTTAATGTTTTCCTTTTGGATATGTGTAGGAAACGGTAAGGACTGGCACGGCATTGGATTTCTGTATATATGTGGGATCCCCGACCTTTTTAACCTGTGAGCCACATTCAACTATAAAAAGAGTTGGGGAGCAACACAAGCATAAAAATGTTCCTGGGGCTCTGATTGGCAATTTGGTAGCCCCTATATGGACTGGCAGCCTATAGAAGGCTCTGCTTGGCAGTACATCTGGTTTTATGCAACCAAAACTTGCCCAATAGTCAGGAATTCAAAATTATGCTTTAAAGGCCACTGGGAGCAATATCCAAGGGGTTGGTGAGCAACATGTTGCCCCCGAGCCACTGGTTGGGGATCACTGTGTTAGACACTTGGGAACTTGATTTGATCTATTACCTGTACATTGTAATGAGACCAGGGGCTCTGGGCACATCAGCGGGAAAGGGGAGAGTGGGTACCGGCATCAGTTTGCTGGGCAGTGGTATCAAAGTACAATGGACCCCACAATAAAATCTTTTTAGCATTCCCACACCCAAGGAAGATGACCCCTGTCACATCCGTATGTGTAATTGAGGCGGGGGAGGCATGTAGGCGTAACTCTTCCTACCCCCTACTCACGCAGAGGCGCAAGGTACACAGTAGCAGGGTGTGCAGCCCGAAGCCCTTCCCTTACCGACTACTCTAAGTCACTGCTTTTCGCATTTGATTAGCATTTGATTTTTCATTTGGTGCAGGGGTCCCTTGTCAGACTAATACAGGGTCATTCATGATTATAGGGGGCGCAAGTGCAACACCTGCCAGTGCTTTACCCATTCCTTGTCCTTCTTTATAAAAATAAAAACCCCTTTTTTATCAAATTATAATGTTAAGCAGTTCTGAATTCTAAATGACATTTCCTTCATTACAGGAATCAGTATGACGACACCATTTTGATACTAGAGAGCCTGAAGGTGACAGCGAACATAGTGTTCGGATATGCCACGTAAGTTGGATTAGTTAACATGCTGCAGATACTTTTCTTGAATGACTGGAATGTTTTGTGATTTGTAAGGCTTACAGCTACCAGGGAACTCTCTGTTCAGGCTTCGTAACTTAAGTGTCTCTGTTGTAGCTGTCAGTCATTTCAGGGCAATTAGCAGGCCGGACCAACACATCTGGCTCAAGTGCCCTCCTATTACTTTTTTTACAAATCAAAATTTTTGAAGGTGGAGTATGCAAGAAGAGGGAGCCCCATGGCAATTCAGTGGACTCAAACTTTGGGTTCCTACTGATATTACTGGAAGATAATTTAACATTGTGGGATGAAATACATGGCATACACTGATTTTGGCACTGCAGAATCTAGCCCTAGAAGCTATAGGTTTTGTGGGGACCGTGGACATCTCTCAGACTTGGGTCAGTGAGGGATAGAGGATGAGAGCCCTGGATCAGACCTGCAGGCTGCAGCGCATGTAAGCACATATATACCTGGAAGCGGGCTGTAGGTTGAATGGTAGGCAGCTTTGGAATAGGTCCTATTTGATTGGGGAATGCAGGGTCAGTATTACCAGCAACCCCATTGCCCTGCCCTTGTTAATATGCGTGTCTGAGCTATGGAGAAAAAAGTGAGGTAATGGTGCAGTTTCAGGACCTTTTTCCCCACTATCCATGGCCAGAACTAGGGGTAGGCAGAAGATACACTGGGCCTATTCTGTCTGCCCAACCCTATTACAGATCCTGGGTGAGGGAAAAGGGAGCGTGGCCTGGAGGATGGGATGCTATGGGGATGCAAACGGGATGCTGGAGGTTTAGGCAGACCAGAACGAGGAGAGAGCACCAGCAATTTTTGCTCACATAGCTGCTGAGCGAGGGGAGCAGGGGTGGGTTTGGTGGACATCAACTGAGAGCGGCTTTCCTTGGTCTTGTCTAGCCCGGCACTGCCCCTGTACATCACTTCTGCTGTCTCTTCACATTTAATTCAAAAGATCTTCTCTGGAATAGGATCACAGAGCAAGATCTTAGTTGTTCAGATAAGATGAACACAAAAGTTACATTGTAGATGATGTGTAGGCCTCCCTGCTAACATTAGAACTGTATACATAAAGAGAAATGTATTTTTAAATGAATTTATGGGGTGGTTCAGCTTTAGGTTAACTTTCAGTATGTTATAGAGTAGCCTGTTCTTAGCACCTTTTCAATTGGTCTTCATTGTTTATTTGTTATACATTTTAAATAATTTGCCTTCTTCTTCTAACACTTCCCAGCTGTCAAATCAAGGATCACTGACCCCGGCAGCCATAAAACTATTGCTCTGTGAAGCCACATTTTTAAATGTTATTGTTACTTTTCATTTTTTTTTATTGTCTTTCTGTTTAGGGCCTCCTCTATAAGTATTCCAGTCTGTCTTTCAAACTACTGCTTGGTTGCTTGGTTAAATTGGACCCTAGCAACCAGAAAGCTCCTGAAATTCCAAACTGGAAAACTACATAGTTCAAAAACCTCATACAAAATGAAGACCAATTGCAAATTGTCTCAAAATATAATTTTCTACAGTGTCGGACTGGGATGCCAGGGGCCCACCAGAAAACTTTAAACGATGGGCCCACTCTCCAAACTATTTTTCATCCACTTTTCACTCAACCTCAATATTTTCCTAGTTTTTTTTATCTTTACTTGCCATAATCTATTCTTCTTTATATTTGGTCAATTTGTTCCCATAGAGAAATAGAAATGACCATGAATTAGGCCAGATGGTTAGAGGCAGAAGGGCCCACTGACACCTGGGCCCACCGGGAGTTTTCCTGGTATCCCTGTGGGCCAGTGCGACACTGACTCTCTACATCAGGGATCCCCAACCTTTTTAACCCTTGAGCAACATTTAAATATAAAAAAAGTTGGGGATCAACACAAGCATTAAAAAAGTTCCTGGGGGTGACCACAAAAGGCTGTAAGTGGTTATTTTGTAGCCCCTATGTGGATTGGCAGACTACAGTAGATTCTGTTTGGTAGTACCCACGGTCTTTATGCCTCCAAAACTTGCCTCCAAGTCAGGAATTCAAGAATAAAGACTTGCTTTGAGGCCCCTGAGAGCAACATCCAAGGGGTTGGTGAGCAACATGTTGCCCCAGAGCCACTGGTTGGGGATCCCTGCTCTACATCATACTAAGGGGCACATTTACTAACCCACGAACGGGTCGAAATGAGTCCGATTGCGATTTTTTCGTATTTTTTGCGATTTTTTCGGCGTCTTTACGAATTTTTCGTTACCAATACGATTTTTGCATAAAACGCGAGTTTTTCGTAGCCATTACGAAAGTTGCGTAAAATCTGGCGATTTTTCGTAGCGTTAAAACTTGCGCAAAAAGTTGCGCTTTTTTCGTAGCGTTAAAACTTACGCGAAACTTTGCACCTTTTAAGTTTTAACGCTACGAAAAAGGCGCAACTTTTCGCGTAAGTTTTAACGCTACGAAAAAATCGGGCGATTTTACGCAACTTTCGTCGAAAAAATCGCAAAAAATACGAAAAAGTCGCAAAATGTTCGTTTTCAAGTCGGAACTTTTCCAATTCGGGTCGGATTCGTGGGTTAGTAAATCAGCCCCTTAATGTTTTGATAGAGGTGAACAACCCATTTATGAATTATTAGTATTGTTTCCTTTTTTGGCAAAATGTTCACCGTCCCTGTCTCTCCCAAACTCTTTCAAGCTGGGCACATCTGTTTCTTACTTTGAGGAAGATCACAAGCTTGTGGCTGCCATCTTGCAAAGCCTTCCATCCCAGAGCTCCCTGGGCAGAGTGCTTAATAATTTACTTAGGCATGACCCACTAGCCTTCTGACCCGCTGTACCAGGGTCCTGGGAGTTGTATCCATGTGAGGGGGGCATAATGTAGAAGCAGCAGATTGCCTGGGATTGAGAAGAAGGAGACCACTTGCTCCTCAACACATTTGCAATTGAGTCTCTCAAGCAGGGCCCAACTGTCTGGGAAACAATATTTTTTTGTCTTTGAAATCATAGCTGAAATGTTCGAGATGTAAGGAGGGAATAATTTAGAAAGACTTGAGCAAACAACATGTCAATCACTGGCAGGAATGCCATTAGAGTGTACCTAATGAACTAAAATTAGTAACAGCTCTGAGGGGAACACAGTTCCGTGATACTTATACATAATGTCAATTCTTTTCAGAAAGGTGATTTGCTAGCCCCCCCGGCGTTGTGTCGTGATTGATGGGAAGGCGCTAGTCAGGTGATAGATACTTACAGAAAGAAGTCGTTTCACGGGATTCTTAAAATCTGTTGTTACCGTTTTGGTCTCTATCAGATCTGGGGCCAATGGGAGGTTGTATTTAAAAGTCATTATGGTATGAAGGCTTCTGTAATTGGAACCGCCGAGCATTAAAGGGGGTTGTTCACCTTTAAATAAATGTAGAGAGTTCTATTCAGAGACAGTTTGCAATTTGTTCAGCAGCTCTCCATAGTTTGGAATTCCAGCTGCTATCTGGTTGCTAGGGTCTTGTTTACCTTAGCAACCAGGCATTGGTTTGGACGAGAGAGTGTAATATGAATAGAAGGGGGCCTGAATTAAAAGATAAGAGATAAAGAGTAACAATAACAATTCATTGTAAGTTCACAGAGCAATCTTTTTAGAGCTGCTGGGGTCAGTGTAGGTGTAGAGGAAGGCAAATAATTAAAAAAAACATTAAAAATAGATAATGAAGACCACTTGCAAAGTTGCTAGGAATAGGATCTTATATAACATATTACATGTTAACGTAAGGGTGAACCGCCCCTTTGAGGTCAGAGTATTTTAATTGATAGTGGAGAATATTGCTTTAGGAATCATTTTAACTCCATTTGAAGTTTTTATAAAGCCAGTATAAATGTCCAGTCCTTAACTCCAAGGGCTCCAAAAGCTCAGAGGATTTATCCTCATACACAGTGCTGATAGTTCAGAGTCCACAGTGGGTGTGAGTGGGATGTGAGTTCATGCACAAGAACTTCATTAGAAACAACCCACATAAACGGGGAAGTAAAATAATAGCATCTCCCTGTATTGTAACTTATTACCTAGAATAGATATTTATCCACCCATTTGTCCTTGTCATATCTCCACCTAGATCTGAACTCTCTGATACAGGTATGGGACTATCCAGAATGCTCCGGACCTGGGGTTTTTCTTGGATAAGGGATCTTTCAGTAATTTGGATCCATACCTTAGGTATTAAAAAAAATTGTTATGCCTCTAATAAGGATTAATTATATCTCCGTTGGAATCTAGTACAGGTACTGTTTTATTATTACAGAGAAAAGGGAATCATTTAACCATGAAATAAACCCAATAGGGCTGTTCTGCCCCCAATAAGGGGTAATTATATCTTAGTTGGGATCAAGTACAGGTACTGTTTTATTATTACAGAGAAAAGGGAATCATTTAACCATTAAATAAACCCAATAGGGCTGTTCTGCCCCCAATAAGGGGTAATTATATCTTAGTTGGGATCAAGTACAGGTACTGTTTTATTATTACAGAGAAAAGGGAATCATTTAACCATTAAATAAACCCAATAGGGCTGTTCTGCCCCCAATAAGGGGTAATTATATCTTAGTTGGGATCAAGTACAGGTACTGTTTTATTATTACAGAGAAAAGGGAATCATTTAACCATTAAATAAACCCAATAGGGCTGTTCTGCCCCCAATAAGGGGTAATTATATCTTAGTTGGGATCAAGTACAGGTACTGTTTTATTATTACAGAGAAAAGGGAATCATTTAACCATGAAATAAACCCAATAGGGCTGTTCTGCCCCCAATAAGGGGTAATTATATCTTAGTTGGGATCAAGTACAGGTAATCATTTAACCATTAAATAAACCCAATAGGGCTGTTCTGCCCCCAATAAGGGGTAATTATATCTTAGTTGGGATCAAGTACAGGTACTGTTTTATTATTACAGAGAAAAGGGAATCATTTAACCATTAAATAAACCCAATAGGACTGTTCTGCCCCCAATAAGGGGTAATTATATCTTAGTTGGGATCAAGTACAGGTACTGTTTTATTATTACAGAGAAAAGGGAATCATTTAACCATTAAATAAACCCAATAGGGCTGTTCTGCCCCCAATAAGGGGTAATTATATCTTAGTTGGGATCAAGTACAGGTACTGTTTTATTATTACAGAGAAAAGGGAATCATTCAGAATTATTTGATTAAAATTGAGTCTATGGGAGATGGCCTTCCAATAATTTAGAGGATAATGAGTTTCTGGATAACAGATCCCATACCTGTAATGTATTTGTTTGGCTGCATATTTTACTGATTATATAGATTAGTTAAAACACCACATTTAGTTCAACAGGGGCTGCCTTTGAGTAGCAGAGATGGACAGCACCCAGTATACATTATAGGTAGTACTATATTAAAGCTATATAATGGAGTATATACACCTTTCTACCATTATGATCCTTCTGCCTCCCCCCCCCTTCCTTCCACTCCCTGTCTGACTGAATAGAGATATGATTCCCAATGCAAGTAGTCGAGACACATGGATATTGCAACATTCTGCAGCTGCTTCTAGCACTGACAATCTGATACTGGATACTGTAACCAGACATTTCTGTCATTCAATTGCAGCTATTACAGGTATGCCCTGCTATACAGCATGTCATTTAAAGGGGCAGTGTACCATTTTGTTCAACATGGGCGCAATGGACCAGAATGAAGGTCCACTTTTGCCTTTCTTAGATTCGCTGAGTAGTCAGTCGGGTCTCCTGAAGAAAGGATGTTCTGCTTCCCAGCATCAGCTTTAAAAATCTTTCATTCTGATCTCTTCCTTTTCTGGCCATCTACATCCTGCTGATTAAATGCCACGATTTGCCGATTTATCTTCCTATGGCAGGACAGAACTGCTGCTTTTGTAAGGGAAGGGACTGAAATATAATAACATTAAACAGATCAAGCACTTGAACTTCATATTGACTGTGAATTTTTTCTTCTGTTATCACTGATCTACTAGATGTCATGTATGCATTTGTTAAACATACAAACTTCATGGTTGGGTTCCACGAAATGACGCTGCTTTGAGGATATATTGCCTGACTTCAAACATGGAATTTCAGATGCAAGTGATTTAGCTGTCACTGGGTTTAGACTTGCCTGTGTCCGTGTCCTACCTCACCTGTATTCCTACCTCACCTGTATTCCTACCTCACCTGTAATGCTGTGATCAGAGGTTACACCTTCTCCCCAAGCTGCCCTATCTATGAAATCCATCTGATTTCCGATATAAATAGTGGTGACGCTAGAAAGTGCAAAAGTGACAAAAATACCTATTATTTTCCACCCATAAAAAAACAATTATCTCATTTACTGTGTGCAAGTTATCACCCTCCATTCTCCAACTGTTTCTTGTAGGTGCCAGGGGGCCGAAGCCTTTGAAATCCAATACCCAGATTTAGCCAACGGAATATTCATGAAATTCCTAAAGAAGCGCTTGTTAGAGAACAAAAAAATCACAGTTTTATTGGACCAAGTGGCAGAAGGTAAGGAGATATCGCTTGGCGTTTGCTTTCTGATGAGAAAACTTTACTGGAAGTGTAAACAGAATAATGTAAATAATATTTCTAGAATATATAAATACTGAATAAAGGGGGTGGTTTCAGGTGAACCACCCCTTTAAGCCCTTGCCTGCTGGCTCACAGTATTGATGACTTTCAGTATTCAACCTAGTCCAGAGCATTTACCACTAGGGGTGCTGTTGTAGCTTTTGAATTCATTTCAGGGTAAGGTAAGGTAAAATATGCTGTTACTCCCACACATTTTGGGTGGGGAAGGAATGTTAAACCTAATAGTAAATAATAAGCTCTGTATTTCCAATATGTTGTTTCTACATAATCTCAACTTGGCATCTCCTACAGACATGGGCAAGTGTCAGCTGACGAAAGGAATGCAAGCTCTTGAAATCCGTAGCAGCCTATCGGAGAAAAGGGCCTTAACTGATCCCATACGACAGACGGCATGTTCTCCGGAGGGGCTGGCACGGAACCTGCAGTGGGCAAAGGCACATGGTGAGGGGCATTTGGGTCTGTCAGTCAAATTTTAATCTCTCTGTCAACTCCTTCGGTTTATTCATTTGTCTCAGAACTCGTTAGTATTCAGTAATAAATTGAGGAGATACTGATCGCTGACCATTTCCTCTCACTCAGTGCTGGATGTTGATCCACATGTGCCCAATTGGGAAGCTCAGTACTGGCCTGTGTTTATACATTGCCCTTTTCTGGCTCCCTTCCCCAAGGGCTTATGGGTTTCTCTACAGATTAGAATGAATATATGATGAAAAGCCACTTAGGCAGAGGATTGAGTAACTATCAGACAGGTAAATCCAGTGGTTCAGGTTGGGCACAGGGAATCATGTTAAAACAGGTGAGGGTTTAGAATGACTTTGGTCGAGTTTAGTTTCTGGTATGTGATCCCTGGGGCCCGATTTTCTGTGAATGACATTTTTTTTGTCTCAAAGCCCCCTACTTTTGGTGTTACAACAACCTCAACTTCTAGGCCTTTATGGAGCAAAGTAAGTAAGGTTGCTGTACATTGGAAGCATCGAGCAGCCTGAATTTCTAAGCCACCATTAGTGAGCTGGGCCAGTAAAAACAAGGTAACTGCTGCCATAGTCAATTACTCAGAGACTAAATAGACAAAATGGGTATCGGAATCCAAATATCACTTGATTCTCTTCTGACCTCACAACACCATTGCATTGCGGCATATAGAAGTGGCACATACTGGGTAGGACCTGATGAAGTATAGATAGGGAATGTATCCCTTTTAATATTATGGTAATAAATTTATATAGCATTACCAAGTCATGCATGGCTTTAATATAAATCCCCCTGCAGAGTGACATTTACGCCTGAATTTTCAAGTGCAGCACTTGTGAGATGGAGGAGTGTGATGGTGCGGCTCAAGTGTCTCTCTAGCACTGCAGGGTAACACTACAGGAGTCTGGAGAGCCATATGTGTTCTGCTCATACTGTGCAACAGAGGGGATTTTAGAATATAAATTAGGAATTAGAATGCTTTTCTATAGTAAATAAATGCTGAATCACAATTATGTTGCATAAATGCTACGTAATCAGATTTGTTTTATAAATTTATAGAAGTCTTCAAATATGTTATCAACAAAAGACAGTCAAACAGACAGCTAGGGAGGCAGGGTCCACGCAGCAACACTGCACTGAGCCATTGAGCCAAATAAATAGTGACTGTCTATGGCACCTTACAGCCCCCCCTCCATTTGCCAGAATCCACAGATTACCTGTCTGGGCCTGGGGAAGAAAGAGGAGCAAAAGAAGAGACAACAGAGGAGGGGCAACAGAAATAGAAAGGGGAAGCACTAAAACATAAAACTAGACAGGAAGCAGATGGCTGTAGAGGAGAAAATTGGACATTCACCTGTTCAGTTTATGTCTAAGCCTGATACAGTATCTAGGAATAGGGGACATTGGAGAAGGAAATAAAGGAATGGTGAGAGAGAGAAGGAAAAGTGGGAAGGGAGAAAGACAATGGGGGAGGAATAAATATGAAGAGAAGGACAGAGGAGGCTTGAGATAATCAAGATAATAAGAGTGGAATTTGGGGTAGCTGGAGAGGGGCAGGTCATAGAGAGAAGACATTTAGGGGTAGCGCCATATTTCTTTTTCAGGCGCCCAAAGGCCATCCCCGTTCTCCGCCCCCCTTTGGACATGCGCATCCTTACACCTCGCATACACAGCACTGGGGACGGGACGCACTGAAACATCTGCTGGACTTGATTTATTTTATTGTAAACTGCAAGACTCTAGCCATGACGTGCTAGTTCCTGTGATACTGCTGAGCAGTAATTAGGTAATTAAGAGTGACATCCCTGTGTGGCATTGCTAAGTGACTAACAGTAGAAATAACCCGGCGAGTGAGTCATTTGTCCCATGAAGCTCAGAACGTGATTGCATTTTGCAGAGCTTCCTGAGAGCATGGCAATCGAATTCGACTGCGGTGTCAAAATGAAGCTGGGTTTTGCTGCGGAGTTCTCTAACGTGATGATCATCTACACGCGGATAACAGAGAAGCCGGCAGAAATCATACACTGCAACGCCAGCATCACCGACTTTCCTTTAGTAAGTACTCTGCCTTCAGCACACTGACCTCTTGGCACTAAAGCGCTTGTTCACCTTTGATGTGGAGAGTAATATTCTGAGATAATTTGCAATTGGTCTTCATTTTTTATGTTTTTTTTAATTATTTAGCTTTTTGTTCAGCAGCTCTCCCCTTTGGAATTTCGGCAACTATCCAGGGTCTATGAATAGGAGAGGACCAGAATATAAAAATAAGTAATAAAAAGTAACAGTACAGTAAAACTGGAGCCTCAGAGAGGAATAGTTTTTTGGCTTTCGGGGTCAGTGACCCCCATTTGAAAGCTGGAAACAGAAGAAGAAAGCAAATAATTCAAAAACTATAATAAATAAATAATGAAAACAAAAACAATTTAAAAGTTGCTTAGAATGGGCCATTCAATAATATACTAACTTCGGTAACTTCAAGATGAACTACCCCTTTAATACATGATTTATATCAGTGATTCACATAATATCGTTATGTGCCAGAGAATATGTTGGAGAAGTTTTCTACTTGGAAAATGGTTTTAGAAATATATGAAAATGAAGTGTAAGATTGTAGCACCACAAGGTGCTACAATGGGCACAGGATAGTGCAATGCACTTGTACCTACATACAGTTTAATGCTGTGCATCAGGTTGCAAGTTGCAAGACACAGACCTGTCTGTACCTAACACCTGCCTTCAGTGTCAGACTGGGGTGTCCAGGGCCCACTGGAGCTGCCACCTCAAGGGCCCCCACACTGCCACAAGGACCCCTGTCCCAGTCGTGAGCTGGTTTAGTTCCCCACTGGGTTTTTTCCCGGTGTCCCGGTGTCCCAGTCTGACCCTGTAGGCGGTAAGTGCAGGGCTCTGTTTTTGTTTTCAGGCCAGAGTCATTTTTCCCTGAGGCAGCAGCCCAACGCCGCCTTCCCTCACCCGCTCTAAACGTACCTCTTTGGGAGTCAGGGCCGATCAAGGGTGCATCATTATTGCTCTCTCTACACTGGAGCCTAAGGCAAGGTTCTCACCCTTGTTGTGCCTATAGGTGCTCACTGTCATGCCACATGAATAACGTGCAGTTGAAGGTCATTTAAGTGTCCCATATAAAGTCCATCCGCCGCCCGTTTCCGGAGAAGACAATCAGGTCAGGACCAACAGCCCAAAATATAGTGCTGTCTATAGGTGGCCATACACAGGCAGATTTCAGCTGCTGATTCAGCTCCTTCAGACCGATTCGGCAGCTTATCCGCCCATGTATGGGCACCCCAGACAGACCTCCCTGACTGATATCTGACCTAAAATTGGCCAGATGTCAACCGGGCAGGTTTGATTTTCCCGTTGGATCGGGGACCACATAGGCTTGTTGATGCAGTCCTTGGTCCAAGGGGCATATAGCTGCCCCTTTATTTTGATCATTTGGCCATAGAATTGCAGAGTGCACTAATTATTGGTTTTTGGCCACCTTCATCAAATGACCCCTGTTGCTGTTTAAATCAAGGGAAAGTTAATGTAGAATGTTGCCTTAGAATAATTTTAGATAAGGGATATTTTAGACAAACTACAGCAGTAGTGGTATTTTTTTTTTTTCGTGGTTTGCGAAATATCTTTTTGACTATTTTGCCTGGTTGCTAAGGTATCCAGGCAGTGCCCTCGCCCCTTGTAGGAAATCTAATGAAGCGTTAACCCAAACCCTTTCAACTTAACAGGACTTAAACGTGGACCCAAAAGAAACAAACAAAGGAACCCCTGAGGAAACTGGAAGCTTCTTGGTGTCCAAAGAACTGCCCAAATATGGCTCATACACTCGGCTTAGCTCCCTGCAAACCCTAAAGGTTGGTATCTTTTCTGATCTTGATAACCTGCTATGCACTGGCAAAAGTAGAGGAAGCAGACTTTGTGGTCCAGACCCCCCTGTCCCTGGGCCCCATGACAGCAGGGTCTGTTTTCTCTTTAGTTACAAATAATCCCCCCTGTCCTACCTGGTATGCCGTGAATACAGGTATGGAGTGCACTGCTGCTATGCCAGCGAATACAGGTATTGAGTGCACGGCTGCTATGCCAGGGAATACAGGTATGGAGTGCACGGCTGCTATGCCAGCGAATACAGGTATGGAGTGCACTGCTGCTATGCCAGTGAATACAGGTATGGAGTGCACTGCTGCTATGCCAGTGAATACAGGTATGGAGTGCACTGCTGCTATGCCAGTGAATACAGGTATGGAGTGCACTGCTGCTATGCCAGCGAATACAGGTATGGAGTGCACTGCTGCTATGCCAGCGAATACAGGTATGGAGTGCACTGCTGCTATGCCAGTGAATACAGATATGGAGTGCACTGCTGCTATGCCAGCGAATACAGGTATGGAGTGCACTGCTGCTATGCCAGTGAATACAGGTATGGAGTGCACTGCTGCTATGCCAGGGAATACAGGTATGGAGTGCACGGCTGCTATGCCAGTAAATACAGGTATGGAGTGCACTGCTGCTATGCCAGTGAATACAGGTATGGAGTGCACTGCTGCTATGCCAGTGAATACAGGTATGGAGTGCACTGCTGCTATGCCAGCGAATACAGGTATGGAGTGCACTGCTGCTATGCCAGGGAATACAGGTATGGAGTGCACTGCTGCTATGCCAGCGAATACAGGTATGGAGTGCATTGCTGCTATGCCAGTGAATACAGATATGGAGTGCACTGCTGCTATGCCAGCGAATACAGGTATGGAGTGCACTGCTGCTATGCCAGGGAATACAGGTATGGAGTGCACGGCTGCTATGCCAGTGAATACAGGTATGGAGTGCACTGCTGCTATGCCAGTGAATACAGGTATGGAGTGCACTGCTGCTATGCCAGGGAATACAGGTATGGAGTGCACTGCTGCTATGCCAGTGAATACAGGTATGGAGTGCACTGCTGCTATGCCAGGGAATACAGGTATGGAGTGCACGGCTGCTATGCCAGGGAATACAGGTATGGAGTGCACTGCTGCTATGCCAGGGAATACAAGTATGGAGTGCACTGCTGCTATGCCAGTGAATACAGGTATGGAGTGCACTGCTGCTATGCCAGTGAATACAGGTATGGAGTGCACTGCTGCTATGCCAGCGAATACAGGTATGGAGTGCACTGCTGCTATGCCAGGGAATACAGGTATGGAGTGCACTGCTGCTATGCCAGCGAATACAGGTATGGAGTGCATTGCTGCTATGCCAGTGAATACAGATATGGAGTGCACTGCTGCTATGCCAGTGAATAGAGGTATGGAGTGCACTGCTGCTATGCCAGTGAATACAGGTATGGAGTGCACTGCTGCTATGCCAGTGAATACAGGTATGGAGTGCACTGCTGCTATGCCAGCGAATAGAGGTATGGAGTGCACTGCTGCTATGCCAGCGAATAGAGGTATGGAGTGCACTGCTGCTATGCCAGTGAATAGAGGTATGGAGTGCACTGCTGCTATGCCAGTGAATAGAGGTATGGAGTGCACTGCTGCTATGCCAGCGAATAGAGGTATGGAATGCACTGCACTGTGATTGTCCTAATTGTTCCCAATTATACATTTGCAGGAGAACCTAACCTTCACAGTATGTCTGAGCTACATGTATCAAGGGATCGAAGAAACGTTGGACGAGAACAAGAGAGTCGACGTAGGAAAACCCCTTATAGCAAAGCTCGACATCCACTCAGGATTTAAAAGGAACTTATCCGTCCAGACTTTGCACAGTCCGTGCCACAGCCCAGAGCTCGGCCTGGGGGTCGCTGAAGCCTCTCATGTTTGTTCAAGCCCCCGCTATTCTCAGCCACACTTTAATGCCTATCACTCAAATGCAAGAACTGCCGTGTACCCCGGGACAGGTCCGACCGACATCTACTCAGGCTTTTCTCCTGTCAGCAACCGATCGAGGTACTTCCCAGAGCCCATAATAACATACAATGTGCCGGAGGAAACCACAGATGATAACAACTTAGATTTTCCCCAATAACAGACTTCACCTTGTGTTTTTTGGTTTTTTTTTTACTCCACTGTATATAGATGGTTCAGCAGGTTCCAATTTTGTAATAATGTTATTAATAATAATAATAATATCAGTATTCACGGAGGAATGTAATTATTATGTGGGCCTCAGAGCCATTTTATGTTATAAATTCAGTGTAAATATTTTATATATTCTTATACAGTGCTGCTAGTTTTACACAAAGAAGAATATTTCAGGCAGAGTTTGCCGGTACCTGGAAGGTTAAGTACTCGTGCTCCATACTTGTGAACAGTTGAAATAAAAATGAATGGCATTTTAACTGAATTCTGTTTGTTTAGCAAAAGAGAGTGCATGATTTCAAAACTGGGACATTTAAAGGAGAACTAAAGCCTAATAACAACCCTAGTGTCACCTCCAGTGAGGTGTGAGCCACAATCAGATGTAAAAAGTGTTGGGGAGCCACACAAGCATGAATTTTTTTTGGGGGGGGGGGGTGCCAAATAAGGGCTGCTTATCGGTAGCCCCATGTGGATTCCTGGCCTGCAGGAGGCTCTCCTTGGAGTAAAACTGTTTCTGTGCTTCCAAAAGTTGTCTCCAAGCCAGAAATGTAAAAATGGCTTCTACTTTGGGGCCACTGGGAGCAACATCCAAGGGGTTGGTGAGCAACTTGTTGCCCCCGAGCCACTGGTTGGGGATCACTGAGTTGGCCCAGTCTCCTCCTTATTTCACTGTCCTTCTTTATGCATTGTACAATCATTCATCCCAGTTCTCTATTACAAAAAATGGGCAATGTCCATGGTAAAAGCATTCAAGGCCACATGGTTTGGTTTGCATGAGGGCCAATTGTCACTTGGGCCCACCAAAAGTTTTCCTGGTATCCTGGTTTTTTGGGGGATGCCAAATAAGGGCTGTGGTTGGCTAATTGGTAGCCCCATGTGGATGGGTGGCCTGCAGGAGGCTCTGCTTGGAGTAAAACTGTGTCTGTGCTTCCAAAACCTGCCTCCAAGGCGGAAATGTAAAAATGGCACCTACTTTGGGGCTACTGGGAGCAACATCAAAGGGGTTGGTGAGCAACATATTGCCCCTGAGCCACTGGTTGGGGATCACTGTGTTAGGCCATAGGCCCAGTCTCCTCCTTATTTCACTCTCCTTCTTTATGCAGTGGACATACACACAACCCAGTTCTCTACTACAGTGTTTTTCAACTTTTTTTGGGCAAAGGCACACTTGTTTCATGAAAAAAATCACGAGGCACACCACCATTAGAAAATGTTAAAAAATTTAACTCTGTGCCCAGCAGCAGTGCCCCCCTACTACATTGGTGCCCAGCAGCAGTGCCCCCCTAGTACATTGGTGCCAAGAGCAGTGCCCCCCTAGTACATTGGTGCCCAGCAGCAGTGCCCCCCTAGTACATTGGTGCCAAGAGCAGTGCCCCCCTAGTACATTGGTGCCCTGCCTACGGCACACCAGGCAACATCTCGCGGCACACTAGTGTGCCGCGGAACAGTGGTTGAAAAACGCTGCTCTATTACATAAATGGGCAATGTCCATGGTAAAAGCATTCAAGGCCACATGTTTTGGTTCATGAGGGTCAACTGTCACTTGGGCCCACCAGGCCTTACACCCCCCTCTCAAAGCACATAACTGGGGAGTCTCACAACTGCTCCTATCTTGGTACCTGGCTAAAAACTGCAGAGTTGGGCAACAGGGTTGGAAGCTGGACCTGGCTTAAACAGTGCATGTTACATTTCTGCAGTTGCGGAGAAGACGACTTGAAGCAGCGCAAGACGGTGCCCAGTTTGCTGTACTAGTCTGCATTCTGCAGTCTGCACCTAGGCTCCCCAGTGGGGCCATTTGGGAGAGGAGAGGGGGCTTGGGGTTGTCAGTAGACTTTTGTTCTTCTTTAGGGTCACACACCAAGGTCCAGTTACATGCCCTAACTCTGGACCTGGCTAAATCCCACTCTTTGTTCTTTGTTTCATTAATTGGCATCTTCTGCCAAAGTATATGGTTGTTCAGGTCCCAAACCATAGAGTTGGTTGTTATGTTGTAGTTTAGTAATAGAGGGAGAACTGCCAGTGGGAAGACCCATGCCCTTGATGTCATAGCTGTAATATAATATTATAATAATAATGTCAGAGAGAGAGATGATTGTAACAGCATTATTGTACAGTAGAACCAATAGAAGCAATGTACATAATCAACTGAATGTATTGTTTCTCTAGGGTAAGTAGAATATTTAGACGATCTAATCTGGAGTGGTAGAATTAAGGATAAAACAATGTATTACTAAAACTGTAAAAGAAATACTAAAGAAGCCAAGGTTAAGATACAGAAATGGAACAATTACACTGGGTTTCTACATCATCCCATCGTGTACCTTCTGCAGTATAGCTTTGTGCTGTGTGTGGCCCAGTACCATAATAGGCCTGACGTTAATTATCAACAAACGTTCTGCAATGAATGCAAATGGAACAAATAGAACAACTTACATATCTGAGCATTTGCAAGGTACTTTCACGTTTTAAAGGAGAAGCTGACCTTTACATTTTAACTTTTAGCAGGATGTAGAGAGTGCTATTCCGAGACAATATGCAGTTGGTCTTCATTGGCTTCCAGGGTCAGTGACCCCCATTTGGAAAGAGTGAGAAGAGGAGGGCAATTTTTAAAAAAAACAAAACTATGAAAAATAAAAAATGAAGGCAAAATGAAAAGTTGCTAAGACTGACCATTCATACTAAACGTCAACTTAAAGGTGAACCGCCCCTTTAAGGGAAAGGACACACTATATCTAGATTATGGTTAATTTAACACTTATTTTATCAAATTCATTTGAAACCTGCAGAATTAGTTTAATTGAAATTTCTGTGTTAATCATAATGTCCTTTTGTAGCGGGGGTGGGACATATTTTGAGGGTAATATCACAACACACACAGGATTCCGCCAGATAAATGTCCCTCTGACCTCTTCCTGTGGGTGATTTTACTGATACAAACTACAGTCCTGCAGTGACCGAAAACATCAGGTACATTCTGCATTTTGTACACTAGACTGTCTGTTGGCTTTTACCCAAGCACTGGCCACTCTGGTTATTAGTGTCTTTTAATATCCTTATCATTTACAGTAGGGGGTACATGATCCCTTATAATACATGAGTGATACTCAGAGTTCCCTGTATAACTCAGCCTGCAGCCTTGTGCCTTTATATGGGCACAGAACCCCTCAGTGACTTCTAATATCCTTATCATTTACAGTAGGGGGTACATTATTCCTTATAATACATGAGTGATACTCAGAGTTCCCTGTATAACTCAGCCTGCAGCCTTGTGCCTTTATATGGGCACAGAACCCCTCAGTGACTGCTAATATCCTTATCATTTACAGTAGGGGGTACATTATCCCTTATAATACATGAGTGATACTCAGAGTTCCCTGTATAACTCAGCCTGCAGCCTTGTGCCTTTATATGGGCACAGAACCCCTCAGTGACTGCTAATATCCTTATCATTTACAGAAGGGGGTACATTATCCCTTATAATACATGAGTGATACTCAGAGTTCCCTGTATAACTCAGCCTGCAGCCTTGTGCCTTTATATGGGCACAGAACCCCTCAGTGACTGCTAATATCCTTATCATTTACAGTAGGGGGTACATTATCCCTTATAATACATGGGTGATACTCAGAGTTCCCTGTATAACTCAGCCTGCAGCCTTGTGCCTTTATATGGGCACAGAACCCCTCAGTGACTGCTAATATCCTTATCATTTACAGTAGGGGGTACATTATCCCTTATAATACATGAGTGATACTCAGAGTTCCCTGTATAACTCAGCCTGCAGCCTTGTGCCTTTATATGGGCACAGAACCCCTCAGTGACTGCTAATATCCTTATCATTTACAGTAGGGGGTACATTATCCCTTATAATACATGAGTGATACTCAGAGTTCCCTGTATAACTCAGCCTGCAGCCTTGTGCCTTTATATGGGCCCCAGCCTCCTGATATACCTGCCTCTAGTGTGTGTGGAATAGGGGTTTAGATTGTAAGCTCCACTGGGGCAGAGAATGATATCCAATCTCTGTTAAGCGCTGTGGGATATGCCATTACTATGCACATGAAGGATACTAATAACAACCAAAAACCAAGTAAGTTCCTATGTATGAGTGACAGGCAGATTTACAGTGCGGCTCGTGTTCTCTCCTGCAGCTTCTCCCCTCACTCAGCCCCCCGCTCTGCCCATAGGGAAGGAACAAGCCGAGGGTGACATGCTGTGATGTATGATACAGTGCTATTTCCTGCAGGGAGGCGTTTCAAGGAAATAAAGTACAAGATTGCGGTAAAGACTGTAGATGTATTAACATGAGTTGGTTATTTAACCAGTTCATGTCCTGAAATCTCTTGCTAACTCTTGTGCTTATGCTATACCCAAGCAAGGGTGGATGCCTCCGCTATATTAATTAAAATTAATTTTTTTTAGTTTTCAAGATATTAGCAGTTTGTACACTGCTACTATAATGAATTGGAAACCGGGTGTACATTTTGGCTGACCGGACACAGATGGTAGAAAAAAAAGTTTGTGGGAAAAGGAAAGTCTGCTGATGTTGGTGAAGTTAACGAGCAGAAAGGGATCAGTTTTATCTGGTTAGTTCTCAGCCGAGCAACATCGCTGGGCTTTCCTTCTGTCACTTCATTTCCTACCAACTATGTGCAGTCAGCTGGAATAAACAGCAGGTGGCGCTGGTTTCAAATGCATTATATTGGCAGGAAGAACTTCTAATATCTTGAAAACTAGAAAAAAAATCGGTATCCTATAAACCTGGAACTTACATTGCCCTGAGCTAATTCTGAATCCATTTGGACCCAAATAGGTTCCACTACAGACACGGAAAACTTTATTTCCTAATAGCAGCCTTGGGGTTCAGACATAAATACTGAAGTGGTTTAGGTATTTCCAGTGACGTCCCTACATGGCACCGGACCCCCCTGCAGAGAAATCCTTTGAGGGGGTCACCCCTTCCTGGCCCCGCCCCCCACCCATCTGGCTGCTCCCATCTCCTCTACAGTTACGCCATTGGGCATTTCATATTAATTATTAGAGCTTATTGGTTATTAGTCTTAGAGATCTCTCCATCTGTACAAAGCTGGGCAGGATCAGTCGACACAATGGTCCAGAGAAAATGTAGCCAATCGGGGGGGGGGGCGACAGTCCATGAAATATATGGCTAGAATAGAATGTTTAGCTCAACCCTATAGGGCGGCTTTGATGATATAATGATGGTCAGCAATCAGTGGAGGAAATATAAGGATTGGACATTAAAAGGGACCAGCTTTGCCTCTCCTGTTCATAAGGTTCTAGATTCCATGTGGTATTAGAATCATTCCATATCCTATTTGTATCTTATCTAGATCTTGGTTACTTGCCCTCCTGTCTCGCTGTCTCTGTAATCACGAGTCGCTACCACCGACATTTATTTTGTAGGCCCCCAGGATATTTAATGCACCAGTTTTAATGGGACCAGTTATTTGTACCCTGTACTTGTAACTCTATTCTTACAGAGACAAATTCAGGGAGTAAAATGAACCAGAAGCCTGGCACCTTGCCACTCTTTAACCCAGGGAAATGGTTAAACCCAACCCAAGGGCATACAGAAACTTTCCAATAAAAGCCGGTGAGGCACTGATCCCAAACTGAACTTACTATTCAAAAGATGTTTTGGTTTAAAAATAATGAATCCACAGTGTTCAAAGTGCTGGGCCCAGGACACTGGCTGTTACGATGCCAGTGCATTGGCACAGAGGGGCAGCTTGGTGCCACTATATTCCAATGAGCCACTGCCCGGCTTCCCACAATTCTCCACAAATGCAAAACCCACAGAATAGCCTTTTCAATTATATTCCTGAAGAATTCTGCAGTAAACTGTTGGTTGCTGATGCCAATGCTAAGCGACAATAACAGATAGCAAGGCCAGGGTTTTATCCTTAGCCATAATATATGTCAGTGCCTGTGCCAAGGAGCTCGCTGACGGGAACAAAACCTGGCAGTGATAAAGACAAGGTTCTGCATGGGATCTGTGACATTATTCTATAGCTGTTATCTCAGCAGTAGTGACAACTGGAGGGAAGGAGAAAGATTTGAATCATCATTATCATCGTTATAAAGTTATGGTTGAGACACACTGTACCTGTCTCCTGTATATTAAGTGTTAAATCCCACTGAGAATGCAATGTTCCTAAAGGAACAATTTTACTATGTCCAACCAGTATCAATCTCTATAGTCCAAAAACGGGTGTAGCTCCCTCTGCTGTACAGAATGGCAATTGTTGTGCATTTAGCAAGTTTAGTGTAACTCGCAGGACATCTAGTGGCCAAAAGGGTTTAGCGCAGCTCCAGAATTTCTTTCAGTTACATTACTAGCAATTATGGCTTCTCTTTCCCAATTACTGGGAATGTGCTTTGGACACTAACCAAACACCAACCTTGACACAGAGTCGTACAGAGCAATATTATGGGGCTGCATTGTGTAGTTTCTAAGTGGCTGCTTACAGGGTTGGATTGTACACTGCAGGTTCCACCAGGGCTACCGCCATCAGGGCCCCACTAACTTGACCAATCCCCTTACCCCGAGCACCTTCTTATTTATCTTCAGCACGTTGGGGGTGAGAGATCAGACAGTGGGGGGAGAGCTGAGGGAACAGGTCTGGGTCGAACGAGGGCCTGGGCCCACTGGGTTTTTTTACTGAATGCCCAGCCTGGCCCTGGATGCTTAATGCTACTCTTAGGTTCTTATAGCTATGATAAAAGCAGATTAATTAAACTACTTCACAAAGGGGAGGAGCTATCAGGGGCTTTAGCACCATTTGGAGGACTATGAGAAGAGGTAGGGTTGCCCCCTGTTGCATACCTCCCAATGGTACCGATTTTCATGGGACAGTCCCTCTTTTAACAGCTCAGCCTGCAGTCCTGGATTCTAACTGAAAAGTCCCTCATTTCTCTTTGATCTCCTGCACTGAACACTTAAAAAGATACAGTGTTTCGCAAATTTAATTAAACAAGTAGCTTTTGGCAGAAAAAGTTAACAAGTCCACCCCTGATGTCATCATGCCCATCCCCTGCATCACTGCCCCACCCCATTTGTTCTGGTTTAGCCAATGGCTAAAACCCTAAAAGGAGGTAGGGAGGAAGGAGCCCCTGATAAACAACAGTACTATAACTGCTGCCATGTTCATATGCTCTGTGTGTGCCACATTTACCAGTTACCTTTTCAGACATTTCAGACTACACTCCTTGCAAACATTGGTTTTCATGGTTGGAAGCGGACGTTGCAGTGTGGGCCCCCTGTTCCGCCTGTCCCCCCTCCCCCCGGGCCCCTGCAACCACAGGTTCTGCTCCTCCTATAGTTGCGCCAGTCTGTGTATCTGGTCTGAAAGGAGATTCCGGACTTCAATCTCCCTCTGGGCTCAGCAATACTCTGTTTTGCCGTTTGGCCACAAGAGGTCAGGAGGATACAATGGAAAATCTTTCCTATTGTTGATTTAAAAAAGGTCATTATTATCGTTATCCTTTATTTATATGCACAGTACTTTCCAGAGATTATACATTATTCTCATCATCTCTGCCCCAGTGGAGCTTACAATCTAAGGTCCCTATCACATTCCCATCAGTCCCTGTCCCAGTGAGCTTACAGTCTAAGGTCCCTATCACATTCCCATCAGTTCCTGCCCCGGTGGAGCTTACAATCTAAGGTCCCTATCACATTCCCATCAGTCCCTGTCCCAGTGAGCTTACAGTCTAAGGTCCCTATCACATTCCCATCAGTTCCTGCCCCGGTGGAGCTTACAATCTAAGGTCCCTATCACATTCCCATCAGTCCCTGTCCCAGTGAGCTTACAGTCTAAGGTCCCTATCACATTCCCATCAGTCCCTGCCCCAGTAGAGCTTACAATCTAATGTCCCTATCACATTCCCATCAGTCCCTGCCCCAGTGAGCTTACAATCTAAGGTCCCTATCACATTCCCATCAGTCCCTGCCCCAGTGGAGCTTACAATCTAAGGTCCCTATCACATTCCCATCAGTCCCTGCCCCAGTAGAGCTTACAATCTAAGGTCCCTATCACATTCCCATCAGTCCCTGCCCCAGTGAGCTTACAATCTAAGGTCCCTATCACATTTCCATCAGTCCCTGCCCCAGTGAGCTTACAATCTAAGGTCCCTATCCCATTCCCATCAGTCCCTGCCCCAGTAGAGCTTACAATCTAAGGTCCCTATCACATTCCCATCAGTCCCTGCCCCAGTGAGCTTACAATCTAAGGTCCCTATCACATTCCCATCAGTCCCTGCCCCAGTGGAGCTTACAATCTAATGTCCCTATCACATTCCCATCAGTCCCTGCTCCAGTGAGCTTACAATCTAAGGTCCCTATCCCATTCCCATCAGTCCCTGCCCCAGTGGATCTTACAATCTAAGGTCCCTATCACATTCCCATCAGTCCCTGCCCCAGTAGAGCTTACAATCTAAGGTCCCTATCACATTCCCATCAGTCCCTGCCCCAGTGAGCTTACAATCTAAGGTCCCTATCCCATTCCCATCAGTCCCTGCCCCAGTAGAGCTTACAATCTAAGGTCCCTATCACATTCCCATCAGTCCCTGCCCCAGTGAGCTTACAATCTAAGGTCCCTATCCCATTCCCATCAGTCCCTGCCCCAGTAGAGCTTACAATCTAAGGTCCCTATCACATTCCCATCAGTCCCTGCCCCAGTGAGCTTACAATCTAAGGTCCCTATCACATTCCCATCAGTCCCTGCCCCAGTGGAGCTTACATTCTAAGGTCCCTATCACATTCCCATCAGTCCCTGCCCCAGTGGAGCTTACAATCTTATGTCCCTATCACATTCCCATCAGTCCCTGCTCCAGTGAGCTTACAATCTAAGGTCCCTATCCCATTCCCATCAGTCCCTGCCCCAGTGGAGCTTACATTCTAAGGTCCCTATCCCATTCCCATCAGTCCCTGCCCCAGTGAGCTTACAATCTAAGGTCCCTATCACATTCCCATCAGTCCCTGCCCCAGTGAGCTTACAATCTAAGGTCCCTATCCCATTCCCATCAGTCCCTGCCCCAGTGAGCTTACAATCTAAGGTCCCTATCCCATTCCCATCAGTCCCTGCCCCAGTGAGCTTACAATCTAAGGTCCCTATCACATTCCCATCAGTCCCTGCCCCAGTGAGCTTACAATCTAAGGTCCCTATCACATTCCCATCAGTCCCTGCCCCAGTGAGCTTACAATCTAAGGTCCCTATCACATTCCCATCAGTCCCTGCCCCAGTGGAGCTTACAATCTTATGTCCCTATCACATTCCCATCAGTCCCTGCTCCAGTGAGCTTACAATCTAAGGTCCCTATCCCATTCCCATCAGTCCCTGCCCCAGTGAGCTTACAATCTAAGGTCCCTATCCCATTCCCATCAGTCCCTGCCCCAGTGAGCTTACAATCTAAGGTCCCTATCACATTCCCATCAGTCCCTGCCCCAGTGAGCTTACAATCTAAGGTCCCTATCACATTCCCATCAGTCCCTGCCCCAGTGGAGCTTACAATCTAAGGTCACTATCACATTCCCATCAGTCCCTGCCCCAGTGGAGCTTACATTCTAACGTCCATATCACATTCCCATCAGTCCCTGCCCCAGTGAGCTTACAATCTAAGGTCCCTATCACATTCCCATCAGTCCCTGCCCCAGTGGAGCTTACAATCTAAGGTCCCTATCACATTCCCATCAGTCCCTGCCCCAGTGGAGCTTACAATCTTATGTCCCTATCACATTCCCATCAGTCCCTGCTCCAGTGAGCTTACAATCTAAGGTCCCTATCCCATTCCCATCAGTCCCTGCCCCAGTGAGCTTACAATCTAAGGTCCCTATCCCATTCCCATCAGTCCCTGCCCCAGTGAGCTTACAATCTAAGGTCCCTATCACATTCCCATCAGTCCCTGCCCCAGTGAGCTTACAATCTAAGGTCCCTATCACATTCCCATCAGTCCCTGCCCCAGTGGAGCTTACAATCTAAGGTCACTATCACATTCCCATCAGTCCCTGCCCCAGTGGAGCTTACATTCTAACGTCCATATCACATTCCCATCAGTCCCTGCCCCAGTGAGCTTACAATCTAAGGTCCCTATCACATTCCCATCAGTCCCTGCCCCAGTGGAGCTTACAATCTAAGGTCCCTATCACATTCCCATCAGTCCCTGCCCCAGTGGAGCTTACAATCTAAGGTCCCTATCACATTCCCATCAGTCCCTGAGCCAGTGGAGCTTACAATCTAAGGTCCCTATCACATTCCCATCAGTCCCTGCCCCAGTGGAGCTTACAATCTAAGGTCCCTATCACATTCCCATCAGTCCCTGCCCCAGTTGAGCTTACAATCTAAGGTCCCTATCACATTCCCATCAGTCCCTGCCCCAGTGAGCTTACAATCTAAGGTCCCTATCACATTCCCATCAGTCCCTGTCCCAGTGAGCTTACAATCTAAGGTCCCTATCACATTCCCATCAGTCCCTGTCCCAGTGGAGCTTACAATCTAAGGTCCCTATCACATTCCCATCAGTCCCTGTCCCAGTGAGCTTACAATCTAAGGTCCCTATCACATTCCCATCAGTCCCTGTCCCAGTGGAGCTTACAATCTAAGGTCCCTATCACATTCCCATCAGTCCCTGCCCCAGTGGAGCTTACAATCTAAGGTCCCTATCACATTCCCATCAGTCCCTGTCCCAGTGAGCTTACAGTCTAAGGTCCCTATCACATTCCCATCAGTTCCTGCCCCAGTGGAGCTTACAATCTAAGGTCCCTATCACATTCCCATCAGTCCCTGTCCCAGTGAGCTTACAGTCTAAGGTCCCTATCACATTCCCATCAGTCCCTGCCCCAGTAGAGCTTACAATCTAATGTCCCTATCACATTCCCATCAGTCCCTGCCCCAGTGAGCTTACAATCTAAGGTCCCTATCACATTCCCATCAGTCCCTGCCCCAGTGGAGCTTACAATCTAAGGTCCCTATCACATTCCCATCAGTCCCTGCCCCAGTAGAGCTTACAATCTAAGGTCCCTATCACATTCCCATCAGTCCCTGCCCCAGTGAGCTTACAATCTAAGGTCCCTATCACATTTCCATCAGTCCCTGCCCCAGTGAGCTTACAATCTAAGGTCCCTATCCCATTCCCATCAGTCCCTGCCCCAGTAGAGCTTACAATCTAAGGTCCCTATCACATTCCCATCAGTCCCTGCCCCAGTGAGCTTACAATCTAAGGTCCCTATCACATTCCCATCAGTCCCTGCCCCAGTGGAGCTTACAATCTAATGTCCCTATCACATTCCCATCAGTCCCTGCTCCAGTGAGCTTACAATCTAAGGTCCCTATCCCATTCCCATCAGTCCCTGCCCCAGTGGATCTTACAATCTAAGGTCCCTATCACATTCCCATCAGTCCCTGCCCCAGTAGAGCTTACAATCTAAGGTCCCTATCACATTCCCATCAGTCCCTGCCCCAGTGAGCTTACAATCTAAGGTCCCTATCCCATTCCCATCAGTCCCTGCCCCAGTAGAGCTTACAATCTAAGGTCCCTATCACATTCCCATCAGTCCCTGCCCCAGTGAGCTTACAATCTAAGGTCCCTATCCCATTCCCATCAGTCCCTGCCCCAGTAGAGCTTACAATCTAAGGTCCCTATCACATTCCCATCAGTCCCTGCCCCAGTGAGCTTACAATCTAAGGTCCCTATCACATTCCCATCAGTCCCTGCCCCAGTGGAGCTTACATTCTAAGGTCCCTATCACATTCCCATCAGTCCCTGCCCCAGTGGAGCTTACAATCTTATGTCCCTATCACATTCCCATCAGTCCCTGCTCCAGTGAGCTTACAATCTAAGGTCCCTATCCCATTCCCATCAGTCCCTGCCCCAGTGGAGCTTACATTCTAAGGTCCCTATCCCATTCCCATCAGTCCCTGCCCCAGTGAGCTTACAATCTAAGGTCCCTATCACATTCCCATCAGTCCCTGCTCCAGTGAGCTTACAATCTAAGGTCCCTATCCCATTCCCATCAGTCCCTGCCCCAGTGAGCTTACAATCTAAGGTCCCTATCCCATTCCCATCAGTCCCTGCCCCAGTGAGCTTACAATCTAAGGTCCCTATCACATTCCCATCAGTCCCTGCCCCAGTGGAGCTTACAATCTTATGTCCCTATCACATTCCCATCAGTCCCTGCTCCAGTGAGCTTACAATCTAAGGTCCCTATCCCATTCCCATCAGTCCCTGCCCCAGTGAGCTTACAATCTAAGGTCCCTATCCCATTCCCATCAGTCCCTGCCCCAGTGAGCTTACAATCTAAGGTCCCTATCACATTCCCATCAGTCCCTGCCCCAGTGAGCTTACAATCTAAGGTCCCTATCACATTCCCATCAGTCCCTGCCCCAGTGGAGCTTACAATCTAAGGTCACTATCACATTCCCATCAGTCCCTGCCCCAGTGATCTTACAATCTAAGGTCCCTATCACATTCCCATCAGTCCCTGCCCCAGTGGAGCTTACAATCTAAGGTCACTATCACATTCCCATCAGTCCCTGCCCCAGTGGAGCTTACATTCTAACGTCCATATCACATTCCCATCAGTCCCTGCCCCAGTGAGCTTACAATCTAAGGTCCCTATCACATTCCCATCAGTCCCTGAGCCAGTGGAGCTTACAATCTAAGGTCCCTATCACATTCCCATCAGTCCCTGCCCCAGTGGAGCTTACAATCTAAGGTCCCTATCACATTCCCATCAGTCCCTGCCCCAGTTGAGCTTACAATCTAAGGTCCCTATCACATTCCCATCAGTCCCTGCCCCAGTGAGCTTACAATCTAAGGTCCCTATCACATTCCCATCAGTCCCTGCGCCAGTGCAGTTTATAATATAAGGTCCCTATCCTGCCTGTATATTTTTGGCAACTACAAAAGATCCTCTGCACTCACCCATTATCAATATGTAGAAATAGGACATTAAGACATTTCTGTGCATTCAGCTACTAAGAAATGCCTTCCACCCCCCCAGACCCAAAAGAGGGATTGTTTGTCCATACATTGCAATATATACAAGCTGGCCAACTACGTCAAAGTCATCCCTTCTGGCCAGTCCTACACTGGCCTATATAAGTAATTTAAGATTAGTACTGAGCAAAGGGACTAAGTTTTACCTGCAACTTACTTGCTTATAAGGTTAAAACTCCCATATGGTTGCCCTTTTATTGGCTCCATTGGGATCACCTGACTGTAGCTGGGAATAGTGGGGGCTACAACATGGAGCTGGCCACTGCTCCTGTATAAACAATAACACAAGAAAAAGGGAAAGTTGTGCTGTATTTTGTGGTCACAGCCTCATTGCACCCCCGCCTAATGGTTTACAATTTAGTGGTTGAGCACAACTTTCCCTTTTTCTTGTGTTATTGTATATTTTTGGCACCTAGGCACCAGACCTAAATACCCCCCTGATTGCGGAAGTGACATCATGCGCCACATCAAGGACCCTACCACAAACCTCCCAACTGTCCCGATTTTAGCAGCTTTACAAGCTTCTGCCCTAGGCACAGGCCCTCAGTGCCTATATATATAAATACGGCCCTGCCCTTATCTTGAAAAGAAGGGGCAGATTTAAAGTCCTGACTGGATATCCTGATTTGGAAATTTGGACAAGAAGTTTAGTCCTTAGGTGGCAAACCTAAATGGGAATAGTTTGCCCTTAAAACCAAACCGTTCAAATCCAAAGTGCTGCCTACAAAAATACTGTGCCTTTCCTAGTTATTATTAAAAGGTGCCATAAGAACGTTATATGCCTTGATGACAGGTGCTTTCAGGTGGTGCTTTGCTGTCCATTTGTACACATTAAATCCAGAGATCCATATAAACACACCTGTAATGGGATGGCATTGTAGCGTTGCCCAAAGTGCCCGACATGTTCGTGCCTGAGAGCCATGGATATCAATCAGAAACACAATGACTTTTTATTGGGCTTTTCACATAGCAAACACATTTCCGTGATAGAAAGAAATGAAATCGCTTTTCCTGATATCACAGTGAATAAATACAGTCTCCGGTACATCAGCACTAAGTAATAAATGCCCAAAGCCAAGGAAAGCAATAAAGACAGAGACTAAGGGGAAAAAAACTGCTGTAAAAATCCCCCCCAACGGGACCGAGGCCAAACCCAGTGACTATTGCTGCAGTTATATAAAGAGACTCAATGCATTTCCAATTACATCTTCCCTATATTCTCCGGCCTGATAGTATAAAAGACAATTGAGAAATGCAATAGAGACATCAGCCAGTTACCAGCTTGGAGGGAACCAAGTCCCTTTATACCAGTTTTTATAAAACTCTATTCGGCTTCCCCAGTTGATTAAAACAAAGGGTTGGCCATTTCTAGGAGCAGTTTCATTCAGACGTTATTGATTAAATGTGCTTTTTTTGTGGCCTGTATCTGTGTTTTGTTGTTGCTTATGAAAAAAAGTAATGTAAGCTCTTGAAACAACGTAATGTTAAGATTCCCAGAACACTGTTTATTTGCACACTGCTAATATAGTGACATTGGAACAATAGCAGAACCTGCTGATCATGAAGTTAGTGAGACTGGGATGTTCTTATCCCAATTTGGCCATCTGAGAGGTCCGGATAGTTCTGATAATGGCACACAGGGGTTTTGGGGGCTAATGTCAGCTTTTGTTAAACCTCATAAATATCATTTTCAGTTACATAGTGGGGCTGCTCCTGTGCATACATGTAATATAGCCACTTATTGTACAGCGCTGCGGAATATGTTGGCGCTTTATAAATAAATGTTAATAATAATAATAAGTTACCAAACTTAATAAATCTTAAACTTGCCTTGAACCTATTTTGCATGTACAGTTCTGCTGGAATATTTCCATACAGCAGGGGGCGCCCTCACTACTAGCAGCCCTCATCATCATTCCCACACAAAGCACTTTATAAAATTATTATTATTATTTCTAAAGTACAGGTATCGGACCCCTTATCCGGAAACCCATTATCCAGAAAGCTCCCAATTACAGAAAGCCTGTCTCCCATAGACTCCATTATAATCAAATAATTAGGATTTTTAAAATTGATTTCCTTTTTCTCTGTAATAATAAAACTGTACCTTGTATTTGATCCTAACTAAGATATAATTAATCCTTATTGGAGGCAAAACAATCCTATTGGATTTAATTAATGTTTTATTGATTTTTTAGTAGACAAGGTATGAAGATCCAAATTACGGAAAGACCCCTTATCCGGAATACCCTTGGTCCCGAGCATTCTGGATAAGGGGTCCTATACCTGTACTGTGAATTGGACCTAGGACCCTATTTAATGTCAACTGTTTTTTTCCCTCTCACCACTTCTCATTTTGACACACTTTTTTATTGTATTCTTGTTACTCAGCAGTCTTTGACACACTATTCCTATATATGTATGTATAACTTTATTTATAAAGAGCCACAAGGGTAAGCAGCACTGTACAATCTTACAATATACAGAATTACACACAGGGAGGACAAGAGTTATAATAAATAAATACAATAAATATATATAAATGCTCAGGGCATAAGTGCCATGTGGTATGAGACACAGTAGGAAGAAAGTCCCTGCCCCATATTTGATAAATGTGACAAGGAAATGTGGAAATATATTTTGGAAACCCACAATACAGTACAGGTATGGGATCCCTTATCTGGAAACCCGTTATCCAGAAAGTTCCAAATTACAGAAAGGCCATCTCCCATAGACTCCATTATAAGCAAATAATTCTAATTTTTTTTAAAAACGATTCCCTTTTATCTGTCATTATAAAACAGTACCTGTACTTGATCCCAACTAAGATATAATTACCCCTTATTGGGGGCAGAACAGCCCTATTGGGTTTATTTCATGGTTAAATTATTCCCTTTTCTCTGTAATAATAAAACAGTACCTGTACTTGATCCCAACTAAGATATAATTACCCCTTATTGGGGGCAGAACAGTCCTATTGGGTTTATTTCATGGTTAAATGATTCCCTTTTCTCTGTAATAATAAAACAGTACCTGTACTTGATCGCAACTAAGATATAATTACCCCTTATTGGGGGCAGAACAGTCCTATTGGGTTTATTTCATGGTTAAATGATTCCCTTTTCTCTGTAATAATAAAACAGTACCTGTACTTGATCGCAACTAAGATATAATTACCCCTTATTGGGGGCAGAACAGCCCTATTGGGTTTATTTCATGGTTAAATGATTCCCTTTTCTCTGTAATAATAAAACAGTACCTGTACTTGATCCCAACTAAGATATAATTACCCCTTATTGGGGGCAGAACAGCCCTATTGGGTTTATTTCATGGTTAAATGATTCCCTTTTCTCTGTAATAATAAAACAGTACCTGTACTTGATCCCAACTAAGATATAATTACCCCTTATTGGAGGCAATACAAGCCTATTGGGTTTATTCAATATTTAAATGATTTTTAGCACACAAGTTACGGAAATCCAAATTACAGAAAGATCCCTTATCCAGAAAACCCCAGGTCCTGAGCATTCTGGATAACAGTTCCCAAAAGAACTGACCAATGAGAATGCCGATTCCCAGGACTTTGCCGTTCATCTTGCTGTTATCTTACATATAGAGATAAATTTGTAATTTTTCCCTTTATTATATGGCACAGGAATCAGACATGGGGATAAAGGGACAGACTTGTTCAGTGCTGGGAAACTGAGCTTAATGCTCCCAACTCCAATTGCTGGAACAGAGAACTTGGAGCCGGATATATACAGATCAGCTGGGATTCTCATTGGAGGATTCTTTTGCATTTCAATGCTGCCGCGGGCACTGGAGAGCCTGAAAAGTTTTATTGTGCAATATTGCTTTAAGAATACAACCCTGATGTTGCTGGACTATAGATTCCAGCTTGCCTCAACCTTCATTATATGTTACATATGACAACCAATCAGATGATAGCTTTCAGTGTTCAACCTGCATTTGGCTGGAAAAGTCTAACCACTGATTGGATGCTATCAGCACTGGATTTCACTTTATGGCACAAAGGTTGCCTCATTATCCGCCCCCCCAAGGATTGCTTACATGTGCAACCTTTCAGTCATATAAGGAACACTGGGGACAATACGCGCTGACGTTTTTTGCACATGCCGTCTCCCGTGCTCTGTATGTGGGCACATTTTATTTGCGACTTGGTGGCACGGTGCCCCTAAATTTATGCCACCATAGGCCCGTGCCTTTGTGGCCTTGACACAAATCAGGGCCTACTTTCTATGGGTTACTGCTCTGGTACAAATATGCTCAGTCTGTATAAATAAGCCCAATTGTTTTCTCTGCACAAAATGCTTTAATGTCAATGGGTTTATTTATTGCATGCTATTTTTTTCATGCAGCAAACATTTTTGAGGCAAAATTTTGTTGTGGCTTTGCAAAAAAATTGCAGATGGTGCAACCCAGAATTTCTCTGCAACTCCATACCTGCCGAAAACTTTTTCTCATCACTAGTAATGAGCAAATCTGTCACGGTTTGCTTCGACAAAAATGTGTGAATCGTTGGCGAAGCGGCGAAAAATTTGCAAAACGGGGAAAATGTTTTGCAATTTTTACAATCCTTTTGATGAGCGACAATATGTTTGACAAACGACAATTCTGTTGATGAGAGAGACAGTTCTTTTTGGTGCGAGACAAATTCTTTCGATGAGAGACAAGATTAAGGGGTTTGGTGCATCCCTAATATTTTTTTTGTATATTCTTTATTTATGAACATAGACATTTTTTCAGTTTTATATCACATAATAAAGGGGGGTAAAGAGAGAAGACATGTGGGACATAATGCATCCTTTCAGGCCCCAGATAGTCCTCTCTGGGTACCTGTTATGTTATTGGTTGGTAGCATGATCATAAACTGTATGTCCCTGTTAGATGCTGTCTCCTTCCCATCGTTGTGAAAGGTAGTTCAGATGACTGCATAGGGAAACCAGTTTAGTCATGTAGAGTTCACTTTAATGGGATTTTCAATGAAGTATGCTACCATTCTGGATCAATTACCATTGGTCTTCTGTTATGTCATCACATGTGGTTGGGGTGGGGAGACAATTACATTCAATAGGAAAGTTAAGTCATATTAATAATTAAAGAAGAGAAAGAAAGAAAAACATGAACCTGATAGGTCGCACAGCATCCCTAATATTTTATTGTAAGGATAGTATACTTTTAGGGGGTGATTTATCAACATTCAATGTTCAAAACAGAAAAAAGAAAACAGAAAAACCAAGTTTCAATAGAGGTGGGAGGTGCGACATCTGTTGTGTGCCACATACAATGCTGTTTTGGCACCTCTCCCTGGAAGGTATAACAACACCTCAAAGCTCCAGTCGTGCTAATACAAACAACACCTCACCTTCATGAGATCCCTGATCCCCTGCTGGTTGTGATAAACAGATTATGCTGATTGGAGCAACATTCCAGGGTATTTATTCCACGAAGAACTTTGTACAAGTCATTCTGAATTGAGAAACGTCTTCAAAGAAAAACACAGCAAGTCCAGTTGATTTGACTTTTTACTACAGATATCAAATGCAAGAATGCTCCATTAAAAAGCTTAAGAGTGTCTATAGAAGTCAATGGGAGTTGACCTAGGCACAACTTTGGAGATAGTAGTCAGCACAACACCTTGTTTCTGGTCTGTAGTAGTGTAGGTTCCCCAATAGCCACTTTCCATCGGCACATCCAAGTACAAACAATCCGGAACAGCACCTCTTGTATTTTCAATCAAAAGGCCTTTATTGCCAATTTTAGGGGCATACAGCAACGTTTCAGGCCATGTGTGGCCTTTTATCAAGGTTTTAGATGGGGTATTTTTGCATTTGGATTTGTCACTGTTTAGGCACAGACAGTCCAGAACAGTACCACTTATATTCTTATTTAAAGTGCCTTTATTGCACACATCTGTTTGGGCATTACAGTAATGTGTTAGGCCACGCATGGCCTGAAATGTTGCTGTATGCCCCTAAAATTTGCAATAAAGGCATTTTAATTGAAAATACAAGAGGTGCTGTTCTGGATTGTTTGTAGTTGTCCTAGGCACAGTCAAGCAATATTTTCAAACTCCAATTTTTAGAGTTTTTTGAAGTTGAGTTTTTTATTCAAGTTTTCCTTATTAATAAAAAAAGCGAGCATTATCCCAAAAAAAGATATTGCCATTTAAACTTAGATCAATATTGGCTATTTACAATATTGGCCATTTACAAAATAGAATAATTCTGTGCCGGGCCCCCCTGCAAAAAAATATTCGGAGGGGCCCGGCACAGAGGAGACTCACCCGGCCCCCTTTGGGTGGAATGTCTTTAGGTTACTGATATTGTTAGCATGCTAACGAGTGTAGATTGAAGTCAATGTTTGCCGTTTCCTTTGGTTAGCATTATTTTTGTTATGGGTAAGTCTAAAGGCATTCTTTTTAAGTACTTACTGCATATCTAAACTCCCAGATCCCTGCTTGCTTCTCTGAGATATGGTGCTGGCAGCCTACAGCAGTGTGAAGACTACAGTGACATCACTGAAATCTCTCTCCCCTTCCTGTAGGTGCCAGCGGCAGCCTTCCTATTCTCTGAGCATGTGTGTAACTTAATCCTGTCTCCTGTTCTGAGCTACACATGCCCACCAGCCAATCAGAAGCGGATCTGCCAGGGGGGAGGGGGGGGAGGGAATGAAACACATGTGTAGTATGAAGCAAGGAGGGAAAGGAAGGGAGAATACCTTTTTAGAGATGGCTGCCTGTTCTAGAAAATGTGAAGTAAGTGTGACTGAGTAAATATTTGATTAGGTGAGCCAAAAGGGTGGTGTTTTTACTAAACAATAGGAGGACTATTGGGCAGTATGCTTTTTAAATTTTGACTTGCATTCTCCTTTAATGAATAGTAGAATAAATTGCTTTGATTATTACTAGTTTTGGTACTATGAGTTTCAATATAAAATGGGTTTAAATGATCTCTGTTTTCTGAATGGCATATTTATTGAAGAGATCTGTTTTGATCATTTTTTTTTATATTTTTTTATGACTCATAGTAGTTTTGGGGGCTAACAATAATATTTGCATTTTTTTAATGTGCCAGTAAGGCTGGCTACACTGCAAGATTTGTTTATTTGGCCATGTACTGGGCCAAATTGCTCTGATCCAATCAAAGGGGGTCAATGACTGTATCATGCAACGGGGTCTATGGTGACCCATCCGAACAAGGACTGTATCAAGAAAGTGATGTGGTCCTTATCTGCCCAAGAAATAACAGCCCAATTTTATCCAGATATACTTATGGTTGTCTTTTTTCCACTGGATTATTTCAATGTTTTTTTAAGTTATAAGGTTTTTAGCTATCCCAGACCAGCTGAAAAATATTGGCGAGAAAACCAATGCCAAACTATAAAAATAAATTAAATATTATTATTTTATTTACGGGTCGAGCTCTTCCACTCACCCTCCCCATCCGCAACCTTACACTGCCGGCTGCCTCTTCCTGCTTCTTTATTTATAAGCACGCACCCGGTAAGCCCCACCCCATTTGTGATGTCATTGTGGGGGCGGGAAAGACACAGGTCTATAAATAGAGGGGAGAAGCCGGGTTGGGTAGGGTTTGGGTTGAGTTTTTCTAGACCTGCACATCACTAATGCATTGCCCCCATCCCCATCACAGCAGCAAGGAAGTAGGGGGTATACTGTGCACGTGAGGTGAAGGCTGGCGGCGGTGGAGAAGTTCACAACTGGGGGGCCCTGGGGTGGCAGCACAAGTGTTTCTCCCGGATGCTGTCCAAATTTGTGATCCTCCAGTTACTTTTACTTGTCTTTAACCCCTTCTATCATATGAGTTGTCATAACTGTATCCCATTTTCCCCAGTGATTTTGTGCAACCCCCTCTCTGCTAGCAATGCACAGATGGATACTCTGCCAGCTCAAGTATTGTTTGCATGCAATTTATTTTTGTTTTCTTCAACATTCCCCATGTGCTGCCGTTATTTTTTATTTTTGTGAACACCCTTTTCACCCTGCTATTACTTTGTGTATTGGAGCTCTTTATTAGAGGAGGGCGCAACTCACCAGCAATCTATCAGTAACAGCAAGAGATTTGCCTTAGAGAAAAGTCACACAAACAGCTTTATACAAACAGGGAATAAATAACTTTAGAAATAGCACTATTTATATATTATAGACACTAGCACTGAGATTTTAAGCAAGAATACAAACTATCCCTGTTGTAGAAGTAACAAAAAAAATAGCAGAGATTCAGCCTATGTAATTTTCATTATGAATTATCTTAGGACTTCTATTGATCTACTTAATGTGAACCTATAAGGGGGACTGGGTGGTATGTAACATAGAAAGTTAGGTTGAAAACCTCTATTCTTTTAATCGGAATGGGTGCCCTTGTGTCATTTGGAAGGACCTACTGGTAAATAAAGCATTAGAGAGGTTATTATCACATGACCATACCCATATTAATGGTTGTAGTACAGCAAAAACCTGCCATACCATACTCTGCCTTCCCTACCCTGCCTGTGTGTGCCATACTCTGCCTGCCCTACCCTGCCTGCGTGCCATACTTTCACTGTGTGTGCCATTCTTGGCTGGTTTGTGCCATACTTGGCCTGTGTGTGCCATACTCTTCCTGCCCTACCCTGCCTGTGTGCCATACTCTGCCTGCCCTACCCTGCCTTTGTGTGTGCCATACTCTGCCTTCCCTACCCTGCCTGTGTGTGCCATACTCTGCCTGCCCTACCCTGCGTGCGTGCCATACTTTCACTGTGTGTGCCATTCTTGGCTGGTTTGTGCCATACTTGGCCTGTCTGTGCCATACTCTGCCTGCCCTACCCTGCCTGTGTGTGCCATACTCTGCCTTTCCTACCCTGCCTGTGTGTGCCATACTCTGCCTTCCCTACCCTGCCTGCGTGTGCCATACTTTCACTGTGTGTGCCATTCTTGGCTGGTTTGTGCCATACTTGGCCTGTGTGTGCCATACTCTGCTTGCCCTACTCTGCCTGTGTGTGCCATACTCTGCCTTCCCTACCCTGCCTGCGTGTGCCATACTTTCACTGTGTGTGCCATTCTTGGCTGGTTTGTGCCATACTTGGCCTGTGTGTGCCATACTCTGCCTGCCCTACCCTGCCTGTGTGTGCCATACTCTGCCTTTCCTACCCTGCCTGTGTGTGCCATACTCTGCCTTCCCTACCCTGCCTGCGTGTGCCATACTTTCACTGTGTGTGCCATTCTTGGCTGGTTTGTGCCATACTTGGCCTGTGTGTGCCATACTCTGCTTGCCCTACTCTGCCTGTGTGTGCCATACTCTGCCTTCCTTACCCTGCCTGTGTGTGCCATACTCTGCTTGCCCTATTCTGCCTGTGTGTATGGCACACACAGGCAGCCTACAGTGACACAATGCTGGCACTGCTCCTACAGTCTGCACAATAACTATATATTATTATTATTATTGTGTGAACAGTACAGGGGATTACATATTCAAACAATACAGAGGGATTACAGCCTGAATCTGAGGTGAGAACCATGCAGGGGGGGCAGTTAATCACAGTACTGATACCATTTAAAGCTTACACAAGAGTAAGCCATCAAAGCAGCCAGACAGGTGGGGGGCCACACAGAGGGGGGTCGCGGGCCGCATGCGGCCTGCGGGCCGCCAGTTGGACAGCACTGATTTAAATATTGATTAATAGGCTTGTTTTGCCTCCAATAAGGATTAATTATATCTTAGTTGGGATCAAGTACAGGTACTGTTTTATTATTACAGAGAAAAGGGAATCATTTAACCATTAAATAAACCCAATAGGGCTGTTCTGCCCCCAATAAGGGGTAATTATATCTTAGTTGGGATCAAGTACAGGTACTGTTTTATTATTACAGAGAAAAGGGAATCATTTAACCATTAAATAAACCCAATAGGGCTGTTCTGCCCCCAATAAGGGGTAATTATATCTTAGTTGGGATCAAGTACAGGCACTGTTTTATTATTACAGAGAAAAGGGAATCATTTAACCATTATTGTATTGTATGTTATTTATATTTATTTATTTGTATTTATTTATACATTATTGTATTGTATTGTATGTTATTTATATTTAATATTTGTATTTTTATTTTTTTTTGTTTTGTTTGTCTATGTAAAGTTGGGAGGAACACGGGTCAAAAAAATTTCATTACAGTAATGATGCTTCATTGTTATTTGTATATGACAATAAACTTGAAACTTGAAACATTAAATAAACCCAATAGGGCTGTTCTGCCCCCAATAAGGGGTAATTATATCTTAGTTGGGATCAAATACAGGTACTGTTTTATTATTACAGAGAAAAGGGAATCATTTAACCATGAAATAAACCCAATAGGGCTGTTCTGCCCCAATAAGGGGTAATTATATCTTAGTTGGGATCAAGTACAGGTACTGTTTTATTATTACAGAGAAAAGGGAATCATTTAACCATGAAATAAACCCAATAGGGCTGTTCTGCCACCAATAAGGGGTAATTATATCTTAGTTGGGATCAAGTACAGGTACTGTTTTATTATTACAAGAATCCCCTTGACAAAGGACTGTGTTCCGAAACGTTGGGGTTTTCTCAATCCACACGTGTCTGCTTTTTCTGTATATTGCATTTTGTCCAACTGGTGGTATGTATATTATGCATTATAATTGTATTTACTGTTCTGTGATTTTTTTTCCATATAAAGAGCATTATATGTTAAACATACCATTTGCTGCCTTTTGTGGTTAGTAGGTGTGCATTGAGTAATTGATTGATTTGTATTAATGTTATGTTTGCCCCTATGTGGGCTTGGGGAACAGATTCTCATTTGCACCCTTTTTCTTCTTTTTGCTGTCTTTGTTTTAAAGCCAGCTTTTTTTGCTTTAGCAATTGTGGTGTGCCCTACAAAACTATTTGTTTTAAAAGGGAATCATTTAACCATGAAATAAGCCCAACAGGACTGTTCTGCCCCCAATAAGGGGTAATTATATCTTAGTTGGGATCAAGTACAGGTACTGTTTTATTATTACAGAGAAAAGGGAATCATTTAACCATTAAATAAACCCAATAGGGCTGTTCTGCCCCCAATAAGGGGTAATTATATCTTAGTTGGGATCAAGTACAGGTACTGTTTTATTATTACAGAGAAAAGGGAATCATTTAACCATTAAATAAACCCAATAGGGCTGTTCTGCCCCCAATAAGGGGTAATTATATCTTAGTTGGGATCAAGTACAGGTACTGTTTTATTATTACAGAGAAAAGGGAATCATTTAACCATTAAATAAACCCAATAGGGCTGTTCTGCCCCCAATAAGGGGTAATTATATCTTAGTTGGGATCAAGTACAGGTACTGTTTTATTATTACAGACAAAAGGGAATCATTTAACCATGAAATAAACCCAATAGGGCTGTTCTGCCCCCAATAAGGGGTAATTATATCTTAGTTGGGATCAAGTACAGGTACTGTTTTATTATTACAGAGAAAAGGGAATCATTTAACCATTAAATAAACCCAATAGGGCTGTTCTGCCCCCAATAAGGGGTAATTATATCTTAGTTGGGATCAAGTACAGGTACTGTTTTATTATTACAAAGAAAAAGGAAATCAGAATTATTTGCTTATAATGGCGTCTATGGGAGATAGCCTTTCCGTAATTCGGAACTTTCTGGATAACGGGTTTCCAGATAAGGGATCCTATACCAGTACTGCAATATTTGGCTTCTTTTCTCTGGATGATTTATGTCCCCTTTGACCACAAATGGAGGGGCACAAGTCTGATGTCATTTTCGATTAATACATCTGCTCACCATATGTGTTTTAATGGAGCACTGACTCACCGGTTATGTAATTAGAAACCTACGCTAAAAAACCTCTATAAAAATCCTTAGAGCTCTTAAAGGAGAACTAAACCCCCCCTAGGTACAAAAGTCCACAAATACGGACCCTACAGGAGCATGCGCAGTTGGGGCTAGTTGGAAATCAGCTTCAGTTGTGCATGCTCACACAGGGTCCGTGTCGGGTGAGACCCGAAGCATTTTCTAATGGATGGAAGATACTAGGTACTCTGTTGCGCTGCTCTGCTTTTTTAGGTCAGGTTTTTAAATAGGGACACTTATCAATGTAATAGGATGTGTGAGAAGGGAGAGGTGAGGGGGGGGGGTCGGTGGAGGGCAGTTAAGGGGGCTTTTGTGCCTAGGGGGGTTTCAGTTTTCTTTATTATTAACATTATTATTATTAGCATTGATTTATAAAGCGCCAACATATCCCGCAGCGCTGTACAATAAGTGGGTTTCATAAATTGGACATACAGAGTAACATATAAAGCAATCAATAACCGATACAAGAGGTGAAGAGAGCCCTGCCCAAAAGAGCTTACAATCTAAGGAAAGTCACATAATATGCTAGTGCACCAGACGCCAAAACATAGATTGTTAGCTCTGGGGACAGAAGCCCTTCTTAATAAAACATTGGATCACTGCATGAAATTAATATTATTTATTGAAACTCAGAGATATCACACAACATACAAACTCCATGCAGGTTTAAACTGAGTTGAAAATCTTAGAACTGGGTGCTAGTGCCAGGGTTGGACTGGGATGGAGGGATACCGGGAAAAATAACAGTGGGCCCTGCCACCTCAGGCCTGCTACCGGGTAGGGGGGTAGGCTTGCAGCAGTCACAGAGAGGGTACCCCAGTGGGGTGCAGGGAGGCAGCAGAGGGTTCATGGTGAGCACCTTTGGGCCCCAAATACCCCAGTATGACACTGGCTAATGCTAACCCTAGCCTCTGTACCTACCATCATTATGGTAAATAACTAAATTATGCTTTTTGCATATGCTATAAATTAAGTATGCATCAATTCCAGGATTCAGTTTGGGATTCAGTTTTGCAGAATTCATATTCAGCCTGGCCGAACTCTTCAAGTCATGTTATGTTAAAGCTGTTTTTTTTATATCTCTCAAATGTGATAATACAAATTAAGGTTTAGATATGATTCAACATTCCTGGACTTATTCTAATGGTGAACATTGTTAGTATTTTTAGCAGGCATTCACCAAAGCTATCATTTTTAGATTTTCCCAAATACCTTGTCTTCCCCGAAATATTTAACTGCATCTAAAAAATCTTTACCAAAAATACTAGCAATGGTCACCATTAAATACCCTGTAATCTGCACAGTATTGTAACTGTGGATGTGCAGTAAGTGGCAAAATGATTGTATATATCTTTTTTTCCTCTTCTCCCCTTTTTGTAAACAAATCCACAAAGCCAATCAGATTAATACGGACAAGGATATGAAAACAGAGTGTGTGTAACGCCCGCACACTCGGGGCTGTGGAAGCATGAAAGGGTTTGTATAGAAATGTAAGGCTCCTCATTTGCAGGAGATCATATTCCTCAGTGTGCAGCAATGGCCGCTCTGGAAAGGTAAACATCACAGAGACGGCCTGCAGGCAGCCTCAGATCCTTTGTGTGAGGAACGGCCTTTTTTGTTTAAATTTCCTCCTTCCACCAGTGGCTCCAGACTGCAGCACTAAACAGATGGGACATGCAGTTTAAATAACATGTGTTTTTGCCTGCCAAAGGACAGTTTAGCAGGTAGGTGGATAAATATTAAATTGTTAACGTTTTTACAATGTCAACTGTGCAGCTGATGTTTCCTTCTAGGTTCTAATGCCAGGTCTTTAAAACCATTCTTGTTATCGGGAAAACCAATAAAAAAAAAAAGCAATAAACATAAGCAAAACATGAAAATAGAATTTCTGGGTAATATGAATAAAAAAATAACCCTACAGAAATAAAATGTAACCTTTCAGGGCTAGAAAAAAACTTCCAGAGGGTGGGGTGGTGCTTTAATATGATGCTTCGTACTAGGGGTTTGTATAGTGATTATGTATGAGTTATTAGCCCCCGTTCTAACAAATATGGCTTCTATTTATATAAGTTGTCTCCCCATACAATTGCTTTGTCTTCTATCCCCCCACAGCCGGTGGTAAAGTGTGCCTTCGCCACATGCTTGTGCTAAAATTGGGCCTCCTGTTATGTAAATGGCTATTGTTCCCAGACAGCAATTGAAACCATTAAGACAAAGGGGGGATAAGCTGAGGGTGTACAGTATTTTAAGCATTTTATAATTTACCTAAAAGTGGGCCAAAAGATAAAATGTAAACTGACACAAATCATAAATTAGGTAATATTGTAACACCTCCATTGTTCCACCTTCTGTCTACTTTGGATGCAAGCTTTAGCTATTATGGTGGCCACAGTGAGATTGCAGGTTATCAGCCCATGTATGGTGCCTGTCCATAGGACTGTCCAATCAACATCTGCCTGTGAGTTGGCCAGATATCAAGGTTTGAAAATTTATCCCAATGCATAGTTGGCCAAACATTTGGTGACCATGCTGGCGGATCTGTCAGTGTTTCCCCAGCTATGCCCAACTATCTTCCTATAGGCTGTCAAGACAAACCATTAGTCACAAGGTGACCATACATGATTTACAAATAAGTCAGGCCCATTTAAACCAACCCTCTGGCATATATGGCCAACCTAAGACCAATGATTACTCTAGCAACACATGTTTTCCAGTCAGTGTCTCTGTCTAGCTGGGGAGGCAGCAACAAACAATCCTATGAGGAAGCCATTGTCCCTTCTAGACAGAAAATTCTCCCTGCTGATGACCCTTCTAAGTACTTAGATAGGTCATAAGCAAATAGGGAATTCAGAGGTGACCCAACTCATTCTTGGTTCTGCTCAGATTGCTGGACTGTACAAATACTGCTTGGCCATTTATGTGAATTTTTGTGCCCAGCTCTACTGCAAAGAGCTAACTCTGGTGACTGACCGGTTGATGGGATATTGTGAATTAAGTCACGTGTGCGAGTAGGGAACAAGGACTATATAATAAAAACTCTGGTTCCTAACCTACAGGAATGAAAACAAATTATCCGGGCCTGGTTGGTGCCACTCTGTAAGACAAAGATTTCCAAACTGTGGGGACTGTCCAACCATGGGGAGCCCTGTCTGAGGTGTAGAAGTGCGACAAATGCTCATTTTTGACATATATTAAATGTATCTGTATTAAGATATATAATTATAAAACTATATCTGGCTGAGTACAAAGGTGCATAGTCCCTAAAAGTGGCTGCTCTGGTACAGATCCATTATTTTCCCATCCCATGCAAGTGACTGAGCTGGGGCAAGTAATTGCAGGTGGGGGAAGGGGACACCTAATTCACAAAAACAGAGGATGCAGCGTGATGGCTATAAACATATATATACTGTATACCAGCTTGTGCATATATCTCTATTGCAGATGTTAATTAAAGTGCCCGTAATGGTGTTGTCAGACAGTGGTGATAATTATCGAGATTTTGGCAAGGAAGGTATCCCATCCCCCTATCCTCATTAAACCCCCACCCTTTTGTTCAAGCTTCATCTTCAGCTCCTTCAATCAGTGGATTTAATGCATTGATGGTTTCCCTGTGACACCACTAAGCCTGCTTTGTTACAGGGACGGGCTACATTCTATCAGAAAGGAGGGTTGTAATGGAAATTGTTCCATTATAGAGGTAACATTCTATTTATTTTTATTATTCTGAATGATAAAGCTCTTGGGAAAAGCCATAGGCATGAAGCCGTTATTAAAGATAAGGTTTATAAACATTTGCCTTTAATAAAAATATGCCTGAGATGGCTACATAGATCTCAAAGTGGCGAGGCATATAGGATTTCTAATGCGTGTTTTTGGGTAAAACCCTCATCTAAATTATGGGATTTTGGTGCTTCTTGTCCAGTTCTAGACTGGAATAGATTTTGGGTAGGACAGGGAGAATGTTTGCTCTGGGCCCCAGGTACTAGAGGGGGACCACGATGTGGAAATAATGTTGTATCCCCTGGCTGTCAGTGTTTTCTGTGAATTGTAGTCCACCAGCAGGAGAATCACTTGTTGGACGTCCTACTTGATTTACTTGTTTCTGAATAAGGCCATAGCCTTTATGCATAACCCTGGGCCCTCTCTAAGCCAAAAATGTAGTGCCATGTTAAAGCCCAGCTTTCATAATTACAATTTAGAGATTGCAATATGTGTAAGTATAGAAAGGGCTGTAGGTGTGTTGCCATTGGCTCCTGTATTTTGAAAATCATTAGAGAAGACTGATACTTTGAACCATCTGGGAAACTAGCACGAAGACGCATTTATCATCTAGGGGGTAATTCACTAAACTTTCGCTAGGGGAATGGGGCAGAAGCACATGGGGCTGTTAAATCATTGCAATTAGAAGAGGCATCATACCATCTACTGTGATATGGTTGGCCTCGTTAGGACTAAGGCAATCACCATGCTCAATGTCCATATTATAGACTTATAAAGGCCTATGGTACCTTTGGTACCACTGCTCCTATGAAACCACTGCTCCTAATCCCCATCATTTCCCACTATAGAAACACTCTGCTTGTGGGAGACAGGTAGGTGGAGCAATGGTCAGAAACACCAGTCCGTCTGCGACTTACAGGACTGCCATAGGCAGAGCATTTCCTATATGCCTAAAGTGCAAATGGAGAAAGGCGTTAAGGCCACTACTTTTTTCTACCTTAGTGCCATGACGGTTAAAATACCCTGTGTATTGTCAACCAAAAGTCTCTTGATGATACAAGTATGGGATCCCATATCTGGAAACCCATTATCCAGAAAGCTTCAAATTACAGAAAGGCCATCTTCCATAAACTCCATTATAAGCAAAATATTCTCATTTTTGAAAATGATTTCCTTTATCTCTGTAATAGTTAAACAGTAGCTTGTACATGATCCTAAGTATAATTAATCCTTATTGGAGGCAAAACAATCCTATTGGGTTTATTTAATATATTTAATATTTAAATTATTTTCTTAGCAGACAATGGGCCTGATTCACTAAAGGGCGATAAAACGTGCGCTATTTTTATTGTGCGCTAAAATTTTTACCGCGTGTTAATTTTGGCGATTTTTCACACGATTCACTATAAGCATACTCGCGCTTTTTTACGCGCGATATTGCATGCGTTATTTAACTCGCGAAGACTATTTCAATGCGGTATTTGCTGGTACATGTGCTAAATTACGCCCGCGAATAGTCGCCGCATATGAATGGTAGCTTAGAAATAGTGTATAAAAATTGTCGCCGCATATAAATGGTGTATATAAATATTAGCCACATATAAATGGTATCATATAAATGGTATCATATAAATAGTAGATGCTTATAAATAGTAGCCACTAGTGATGAGCAAATGTGTTCTGGTTTCTTTAGTGAAAAATTAGCAAATCTTTCGAAAGATCCACGAAACGGCAAAAATGTTGTGCGGGCAAAAAAATTGTTGCTGTGACTATTATTTTTTGACGCTTGTATAAATTTTTGTATGTGCGGTGAATTTTTGCGTGGCAAATTTTTTCAGGCGTTTTGCCATTGGCGGATTGTTTTGCGAAACGCATGAAAAAATCCGCTGCAAAAAAATTCAACGCACGTCCAAAAATTCGCTGCGAATCCATGCCTGGCGAAACATTTAATCACTTGTAGCCAAATATAAATAGTCGCGCAAATAAACGCACGCCCTGTTAGCCATACACGCCAATACTTGCAGAAAATTACTGTATTAAAAATGAACATTTCGCTGCAAACTGGCGGCTGCGTCACTCTAGGGGAAACACATACTTGAATAAATAACACTGTAAGTCCATATTTTATTGCAAAAAATCATTTACTGTACTTTTGTATAATTTTTCGCCTGCCTGTAGTAGGTGTTAATTTTCGCATAGCCGAATGCGATATTTAGCGCGCAAAAGTTATAGTGAATCATGCGATCGTATTCTTTTCAGCACGGAAATGAACGCATGAGGTAAAACTAGCGCGAGAAATACCGCATGCGAAAATGCGACTTATCACATGCGTTAATGCGCGCGCTAATTGTCGCGTCTTTTTTACCGCAAAAAACGTGCTATAAACTTTAGTGAATCAGGCCCAATGTATGGAGACCCAAATTAAGGAAAGATCCATTATCCGGAAATATCTGGATAACCAATATCTACATGTCTTACTAAACATTTTTGAACAACAGAGTGAAGTCTAAAAGTAAGTAATTCTGGTGACAAGCATAAACATGATAAACTGCACCAAAAAACATTTTGGGCAAAATACATAAAATATAAAAATACAGGTATGGGACCTGTTATCCAGAATGCTCGGGACCTGAGGTTTCCGGATAAGGGATCTTTCCATAATTTGGATCTCCATAACCTAAGTCTGCTAAAAATCATTTAAATATTGAATAAACCCAATAGGCTTGTTTTACCTCCAATAAGGGGTAATTATATCTTAGTTGGGATCAAGTACAGGTACTGTTTTATTATTACAGAGAAAAGGGAATCATTTAACCATGAAATAAACCCAATAGGGCTGTTCTGCCCCCAATAAGGGGTAATTATATCGTAGTTGGGATCAAGTACAGGTACTGTTTTATTATTACAGAGAAAAGGGAATCATTTAACCATTAAATAAACCCAATAGGGCTGTTCTGCCCCCAATAAGGGGTAATTATATCGTAGTTGGGATCAAGTACAGGTACTGTTTTATTATTACAGAGAAAAGGGAATCATTTAACCATTAAATAAACCCAATAGGGCTGTTCTGCCCCAATAAGGGGTAATTATATCTTAGTTGGGATCAAGTACAGGTACTGTTTTATTATTACAGAGAAAAGGGAATCATTTAAACATGAAATAAACCCAATAGGGCTGTTCTGCCGCCAATAAGGGGTAATTATATCTTAGTTGGGATCAAGTACAGGTACTGTTTTATTATTACAGAGAAAAGGGAATCATTTAACCATTAAATAAACCCAATAGGATTGTTCTGACCCCAATAAGGGGTAATTATACCTTAGTTGGGATCAAGTACAGGTACTGTTTTATTATTACAGAGAAAAAAGAATAATTTAAACATGAATTAAACCCAATAGGATTGTTCTGCCTCCAATAAGGATCAATTATATCTTAGTTGGGATCAAGTACAGGTACAGTTTTATTATTACAGAGAAAAGGGAATCATTTAACCATGAAATAAACCCAATAGGGCTGTTCTGCCCCAATAAGGGGTAATTATATCTTAGTTGGGATCAAGTATGGGTACTGTTTTATTATTACAGAGAAAAAGGAAATCATTTTTAAAATTAAGAATTATTTGCTTATAATGGAGTCTATGGGAGATGGCCTTTCCGTAATTTGGAACTTTCTGGATAACGGGGATCCGGATAAGGGATCCTATACCTGTAGAATCAATGCAAACAGCAAGTACAGTGCAATGTCAGTGCAGACTGAGTTGTGAGAGGCTCAATCAGTGTTTTATCCTTGGACTTTTCTCTAATTCAGTAGCCGAGTAACTGGCATGAATACATGAATCTGTTCCATGGAACACAAAAGCCACACTGCCTTAATGGGCCTTGTCGGTAGAATCTACATTTCTTCATTATTAATGGAAGGAACTAGTTAAAGCACCCACTCTCCTGATCTCAGTGGGTAATTATATAATATATATTAGCTAAAGAGGAAAAAGTGGGAGGCTTATGATTTTGGGACTAATGGCTTGTATGGTTGGGTTGCCATAGGCTTTAATGTAGGGTGTCCAGATCCGGCTGAGACTGGTTTGAGGCAGAGCCAGGGATGAACAATGCAGTGACTGATGCACGGTGGGGATAGCTCCTCCATGGCAGCTCAAGGCAGAGGAGACTACAGCAAGGTATCAGCCCAAACCAGTGTGAATTGCACTATAGATACACAGCGCTGGTATGTGACTACTTGCAATAAAAACAAAAGTATCTTGTGTGTTTGTGTATGTGTGAACATTCTGCATTGTTGGTGGGGGCTGTACATATGCTTGTCGTTCCATGGGAGGTGGGCTAGAACGCCAGCTGCTGCTATAGGGCAACAAGGATCAAGCACTGAGCAGGGGACATTTGTGGGGATCAACTGCTGGGTGGGGGTGAATGGCTTTTTGCATGTAACTGTGCATGGTTTCACTTCATATATATATTTATTTATAAATATATATCATATCTGAACACTCTGGAGCTTAATATTGTGTGAACTACATCTTTCCACATCCTGGAGTGGGTGTGAGTTGTAGTTCTGCCACTATGGATGGAGCTACATATGTTGCTCTTAGACCAAGGTAATTCATCCCCTTTCTGCTGCACAGAAGGGTCAAACTTCATAGGTTACCATTTATTATATTTTCTATAGGGAATAAAGTACCCCTATTGTAAGTTTTAAGAATACTATACATCACCAAGGAGTTTTGTGACTATTCGGCCTTGTGCTTTTTTTTTTATACAGGTCATGGAACTTCAAGGTGACTTATAATGTCCTCATACTGTACAACAGCAGGTACTTTATTCTTTATAGTGCACACATGACATCACTGAGAACCAATTATAATCCATGACATTGCTTAGCACCATTTATAAGGATATAATTTATAATATATACATGGCTCTTGTGTACTATATATATATATATATATATATATATATGTACAGTTGTGTAGGGTAATTATATATCATTCCCATCAGCCCCTACCCCCCTAGAGCTTACAATCTAGGTCCCTATCTTATTCATACACACAGGAGCCAAAAGGGAAAACAAATTACCCACAAGAAATCCACTAAGCTGCTAACAATTGTGCCACTGTGCTGTTCATTGCAGCATTTTGAGCAAGGGCCACAATACTAATATTATTTGCATGTAGGCCATCGTTAGCTATTGCTGAACTCTCAAAGGCTGAGAACTGTAGTTTAACAAGGGCTTCCTTTGTTTAGATTCCTGACATAAATATTAATATTGCAGATATTATTTGCTATATACAGTATATATATCACTAAATAAACCCCTTGCCCATTTCTTACCTTATATATCTCATGTACAGTATAATATAAAGTATATTGTCTGCAAATGTCAACACTGGAAAAATTGACATGCAGTAGCCACAGGGCATGTTCCATCACCTTTGCTTTACATACAGGCCCTATTAAATGGTTTAAAAAACAACGTATAGAATGATAACGTACAGGCAAATTGGCACATTTTTGTACACGTTAATTAGCCATCTGCATCATCTGCATTAATTAGTTTTATGAGTGAAACAGCAGTATTTCCTGGGATTATTTTCACAAGGTTCGGCCAGAATGAGAGAAACATATTCACATTTTTATTTATAATTTTACTTGTAATTTCACAGTTCTGGAAATTCAAAAAACAAACAGAAAAAAAAAAAAAGCAATCGGTGTATGCTTTGATTTGGGCTGGCATCTGCATCTTGTTGTATAAGCTGGAGGCCTGAGAGGAGAGAGGGAGCGTGGCAGGAGAAGGGGACACAGAGGAATCAGCTGTAATGAGAATGCAGGAACAAAAGGCTGTTGCAGAATGAAGCTCTAAAATATTCCGCCTTGGGAATGCCAGGGACAGATCCTCTTGTCACTTCCTAAAAACAGGAAATCGACCCCTCTGCTCTCTCTCGTCCCAGCCTGATGCTTATGTACACTGGCTCGTCCCGGCCTTCAGCTGGCTTTTGTGATGGCTACAAGCAAGAGGAAAAAAACATGGAGACCTTTAGTGAATCTGGGTTGAGTTATTCACTGTGAAACAGGGACTCCCATTACTGTCCTCTCTCTCTCTCTCTCTCTCTCTCTGCAGAATAAAGACAGCCCTTAGAGCCTTGGGGGATTTTGGATTGGGTAAGTGGTTTTGGAAAAAAAAAGCAGGCTATTTTAGACATTTCAGACAATGCTTGGCTGTAGGTACTGCTTTCTTTCAATTGTTTTATTGTTGGTAAATGTGATTGCAGATATCTGCAGCAAAGGGGGTGAACTGTTATAGGCTGGGACTAGGGGCTAGGGTGGGCCTCTGGGGTGCCAGGAACCTGAAACTGCCCTTGCAAATATATTTGAGATGATTTCATACATTGATGTAATGACTGATACATATTCATTTTCATGAACTAAAACCGTTAGCCAGGGTCACTGGTTGGAAGTCTCTCATTTTTGTACTTTTTTTTTTGCCCTCAAGTTACACACAGAGAATTTGTTACTTTTGAATCTGTACGCGTGTAGGTTATAATTCAGGTCTGAAGTACAGACCTCTAACAGTAGAAATGTGTTAACCCCCGCAGCAGAGTTACATGTAATTGCTGGAAGGGACAGTGTAGAGCAAATTAAGCATGTGTTAGTAAATTCACCCATTTCTGCTCTCTTGGCTTTAATTCCTATCTTTACTCTTACTCTTTAATCTTTATTAGCAGGGGAGGCTGATGTTTAAAGCAGGCCTTTCCTTTTATCAGTTGTGGAGCCATCGCCTGGGCAGAGGCTTAGCCCACTGCATGAAGATGTCACTCTTGCCTTGGTGGCTTATTCTGCGAATTGCATGCTGGATGAATCACTTTGCAATGGAGAGACGGTGACATAACCCTGCTGCACAGGGAACCATATTGCTTTCCTTGGAAACCTGGAATATATGTGGTGCCTTCACAATCACAGTGGATGATCCAGGGCCTCTCATTTACAAGGCAGGCCCTGCCTTGTTTGGATTTTTTTTTTTCTGTTTTTTTTTCCTACTCCTGAGTGTGATTGCCTGCAGCGGTCTTAGCCTACTTCCGAGCAGGAATCAGCCTACATGAACACTGTGTTATAGTTTGGTGGAAGAGCTTGCCAGAAGAACGCATAATTTAAAAAAATAATCACGTAAGTCCGCATATAAAGCAGTCAACTGCACCCTTTTTGTTTGTCTAGGAGGGTTAAATACCAATGGCAATGCTTTATTTTCTAATTATTTTCACAGCTGGCTCTGTAGGCCGTAGATAATTAAAGCAGCAGCAGCAGCAGCAAAAAAAGAAATCAGGCCTTACTTACCCTTTATGTCTTTGTTATGTGTCTGATGGGCTTTTACACTGAAATACAAAAGGGATTTTAGTCAATTGTAAGATATTTGATGAGCAAAGGGTAAGAGATCCTGATGAGCAGAGTAATGCAGGGAATAACAGTGTAGTGTACATGTAGGCCGGCCAGGGCTGTGCTGGTGTGATGTTGGTTATTACTGGTAATACCTGCAGAGGGCTAATCTTAAATATAGTTGGTAGATAAGAGATGTTAGTCATTCATGATTTGGTTGGAGAAATGTTGGGATTGGGCTGGATGGAATACTGCAAATAAAATGTAAGTATCTCAGTAGCAATCTCTGCTGTGCCTGTAATTGCATTGAAATGGTGTTGTGGGTGGATGGAACAGCTTCTGGGGGTGTCAGACCAGTGACAGCTTTAACTAGGATTGCTGCATGGATTGTTAGTTATTCATCTGGTTGGTAAATATAACACATGATCAGAAGGATCCAGAAAAGGTGGCAACACTGGCTGTAATTCCCAGCATCCTTGGCAAGCCATCAACACAGGGAATCAATATTCTCTGATGGCAACAGCTCACAGCAGGAGGTTGTTTTACCTTGTATCAAGTTGGTCCTCTACGCCCCTTTGCTGATAGTGGGGTGTTGTTTGTACAGCAGTTGCATGGCAGGGTACAGATACAAAATTCTGTACAGATACAGAATTTTGTTGTTTCTTGTAATGAGAGAGGCTGCCATTTTGATTAAATGTTTGGGATGTTAACATAAATGAATAATTAAATTTCCTTTTTAACCAGCGATATTTATGAGACATACACTCTGGAGTGGAACCATGATTTGCAGCCCAGTCCCTAGTTGAAAGGGTGACTTGGTAAACCTACTATAACACACAGGAAGATATTGTTCAGTATAGTTTGCCTCATGTTGGTAAATCCATTCACTGATCACAGTATTGGTGATCATATATGACTACTAGTCCAATGGATTATTAGGCCACCCACCTGTTATAACTGGATCCATGCCTCTACTGGTTGGTTACCAGTTTGTGTAGCCAAATTGACTGTTGGTTTAACTTTTGGGTTTGGTGAGTGTGTTAAATATATAGCCATCTTAAAAGGATACTGTCATGACTTTTATGGTGTACTTTTTATTTCTAAATTACACTGTTTACATAGCAAATAATTCCCTCTGCTATTTAAAATTTTATTCTTGAACCAACAAATGTATTTTTCCAAGTTGTAATATTGGTGTGTAGGCGCCATCTCATAGCTTTTAAAAAGAGCCAGCGCTACACATTAGAACATTAGAACTGCTTTCAGCTAACCTATTGTTTCTCCTACTCCCATGTAACTGGAGGAGTCCCAAGCCGGACTTGGATTTCTTACTATTGAGTGCTATTCTGATACCTACTGGGAGCTGCTATCTTGCTCCCTTCACATTGTTCTGCTGATCGGCTGCTGGGAGGGGGGGATATTACTCCAAATTGCAGAGCAGCAGTAAAGTGTGACTAAAGTTTATCAGAGCACAGGTCACATGGCTTTGGCACCCTGGGAAATAAAGAATATGGCTAGCCCCATGTGAAATTTCAAAATTTAATATGAAAAAATCTGTTTGTGTTTATGAAAAACAGATTACAATGCAGGATTCTGCTGGAGAACCTCTATTAACTGATGGGTTTAAAAAACACCAAAAAAAAACCATGTTTTTCCATGATAGTATTCCTTTAAGTATTTGCCAATATGAAGCAATCAGTGGACAGTTTTAAACTAAAAGACATCAGTCTTTATTTATTGTAACTACTTAAAAGAAGTTTTTTTGTGCCAGTTGTTCTGATTTTTTTACTAGCTATAGTGAACCAGAAGTTGATTGGCCAAATCAGTTTAAAAAGAGTGACACACAAGTTTATACAGTTCAGGAGTGTGTGTGGCAGGTTAGGATTTAGCTATATCTTTGGCTATTGGGAAGTCTATGCAAGTGGCGAGCAAATAGTCACCTGTGCAACAATGGCCTGTTTATTGGGCAATGGCTGTCAAGATAGATTAAGCTATCAACTTCTTGCTAGTTATACTACCACATTGGTAGCTGAATTCACTGGCTGGTATCTGGGCAGGGGTGGCCTTCTCTGCAGCAGTCCATCTTATGGAAGGAACACCATAGTTGTTTCATAGAAAAACCATAATGTCTAAAATGTTTTGAACCATTTCTATAACTATTGTTTTGGATTTTCCCTTAAGTTTTGACAGATGGGTGCAAGTTTTAATGGAGGATACCAGATAGACATAAGTGTGTGAAGATTTTAAAATGTGGCTTGTTAAAGGTTGGTCTGTACAGAAGCTACATGAGAACTGTAGGTGTCAAGAATATCGCAACATTACCATTTTATTGTTATTGCACAGTAAATGGTCAACAGGTAATTGATGCATGACTGAGCATGTTAATATAGACTCCCTTATTTATGTACGAGGCACATCCATTCACTATATTGACTGTAATGACACAGTCTTGGCATGCTATGACCTGTATTTTTATCGACACATGAAACAGCTGCGGGGATCTAGTTGAGACCTGATTTTATTTTTTATTTTTAATTCATCAGGAGGGGGAGAATCAGTTTAATAATACAAGAACAGAGCTTGTGGCAGCATAAGAGCAAGATGATATACAATCCTACACACATTTAAGATATTGTAACCTTTCATCCATTTAGATTAGTTACTAGTGGACTAGAATAGTAAGATCCAATGCTGCTTTACCCATTAGGCCACAGACAGGCAGAAGGATCTGTCCTGAGTCTTTTTGTTTTTCCTGCCTTGACTGCAGAGCTCAGTAAGAGCAACCCCCAGCCACCTGCAAACTGCTTCTATCTAGTGCATATGGCACAGTTCAATATAATGCACAGTGCAGTTGGGATCGTAGTTGTCTTTTTGTCTTGAAGCTCTGCAGTGGTTTTTGGGGGTGAGTGGCTTTTTCATACATTGTGTGTGTTATACCTAAAAAAGGTGCCATTGTCCAACGAGATGTACATGTGGTTTTATGCAAGTGGCTGGCTATTTGAAGTTGGCCTTTCTTTTTCCTATGCCTGACAACATATGATTTCATGAGAAAATGTTACTCCATAGTCTACTGTGATGTCTCCATGAGTATTTGCTTGCGTGCATAATATCTGCCAGCCCTGGGTCATTGTCCATGTACAAGGACCTGATCCCATCCTCATGTTTGTGGAGTAGTTCATGATTTGTCTTGCTCTTCTTTATTGAAATGCATCAAGAAGCAGATGTATGGGGAGGCATTGATGATAAAGAGTTGAGTTACTTTCTGTAGAGTGGTGGTTTTTAGTTTAAATCACATTTGAAGGCCAACCTTCAAGGTCCAACCTTTGGCCCGGACCAGGGCCCCCTTTTATTCTCCTACATAAATAAGAGAATAGCAGTATATAAATACATATTTAACCTAAATTGTAACCTAAATGACCTTCAAGCTGGACTTTCAGGTGTGTCTAGGACAGCAAATGAAAATTATCCCTAATTCTCACCATAACTGGCCTTCAGGCTGAGCACCAATGCCGCCACATTAGCAGGGACTGGAGGGAAGCATCTTCTTTGCTTAGTCAGTCAGTACAGCTGTAAGTTTCTTAGGAACCGTAATGAGAAATATGCACAGTGGGATCTCACTTATGATGCCACCTGCAATGTAGTTAAATCAAACTCTTCTCTAGCCCAGACCAGGGTTGCCACCTTTTGGCAACAATAATACTGGCTGGGATGGGGGCGGGATTGTGAGGGGGGGATGTCCATGATGTGGGGGGTGGGGTTATGATGCAAATGGGGCTGAGTCGATGCGTCACCAGCAGGATCGCAGGAGTAGAGCACGCTTCTGAGGCATAGAGAGGGCGCTGGCCAAGGGGATTTGTGGCGGATCGGAGGCATGGCCAGGGCAGAGAACTAGTTATGACAAATTACTGGCAAGTACATTGCCGGTAAATTTGTAACACCAGCCTGGCCTTGGCTTGTATTTTACCAAATACTGGCCAGGTGGCAGCCCTAGCCAAGACTCAAATTCACAGGCAATTAAAATAGTTGATGCTCAGTTTTTATTGCATTCAGCACTGGTCCCCGTATTCTTGGGCCCAGACACACAGGGAAATATCAGATCAGTTAACACAGACAGTGCCATGTAGATTTATTAAATAGGAGTTTTGCTTCCATTTTTTAACTGGCAACTTTTGATTGGTTGCTGGGGGTACTGTACTTTAATACCTGTGCTAGTAAATAAGTGGTAGGATTTCCTAAGGCAAGAGTTCAGCTTTATTCAAATGCAGTTGGTAGGCGGCACTGATACCTTTGTCATTGCAGTAATCCTCTCTGTGAGCCCTGTTATAAGCAATTAACTGCTTAGATAGCAGTCAGAGTTGCCATAGAAACCCCGAGAATTTCATCTATTTGCCTCCCAAGTGGTCATATTTTTCAAATACACTCTAGATCTGCAGACTTGGAAAAGTGCAAAAATTTGAAGAAAGGTGTGGGCACAAGGCCTACATGTCATGAATGCAGTGAGGTTTGCTTCTGTATTATGGGATAGAGGTCAGTGCCTCAGACAGACACATGAGCAGAAGGTTGCCCAGTGATAGTGTAGGATGCAGTAATGAGTCGCAACTGAACCCAATATGTGTATCAGTGATATCCAGAGGTATCAAGTGGAAACCTGCCCACTCTGGCCTGAATACTCAAACAGTACCTCGTGTATCACCCTTGCCAACTTGGTTCAGCTGTAATTTCTATGTGGAGCCGTGCATGCATTTTTCCTGTAATTATTTTGAGAATGGTTGGGATAAATAAATAAATGAATGAATGAATGTTTATAGTAGCTTTTTATTATTGGTCCTGGATTTGATTCCAGCTTAGGTACTAACTGCAAGGGACTTGCTTTGGCCATGTCTACATGGGTTTCCTCCTGAACTCCATATACAGTATATACAGGCAGGTTCATCGGCCCCTGATAAAACTGACCTGAGTGTGTATGACCTATTGTAAGCTCCACTGAGGCAGGGACTGATGGGAATGTGATAGGGGCCTTAGATTGTAAGCTCCATTGGGACAGGGACTGATGGGAATGTGATAAGGACCTTAGATTGTAAGCTCCACTGAGGCAGGGACTGATGGGAATGTGATAGGGACCTTAGATTGTAAGCTCCACTGGGGCAGGGACTGAAGGGAATGTGATAGGGACCTTAGATTGTAATCCCCACTGGGGACTGAAGGGAATGTGATAGGGACCTTAGATTGTAAGCTCCACTGGGGCAGGGACTGATGGGAATGTGATAGGGCCTTAGATTGTAAGCTCCTCTGGGGCAGGGACTGATGGGAATGTGATAGGGGACCTTAGATGTAAGCTCCACTGGGGCAGGGACTGATGGGAATGTGATAGGACCTTAGATTGTAAGCTCCTCTGGGCCAGGGACTGATGGGAATGTGATAGGGACCTTAGATTGTAAGCTCCACTGCGGGCAGGGACTGATGGGAATGTGATAGGGACCTTAGATTGTAAGCTTCCTCTGGGGCAGGGACTGATGGGAATGTGATAGGGACCTAGATTGTAAGCTCCACTGGGGCAGGGACTGATGGGAATGTGATAGGGCCTTAAGATTGTAAGCTCCATTGGGGCAGGACTGATGGGAATGTGATAGGGACCTTAGATTGTAAGCTTCACTGGGGCAGGGACTGATGGGAATGTGATAGGGGCCTTAGATTGTAAGCTCCATTGGGGACAGGGGACTGATGGGAATGTGATAGGGGCCTTAGATGTAAGCTTCACTGGGACAGGGACTTGGAAGGGAATGGTGAATAGGGGCCTTAAGATTGTAAGGTCACTGGGACAGGGACTGATGGGAATGTGATTGGGCACCTTAGATGTAATCCCCACTGGGGCAGGGAACTGATGGGAATGTGAATAGGGACCTTTAGATTTGTAAAGCCCCACTGGGGGCAGGGACTGATGGGGAATGTTGGATAGGGACCTTAGATTGTAATCTCCACTGGGGCAAGGGCTGATGGAATGTGATAGGGACCTTAGATTGTAAAGCCCACTGGGCCAGGGACGATGGGAATGTCGATAGGGACCTTAGATTGTAAGCTCCACTGGGGCCAGGGACTGAATGGGAAATGTGATAGGGACCTAGAATTGTAAGCTCCACTGGGGCAGGGACTGATGGGAATGTGATAGGGACCTTAGATTGTAATCTCCACTGGGGCAGGGACTGATGGGAATGTGATAGGGACCTTAGATTGTAAGCTCCACTGGGGCAGGGACTGATGGGAATGTGATAGGGACCTTAGATTGTAAGCTCCTCTGGGGCAGGGACTGATGGGAATGTGATAGGGACCTTAGATTGTAAGCTCCACTGGGGCAGGGACTGATGGGAATGTGATAGGGACCTTAGATTGTAAGCTCCTCTGGGGCAGGGACTGATGGGAATGTGATAGGGACCTTAGATTGTAAGCTCCACTGGGGCAGGGACTGATGGGAATGTGATAGGGGCCTTAGATTGTAAGCTCCATTGGGACAGGGACTGATGGGAATGTGATAGGGACCTTAGATTGTAAGCTTCACTGGGACAGGGACTGAAGGGAATGTGATAGGGGCCTTAGATTGTAAGCTCCACTGGGACAGGGACTGATGGGAATGTGATTGGGACCTTAGATTGTAATCCCCACTGGGGCAGGGACTGATGGGAATGTGATAGGGACGTTAGATTGTAAGCTCCACTGGGGCAGGGACTGATGGGAATGTGATAGGGACCTTAGATTGTAATCTCCACTGGGGCAGGGACTGATGGGAATGTGATAGGGACCTTAGATTGTAAGCTCCACTGGGCCAGGGACTGATGGGAATGTGATAGGGACCTTAGATTGTAAGCTCCACTGGGGCAGGGACTGATGGGAATGTGATAGGGACCTTAGATTGTAAGCTCCACTGGGGCAGGGACTGATGGGAATGTGATAGGAACCTTAGATTGTAAGCTCCACTGGCGCAGGGACTGATGGGAATGTGATAGGGACCTTAGATTGTAAGCTCCACTGGGGCAGGGACTGATGGGAATGTGATAGGGACCTTAGATTGTAAGTTCCATTGGGGCAGGGACTGATGGGAATGTGACAGGGAACTTAGATTGTAAGCTCCTCTGGGGCAGGGACTGATGGGAATGTGATAGGGACCTTAGACTGTAAGCTCCACTGGGGCAGGGACTGATGGGAATGTGATAGGGACCTTAGATTGTAAGCTCCTCTGGGGCAGGGACTGATGGGAATGTGATAGGGACCTTAGATTGTAAGCTCCTCTGGGGCAGGGACTGATGGGAATGTGATAGGGACATTAGATTGTAAGCTCTACTGGGTCAGGGACTGATGTGAATGATGTATAAACTGTGTAAAGCAATGTGTAAATGTGTTACCACTATATATACAACAGATAATAAATAGTTTCCCTGCTGGGGTTACTATGGTAAAGGGAAATATGCATCGTTTGTAATGTAACTATCCTAGAAAGGCAGTTATAATGCAGTATATGAACAAGGGGTGACAAACATGGATACCAGAGAGAAGGAATTCTCTGGTGTCTGTGTTTATTGTCTCTGTTGGTATATTTTTGCTGTTCCTCTATGGCAGCAGTAGCTCACTCCATATTGTATGTTTGCTCCTGTATTTGAATTGACTTCACTGTCCTTCCTCTGACCTTGTTTCCATGGAAACCAATAGCCTTTTATTTGCCTATCCAGGACTTTTAACCTTCTTGTTTTAGGCCCTTGTTTAATCTTTTCTTTCAACTTCCACATGATTGTGCCTGCAGGAGGGATGAGGCAAGTGGGATGCTAGTAGTCTCAAACTTAGGTGCCATTCACTTGAGTTCCTTCATATTGGCTATTACTGATTGCCCATTAACGCCACAATTCATATAGCGCCAGTCACAGAATGGCACTAGAAATGGTGTTAGTTTGGGTGTGGCTTGAGATGATATTCTGGTCAGGAAAAACGTAACCAATACCCGACACTAACCCGCAAAACATTAATCCTCACCTAACCCACAAAATGTTGCCATTGTAGGCTCTGCACCCAACTTGTACCCAGGATCAGACTGGGGCGCCGGGACACTGGGAAAAATCCCGGTGGCCCCAGCAGGCCAGACCCGACCCTTGCTGGCGCTCCCTTTGCCCAACTGTTCCTCCCCTGACGCGTTAAATTTACGCGCGCTCATGGGAGGACGTTGGGTGGGGGACCCTGCTGGGGGTTAGGGTGGCCACTGCGGGGGGTTGGTTTAGGCGACGCGGCCGGTGGGGGCACCTGCACCCCCCAGTCCCAACCTGCTTGTACCCAGTTCTTCCCACTCCTTCCCACTCCGTAAGATGCTTCAGTCCTCTTTCTGAACCTGTGGGTTTCGGGTCAACCCACAAACGTGGCTAGGTGATCATTTCAAACTCTGACTTTAGCAAACCTTTATGTAATGTGGATGCAAATATATATTTTAGACTTAGGCAATAATATTTATAAAAGACATATGTGCTCTAACCAATCTGCAGTGGTCGCAGTATAGTAAACTCTCTCTATATGTCGCTATGTCCCTGTCCCTATATGAGTTCTCTTCTCGCAAGTCTGCCTTGTCACCTTCTTTATGCTACTGTTAGGAGCTTGCTTGAGTAATGGCCTTTTTTATTGGAGAACGGTGGTAAAAACAGAAATTGGGCAGACAGATAGGGCTTTATATACTAAGAATATCGGTAGTTATACATATGCCGACCTGGTGTGCTCTGACAGTTGAGCTTGCAGGCTTTGCATTTTCGAACACATATTAGATTTAATCTGACCTTAGACTGCATAAACCACTATGAAAGCTCTGTGCAAGAAAGCCTACGTGTTATTTGTTATATTCATGCAAAGGTTTTACATTTCACACCATACAGGCCCATTCTTCAGGGCAGCCTTGTGTCAGAGGAAGAAGATGGGTAGGGATAGCATTTTAATCATTCTCTTCCTTCAGTGCACTAGAACATTCCACTGATCTGGTGCTTTCACTGGAAGAAGGAATTCGCCCTCCCCCTCCTTGACATAGTGCAGCAGAGAGCCATGACAGACATTGCTGGGAGAGTGTGTGAGAGGCCTGCTCTAGGTGAGTTTTACCCAAACCCACGAATCCTGATGGGGGGTATTTGCCAGCAATATCAGATACACATGAACTATGCCAATATTTTGATAAAACCTGGAACATTTGACAATGCATGCACAGATTCTTGTAGCACTGAGGGAAAGAATGATTTAAATGTAGTTCTCCCTGCCTATTTTACTGATCTAATAGGTCTAATAGGCCATGCACCATTATTAGTGTTATGCTTTATTTATGTAGCACCAACATATATCGCAGCACAGAGTTTAGGTATCAGTTCCTGCCACAGGGGAGCTTACAATCTAAGTCCCTATCACATTTAGACAGACACATATCTGTCCCTTCCTGAGCTTGACACAAGACAAGGACACTGTATGTGAGATGCACTTAAAATGGCCTCCTGTTGTTCCACAAGAGCAAATTGTTTAGTCAGTGAAAGAAGAAAAGTAGCTATTTTTGGAAGCAGGGTTGATTTCTTTGTTATGTTTCCATGGAATTACCCTATTTTATACACTTGCCTTTTGAGTGAATGTTTGGCTAGCTATTTCTAATGGAACAACAACCACAGAAACGATGGTGCTGTGTAAAATGGAAACCAGAATTATCAGTGTAGATCCCAAGCTGGAAATGTTAGCTCTGATAGGCTGCACGACTACAAAAAAATGTAACTGGGTGTTATATCCTTACTTTATTTGCACCTATTGTGAATTTCCACCATTGAAAAACATACTTTTACTCCATTAGAGCTTATATTCTGAAACAGAGTTCAAATCTTGGCGGACCGTGGATGCTGGGAAATCTAGGCTGGATGTCACTGTGCTCGGTATATATCTTCAACAATTGTAATAACTGATATAAACTACCCACGGTTAAATATATATCCCCCCCTTTCATCGTAAATACTTCAGGAGTTAAGTTTTAGGCAAGGCCCAACATGTAGATGCTGGGGGTGGGGGTCAGACGAATCCCTGAAAACATTGTTAATCTCTTAGGTATTCACTTCCTTTAGGAAGAAAGGCAGACCCTGTCCAACTGCGGTGATATTAACTGCCATCAACAAGGCTGTCTGGATATTTCTGAGAGAAAAGAAAGGATTTGCCCTTAAAATGGCCCACTGTGCTCCTGGCGTTTGTCTGACACAGAAAAGATTTGTGCCTTGCAGAGAGGAAGGAAGAAGGCGGGGGCTGGTACTGTAAGAAAAAGCTTTTGGATTTTAGAATGTGCTCACTAAAATATAAAGAAACCCAATTAAAAAAAATGAACAGGATAAAATTCCAGTGGTTTTTGAAACCCCCTTTTTGGCAAGCGGTGCCTACAAAGGTTGCCATGGCTGTACTGAGCAGGATGGGGAGAACTGGCTGAAACTGGTTTGAAGCAGAGCAGCCCTAGAACAAAGCAGTCAGTGAGCTACGGTGGGGTTTGTGGGATATGTCAGCCATGGCCCCGTGCAATATTAACTATTCATTTCACTGTAAGCACTGCTCGCTTAGGTGAAATGCGAAGGAAAAACATAATCCTATAAAATTAAATATATATACTGTTAGTGACAGCCTTTTCGGATTTATTCTGGGAGGAGGAAATAATAATAATAAAAAAAAAAAAGGACGAGCAGCCATTTTGAAGCTGATCAGATTGGGTTGGGCCTGTGGCCTTCCAAATTATGCTAAACTGCAGCTTTCAGTTTTCTACCTATTTTATTTTATATGCACATTTTGCTGGTTGGTCTTATGGTCTTCCAGCATTTCTGACCATGACCAGTGTCAAAAAATGGAAATAACATGTACAGGTATGGGACCTGTTATCCAGAATGCTCGGGACCTGGAGTTTTCCGGATAAGGGGTCTTTCTGTAATTCAGATCTCTTACCTAAAGACTGCTAAAAACATTATTTAAACAGTAATTAAACCCAATAGGATTGTTTTGCCTCCAATAAGGATTAATTATATCTTAGTTGGGATCAAGTACAGGTACTGTTTTATTATTACAGAGAAAAGGGAATCATTTAACCATTAAATAAACCCAATAGGGCTGTTCTGCCCCCAATAAGGGGTAATTATATCTTAGTTGGGATCAAGTACAGGTACTGTTTTATTATTACAGAGAAAATGGAATCATTTAACCATTAAATAAACCCAATAAGGCTGTTCTGCCCCAATAAGGGGTAATTATATCTTAGTTGGGATCAAGTACAGGTACTGTTTTATTATTACAGAGAAAAGGGAATCCTTTAACAATTAAATAAACCCAATAGGTCTGTTCTGCCCCCAATAAGGGGTAATTATATCTTAGTTAGGATCAAGTACAGGTACTGTTTTATTATTACAGAGAAAAGGGAATCATTTAAACATGAAATAAACCCAACAGGATTTTCTGCCCCCAAAAAGGGGTAATTATATCTTAGTTGGGATCAAGTACAGGTACTGTTTTATTATTACAGAGAAAAGGGAATCATTTAAACATGAAATAAACCCAATAGGATTTTCTGCCCCCAAAAAGGGGTAATTATATCTTTGTTGGGATCAAGTACAGGTACTGTTTTATTATTACAGAGAAAAGGGAATCATTTAACCATTAAATAAACCCAATAGGGCTGTTCTGCCCCCAATAAGGGGTAATTATATCTTTGTTGGGATCAAGTACAGGTACTGTTTTATTATTACAGAGAAAAAGGATATAATTTAAAAAAATGTAAATTATTTTCTTATAATAGAGTCTATGGGAGATGGCCTTTCCGTAATTTGGAACTTTCTGGATAATGGGTTTCCGGATAAGGGGTCCGATACCTGTACAAGTACTATCCAGTGGCTTTGTGGACTGTAGCTGCCATTTCACTGTATTAAAGAGGGCCATAGAGACCCTCCTCAACATCAAACCCAACCTAATTTTGGGTCCTGAACTGTAGGTAGTGGGTACAGTGAGAAGGGGGTACAGTGAGAAGGGGGTACAGTGGAACTTCATGTTAGTACTTTAGGAAGTTAATGTTGGTAGCTTAATAAGGATGCTGGGACATACAATTAATAAATTAGTAAATATTGTCTGTAAATCAACATTCCTGTAGGCCAGGGTGCCACTTTCTATCTATAGACTACAGCTTACTGCTTTATCTAATAAAGGCTGCTGGGATTTGTCGTTTATGACATATCTGCTGTATCATTTGTGAGATCCTCATTCCCTGACTAAGTAAAGACCGGAGACTCATAGGCAATCTTTTAATATATTAATTCATTTTAATATATTCATCTGTAAAAGTACTATACCCCCAATGCCATAGCAGCTTTGGTTGTTGGGGGATGCTGGGAGTTTTGAGGAACTGGTATCTCCAGGTACTGAGAATTTAGAGCGTCCGTCTTGTTATGTATGAGGTAAATAGTCAATATACATGCGACATTCCTGGAGCTATTGTATGGCACCCCCCCCCCCCATGTGGATGAAAGCACATTTGAAAGTAATTACTCCCAACCCCCCATCCAGGAGCATAGAATAGCCAGGCAGCCTCTAGGAAGCTTACAACAAGGCAGATTCTACTGCAGTGTAGAGGGGTGCAAAACCAAAAAAATTGTCTATTATTATTTATATAGTCATGTATTTTATCAATGGAATGGCCTGTGCGTTATATTGAATTCTGAGCCGGGGGAAAGAGGATGGCTGCTTTTTATCAAGCATAAATAAATGGTGAGTACTAGTGGGGGTTGGTTTTGAGAATGCAGGGCCGTCATTACTTCATCTGACTCAGTGTGCCACAGGAAGTGTCCAGATGGCCAGGGAGGGAATCAACCATTCATTTCTCTTCCCGGCCTGCAAAGCCAATATTAATCAGTGGTTCCATGTAAATGTATATGTTTTTGGTGCACGGTCAGAAACAACGTGAATCCCAGGCTATAGATTAGAGAAAGGAAACCCTAATTACACTAGTTTTATCAAACTACAACTCCCAAAACCCCTGTGGGATTGTTGTGGGATGGGGAAATGTTGGGTTTTGTGATTATACAGAGCTTGGAGCCCCTTAAATACTGACTTGTTCTCACCTTCACAATCTAATGGTGCCAAGCTTTAAGGTGTTCTGCAGGGGAGAACTACAGATCCCAGCACCCACTAAAGGCCAGAGCCTGGGAAGATGCTGGATTCTGATCCTTGGTCTGATCTCTGTTCATTTGTAAGCTTGTGGTGTGAAGAGCACTGCGTCAGTGACACAGTAATTAAGATTCCCTCTTCTAATAATAGAACCATCTGTTTTTCACATTATCACTTGCGGGCAGGGCTAACTCTGGCACTGGTGTATGTATGTTTAATAAGGAATGATTTCTATATAGTGCTCATTGCACACTGCTCAAGCCATATGTGGGTGATCTGTAACGGGACATCGAACTGGGCAAGGCAAAATATTTTAATCTAACTCTGTATGAACGCTGCCATACTGCCCAATCTGCTTGCGTGTTACATATGCCTCTCCTCTCATGTAAGGACACATACACATTTTCACAGCATATCAAAATGCAAATTGTGTGTCTAGGCAAGTGTGTTAGGGATGGTAAAGGTAAGAATAAGCCACAGTGATTATAACACTTCTTATTAAACATTCATTGATCTTTTTTGCTTTCCAGGTCATGAGCAAGATGTTGGCGGTCTGCACCAGGCAACATATCTGCAACAAAAATAAAGGTATGTATTGAGAAGTGACACTTGTTGTATTGTTCCCCTTACAAGACAAGAAAACTCCAGTTTAGTGGTTTCCTGGTCCAATATTTTGTGAATCGGGATAAAAATTAGAGCAGTGCCAGGCTGCCATCTTGCTTACATTTCTCAGGCCTGCCTCCAAATGAACGTATTTAGGGCCTTATGGCCACCCAGTCTAGGCTAAATCAAGCTTATCCATTGGCCCTTGGGGACTATAGAGACTGTTAGATGAGGATCGCATTTTAAAGATTTCAAACCTGCCTGATTGATATCTGGCAGATTTTGCGCCAGATATCAGTCTGCCAGATACCAGTCTGGGCATATACTGTATATATATATATATAGAGAGAGAGGCACCCGAGGACCTGTGCCTAGGGCAGCAACTTGGGTGCCTATGTAGCCAAAAAATTACACCTCCCCAACTGCCACCAGATGAAACCTGTGCATATCTGGCGGTGGAGCTGGGGGGGTGAGGCTGAAGAGTGGCAAGCGCAGGCAAAAGTGTGAGGGCGTGTTTAGGTCCAGTGTCTAGAGTGGCACCGGACCTATATACAGACCTATACAGACAGATAAGCTGCTGACAAGGTCTGAAGGGGCTGAATTGGCCATGTTCCTTAGATCTGTGATAGACATGCTTGGGAAAGGTAAGTGAGTAGAGGTGCGCTGCTGCACTACTTTTGGGTGTGCATCAGTGACTGTGGAATATGTTGGCACTAAATAATTAAATAATATTTTTTTCCTAAAAAAAAAAAAAAAAGCTTAAATCCCATGAATGAAAAATGCAGCTATTTATTCTACTGGGGGTGCCTAACATATTTTCAACCCCCAGTGAATCAGTGTTTTTATGGTTTGGGTGCAGACATGCGGAGCAGATTTTGGCATGATAATGCGTGACTATGCAGTTTTGCGCCACATTCTGCTCTGTGTGTCTCCACCCAGGCAAATGCAGTGACTCTGGGTGCAAGCACAACAAAGAGCAGATAGGAGCTGAGGGGCAGTTTCTCAGCCTTTGCTTGTACACAGCCCAAAAAACTGCCCCATGTCGCAGTAGCCTTAGTGTTGCCACCTGTCATTAAAAATGACACTTGGTACCAATGTAATTAGAAAGGCTGGTATTTTATTGACAGGAAATAGGCAATTAAGCTGGTTGCTAAAGTCAGTATCAAACAATTAGATTGTATTAGGTTATGCAGGCCACACAATGAAAGCAAATCTTTGATTGGTTGCTATGGGCTGCTACCCAACACCTCCTGTATAATTTTGCTTTTTTTAGCTCATAATCAATACCATGTGATTTTTTTCTTTTATTTTTAGATACCTGCTTGTAAATGCAGGGGGGCGTGGCTAGCGCACCCACAAGGGAGCAAGTACGTCGAGACACCACCAGGATGCCGGTGGCCTCCAGTAGGAGGGGCAGACTTTATATTAAAAATAAAGGTAAGATGAGATGGTAGAGACACATCTAAATCAGCATATTTTCTATGTATCCAAAAGTAAACACTGACACATACATTCAGTAAATACAGTGATGTTACAAAGGCTTAGAGATTGCCACGGCCTAGTAACCCATAGTAGTCATTTTGTTTTTAATCAGCTGAGCAGTAATGCTACGTTTTGATTGGTTGCTATGGGTTACTATACCAGTAGTACACCTTTTAATATTTGGTTGCATACACTAATATGTCAAGCAACTTTGCAACTGGGCTTTATTTTACAGTGTTATATTTAACTTTAAAGGCCAGTGGCTCTGTGACCTTTATATGGAACTGCTTTGGCATTTCTAATAGCTTTATAATACAAAAGAGCCATATGTATTCTGTAAATGAAATCCTTATAAAGGGTACTGAGTGATGGCATTAGTTATTTTACAAAAGGGGGTACTTTATCCATTATATATATATATATATATATATATATATATATATATACATACACGTACACACACACACACACACATATATAGAGAGAGAGAGAGAAAGAGATTTTGGTATGGAAATACATTTAATATAATATTTCCTTCAGTATTCTAGCAAAATGCTAAATGAACCTCATCAGCTAAAATCTCACCCACGCTTGGTTTATTTATGTTTTAGCTATGGTTATGGGGACATGTAATAGTGATCTGCAGGACACGTGGGAGCAAGTTTGTGCTTGTGTTCATGCAAGTAATAGATTTAGGGGCTGGATTAGCCATTGCCTCTTATGTTAGTAAGTAAGAAAGTGCTGAAAGGATTGCTGTTCTGTGTATTTCCCTTAAATATACAGTGTTGACTAAGGGTGTCAAATAATATATGGAAATAATATACGCCCTGTTGTAAAATATAAGGATATTATAAGTCATCAAGGAGTTTCATGGACATATAAAGACACTAGGCTGAAAGCCGAGTGTGTTTTTACAGGTCTTGGAAATTTGAGGTGACTTTTCCTAATACTTTACAGTGGGTACATTATTTTCTACAAATGGGATCCATTATTCGGAAACCCATTATCTAGAAAGCTCAGAATTATGAGAAGGCCATGTCCCATAGACTCAATTTCAGTCAAATAATTATTAGAATACCAGGTCTTAAAAATTATAAAAACTATCAACATTAAAAAAAGGAATATTTTGCCATCAATGCTGATGTATGCTTGTTCAATCAAGTAAGAATGATGTTTTACTATTAAAGGCTAAAAGCAAATGAATCTAAAGTTAAGAAATGTTTGTTTACTAGGACCCTGTGGGAAACAGCATTGCCTTTTCAGAGCCTTTTGTATAACTTATTTCCGGATAATAGATCCCACACCCATATTTGCATTTATACTTATGAGTAAGAGCTGCCATGATACTAAGCTAAGTAGACTTATGAAACATCGCCATCAAGTGTTCATGCTTAGATGGTGCTGACCTTCTGCTACATATGGAGAATTCTTTAACAGAGAGAAAATGGAGTGTTTCCAACATGTTGTCTCCTGTTAAGGATAATGTCAAATCTGTTGATTTTTATGTAAATGATGTATACTCTCTATAGAATATGTTGGCGCTATATACATTAAGGATAATAATATAATACACAAGTGTATTTCTCTGACCTGTATAACCGCAGCGTTGTGCCTTTATATGGTCACAGAACCCCACAGAGACTTCTAATAAACTTATAATCCCAGAGTTCTCTGTATAACTCAGCCTGCAGCCTTGTGCCTTTATATGGGCACAGAACCCCTCAGTGACTGCTAATATCCTTATCATTTACAGTAGGGGGTACATTATCTACTAACGTTATGTGAAAGCAGTTGATTTCTTCTAGGTTATCTAGATTACATAGAATTACATAGAATTACAATGTATACTCATTTTTGCATTTACAGAGTTACATGACAACCACCACGTAATCATGGGAGATATGAAGACCCCAGACTTTGATGATCTCCTTGCAGCCTTTGACATCCCTGATATGGTTGATCCTAAAGCAGCTATTGAGTCTGGGCATGACGATCAGGAAAGTAGCATAAAGCAAAATTCTCAAGGAGACGATGATGCCCATGTTCCATCATCCTCTGATGTTGGCGTAAGCGTTATTGTTAAAAATGTAAGGACTGTGGACTCAGAAGTGTCAGAAAAGGACCATCATTCTGCCGGCAATGGTTTGCACAATGGATTTCTCACAACAACAAATCTAGACAGGTTCAACAAGGAGGAACTTAAATCCTTAAAGCTTCATACTGATACTATACTAAAGGCATCTTCCTTTAATCAGTTCAGTCCTATCTCTAGCGCTGAAGAGTTTGATGAGGATGAAAAAATTGAAGTGGTGGACCCACCTGATCGGGAAGCCTTAAAATCCAGTTTCAGTAGCAATATATTGGATGAATCGGGTGTTGAGCAGGTGTATGAAAGTGACAAGATGCATTCAGGAGACCATTTCATCAAAGCTGGCACAGCCCTCCCAGGCAGCCAAGATAAGAATAAATCCAGTAAAAGAGATTTGGAAGCCAGTTCCACCAATTTTAGTGTGTACGATACATTTAAACTCCAGAAACTAGATGAGAAACTTAAGGAAAGTGCCCAGAGGCTGCTGCTGGAAACAAAGGAGGATGAAAAAATAGATACAGAAAAAAGTGAAGCCAATGGAGGGACTATCTCACAGCTGAGAGCAAAGTCTTCTGCAAAACTTTCTTCCTGCATTGCTGCCATTGCAGCTCTTAGTGCTAAGAAAACAGTGTGTGATCTAAAGGACCTAGAACCCAGTTCTGGAGGAGCATCCCCAGTACTTAAAGAAGGTGACTGTAGCCCCATGTCTGCTGATAAATCTCCAGATTCCCAGTTAACGGTGCAGAGTCTTATAGATGGTACAAAGAAGGTTCAGGCAAAGCAATCAGACAGCCCAAGAAGTGTCTTGAGTGAAACTAGCAGCAAGGGTTCCCCTTCTTCTTCTGGTGGCTCAACTCCTGCCATTCCTAAAGTCAGAATTAAGACTATCAAGACATCTTCCGGTGAAATTAAGAGGATGGTTACCAGAGTGTTGCCTGACTTCGATGTTGAAGAATTGAAAAAAAATGTAGAACCAAACTCTCCTGTGCTGGTTTCATCACTCTTACCATCTCCTTCCTCTACTCCTGTTCTTTCCTCGCCAACTAGAGCGTCCTTACATCCGTCCATAGGCTCACCGGTGGCATCAACAGATGTCGCCCCAAAGCAAGTGACCATTAAACCTGTAGCCACGGCGTTCCTACCAGTATCGGCTGTCAAAACAGCAGGCTCACAAGTGATAAACTTAAAGTTTGGTAACAATACTACAGTGAAAGCCACTGTAATATCTGCTGCATCCGTTCAAAGTGCCAGCAGTGCAATTATCAAAGCTGCCAATGCTATTCAACAACAGACTGTGGTGGTTCCTGCGTCAAGTCTTGCCAACACTAAACTTGTGCCAAAGACGGTGCATTTTGCCAATCTCAACCTTTTGCCTCAAGGTTCTCAGACATCTGAGCTTCGCCAAGTCTTAGCTAAACCACAGCAGCAAATCAAGCAGGCTCTTGTTGCAGCAGCAACACCATCAACGCCACCCAAAAAGGTGTCTAGAGTCCAGGTAGTGGCGTCTTCCCAGAGCTCTGTAGTGGAAGCCTTCAACAAAGTGTTGAGTAGCGTTAACCCCCTCCCAGTGTATGTTCCCAACCTCACTCCACCAGCCAGTGCTGGAATTACCTTGCCAACGCGGGGATACAAATGCCTGGAGTGCGGTGATGCTTTTGCACTTGAAAAGAGTCTTCTCCAGCATTATGACCGCAGGAGTGTACGAATTGAAGTGACTTGTAACCATTGCTCCAAAAACTTAGTTTTCTACAATAAATGCAGTCTTTTGTCCCATGCACGTGGCCACAAGGAAAAAGGAGTTGTGATGCAGTGCTCTCATTTAATCCTAAAACCTGTCCCTACTGACCAGATGATTGTTGCTTCTCAGAATAATGCTTCTACCACGCCATTGGCTACTCGGCAGACCCCAGTGGCTGTTGTGGCCCATACGGTAACCAAGATACAGCCTGGTTTGCCAGGGCCTGTGATATCTGCACCCAGTAACACACCTGTTGCTCCTGCTATGCCTTTAGATGAAGATCCAGCAAATCTGTGCAGACATAGCCTCAAATGCTTGGAATGCAGTGAAGTGTTTCAGGATGAAATAGCCCTGGCCACACACTATCAGCAAGCTTCCGACGCCACGGCACAGGTAAGTGACCTCTTTTTGATTGATCATCTGATTATTATGATATTGTCTGTGGTCCTGTAGAAAGACTACAGCTCACCTTGAAATTTCCTTTCAGTATTCTGCAGACAGGAATATTCTAAGACAATATGCAATTAATCTTTTGTATGTATTTTTATTTAATGAGTTCTGCAGCTCTGTATTTAAGAGCGGTGGGCAGGCAGTAACATGTAGGCTTCCCCCTCATACCCCTTTACTTGCACAACTTAGGGAGAGCTGAAGTGTGCAGTCCTCAATGGAGCCCTGTCATTACACTTTGCCCTTTGGTTATTCACTCAGCAGATCCAACCAGACCCTCAAACTCTTTTAAAATGAGCAGTAAAGGACATGCTCTTGCATCTGGGATCATAATAAATAACCCCTTCTGTCTTTCTTTTTTGGTTGCCATGGTCATTGTCTTTGACAACCAGAAACCATTTGTAGCTCCAGGTTAAAAAAACCCATACAAAATAAAGAATTACAACTAGATACCACTATAACATTTTAAAAGTTAATTTATAGCGGAACATCCGCTTCAATTAAGAATGTTTTCTTTTTAAAGGAGAAGGAAAGGTTAAATCACTGGGTGGGGCCAAATATTAGGGTGCACCACAGAGCAATCTTTTTCTTCCACTTCTTCCATTCTTCAATGGCCCCAGGCCGATGGATGAACAGTCAAATGAAAACACCAGCTTTTCATGCTACTGCGCACCTTTGAGGAGAAAGAAGCAGTACTGCCCACTCAAAAGTACCCTCCTTGATGCCCGCTCAGAAGTACCCCGCGCCAGTGCAGTTTTCTGCTAACAGAAACTCTGGCTAGGGATGCCACCTGCTCGATTTTGACCTGGACGGCCAGGTTTTTAGGAGGGCTCTCTGAGTCAAAATTCTCTGCCCAGTTTTCCAAATTAGGGAAACCGGGCAGAACTTCCCTAGATTGACAGTGGTGATTTTCCAATCGCTACATCATAACCCTGCCCCTGGTGTCATCAACCATGCCCCCAACATCATCCGCTCTGTCCCTATGATGTCACCATCCCATCCCCCATCTGGGTTTCCCCCAGTTGGAAGGTTTCTGCCCTAACTCTGGCCCAGGGTATCAGGTAAGTGGCTTTTTGCAACTCGGTACCTACTTTTGACATATCACTAGCTCTTTTTTTCATCTAGAGGCTCTAATAGGAATGCAGCCCTAGGTTTGGCTATAAAGTTATATAAATGGCGAAGATGAGTAATGCATTTTCCAAAAAAAACATGTAGTAAATAATTTTTCCAAGTAATTCTGTGTCATCTTAGGTAGATCAACATACTGTACGGGAACAACCTATATAGGAACAACCTTCATCTGCTGGAAAAATATCTAGGGCAGTGCTGTCCAACTTCTGCGGTGCCGAGGGCCGGAATTTCTCTAGCATACATGGTGGAGGGCCGCTAATGGAAGCCAGTTTTGGCAACTCCTCCTTTTTGAACCACACCCACTTCAAACCACACCCATTTTATCACAATGGTGGTAGTGCAGCAAAAACCCAAATGCTTGGTCCCCATAAAAAAGAATTATAAATATAAAAGAATTATATTATGTCATATTAAGACACACCCTTAAATCCATATGCCTCCTCCTCCCCTGTAGATAGCACAGCATCCCCCAGCAACATAATTACACACCTTAGGGACCATTTAATGGCTGTTTCCAACTACTAACAAACTCCCAGAACAAACCCCTGCCAGGTTCACCTCTCACAGGCAGCATAGGGCAGGCAGAGTATGGCACACACAGGCAGCACTCTGCCTCCCTTATGCTGCCTGTGTGTGCCATACTCTGCCTGCCCTATGCTGCCTGCGTGTGCCATACTCGGCCTACCCTATGCTGCCAGTGTGTGCCATACTATGCCTGCCCTATGCTGTCTGTGTGTTCCATACCCTCCCTGCCCTATGCTGCCTATGTGCCATCCTATGCCTGCCCTATGCTGTCTGTGTGTTCTATACCCTCCCTGCCCTATGCTGCCTATGTGCCATACTATGCCTGCCCTATGCTGTCTGTGTGTGCCATACCCTCCCTGCCCTATGCTTCCTATGTGCCATACTATGCCTGCCCTATGCTGTCTGTGTGTTCCATACCCTCCCTGCCCTATACTGCCTATGTGCCATACGTTGCCTACCCTATGCTGTCTGTGTGTGCCATATACACAGGCAGCATAGTCCAGGCACTACATACAATGTCTGAGGTGTGAAGAGGTGAACAATGGGGTTGATTACAACCTGAGCCTGAGGTGTGAACACTGCAGGGGGTGAACTAAAAAGGGGGGGCAGAAACTAAAAGGTGTGAAAAACACAGGAGATTACGGGCCTGATTCACTAAAGTTTATCGCATGCTTTTTTGCGGTAAAAAAGACGCGACAATTAGCGCGCGATTCACTACAGCTTTACCGCATGCGATAAGTCGCATTTGCGCATGCGGTATTTCTCGCGCTAGTTTTACCGCATACGTTCATTTCCGTGCTGAAAAGAATATGATCGCATGATTCACTATAACTTTTGCGCGCTAAATATCGCATTCGGCTATGCGAAAATTAACACCTACTAAAGACAGGCGAAAAATTATACAAAAGTACAGTAAATGATTTTTTGCAATAAAATATGGACTTACAGTGTTATTTATTTAAGTATGTGTTTCCCCTAGAGTGACGCAGCCGCCAGTTTGCAGGGAAATGGTCATTTTTAATACAGTAATTTTCTGCAAGTATTGGCGTGTATGGCTAACATGGCATGCGTTCATTTGCGCGACTATTTATATTTGGCTACAAGTGATTAAATGTTTCGCCAGGCATGGATTCGCAGCGAATTTTTGGACGTGCGTTGAATTTTTTTGCAGCGGATTTATTCATGCGTTTCGCAAAACAATCCGCCAATGGCGAAACGCCTGAAAAAATTTGCCACGCAAAAATTCACCGCACATACAAAAATTTATACAAGCGTCAAAAAATAATAGTCACAGCAACAATTTTTTTGCCCGCACAACATTTTTGCCGTTTCGTGGATCTTTCGAAAGATTTGCTAATTTTCACTAAAGAAACCAGAACACATTTGCTCATCACTAGTGGCTACTATTTATAAGCATCTACTATTTATATGCTACCATTTATATGTGGCTAATATTTATATACACCATTTATATGCGGCGACAATTTTTATACACTATTTCTAAGCTACCATTCATATTCGCGGGCGTAATTTAGCACATGTACCAGCAAATACCGCATTGAAATAGTCTTCGCGAGTTAAATAACGCATGCAATATCGCGCGTAAAAAAGCGCGAGTATGCTTATAGTGAATCGGGCGAAAAATCGCCAAAATTAAGACGCGGTAAAAATTTTAACGCACGCTATAAATAGCGCACGTTAAATCGCACTTTAGTGAATCAGGCCCTACATGTTTAAACAATACAATGAGATTACAGCCTGAATCTGAGGTGGGAGCAATGCAGGGGGCCAGTTAATCTCAGTGCTGATACCATTTAAAGCTTACACAAGAGTAAGCCATCAAAGCAGCCAGACAGGTGGGGGGCCAGTTGGACAGCACTGATCTAGGGCATTGCCCATAAGTTAGTCCATGTGCCAGCTCAATATTGTATATTTTGTACTGAAAGTTAGCAGAAACTATTGGAAAGGTTGCACTGGCAGCATCTGATTTCAGTTGTGTTCTGAACAGTGTGAATTTTATCTATCTGCATGAATTTATTGGATATTCTGTCTAATTCAGTATCATGCTGTGGTTTTACTTTCTAGAAAACGTGTAGTATCTGTATGATGCTGCTTCCCAATCCGTGTAGCTATAACTGCCACCAGCGGATACACCAGCACAAATCACCTTACACTTGTCCCGAGTGTGGCGCAATATGTCGATCCGTTCACTTTCAGACTCACGTCACTAAGAACTGCCTGCACTATACTCGCCGTGTCGGTTACAGGTAAATTTAGTCTATTGGAGTTCAGGAAAATCTTAAAATCTGTTCCAAGTATTTTTTTTGCCAGGGGACCAAAACATATATGTAGTAATATGTCATGACTTTTCACACCATTCTTTCATTAGCTTTTGGGGTGTCTGAAGTTTAACTGGGAGGAGCAGAGTCAAGCAAAAGACCTAGTGACTGTGTATACAATTGTTCAAAGAACAAAAATGATCAGGCACACCAATGGGCACTTGGTGCACCCATATCTTGCTATAAAATAGAGTAGGTTTTTACTACCTGTCCTTTATTGTGCGTGGTCATCTTTATTCCTGAATATTCATGGGTACACAGTGAAACCTGACACTGGGGATAGACTAAAGTATTCTATGTACAAAGAACTTGAAAGGATCAGTGAAGCCTTGTGTGTGTGCTGGTGCCCATTGCATGTATATGAAAAAATAGCATTTTACAAATAGGTAAGTAGACTACTGATGAGCAGAAACTTCCACAGGACACATTAATTTCCTCACTGATAAAGAAACTAAAAAAAGACAGCAGAATATGTACATTTTTATGTTTTATTATTGGTCTTTTTGCTAGTTATTTATTTTCTCTGTGTTTATAATCATTTTAGGTGCTTGCACTGCAGTGTTGTGTATTCAGAGTTGTCCGCATTGAAATGCCATATTCAAGGATCCCATTGTGAAGTCTTCTATAAATGTCCAATCTGTCCGATGGCATTCAAGTCTGCGCCTAGCACACATTCCCATGCCTACACCCAGCACCCTGGTGTGAAGATAGGAGAACCCAAGTATGTACAATGGCATCTATATCTTTTTTGGGGAAAGGAAGGGGGGGGGGGGGCTAATAAAAGGTTGTTTTGCAAGACCTTTGCTCCTTAATTGCATTTTGTTTTAGTCTGCTGGACAATCACTAAATAATTACAAGAAATAATTTACTTACAAGCAACAGTTCCTCTTTAATAAAAATCTCTTTAAAAAAAAGTCAATTTCTTATCAGCACTGGTGAGTAGTGCCGTCTGTTCCTAAGCTACAGCAGAGAGATAATAGGACCCCTTGGTATTTAGTTGGGTCATAGCAATTTCCTTATTAAAACCTTTTTATCAAAGCCATTAGACGCAAAAACAGTATTCAGAAGAATTCATTTTCCAATGACGTAAGAATGTTTATCTTTCTTCTATCACTCTGTGCTTTCTGAGGGCAAAGAAGCCATCGTAGCCATCTATCTTTGTTTCTTACATTATGAAAACATAAAACTTTTAGCACACTGCATGAAAACAAGCTGACATTATTACATTTTCCTCCGTAAAAGTTGTAATTGTGGTTAAAAATTTCAGGCAGTTCCTGTTAACCTTTCAGACACCTTCTTTATTCACAAAGCCATTCTGTTTGTATAGTTCTATTTTTTATTTAAAGCAGGGTCTACTATACAGCAAAACAACCACTTGGTAATATACATTTATGACTCTTTACTGTACTATCTGTAAAATAACATCCACAGGTTAATGAGGGGTCATTTATTTCGTTGGTTAAAGGTACTTAAAGGTGCTCTTGGCATTTCCGTATAGTTGCGCTCGGCACTACTCAGTCCTTCTTGCCTCCTGTTCCAAAAGAACTTCTGCTCCTATCGATGCAGAGGAACCAGTGCTTGGCCATGCTGGCCAGGCTCCCTAGGCAACGCAGCCGACCGCATCGCTTCACCCTTGCCCCGCGCATCTTGTTGACATCGGGGAGAGGGTGGAGAGACAAGCAAGCATTGGAGGAGCAAGTGGACATGGGTGAGAGAGGAATCATGAGTGGGACCGGAGTGCTTGAACTAGGGGTCGGCAGAAAAGAGATACATGCCTAGCTCCCCCCAAGCATTGCGCCCTAAGCACGTGTCTCTTCTGCCAACCCCTAGTTCAGGTCCTGAGAGAAACCTTGGAGTTGCTGCCACCTCAGGTCCAGGCAGTATCTTTGCCAATAGGTGCAGAGCATTTGCGTCAAACACAGACTTCAGTTGTAGTTGTGCACAGTTATGTTAATTGTGACAAATTGGCCCCAATTACGTTTGCCACAATGCGCCTTTGCGACTGCAACAACACTGGTATTCCAGGGAAAACACTGCATTATGGGAAAAAACAAGGCAATTATGCTCAAAATTTGCTTACTGCACTTGCGGTTTGGATGGATCCTAGCAATCCTGCCTACTGGGCAGAGTGGCAGCCACTCATTTCCCATTGACTGCTACTCTGCCAAGTAGATAGAGAAACCCCTTAGGGTTAAAGAATTTGCAGTTTTCTCTTAGAAATGTTATAAAAAACAAATAATGATTTTATATTACAAATAGTGTGATCTACATTTGCTAAATAAGTACACCTTTTTAGACTATAGATCCCCTTTAATGCCCTGCAAGCGCTTGTCTAGAATATTTTCTTTGACTTAATTGTAGGTTTCTTTGACTTAAATGTAGGTTTGTACTTTTGTAGCTTCAGACAATTGTTGTTTATATATATCATTCTGAATTTCCTGCAGCATCTGAAAATATGGTATAAACTTGAACACTTGTGTAGGTGACAGTTAGTTCCATTATGGCTAATACTTAAAAAGTAAAAACACTGAGAGTGAAGTATGCCTTCTCTGTAGGTTTGTACCATTCAACAGAGCTGTGGGCTACTTGCTCCATGTGATGATTGTTTCCCTTGTGTTTTAATTGTGCCACTTACACAGCTATCAGTGTACCGAAAATGGACCAATTCAGAGAAAGAACTGTCAGTGTGAAACTGTATCTCTTTCCACAGTTCAGAAAATAGCTTCTATAAATCTAGATCCTGTTAGAAGAAAATGGGAATGTTTATTTTCCCCTGCTTTCCTGACAGGAGAGAACTACTAGGAGGCAATACGCCTTCCTTTATCCTTTTGTTTGTTAGAACAAACGTGTATCTAGTTCCACTCCACCTTGCACTCAGACTTGCAGTAAAGAGAGACCGAAGTTTATCAGAGAACATATCCTATTCTATTCTCTATTCGTTTTAGTGCCTGCCAGGACTGCTAATGGGGGAATGGGGGGCACAGTTGTCAGGCCAGTAACCATAATGAGCAAGCTGTGGGACTCGCTCATTATGCTCATGCACACTATACAACATGGCCGCTCGCACCGGAAGCAGCCCCCCCCATGTGGCTGGCCTACCGCTTGCAGTGGCAGGGGTGCCCTGATAATTATATTGTACGGGGCCCTGTGATTTCTAATAGCAGCCCTGGTGTTTGCCATAAAGCAAGACAAGGCTACTGTTTATTGCTTAACAGGAAATAGAAATAGCAATGAGTTCCAGAAAAATACTCCTCCATGCAAGTTCAAAAAGTGGCTGTTGTTATAAGGATTATAAAATTACATATGGTTTTCAGATATACATAAACATAAAAGTATCCCTTTGACATTTGCTTTAAAGGGGTGGTTCACCTTTACGTTAACTTTGCAATTGATCATCATAATTTATTTTAGTTTTTGAATTATTTGCCTTTCTTTTCTGCCAATTTCCAGCTTTCAAATGGGGGGTCACTGACCCCGGCAGCCAAAAACGATTGCCCTGTGAGGCTACATTTTTATTATTATTGATCATTATTATTATCTTTCTGTGCAGGCCCTCTGCTATTCATATTGCCATCTCTCGTTTAAACCTCTACCTGGTTACTAGGGTAAAAAAGACCCTAGATAGCTGCTAAAATACCAAATGGAGAGCTGCTGAACAAAAAGCTAAATAACTGAAAAACCATAAAAATAAAAAATGAAGACCATTTGCTAATTGTCTCTGCATATCAATGTCTACAACATTTTAAAAGTTAATGTAAAGGTCAACTACCCCTTTAATGAATCGAATTCCCAACAAGTTGGTGTGGGGTGACTAATAAATCCTTTTAAACACGCAAAATGCCCTGATAAAAAAAGGTAGGAAACTGTGCATTATGGTGTTCTGCTACAGCAAATAGAAAAGACAGAGTTTCCTGGAGCTTTAACATATGGGTGAAAACACACAGAGCTACTAGTAGCAGCTACTTTTTCACATCTACTAAACGCCAGAAAATCCCCTGCCATAGACAATACTGAGAATTGCCTCTGCTAAAACACATGTAGAGACAATTATCAGTAAATGATCAGCATTGTCTATTTTAGTAGCCACATCAAGTAGCTGCTACTAGTAGCTCTGTGTGTCTTCACTCTTAGAATCTACTTGCAAACTCAGTAAGATTCTGCGTTTACACACAAAATAAAAGAAAGGAAGAAAGTGTGAGTCAATCCAGGACTGTGCCCAGTGGGCTGTTTGGTACCACTCATGAAACCTAAATGAAATGCCGAGGGCAGGGAGACTTCTATTAAGTTCAGTTCTTTACTATCGCACCAATCCCATTTATTTGTTACCCAGCAGTAGAAAAAAGTAAAACTGTTATATAGTAAGCAACAAAAAGTATTGTTGAAATTCATTTAAACTACATTTAAAACTATATTGTGCACGTAATGCAAATAAATAAATAAAAATAAATAATAAAATAAACTTAATAACACGAGTTTCAATACAGAGTTGCGTGGCTCTATATTTAGCTTGTGGATCAGGACGTAAACAATGTACATTTGCTGACCTTATTCATGAAATAGGCATTTTATTAAAGGGAACTCCATCCAAACGCAACTTAAGCTTTTTGAAAAGTAAACATGATTTCAAGCAACTTTGTAGTATCAATTAAAAAATATGCAGTCTTTTCATGATTTTTTAAGTAATAATATGGTTTGGAACCATTATCTAAGCCCCGCCCCCTGTTCTCCTGCTGATCTGGCTGACTACTTTGAGACTCAAAATGCAACAGTAGTCGACTTTCCTCAGCCTGCCTTCGGCCTGCATCCCCTAATCCCACAATTCCCTGCACACATGGCAATAAGGCAATGCATTGTGGGTTATGTAGTTACTGCATGCTGTCTGTAAGCTGTGGAGAAGTTGCTACTATTTGTAACATCAGTGTTTTAGCCCCTCCTCCCCTGCCAGGATTTCAATTGATGCAAAAAGAGAAGAATTTTTGCAGCTGGATTTCAGTATATACAAATGGGATTTATTCATACTTATTGAAGGAACAGATTACAGTGATAGGTATATTAGGGGTTTATGTGTTGTGTGAGACTCTAACAAATTTTGGTTCGGGAGTCAGAGTTCCCCTGGAAAAAGTCCATCTAGTTTAACACCTCTAATTGCCCCCCTAGTGCACATATATACACATACATATACAGACCTATCTATGCACTGACAGATATAATACTATATATACACATACCTACACTAACTAACTGTAGATCTTAAGATCAAAATAAACTTGCATATTATGTGACTAAGGGTGAAAACAGACAGGGTGATTAGTCACCACGATTTTGAAAAAAACTATTTGCGGTGGCTAATTTTGTCAAGTATAATGGCAGATCCGCTTACTTTTCTGTTTATGTCCTCTACTGTATAATACATACATTATTCCAGCTATGTGTTCTTCAGAAACCAAGTTACAGATCTGTATTTTGTTTTCCAGAATTATCTACAAGTGTTCTATGTGTGACACAGTATTCACCCTGCAGCCCTTGCTGCACCGTCATTTCGATCAGCATCTAGAAAACCAGAAAGTGTCTGTATTCAAGTGTCCGGACTGCTCGCTGCTTTATGCACAGAAACAGTTGATGATGGACCACATCAAGGTAAGGTGAACATGGTCTGGTCTGGCTCATTTTGGAAGATGAGTTTAATTACATTTAATCTGACCAACCATGGGACACTTTTGCCTTTGGGGATTACTGACTAAATAGTGGCAGGCCCATCCTAGTTTACAAAGAACCCTTAGGATGTGGTCAAATGAAGCGTATATCTGCTTCTCTCAGCCTTACGTTTCTCAACCAGGCTGAAAGAAGCGGATCTGCTACCCTATGCTCCTCTGCGTGCCGTAGCTCTAGCCATTGGTAGCTCAGATCACACATTCTGATGAGAGGGGGAGCAAAAAAAGGGAGAGAGAGAGCGCATGCGCAGACTCGTGCCTAAACCTGAAGGAGCTCTAAAGGAGAGGAAGTCTGATACCAAAGAACATGTTTACACAAAAGAAGACAAGAAATCCTGTGTTTCTTTTGATAGAGAACTCAGTGCAGATTTCATGAGATGGTCCCGATTTTAACAGCTCAGCCAGTGGTCCTGGATTATTACTGAAAAGTCCCTCATTTCCCTTTGATCTCTTGCACTGAACGCCAAAAAAGATACAAAGTTACTCACACTTAATTAGATAAGTAGCTTTTGGCAGAGCCCAGAATAGTCAATGCCTACATTTAGATACAATTGTAACAAATAAGCTAAACAGGTCTCTTGGGGGAACTACGCGTGGCATTTCTTTTTGTCCCTCTTTGTATTTTTCAAATGTTGGGAGGCATGTTAATGTAAAAACACACTGGTTGCTGTGGGTTACAGAAACAGAAGCAAACATTGCACCGTTATTACATGACCCCAAAGCTGATATTATGGTAGTGTTTTGGGGTGGGGGGTAACAACAAAATAAAGAGATCAATTAGATCACTTTGTTGTGTCACTAGAACTCTTCCAACTACTGACATATGCAGAGGACTATCTGTGCTGCTCTGAGCACTGAATGATAGCTACGGACATTGAAACATATATAAAGCACACCATGATCCCAAACATGCTGCAAAATGTCAAATTTGTGGTTAAAGAGTCACTAAGCCCTGTGAAAACAGTGACTTGTGCATCTGAGAAGCTTTAAAATGGCTACTAAATGGCTACTAAAGACCAATTGAAAAGTTGCTTTGAATTGGCCATTGTATAACATACTAAAAGTTAACCTAAAGCCGAACCACCCCTTTAAGATTATGACAAGGCATGCTTCCATGTCTGTGTATTTAGCTTCCTCTAATCCTGTTATGCAGTGGAGCACATTGATTGATATTTAAGTGGATAGTTTTTTGTTTTTTTAATCCAATGAAGACAAAACATTTCTGCAGAATATTGTCATATTTAATTCCCAGGGTTATATAAAAAAATACTTTTTATTGTAAATCATATTTGACTTTGCTCTCTCCTGGATTTCTTTGCAGTCCATGCATGGGACACTAAAGAGCATTGAAGGTCCTCCAAAGCTTGGTGTTAACTTGCCCCTGAGCACTAAGCCTACCACCCAGAATGCCACTAGCTCAAGCAAGGAAGATCCCAAACAAGTGAATGGAACAGAGAAACCAGAGAAAAAACCCATCTCCTCTAACAAGAATGCTGACTCGGCGGCAGTCAAGAAAAACTTAAATGCAGGCTGGACCTGCTGGGACTGTGAACAGATGTTTAACCAACGAGACGTTTATATATCACACATGAAGAAAGACCATGGGAAGGTATGCTAGTCACGTTATCTTTTGTAGTAAAATATTGTTCCTTTGGCAGACAGGTTCTCCCTGTGAACTTTATTTGCTGCTCTCCTTATTGCTGTAAGGGTGAAGACACACAGAGCTACTAGTAGCAGCTACTCGTCCCGGCTACAGAAATAGACAATGCTTATCATTTACTGATAATTGTCTCGACGTGTGTTTTAGCAGAGACAATTCTCAGTACTGTCTATGGCAGGGGATTTTCTGGCGTTTCGTAGCTGCTACTAAGTAGCCCTGTGTTTCTTCACCCTAAGGCCCTATCTGGGCTTCTCTTTCATTGGAGTGAGCTGTGCTCCAATGGGATTAGTTATCCAGGGCAAGCTAGTCTTACCTTGGAAGAAAGCATATGGGCAGGTGTCGGTCAAAATCTATGTGTATTTAGCTTTTGCCCTAAAGCGTACTCATAAAATGCTTAATGGAAGTATATATGTACCTGGGAAGAGGTAGGAATCATTTGTGAAGAGTCGCTACAAATGTGGGAAAATCCAGAACCAAGTTAGATTTTTCTCATGAATTGAATTTGGTTTGAGCCTTTATGTTTTTTTGTTTAATACAGTGAATCATTTAGTGACATATTCTGAGAGTTCCCTTTGTATATTAAAGGTCAACTGAAGCTGCTCGGATGAGTAGTGAAGCGTCTTCAATTAATTACTTAACAAGTCAGGTTGCTTTAGATTTATTTATATTAGATATACCATGACCTGGATGAATGAAAATCTTCATAGTCATACCTCCAAAATGTTTTTCTCTTGCCAAATTTTCACATGTGAAAATCACATGTGAGTCAACCATACATAATGTGTTTGTGCCTATCCACCCTTACACCAACAGGCAGTAGGTACAGGGCTCAATGTGCTACCAAACGCCCACAGCTGAGGGGTATGTAAGCGTGCACCCTGGCACTGTCTCTGTCGTGCACAGAAGTACAACTAGTGGTGTACACAGGATTTGCAGACAGAATTCTGACTCTCTCAGAATTCTGCAAATTAAAGAGGCTTCAGATGGGGTTTTTTTTTGCCTTCCTCTGGATCAACTAGCAGTTAGGCGGGTTATATATAGGCACTGAGGTTAAACTTAATGGACATGTGTCTTTTTTTCACCTTAACTTACTATGTTACTATGATATTGGGGTTATCAAAGGTATATGGCAGAAATGCTTTGTATGATAAATACATTGCTTTAGCCCAAAAAACAAATAGACTGCTTGGTGCAGTTCTTCATTCCACTGTGTGCAGTCTTTGGTGCAATGCACCAATACACGATTACATTGCAATTCTTCCTTCAGTTTAGAATATCTTGTTTCCCTCTGTTCTCTAGCAAATGAAGAAGCACCCGTGCCGTCAGTGCGACAAGTCCTTCAGTTCTTCTCACAGTCTGTGTCGGCACAACCGTATCAAACACAAAGGCATCAGGAAAGTCTATACCTGCATGTAAGTTCTGTATTGGTACATATGTAGCTCAAGAAATAACTTAAACCACAGATTGAAAACAAGTCGGAAAGTGAGTCGGAAATGCCCTGTTCATTACAGTTATGTTGAACAAGGTATCAATGTGTTCTTGCAAATATAGCATAATTATGTTTTTCTTTCACCAAATGATTAAACAGGTCCAGATTTGTGAAAAGGCAACCAAGGTCTGGGCCTAGAACCTGGCTTATGCTAGATTGTTTTCAAGTGCAGAAAATATATACAGCCAGACAGATACTCAGATACTGCTGTTAATAGAAATGACATTTACAAATAGCTTTTTATGACTTTCAGTATTAACAAATCTGTGTCTACTTTTAGGCATTGCCCCGACTCAAAAAGGGTGTTTGCTAAACGGATCCTGTTAGAAAAGCATATCCAGTTAATGCATGGCATCAAGCACCTCAATGTTAAAGAGACCCCAGAGGTGCCGCCTGCTGCAGAGCCTGCGGAGCACAAAGTGGAAGCAAAGGTACATTTCATATAAAAATAATGATGTATCATTTCACCTGGAATTTCTGCTACATATAGTATCACTGTATTATTGAGTGCAGTGCATATTCCCTAAAGGAATATGTTCATGCTTTGTGCCTTATATGCAGTCACCTGCTTTTATGGATTATTTAGTGATTTGTCTAGCTTTCATTTCTTCATGTTTTATTTAGTGTTTAAGGTTTCTTGTGCTTGCTTAATTAAATCCCATTAGCTGAAGAAAAAATATAATAGAAATAACTCACTCCACCTGAGCTGCTGAATAAAAAAGGTGCAATTGCAATGGAAAGCATTTTACCACAGACCGAGCAGTATATAAAAAGTAGATGAAGTGCTTAGAAACAAAGGGTATATTCTATATTCATTAAAATTATTGGGGCCTTGTTTGATGAAAAAAATAAAAAGGCTAAGGTGTAGCGTGAAATGCTGGCGGGCTGAAGGCAATCTGCCCTACTGACTGCCACAGGACAGGTGATGAGTACAGGGCTTCTTTGCACCCTGCACCCAGTGGCACTCAACTTGTAATCTAAATTACTCCCAAGTTCAGGGATAGGTGGGGGGAAAAAGACCCTTATGGATATTGTTCTGCTGGCAGCTTTGTATTCATGGGTAAGATGCATGTCCTTGTGCTCCACATGCACCCACAGGTGCTAATATTGGCACAGAGTGCAACAAACATGGCGACTTGCACCTGGTTTTTGCATTTCGCATCTTGCACCACCCTCTAAATTATTTACCCTCTGTTATTCTAGAAACATTACTATAGAATAATAAAGATATATAATATAGATATGGACATAATATGGAGTGCTTCCAAAATGTGCTCCCAAGCCAGAAATGTAAAAATGGGTGCCTGCTTTGAGGCCACTGGGAGCAACATCAAAGAGGGTGGTAAGGATGGCAAGGAGGGGATTTTGCTCGCGAGCCATTTGTTGTGGAACACTGGACTATGGGATGTAGATATCACCACCCTAAATAATATTCTGCTCAGTCTTTAGCTTCATTTTGATTTGAACCTAATGTATAGTGTTCTCTGGTGTTTAGGTGGCCACTGCGAAGCGCAAGTTAGAAGAACCAGAGGTGGATCTCAGACCCCCAAGAGGAGCCATCACTCAACCTCTGAAGAAGTTGAAAATAAATGTCTTCAAAGTGCACAAATGTGCCGTGTGTGGTTTCACAACAGAAAATCTTCTCCAGTTCCACGAACACATACCCCAACACAAATCTGATGGCTCCTCGTACCAATGCAGAGAATGCGGCCTCTGCTACACGTCGCACGTCTCGCTCTCCAGGCATCTCTTTATTGTTCATAAGTTAAAGGAGCCTCAACCTTCTCCGAAGCAGAACGGCTCCAAAGAGGACAGTCAGCAAGAGAACAAGCCAAGTGCAGAGAAAAAGGCAGCAGACCTGGTCACGTCTGACAGAACGTGCAAAGTCTGCGGGAAGACTTTTGAAAGTGAAGCCGCCTTAAACACTCACATGAGGACACACGGCATGGCTTTCATTAAGTCCAAAAGAATGAGTTCTGTTGAGAAGTGACAATGAAACAGGGGACAACTTTTAAACTCATATATAAATGTACGTTTCGGAATGTTTTTGGAAAAAATCAATTCCTACTGTTCGACTGAATGGGGAAGGTAAAGACTCGGCGAGGAGCAAACTCGTTGCGATCGGTGGCAATATGTAGTGTAATGATATATCATCTTCCTCATAGGATACGTTCTCATTAAGTATTAAAATAGTATTTAAAAGGAATACGTTGTACAACACAAGTGTAAATGTAACTTAATTTTGATACTCTTTGTAAGGCGCTTGTATGGATGTATATAAAAAGTTTTGTTTTTTTTATATGTGAAATTTCCATGGTCATGGGATCTGTTGCCATTCTGAGACTAAACATAAACGCACTCAAAAGCTGTTTCAGGGTGATATAAAGGTACCTCCTTAACCCATTTTTGAAAGTAAGGATTGATCTAGGTATTCAGTGTTTATAAACTGGCGGAATGAAGGATCTTCTGCGTGCCTCAAAGATTCCAACAGAATAATAATGGATTGCCTTGGATCAATGTTGTGCTGGCTTTGCAACCTCGTTGTTACTCCATGATCAGTATGTTATGGGGTCACTTTCACAAATCATCCCTTTATTTATGTATGCTTATGTATGCTTGCCTCCTCTCAGTGCCTGGAGTTGCAGAGATGTTCTTCCAAGCAACATCAGAACTACTGGGAGTGGGAAAGTCACATCACATTGCTAATGTTTCCTTCAGAAAAACTGTGTTCCTTGTTGCCATTGTATTGGAAAGGTCATTTTTACTACAAAAAATGGCTGGACTGTACATCTACTAAGAGACTCTGAGTTAGTAAAAGACTCCCAATTAGTAAAAGCCTATCTTCATTAGTAAAACATTTTAGTAGTTTCTTTTCCTAAAGGGAAACTATCATGTACAATTTGTCCTTGTACCTGGAGATAAATGATGCTATCCTGTGGACCCGGAGACAACAACTGGGTCAGTCCAATTTTGGCCCAGCTCGTGAGTGGCCAAATCAGGCATTAGATCTACAGATCTAGACCTCACTCAGTGAGTTCTGTCACACCAGGCAGCAGTACAGATAATGTAAAGCAGCCTTTACAAGAACGGCTAATTGATCTGGCAATGCCTAAATAGCAGGGTAGATAAAAAGTGAATCTGAGTTGGGCAATGATTGGCTCAACAACATGATAAAGAGCATTATAACTATGTGATGATAGTTTCCCTTTAAATCAAGTCTATTTATTTTCCATCAATGCCCTTAATTTTTGCCAAGAAGTTTCTTATTTATAATTTATTTCCATAAAGAAGTAATGTTGCCAGTCTTTTGTATCATTTTGTCTGAAATGTTGATCATAATCCACACTGATGGTATCTGAGCGGATTTACCTAACATTGAGCCTATCTGCCCTGCATGTATGTTGATCATTTTTATAAAATGGACTTGAAATGGTTTAAGTAGAAAAATACTTTGCTTTTGGCATAGGTTTATTCAATTGGGCTTATGGAAAAATATATATATTATTTTACATAGACATATCTGATTCCACAGATTGAACAGAAACCATGATTCTGACCATGATTACAGGGGTTATTTTCTCACCCCCATAGTCACTCATTGCTTCCCTCACCTTTAAGTCCCATGTACTGCCCTCTATGGAGAGCAAAGGGACTTTGAGTCCCAGAATCTATCACTTTATCATGAAACAAGGTGAGGGTGGATTAGAGAAATGGTGAGCCGAAGGGTTTTCTTTCAGTTTGTGGCATTAGGTATGTCTGTGTAAAAACAAAAATATGTTTATTTTTGGGCAACAAGTGTTGTTTATACAAAAGGGTTTTTTCTTCCGTTGAGGACATGGAATTTGAACAGGTATATTTCAAACCAATACCAGAAGAGATTATCACCATGTTTAAACCTCATAGCGAAGTACCTCATAGTCCCAATAAACAGGACCTTACAAAGCCGGTGCTGTAATCCAGTGCATGTTTTGGATAGAACTCTACCTGTCTGGGCCACGGTAGGCCACCCTGGGGCATCCATATTTTGTCATCAACATTAGGCCTATATTGCCTCAGTGCAGTATACCTCAGTAGTCCAGGAAAAATAGAGAGACAAATTTCTTCTGGAGGCACCACAAATTGTTGGATGTGCTGCCCTTGGAGACATACAAAACATGTGCTGGCTTACCCAGCTGAAAGAAGGAAAGTCCCAACCATGCCTTCCATGTGTAGGAGAATTTTTTTCAGGGGTAACAAATATGTGTGAGTGTATATACTGTATACAGTATGCAGATATCATGGAATCCATGATACAACCTTGTATGTACCTTGTATGTTGAACATTGTATATGTTGTTTTTGTAGTTGCCATAGAAATGCAGTTTTCCTTTGCACACCTTCATGAATTCTTCCTTAGCCTTCTCTATGCAGCTTCCTGCTCAAATATTGAGCTCAACTTGAGAGTGGTTCTCCAGATTGCCAAAAATAAATAACCGTACGTGGTCTGTCACTTTATGGGAAGCTTTCATGGACAGGAGAATGTAGTTTTCTTCTTATCTAATTTTTCTCAATCCATTTCCCCATTTGTCTTCTTCTTTTCCTAGTAATGTAGTTTAGACAAAGGACTAAAAAGCTATGTTTCCCAATATGCCCGCTATAGTACATGAAAACTCCAGTGTTAGGGCATATGCATTTGGATCATCTCTGTGAATCACATGTGGTACATTCTAGTAGCATGTATATAAATGTATTGGTGTGGTGGATTCCAGAACCATACAACCCAAGCTTTTATAGGCTAACTGACACATTTACTAAATTGCTCCATTTCTGTAGTAACCACTCAGTATTTTGGTCTGATCCATTTATCTCAAGATAATTAAAGCAAAGATCTGAATGGTTGCTATGAGTATCCCATATATTAACCCAATGAATACTACAAAACCATATCAAGCTACAAGTTTGGATACCTATGTGTGCACGCAGTTTGCACACTATTACACTTTTTGGTGCTCACTGCCACAGGTGATTTATACAACTGGTACATATCAAATTTCACAATACAATATTGCGTGCTGGTTTCTTTGTTGAATTGGTCTGTCTGTCTGGCTGTCACTCTGTCTGTCTATTTGTACTTGACCTATTCTAATGCTAAACCTTCCAACATGCTCTTTGCACAAGACACTCTTCTGGCAAGTCTGACACATGCAGCAGTATTTGGCTTACTGGCATTTTCACAGATACAAATAACATGTTTTATTTTATAGTTACAAAATGTTGTTGTGCATATTAGCAGCTAGTACACATTACATATGGTACACAACCAAATGTTTTGGCACTGTGCTAATTTCCCAACATTACAGCAGGCTATACAATATTATATTGTATAAAAACCAAGTGAAGTCATAGACATAAGCCTATTAAAGGGGTTGTTGACCGTTCAACTTTTAGTATGATGTAGACAGTGCTATCCTGAGACAATTTGCAATTGGTCTTCATTTTTTATTATTTGCAGTTTTTGAACTATTTAGCTTTTTGTTCAGCCGCTCTCCAGTGGTTTGAAAGAGATACAGGAATGGAGAGGAGGGAATAGACACAAAGATAAGTAATAAAAAAGTAACAATGACAATAAAACTGTAGCCTCACAGAGCAATAGATTTTTGACTGCAGGGGTCCGTGACCCCCATTTGAAAGCTGGAAATAGAAGAGGAAGATAAATATCTCAAAAAACATTAAAGAATAAAAAATGAAGACCAAGTGAAAACTTGCTCAGAATAGCCCATTCTATAACATAGAATATAACATTTAACCTGACACTGAACCAACACTGGAAATTAAAATACATTGTGAAAAGGATCTTTCCTTCCCCTGGTTTTAACTGTAGCAATCGCCAGAATATACAACATACCCCCTTGGGGAGGCAACAAATCCTATGTGAGTGCAGCAGCGGTGCAACCATTCACTTTTTGTCACCAGGTTCATGTTGTGACATCGCACAAGGGGCTTAAAGCTATGTATAAACAACACCTGCACCATAACAATGGCCCTGTATCCTTTGCACGTTTCTGTGTCAAATCAACTCTTTTCTTACTTAATTAGCCGCGGAATTAGCAAGACGAAGAGGTACAGCATTGTTATAGGATACATCTATTTCTCTGTGAGAGTTCTAGGGTTTCTTGTTTTCCTTTTCCATTTTATACCTCTTATATATGTACATATATATATATCTCGAATTATGTTTTTGTAATTTTTTTATATATCTATATTTTGTGTATATATTGAAAGTGCATGATACATTTTATGTGATCGTCCAGTTACTGAAGTCTTGCTGCTGTCAGACCGTTACTATATAAATATATATAAAAAAAAACCCTATATTACACTTTGTGTCTCTGAAATTGTACTCAACGCGTTTCACGTGTAAATAAAAGTTGAGAATTTCGCTGAGAAACAAAAAAATGGTAGTTTAAGCTGCAATTTAATTTATTTTTTTGTAATGGAATCAGGAGCTGTCTTATTCTTAACTCGCTTTGTTTCAGGTCCTTCTATTTGCGTCAATACTCACATCCAAGGTGTATTAAATTCTGTGGAAAACAGGAAACCAGAGACGAGCCTTATTGAGAGGAAAGCTAGTGTACAAATTGTTTTAATGCCTTTTCCTTTAGGCTTTACAGCTGTCTGGGCTCACAGGTAGTGCCTACGTAGTGCATTCATTTGCCTAATGCCTCTGCTTTTCCTTATAAATCTCACTGCCATGCATCTGGAGTCACCCAATGAGTTGTTGAGGAGTAGAATAAATATCAATGGCTGGGGATTGGCTGCTCATATTCCTGTTCTGTATGTTTCCCACCTGTGCACTTTCGACCAACGTGTCCTTAAAATGTTTGGAGGATACAATGGAGTACTTGTCAGATCTGAATTCTGGAGATCCGAAGACCTACGCTATCCTGAGTAAGTCACCTCTGCTATATTTTTGCCAACAGTACTATGGTTATATGGTTCCAATGGTCTTAAAAGGATAAGGAAATATATAATCAGTAGGGGCTGTCCTCTTCTCAACCAGTCACCATGGGACTCCGGGCCAAATATTCTGTTTATTGTAAGATGCACCAGGCTGGGGTACTTCCAGGGACGTTCCTAGCAGGTCCGGAACTAGGGGTAGGCAGAAGAGGCATTTGCCTGGCGCTAGGAAGGTAGCGGTGGGGGCGAGGTGGCCGGCCGGGTTGCCTAGGGCACCCAGCCGACTTGGCCTACCTCTGGTTCCTAGCCCCAAGGCGACCCTTTGGATGCCAGCCCATCTCACACCCTGCACTTACCATTCTGAGCATCAGAGCGGTGGTAAAGCAGAAAGTGCAATAGCGCACCTTGCGCTAAAAGAGTTGAAACTCCAATTAAAAGATTGGAATTAAGGCTCTTAAAGTTACCAGGAGAGGCTTTTTGCTGCCCCTCAAGCTGCTGTCGTCTAAGGGGAGTTTCTCAACTTGCCTTATGGCTGGGTATTTCTGTAGGAGAACCACATTGTAATCTTCTTCTACTTTTTTGTTCTACTCTGCAACCCCAGGCTTGGTGTGCATGGGCAGTAGAGTGTAACCTTTTTGCTTTCCTAAACCCACGCTGTGAGTCTCAGACTGATAGGAGGAACAAGGGGAAACTTGCACTTAGTAAGATTTATTTAATATTTACCACAGTCAATATAAAAGTCATATATATACTGCGCCTATACCCGTTGTTAGCCTCAATTAGCCCAACATCGCCCACCCGTAGGTGGGGATATCGGGAGAAGATCCACTCACTTGACCTCGCCAAGCGAGCGGATCTTAGTGTGTATGGCCACCTTTAGCAGTGAAACTCAGAATGCCCATGCCCATATTTTCCTATATCTTGCTGATATAAAGCACTAATGTGAAAGTTAGGCTACTTTTACTGACCTTTTTTTATAAACAGTTTAGTTTATTTAAAGCTCCCTATCTACCTTTAAACAAACTCATCCCTTCTCTAGGCAGCAGCCTTTTAGCACCTTATTATCAGGGGCTTCTTGTCAGACTGGTAATTAGTTTTATCAGCTCCTTTGAAATTCTATGTGATCAAGAAGTGATAGGAAGTGCTAAAGTGAAACTGGTTCATATTCTTGTTTAGTGCAAAAAACATAAACCATTGTTAATTCTTGTTTGAAACAGCAGGCAAAAAATATGTTCAGCACAAGTCCTATTCATTGTGCTCATGTTAAAAAGGGGCATATACTGTCTCTTTAATTCTACTGGATATGAATGAAAATCTTTATAGACATCATTAGAATCAAAACACACTCTTAAATAACTAATAACTAACTCATGGCTTTAGGCTTGATTTAGTTTCTCAAAACGGATACTAATTTGCTGTGGAACATTCCCCAAGAAGAGAATTATATCATAATTAAATTGTGTTTAAATAGTGAAAGCCAGCTCTTGCAGATTCTTCTTAACCATATGTAAGATTGGATAAAATGAGGGTTGTATTCATATGGGCCTGTGCCTAGGGGCAGCCTTAGGGGGGGGGCTTGGGTTCCTATATTATCAATAATGTTTAAAAAAAAAATGAAACACTTTCAGACCTATTAATGGAAATCTGGGGCAGAGCTGGGAGGTTGATGGGTCCGGTGCAACTTTCCCCTGGGAGTGACGTCACTCATACTGAAAGTGACATCACATGCACCGGGATTGACATCACTCACAGCCATGCCTATGGTGTCACTTCTGCCATCTGGGGAGCATACTTAGGTCCAGTGCCTAGTCTTAGTGCCAGCTTTATTGTGATGGCCCTTTGAAATAAAGGATCTATGGGTTAGTGATATGTTGGTCAGAAAAAACTCAACCCGCAAACCAACCCTAACCCGCAAACCCTTAACCCGGAAAGCCTTAATCCACACCCAACCCTAATCTGCAAACCCTTAACCCAGAAAGCCTTAATCCACACCCAACCCTAATCCGCAAAGCCTTAAAGGAGAAGGAAAGGCTAAGTCACTTGGGGGTGCCAAAATCTTAGGCACCCCCAAGTGACTTAAATCGCTTACCTTGTACTCCGGGCTGGTGCCCCCGTTCGGAGAGAACAGCCCCAGCCCGGGGTACCTGCAGCGCTTCCTGCTTCGCTCGCGCATGCGCAGTAGAGTAAATAGTGGAACTTTAACAGAGAAGCCGGCTTTTCACTCTACTGTGCATGCGTTTATCCGGGAATTTGCTGGCAAAACGAAGCCGGAAGGAGGAAGTGCTCGCTACAGGTACCCCGGGCTGGTGCTGTTTTCTCCTAACAGGGGCACCAGCCCGGGGTACAAGGTAGGCGATTAAAGTCACCAAGTGACTTAGTCTTTCCTTCTCCTTTAATCCACACCCAAGCCTAATCTGCAAAACCTTAATCCAAACCCAACCCTATCCCGCAAAACCTTAACCCTTACCCCACCCTAACTCGCAAAATGTTGCCATAGTAGGACCCACACCCAACCTGCACCCGGCCCTAACCCACAAAATGTTGCCATCATAGGTCCTGCACCCAACCTGCACCCGGCCCTAACCCACAAAATGTTGCCATAGTAGGACCCACACCCAACCTGCACCCGGCCCTAACCCACAAAATGTTGCCATAGTAGGCCCACACCCAACCTGCAATAAAGGCATTTTAATCTAAAAAGACAAGAGGTGTTGTTCCTGTTCTTCTATACTTGGATATGCCAATCGAAAGTGGCCATTGGGGAACCTGCGCTGCTTCTAATTAATCACAAGGTGTTGTGCTGACTACTACTCTCCACATAGTAGGACCTGCACCCAACCTGCACCCAGCCCTAACTCACAAAATGTTGCCATAGTAGGACCCACACCCAACCTGCACCCGGCCCTAACCCAAATGTTGCCATAGTAGGACCTGCACCCAACCTGCACCCGGCCCTAACCCACAAAATGTTGCCATAGTAGGACCTGCACCCGGCCCTAACCCACAAAATGTTGCCATTGTAAGACCCGCACCAAACCTGCACCCGGCCCTAACCCACAAAATGTTGCCATTGTAAGACCCGCACCCAACCTGCACCCGGCCCTAACCCACAAAATGTTGCCATTGTAAGACCCGCACCCAACCTGCACCCGGCCCTAACCCACAAAATGTTGCCATAGTAGGACCTGCACCCAACCTCCACCCGGCCCTAACCCACAAAATGTTGCCATTGTAGGACCCGCTTCCAACCTGCACCCGGCCCTAACCCAAACCTGCAATGGTCACCCCTAACCTGTCTGACCTAAGGGTAAACCCGCACATCACAACTGTGGTTTATTTTTCTTGAATTCCATGCACTTTTCCAATATCATAACACAAACTTTTTGAGATACGTGATTCTAACTCACTAAGGACAAAGTCCACAGGCTCTAGAATAGGAGCAGCGGCAATGGAAATTCATAGTGTTGCAGTCCTTAGAGACAATGGGCCTGATTCACTAAAGGGCGATAAAACGTGCGCTAAAATTTTTATCGCCGCTTAATGTTGGCGATTTTTCGCACGATTCACTATAAGCATACTCGTGCTTTTTTACGCGCGATATTGCAAGCGTTATTTAACTCGCGAAAGACTATTTCAATGCGGTATTTGCCTGTACATGCGCTAAATTACGCGAATAATCGCCGAATATGAATGGTAGCATAGAAATAGTGTATAAAAATTGTCGAAGCATATAAATGGTGTATATAAATATTAGCCACATATAAATAGTAGATGCTTATAAATAGTAGCCACTAGTGATGAGCAAATGTGTTCTGGTTTCTTTAGTGAAAAATTAGCAAATCTTTCGAAAGATCCACGAAACGGCAAAAATGTTGTGCGGGCAAAAAAATTGTTGCCCGTGACTATTATTTTTTGACACTTGTATCAATTTTTGTATGTGCGGGGAATTTTTGCGTGGCGAATTTTTTCATGCGTTTTGCCATTGGCGGATTGTTTTGCGAAACGCATGAAAAAATCCGCTGCGAAAAAATTCAACGCACGTCCAAAAATTCGCTGCGAATCCATGCCTGGCGAAACATTTCATCACTTGTAGCCAAATAGAAATAGTTGCGCAAATGAACGCACGCCATGTTAGCCATACACGCCAATACTTGCGGAAAATTACTGTATTAAAAATGAACATTTCGCTGCAAACTGGCGGCTGCGTCACTCTAGGGGAAACACAGACTTGAATAAATAACACTGTAAGTCCATATTTTATTGCAAAAAATCATTTACTGTACTTTTGTATAATTTTTCACCTGCCTGTAGTAGGTGTTAATTTTCGTATAGCCGAATGCGATATTTAGCGCGCAAAAGTTATAGTGAATCATGCGATCGTATTCTTTTCAGCGCGGAAATTAACGCAAAACGGTAAAACTAGTGCGAGAAATACCCCATGCGAAAATGGCGATTTTTCGCACGCGATAATACTATGGTGAATCGCGCGCAAGTTATTTTGCGTTTTTTAACGCGAAAAAGCGTGCGATAATTTTTATCGCCCTTTAGTGAATCAGGCCCAATATTTCTAAATCGTGGGGCTGCAGGGTATAACAATAACATCTGATATAACTACTGTTTGGAGGTTCTGCTAGAATTGTCGCTTATGCACAATGTCAGCTTATATGTACATAAAAAGTATCCCAGAGAGCAATGTTCCTGTCAACTGTGCAGAACCTAAGTTGTTTGGCACATAATTCCTGGTGATATGGTACATGGATTGGTGACATGGAGACCTTGGCAAACCCTGTGTGCCACTAATTTAAGGCTTTGGAAAGGCCTCCTAGCAGCACACAAGGAAGAGGTTAATTACTAGACCCATAACTGTTCCTTCACTTCAGCAAAATAATTAAACTTTGGTCGTAATTTAATATTCTTAAGATTAGCCTTTTCTATTGATGGCTATTATCCAATTTGCATTGATTTACTCCTGGTACATCACATAGCAATACATTAACTGTACATCCTCTTAAAAAAAAATATTTGAATAATATGAATAATAACAGAATGACAATGTGACTTCCCCTCTGAACCTTTAATGTGCAAAGCAATGACTGCTTGTTTGTTTCTATCACTCAGTTCATTTCTTTAGATCTGTCTACAAGTGAGAGAGTCTTCTAATGGAAAAACAAGTTCATTTTAAACCTTTTTTTCCAAAAACATATATAAATAAAAAAACAAACATGACTAAAGGTATGAGGACACCTCCAACATTCTCATTATTATTATTATTAACATTTATTTATAAAGCGCCAACATATCCCGCAGCGCTGTACAATAAGTGGGTTACATACATTGGACATACAGAGTAACATATAAAGCAATCAATAACCGATACAAGAGGTGAAGAGAGCCCTGCCCAAAAGAGCTTACAATCTACTATGTTTTGGTAGTTGCCTGTATAAATGTTTCAGTGAATTTCTCCAGATATATATATATATATATAGGTATTCCAAAATCAAGGATATTTATATGATGGTGGTCCTGTTTACTGCTATAACAGCCTCTAGCCTTTTGAGGGGGCTTTCCACTAAATTTAGGAACATTGTTGGTGGGATTTGCTTCTGTTTATATGTAACCATAGGCGGAACGTGACTTTTTTGTTTGGGGAGGCTAAATATGGGCCATACATAGGGGCACATTTACCAATCCACGAACGTCCGAAAAGCGTCCAAATGCGTCTTTTTCGTAATGATCGGTACTTTGCGACTTTTTCGCGAATTGTCGCGATTTTTTCGAGCTCTCAATACGAGAGTTGCGACAATTCGCGAAAGTTATAATGGCAATGAAAAAGTGGCGACAATTCTCGAAAGTCGTAATGGCTATGAAAAAGTGGCGACAATTCGCGCAAGTCGTACCGGGACTGCGACAATTTACGGGAAAGTCGTAACGGCGACGAAAAAATCGCAAAATGTTAGTTTTCCAATCCAAATTTTTCTCATTCGGATTCGGATTCGTGGATTAGTAAATCAGTCCCATAGACTGACCTAAAGCTATTGTGAGACTGTAAAGAGAGAGGTGTAAAAAATGAACCTCCCAACTATCTCTTGCGGTTCCCTCTGACTCCCAGGGATACTGCGCAAATGTGCGGGTGGGAGTGTTTTTTTTTAACCCTAAAATGCTTAGGATGTAAAAGTCATACAGGCACTTCTGTGAGGGGTTCTACATCCATTTGTGTTTGTGATCAGTTAGCTTAAAGGGGTAGTTCACCTTTAATTCACTTGTAATATGATGTAGACATCGATATTCTGAGACAATTTGCAATTGTTCCTCTTTTATTATTAATTATTTTCAGTTATTTAGCTTTTTTTCCAGCTCTCTGTTTAGCTCTCCATTTTAGCTTTTTTGTTCAGCTCTCCATTTGGTATTTCAGCAGCTATCTGGTTGCTAGGGTCTTATTTACCCTAGCAACCAACTAGTGGTTTAAACAAGAGATGGGAATATGAATAGTTAATGGGCCTGCATGGAAAAATAAAACTGTAGCCTCACAGAGCAATACTTTTTGGCTGCCAGGGTCAGTGACCCCCATTTGAAAGCTGGAAAGAGGCAGAAGAGAAAGGCAGGAACAGGAGAAGATTTCCCGGTCACTGCAGAAACAGAGCGATTTGTTTTGTTTTTAAGGTGCCAAAGCAGGTTTGGGGGAGGCTTAGCCTTATTGAAAATCCGCCTATGTATGTAACAGTTTGGGCACTGATACTGGGCATCAGGCTTCATTTGCAGTCAGCATTCCAATATATCTCACAGGGGTTCATTTGGGTTGAGGTCAGGGTTATGCATAGGCAAGTCAGGTTCCCCCACTTCTATCTCAATAAACCCATTCTGTGTTTGCACTATGATATTAATCTGCTAAAATAAGAAAAGGTCTTCCCCAAAGAACAAAACACATAGAATGTCATTGTATGATCTAGTGGTACCTATGTCACCAGTGATGGGTGAGGTGAAAAGCCAATTCCAATAAATAGAAGGGGGTTCCTAGTACATTTGGCCAGTTAGTTGCGCTTGAGGAAAGGCCTTTGGCTTGACCATTCCTCCTCCTATTCACTTGTTTCACCTCCACTAGTGGGTTAAACATACTTCTTACTGGGCTTTCCCTACAGAGGTCACATTAAAAGACACCTAGCCTGAACACATTTTACTCTCATTTCTCATTGGCTAAGCAACAATGCAATTATTTTTGGCCCACACAAGAGGTGCTTTTGGGTCCGTTAAGTTGCAAACGAAAACCAAAGGAACTCCAAACACACCGGATGAAGAAGTCTGCTAAAAGCTGGTCTTTATTAATCCATTTAAAAACAAGTTAAGTTGCAATACCGACATATCATGTCAGCTCTAGGAATCATCTTGGACCTATAAATTATTGCCACACTCTTATACAAGGCTTGAGTATTGGGAAGCCAGGTACAAAGTGTCTTAGTAAACTGATTTTGCGAGTCAATCAAGTAAATTGACTTTGAATTGCAATGAATTAGATCCATTGACAGTGGGGTGTTGCAACTTGTACTTAATTTCAAAAACACCAACCAATAACATACTGACAGATAACACAATTCTGCTTTTTGCATTCCAGTGTATGATGCTTTGGGAAAAGAAGGGAGTAGTATTGTGAAGGGTAACATTGATCGACTGGGATCCTACAGCGAATGCCTCTCAGCTCAAGCCCCTTCTGGGAACTTCCAAGGGGAATACTGCAAACTGCAGGTGGAACAGGTAAAACAAAACACATGCCACCTCTATCCACCAGGTAGCAGTAAGGGAAAACAAGGTCCTCTGCATATGTATACAGATTATTGGATGAAAAAACTTCACTGGTTGAACTGCTGCAGTTTATATCAATGCAGTGATTACCTTCTCTCTCTCTGTATCATGAGCCAGACCCTTGGATGTTGCTCCTAGTGGCCTCAAAGTAGGCGCCATTTTTACATTTCTGGCTTGGAGGCAAGTTTTGGAAGCCCAGAGACACAGTTTTACTCCAAGCAGAGCCTCCTGCAGGCCACATGGGGTTCCCAAATAGCCAATCACAGCCCTTATTTGGCAATCCCAAAGAACTATTTATACACATGTGTGACCAACACCTTTTAAATCTGAGTGTGGCTCACAAGTAAAAAAGGTTGGGGATCTCTGCTTTATCCCTATACCTTCATGTTACTGACTGTGTATCTAATGATCTTTCTATGTGCTGCTCGGTTTATCCTTCTTTTTTCACTTCTGTTTCTCCAGCCTTACTATTTATCATTATGACTATATATTTCAACCACCAAGATACTATATCTAATTTTACTAGACACACCCAGAACTATCTCATCTTTAATTCTAATTTCTTTTATAGGATGGAACCAAATTTGTGATTGGGATATGTGTTCCAAACACGTGCAAGAGCCAAGATATTGCATTACTGGCCACAAAGGGTAAGAATAAGAATAGTGACATATATTCTCGATGTTTCAGTCAGGTAACCCACAAGTTAACCCAAATGTTTTTTTAATAGAAACAAAAAGTGTATATATATGTAACCCCCACAATTATTATTACTTATAAGCTGTCTTTGGGGTGTGGGTTGGCTGGGCATTGGCTTAGCTATCTGTAAACACAATAGTAACGTCTCTCTCTTCTGTATCCTCCTGCCATAAACTCCTTCAGTCTGACCTTACAAAGACAATGGGAGCAACTTGTTCCAAGTGTAGGGGACCGATAAAATTGTTACCCCTTTTCCCTGGCAGTCCCTTAGTGACTTAGACACCTGGGTTCTTATTTTTATTTTTTAAAGTATGACCAGTGTAGTTCTCTAGTTTGGCCACTGGATGGCCAGACGTTATAATATATAAGGCTGAGCAGCCATATGCTCTGGGTCTATTTCATGTAGAAGCCCACCTGAGCAGGCAGGTTGGGACAACAGAGGAACCTAGGTCAGATGGGGGCCAAGTTAGTGTCAGACTATACTCTTTAATAGGTCACAGTAGGTGTGATAGACAATTAGAGCTAGTGATTGAGCAGCTCCTGGCTCCAACATGGATTGCCAGTGGGATTAGAGATCCTAGGTTTACTACTGGTCAGAAATAGGAAACAAGTGTACAGAGTCAGGGCTAGATAGAATTTTCCTGGGCACCACTTGGAAGGAGATTCCAGAAAGATGGAATTGTTCCTGTGCTGAAGCCCCAGCAGGGCTGAATATTGTGTATAGAGTATCCATAAGTATATTCCTAAAGCCTGTGCTATGTGTAAAGCCTGCTTTATTGTTTATTTCATACTCCAACGTGGATCAAGTTAAATAAATCTGTTTGTGTTTGAGTTGAAGAACCACTGGCACCCTTATTGTGTTTCACCCGAGAGTTATAGTTGCAACCTAGCCTCCACCATTTGCGAAGGCTCGGGTCTGAGAGTAATAGTCTCATCTGGAAAATTTGTGTAAAGTGGTTCTGGGGTAAATCGGGTGACCCCAATTTACCATAAGCTTACACAAGCTTATGGTAAATAAGCAGAAGGGAGTGATACAAATGCTGAGAGAAGAATTGTCTCTGTTGTTATAGGCATGAATGCAGAAATATCTTATAAATGTATAATAAATGCAATTTTTAATTAATCCCTTCAACTGCCACATTAATATTGTTGAGGATGGTTCTTTCATGTCACCACGTACAGGTATTTTTGAACATAAAGGAACTCCGTTTCTGGCCCCTTTGCCCCACTTTTTAACCAGCAATCAGACCCTTCTCACCATTAATGAAGCCGTATGTGCCAGAGGCCTATTTTCTACTGACGCCTTTGCAGTGATTTGCCTGTGAGTATGAGAACATGGCTCGTGTGTTATGATATTAATGGCTGCACTAACGGACATTCCCCTCTGTACTTCCGGCAGGTGTTTGTGCGTGGTGCTAATCATCTTGCCCATAACTGGGTCAATTTACGTTGGGATTTTACAAACCCGAGCCTCGGCATCATTCGCGAACTGCAAGAGTGTCACGTCATACAAGGAGCCAGAGGCAAACGCTACCCAGGATAAACCTGAATTGAGAGGCGAGGATTCCCTTGAGCAGAGGGACAAAGACAAAAAGGCAAAAAGTAAATTCCCACAGGTAGAATCTAGGGAGCCCTTGCCCATGGTGCACGTGAGGGTTGCCACCGACTGCTAGAGGCTAATGGTCATTTTTTCCAGAAAAGATGGCAACTGTGGTGCCCAGGGCCAGATCTACCTAAGGTGCCCCTCTGCCCATACCCTTCCCCTGTGCTCACACTGCCCTCGTGCTTGCACCTCCTCTCTTACTGATTGGCTGCACTGGGGACTGGTGGAGGGGGATTCAAACAGCTGTAAAAATCTCACAACCAGTCCCCAGTGGGCAGCGTGCCACCCCATATCCTTGCACGCTAGGTCTGGCCCTTTGTGGCCTGCCCACAAATTTGGGCTTGGTAGTGCCTGCAGTTTCTGTGATAAATTGGTTGCTATGGGTTACTGCTACTGGGCAAACGTAGTGCCTTTTATTACATTGGGGGCATATTCAGTGCCATCTGTGGGCAATAAATCAAACTGGCCACACATCTGTCTAAACGGTCTGAGCATATAGGCAAATATGGCATATTGGGGACTGAAAACACTGAAAACATTCAGTAGGTATAAAAATACTCCAGGCAAAGAGTAAGTGTAAATCATAATAATTTAGTTTTTGTAAATAACAGCAACTCGATAATAAAAAAATTAAAGATTTTCTACATATTAAAGGGGAACTCCACCCAAACACAACTTAAGCTTTTTGAAAAGAAAACATGATTTCAAGCAACTTTGCAATATGCATCAGCTAAAAAATATGCCATAAAAATGGTATTTATTCATACTTTTTGAAGGAACAGATTATATACAGATGGATATATTAGGGGTTTCTGTGTTGTGTGGGGCTTTTTTTTACGAACTTTGGTTCAGAAGCCCAGACTTCCAATTTAATTGATTTGGATGCCCTGTCGTTCTATCACAATTGAACATAGACATAACGTAACATTTGAACTGAAGAAGCCACTCGGATGAGTGGTGAAACGTTTTCAAGAAAAAACTCCAGTTGTTTTAGACTTAATTCTTCTAGATACTGTATATCATGAACTGGATGAATGAGAATCTTCATAGACAACGTAACATTAATGAACATTAATTAACAGAGGAACAGAAAAAGGGCAAAGGTTACTTAATGAAGATCAATTATTCATTAATGCATATGGCCTTTGTAAAACATGCCAAATGGACTGGATACTTACATAGTTACATAGTTACATAGGGTTGAAAAAAGACCATTGTCCATCAAGTTCAACCCATCCGAGTAAACCCAGCACACAACCTATACTAACCAATCTATACACTCACATACATAAACTATATATATACAACCAGTAATACTAACTGTAGATATTAGTATCACAATAGCCTTGGATATTCTGCTTGTTCAAAAACTCATCCGGATTTCCGGAAGTCGCCGAAAAAGACTCGCGAGGCTTTTTCGGCGATTTGCGCGAAATCGCGCCGCCGCGTCTGCCATCCCGCCGGCGACTTACATGTTCGCCGGTGGGATGGCAGGGCTAGGCAACTCGGGGAGATTAGTCGCCCGCGAACAGGGAGTTAATCGCGGGCGACTAATCTTCCCCGTGTGCCAGAGCCCTAAGATGGCGCTGGTATCGATGCAGGAAGTAATGATACTGTCTGTACATATGATAGTATCTATTCATTTAGCCATTGTATGTCATTGATTGTATCTATTCATTTAGTCACCAAATGAGTGGATCTCGGGTTGGTTTGACCTGGGTTTAACCTGACATATCCAAACATATTCATACTGCACAATCCAGTCAAATGGAGGTTCCATGGGGAGGCTCTGACCACAGACCTCACACAACATTTGAAACATGTTCTGCCCAGTCTGATTCGAATGAGCAAGGGGATGGTAGTAGGCCAACACATTGCACACTAAGAGGTGACAGTCTGCCCAAGTCAGCACCTTAGACCTCAGGGACATTTAGGAGTTGTATCAGGCTTGCAGGCAGCAAATCAAAACAATGCAGTTGGGCTCCAGTTTAACCCAGTTGGTCAAATGCACAAATGCTAGGGGCTGTATTGTGCATCATTTAGGCACCATCAGCAGGAGGTCAGCAAGTAGCCACTGTGCTGGGGTTTCAGGCTTCTTTTGATCTGGCCTGTTCCTCTGCATGAAAAGCCGACTCTCATACAGGCCACTTCTTTCAAGGTGCTTTACATTTATTTAGATTATGCTAATGTAAACTAATTTGCTACTTATTCTGTATATGGATGTGCTGAATCTCATTGACCTCAACTCCTCTAGTAATTAGTGGTGCAGACATTTTCTATTCACATTTCACCTTGATGTCTCAAACATGTTGCAAATACAAATGTTAATAAATGTTAATTATGTGCATTTCTTCCCAAGACTTCTGGGTCCATCTCTTGAAGTGTTTTAGCTTACAAGAAAATATCCCAGCCGTCGTATCCGTGAATTCCGATGTGAGAGAATATCCGACTTTGGATGGGATCAGAGTTCTGAGTCTACTGTGGATCGTATCGGGCCATACTAGCCAACTTGCCTTTGTGTTCAATATAGGTAATTCCTTTTTTTGGTCTAAATGGGCAGTTGGTCAAAACAGTGGTGGGTGCTTTGTTAAATGCTGCATTACTAATGTCTCCCAAAGTGTTATCATTACCCCTTGCATATAAAGCATTGGTTGGCCAGTATGAACCACATTTTATCTCCAAAGAACTAACAAGCCATAGGTGGCGATAATACCACTACGAGAGTCTATCTCTCTAGGATTTAATATTCTTGTTGGTGTCTCTCCAATGGTGTTTCACCGTGTATAGGAACTGCTTCACTCATTCTGCCATTATGGCCAATAATGAGAGATAACTTATCAATAACTCTACAATAGAGTCTGATTGTAGACCACTAAGGGACACAAGAGTGCAAGGGGGTGCAGGCCAATCCTATTGCAGGCAGTAAGGACATGTGGCCTGCATCATCATCTGGGGTGGGTAGGGAACACCTACGGGCCTCCAGCTGGCCTTCTAGAATAGAGTGCTGCTGAACACAGACACAAGACAATAGCCTATGTAAAGCTAAATTCCCTATGGAAATCTGTGTAGTTATGCTCCAAGGACTGATCTGTGTAAAATCTAACATTGCTTTGGCCTAAATGTATGTCACGATGTCCCCACATGTTATATGTGCACAAGGCTGAGAAGGAAAAGAATGGGTTTCAGGGGCAGTCCTGGTTCTGGAATATCAAGCCTCCTAGTCCTCCATAATCCTGTGCTATATATATATATTCACTTTCAGACAATTCATTTGAATGGAGAGCAAAAGTGCTGGAAAAGCCGCTGCATTTCTACACACTGAGTGGACCTGTGTATCTGGGAGTTGATTCCTTCTTCCTTTTAAGGTAAAAATAAATACTTTTGGGGAACAAAATCCACACATTATAGTACAGGTATGGGGCTAGTTATACAGAATGTTTCTGGGGTTTTCTAGATAAGGGGTCTTGTGTCTTAAGTCTTGTAAAAAATCAGTTAAATATTAAATAAACCCAATAGGATTGTTCTGCCCCCAATAAGGGGTAATTATATCTTAGTTGGGATCAAGTACAGGTACTGTTTTATTATTACAGAGAAAAGGGAATCATTTAACCATTAAATAAACCCAATAGGACTGTTCTGCCCCAATAACGGGTAATTATATCTTAGTTGGGATCAAGTACAGGTACTGTTTTATTATTACAGAGAAAAGGGAATCATTTAACCATGAAATAAACCCAATAGGGCTGTTCTGCCCCCAATAAGGGGTAATTATATCTTAGTTGGGATCAAGTACAGGTACTGTTTTATTATTACAGAGAAAAAGGACTCATTTAAACATAAAATAAACCCAATAGGATTGTTTTGCCACCAATAAGGATTAATTATATCTTAGTTAGGCACCCCCAGTGATTGTAATCATTTACCTGAAGCCAGCCAATGCTCCTGTCAGGAGAAAACTGCACCGCCCTGGGGTATAAGGTAAGTGATTACAATCACTGGGGGGGTATTGAACATTTGGCACCTTTCCTTCTCTTTTTTGGCACATTGTACATTTCCTTCTCCTTTAATAAAATCTTTTTAATGAGATATAAACATTGATGTGATAGAAGAACTCAGCCCTTTCACTAGAGTTCCTGCTGCCTAATTAAGAGCTGCATTTAGAAAGCTGCGAAGACATTTAGCAAGTAAAGCGACACCATTATCCAGTCTTTTTGCATGAATTTGATCTACACAGTTTAATAATTCTCTCTTCTCACGATTTCTGTCATTTATGTGTTTGCTCCACATGGGGCGGCTTGCACCGGGGGTGTAATTTATGCTGTTAAATGCAAACAGTGGGAGGATGAAGTCTGGATTCTGTGCTGTTCAGTAGACAGATTATAGAGTGCCATGATTAGGGATGTGGATTCAGCTTTGAGCTACCAATAATAAGTTCAGCCTTAGACCGCAAACAGGGGGTACATTTGTCACAGGGGTGACTTTTTCACATAAGCGATGCAAAAATGTGTTATAGTCAGTTGTAATTGGTGCAACTTCGTCACCTGTGTTGAAAGCAATGTGAAGTCCTGGCACTGCCACTGCTATGTAGGGTTGCCACCCATCTGGTTTTGACTGCGACAGCCCGGTTTTCGGAAGGGCTCTCAGGGTTAAAACCTCTTGCCTGGTTTTCCAAATTAGGAAAACCGGGCAGGACTCACTGAGATTGACGCATTGATTGGCCAATTGCCGATTGCTGTATCATAGTCCCGCCCAGTGATGGTATGGCTGCCGCTTCCCTGCCCCTGTGACGCCTCTTCCCCTCCCCGTGACATCACTGCCCACCCCCTGCCTGGCGACAAACACCAGCAGAGATGGCAACCCTACTGCCATGAGAGAAAATCACATTGGGTGACAATTTTGCCTTTGTTTAAACTCACAGCAATTCCCAATGTGACCTTGAGGCAAACTACCCCATTTTGGAGGGTTTAATAACATACATTTGTGCCATTGTAAGGGCTTTCCTACCCAAATCTTTCAGTTTCCCTGCTGCAGGAGATTGCAACACAATATAATATTGACAGGATCGAAGACTCCATTACCAGCGCACATTAGGGTTTGAACAGTTGGACCTCAGCTGTCTGCTCGACTTTGAGCCTTGTGACGCCCTCACAATAATTTGGCCAGTTCATTTTTTTCCCATCAACATGGCTAAATTATCATCAAGAACAGTTAATTTATTACAGAATTTAAGAAAAGCAAATCAGTATAAAATGATTTGTTTTTCTAAGTTAGCATTGCTGTATTTCAGAGGTTTCTGGAAAACTGGTTTCTGTATAATAGATCACATATTTAATTAAGGAATTAGACTTACTCATCAGGCAGAATATAGACAGAGCTGTGGGTGACACCTGTCTGGTTTTGGATTGAACATCCCAGTTTTTTAAAGTTCCAGTGAAAACATTGAGAAAACTGGGCAGAAATCCAGCCAACCGAGTCTAATTTATGCAATAACCCTCATAATCCACCCAACATCATTGTGCCCACCACTGATGTCATCATGCCCACCCCCACATCACTGCCCCACCCCCATGCTATCAGCCCCACCCCCTCTTGTTCAGGTTTAGCCAACACCAAAGGTGGCAACCCTTGTCTCTCCACAGATTTTCCATTAATGGGAGAGACAATGTCTATGGCAGATGTCACTGCTCCAGGACTGTCTGAACTTGATCCCCAGCTGTTGTATCTACCATAGAAGGATTTATTTATCCAATTCAAATAAAAGGAAGGAAGGTGTAAGGTGTTTGACATGTCTAGGCCATAATTTCCTGGAATGAAATATAGTAAACATACCTGTAAATACTATTTTTGAAGTACTATTGACCTGACCAGCTACAACCAGACCTTGCCATATGGGCCAGCCTACAGCTCCTATGTTACTGTACACATTTCAATTACCCTTAAACATTTGTGGGATCTGTAGTTTAACAACAGCTGAGGAGTAATAGGTAGGACAGTCCAACTTTATATAAACTATTGGGTCCAACAATGTCTTTTTTACACTTGTCCCCAAATAGGGCCACGGAGACCGTTTCCTTACAATAAAAGCCAAATGCAAGATAAACTAATTATACAAAGCTTCTATACTGCAATGGCTGCTCACTTATATCCGCAGACCCTTTAACAATAAATGACCATTTTAATTTTCCTTGCTGTGAATTCTCTGCCCACCAACACCTTGGAGTCCAGTTTTACAGGCCGCTAATTGCTCCCGTTAAGCAGAGAGAAACCGTGGTTCCTTTGTAGATAGAAGATGAAATAAACATTTATGGCATCCTGCCGTTTCATAGAGAAATGATTATGTGCAATATGATAATGTCTAACCTGAAATGCCAGGCAACTGCCAGTCTCACAGGGGTTATAAGGGCTGGAAGGCAATTGAACGCAACCGTGTGATTACATTATAATAATGACTTAATTGCAGCTCTGTCCCAGGAAACATTGGCGAGACTTCTTGTGAAATTCAAGATGGCATTTTGATAAATGGAATACAGCAGCCGAGATAGTTAATGCACTCCTAAGGCACGCTAATTAAATTCTGATAACATTCCCTGACACTATTGGATTTATTTACAGCTGAGGCAAGGCAAGGCATTCACTTTAGCCTTAAGCTGGCCATACACAGAAATATCCACTTGTTTCACCAGGCCTCCACCAAATTTCACTAATCTGATCGGTCCTTCAGCCACGGACCATGACTACAGTCCATCATTGGTCCTTAACTAGCGATGCCAGGCATGGATTCGCAGCGAATTTCCGCATTTCGCCATTGGCAAATTGTTTCACAAAACTTCCGTGAAAATTCGGCCCGGGAAAATTTGTCGCGCGTAAAAAAAATTCGTTGCACGTTAAAATTGGGTGCAGGCACGTCAAAAAAGGGAGCGGTCGCTTCAAAAAAGTGTGGGCAACAAAAAAAAAAAGATGTGGGCGACAAAAAAAGATGCGGGCGGCAAAAAAAGATGCGGGCGACAAAAAAAAAAACACGCAACAAATGCATTTTGCGAATTTTTCGCTGTTTGCCAAATTTTCTTGCCTTTTCGCGAATTTTATGGCAAAGCAAAATGGGACAGATTCGCTCATCACTACCCTTAACCAACACATCTTGTTCAGTCAGTATCTAAAGTAGCCCTGAATAGATATCAATCAGGAATAGAGATAATATTGGGCCCATATACTGCCCAGTAGGCATCTGAACCAGGCTGTATTAGTCAGTAAAACAGAATATCTGGAAGATCAGTCCATATTATACATGCTTGTAATATACATGGACTGTATTTAGGAGACAATGGTTCTGTGGTCAGAGTCACAGGCATTTCCAGGTCAAAAATGCCCTCTATGCATTTATACAAAATGCATTTTTATTAATGTGCGCTCAGTGTTTTAGTCCCTCCTCCCCTGCCAGGATTTCAAATGATGCAGAAAGAAAAAAACTGTTTTTCAGCTGGACTTCAGCATATAAAATGCTATTTATTCATACTTTTTGAAGAAACAGATAACAGTAACAGGTATATTAAGAGTGACTATGTTGTGTGTGCTCCCCTTTAAAAAAAATCTGCGCCATTTTGAGAATGAAAGATTTGCATTTAAAACTACTTTCCTTGCAGTCTGTAAGGCTTTTGTCCCAAAGTAATAACTATGTATCATATTAACATCCAGTCAAACATTGGACTTCGGACAAAAAAGGCAGGTGGTCATATATGTAATGAGCATAGGCGGCTGCTGGGTGGGCGAGCAGAAGAACAGAGGGATATTTCAGCCCAGAAAGCTGTGTAATTCCAATAAATGCTTGCAAAAAAGATATTGTTCCTATGGTGTAGGCCAGGGATCCCCAACCTTTCTTACTCGTGAGCCACAGCCAAAAGTAAAAAGACTTGGGGAGCAACACAAGCACCATAAAAGTTCATGGAGGAGCCAAATAAGGGCTGTGATTGGCTATTAGGGGCCTCTATGCACCCTATCAGCTTACAGGGGGCTTTATTTGGTAGGAAATCTTGTTTTTATTCAACCAAAACTTGCCCCTAAGTCAGGAATTCAAAAATAACTCCCTGGTTTGGGGGCACTGAGAGCAACATCCAAGGGGTTGGGGAGCAACATGTTGCCCCAGAGCCACTGGCTGGGGATCACTGGTGTAGGTGCTCTGGGTAACCTCTAGAGACTGCAGTTGTGCATTTTCTGTGATACATATGGTATATTGTCCGTGTACCACTGGCAGCGCACAATGGGAATGTAACAGAAATTCAGGCATTTTAATTACTGTATTTTTCCCAGAGAACTTATAGGAAATTCAAATGCTACAGGATCATTTTTTTGCTAGGGATTGTCTTAACTCCACATTCCATTTTAGGTTAATAGGAATTTCTAGGTGCTAATGAGGAACAATCAAGCTCAAATGCACAGGTAAAGGGGCCATACGTGTATATGTATGTATAAGAAATGACTCTAAAATGGCTTCTAATTGTATTTCCACAGTGGATTTCTCAGCGCAAGATCATTTTGGAATCAAAGTGAAAAGATAGGAAATAACATAACGCCGACCACGGTGCTAAAATATCTCTACCGGAGGCTGATAAGGTATGCTTAACTTGTGTGATTAGCTGAGATTAGGGTCACCGCCTTTCTTAAACAGCCAGAGAATAGGGGAGGTCAGCGGTTCAGCTAGGGGCAGGGTTATGGAGTAAAATGGGTGGGGTAACAGCATGAAAGGGCAGGACTGTAATATAAAAGGGGCAGAGCAATAACATAATAGGGGCAGTGTGGGACATATGGCAAGTTGGGTGGGTGGGGAGAGAGCCATCAGACAGTATAGGGCTGACCTGTTGGGGGTGTAACAACTGGTGATTACAGATTTACCAGCATTGGCAGTAAAGTTTAACTAAAATTGTTTACCTGACATTGCCAGTAAAATTGTAATACCGGCCAGGTGGCAACCCTAGCTGTGATGGGTGCCCAGTAGATCAGTAGATAGACTGATGGGCAAGACTGTGACATTTGTTTGACAAAATTGATGGAAAACTTGTTTTATATTCATAAATAAAAAGTAGAATTTGTGTTTCATTTTAATGCCTTCTGAATTTAACAAGACCTATTTGGAAGATTTTAGAAGCACTATAATATTGGTTTAGAGAATAATTGTTGATATTGCTTTTAGAACTGAATTGCAGAATAGGATTGTGGTCTTTTCTTAAAAAAACCTTCTTCTTATTTTTAGGCTCCAACCCCTTCACCTCTCCACCATCTGCATTTCTGTGGGGATCATCTCTTTAGTCCAATGGGGGTCTTTTTGGGAACTGCCCAAACACCAGTGGGACAACTGCAGGCGGTTGTGGTGGTCAAATATTCTGCTGATAACCAACTTTGTGTCCATTTCAGAATCCGTGAGTCTCATGAGACTGTCTGTAACACCATAGTGTGTGATGTTTCACTGATTTTTTTGTTTCTTAAAATTCTTTTTCATTAAGTTTTAAAGATGTTAATTAATGGCAGGAATAACAGTAAGGAATGACTATATTATAGGCGATAATAATTAGCTAAAATAAACAAAATCTAATACTTGATCATTATCCTAAGCCTTGAACCTGGGGCCACCCCCTGGGACCATAGGAGCCACAGTGCACACAAACAAACCAAGGCACACATACATGTTAGGTCACATCAGCCAATGAATGGGCAGAGTTCTGCCTTTTACTCCCACACTACTTCCTGTTACAGTTAGAGCTGCATCACTTCCTGTCAGCTGATCTCTGAGGGAGCACACAGCCCATCACTAAATGGCGGCTCAAGGGAAAGGATGTAAAAGGGCAATATTTACTGATATATATATTCCAGTTTGGGGAGATTCTTTAATAGGCCACTTAATATTTAAACTATCTGTTGGTTAAGTATTCATTCTGGGGGAATAGTTTTCCATTAAAGTAGAACTAAAGGTAAAAACTAAGTAAGCTTTATCAGAAAGGTCTATGTAAATACAGCCATAAGCACTCACAGAAAAGCTATGAGTCCTCTATCAAAAGAAACACAGGATTTATTGTCTCCTTTTTTGTAAACATGTTCGTGGGTATCTGACTTCCTCTCTCAGAAAAAATCTTCATTCCTTGAGCCAGAGTCTGTGCTGCTCTCTCCTCTCTCCCTTCTTCTGCTCCCCCCTCCCATAAGAATTCATAAAACTCACTCCCACTTACACAGAATGTGTAATCTGGGCTATAATGGCTAGAGCTATACAGGAGGAAGCTATGAAGACCAAGCTAAAATGGCAGCTGCTATCTTAAACAAACAGAGAACGTTTCTAGGGCTCTTTACCAGTGCCCCCCTGTGCCCATATTCCCCTGTATCTGTGCCAGTACCCCCCATGCCCATATTCCCCTGTATCTGTGCCAGTACCCCCATGCCCATATTCCCCTGTATCTGTGCCAGTACCCCCCATGCCCATATTCCCCTGTATCTGTGCCAGTACCCCCCATGCCCATATTCCCCTGTATCTGTGCCAGTACCCCCCATGCCCATATTCCCCTGTATCTGTGCCAGTGCCCCCCTGTGCCCATATTCCCCTGTATCTGTGCCAGTACCCCCCATGCCCATATTACCCTGTATCTGTGCCAGTACCCCCATGCCCATATTCCCCTGTATCTGTGCCAGTACCCCCCATGCCCATATTCCCCTGTATCTGTGCCAGTACCCCCCATGCCCATATTCCCCTGTATCTGTGCCAGTACCCCCCATGCCCATATTCCCCTGTATCTGTGCCAGTGCCCCCCTGTGCCCATATTCCCCTGTATCTGTGCCAGTACCCCCCCATGCCCATATTCCCCTGTATCTGTGCCAGTACCCCCCATGCCCATATTCCCCTGTATCTGTGCCAGTACACCCCATGCCCATATTCCCCTGTATCTGTGCCAGTACCCCCCATGCCCATATTCCCCTGTATCTGTGCCAGTACCCCCCATGCCCATATTCCCCTGTATCTGTGCCAGTACCCCCCATGCCCATATTCCCCTGTATCTGTGCCAGTACCCCCCATGCCCATATTCCCCTGTATCTGTGCCAGTACCCCCCATGCCCATATTCCCCTGTATCTGTGCCAGTACCCCCTCCGGTATGATAAAGCTTTATGCAGAATAAATATAGTGTTCTAGGTGGCACTAATGTAGTAAATCTTTTGGCAGTAAAATGCCAAAATCCTTCTCCTTTAATATATCTTATTTTAGCTATATGATCCTACAAACACACATTTGGGGATTTATAAATGCCTTTAGCCATTCCACACACTATGGCTATTGGTATGCTAGTACGGAAGCTAGCGTAATTAAATTAAGGATAGCAGCGAGTGTCATCGATTATCCATTCACTACATTGACAATATGTAAAAGCAAATACACAAACAGCTAAAAGGAAATAAATAGGTATTTGTAAAGTATAAATGTTTGTAGGCATGTCCCTATCCCTTATGGGGCAAGTAATGGGGGTGTTTATAAGTTTTCAGAAAAGGCAACTGTTTTAAAGCATTAATACGACTTCTGTTAGCTAGCCGATCCTACAGGGAATTTCCATGGTCTTCAGGAGAAACGCACACAAACAGACACTGTCGATTCAACATCCAAACACATTGATTTTAATTAGTCGAATCCAGCAGTAAGTGAATCACGTCAGAGCCATTTTGCCGGCATTAATGCTGCACCTCAACTGCAGGGAGAATCGATTCCTTCCAAAGTTCATGGAAAACAATTAAACGCTGAGATATAAAATATCATGTGAATCTTTATTTTCCTTGAGAAATAAAAAAAAACCCCAATGTAATACAATGGGAAACGTTCGTTTTGGCTGACCTCTTGATATTTTCATTTGTTTCAGTGCAGCGGATGGTCCTGGTATCTCTCTAATGACTTTCAGTTCCATCTTACGACGCCTCTCCTGATCTTCTTGTATGTCAAGTAAGTGTAATTATTTTGCCTTCGATGCCTCTTTGGGGGGCAAACAGCTTGGAAATCCCCAGAGGGGCTTCTCTTATTAAAAATATAGATCATTGGAAGAAGGGCATCACGCCAAAAAAAAATGTCATCGCTGTTTGGCGGCAACGTCTATAAAACAGACATAAGATTTATTCCCTTAAGTAAAAAAAAAGCATTGAATCTATTGACATCCAGAGGACAATGACTAATTGAGATCCCTGTAAACTCATAATCGGAGCAATTACTTAAATATAGAAATGTTACAGCCTACGTGCAGATTGCAGATTGTCCGCCCAACAATAACCTTTCAGCGCTGCTGATATTTAAAACAAAAACCTTGCTGCCTCGTGATAAATCAGCCCGGGCTCCACATTTCCCCAGCCGCTGATAACAGTCGGCGCAAATAGGAAAAAGCCATTCGTGTTCATTGGGAGTCAAGTTTACTTTGGAGACATAGGAACTCATTGATTTTTTTGATTTTTATCTCTGTTTTTTTTTTTTATAACTTACATTTTTGTTAGTTTTAGATAGTAACATAAGAACAAGGAAAAGATATTGTGATTACAGCAGTTCACATTTATCAAGGGGTAAAGACATATCAAGTACATCTGCATATCTAAGTAACGTTATTAATTAAAGGTTTCTGTTTATGTTTAGTAGTTAAGGTACAATACCCAATAATGTGGTTTGCCATCCTACCGGCTACAATGTAAATTACTGGTGGGATGGCATAGGCGGCGTTGCGATTTGCTGAAGTTGCCTTAAGAGGAAACTTCTGGTGACTTCGGCAAATCGCGATGCTGCATATGCCATCCCACCGGCAATTTACATTCTAGTCCAGGGGTCCCCAACCTTTCTTACTCATGAGCCACAGTCAAATGTAAAAAGGCTTGGGAGCAACACAAGGACCATAAAAGTTCATGGAGGAGCCAAATAAGGGCTGTGATTGGCTATTAGGGGCCTCTATGCACACTATCAGCTTACATGGGCTTTATTTGGTAGGAAATCTTGTTTTTATTCAACCAAAACTTGCCCCCAAGTCAGGAATTCAAAAATAACTCCCTGGTTTGGGGGCACTGAGAGCAACACCCAAGGGGTTGGGGAGCAACATGTTGCCCCTGAGCCACTGGTTGGGGATCACTGTGTTGGGGATCACTGTTCTAGCCGGTGGGATGGCATTGTGCGGAGATTATTTGTCGCGCGACGACTAATCTCCCCCCCTTGTGTCACTGCCCTAAGTCTCCAATTGTGATATGGTGAAAGGAGAAAGATAACCAAGAGAAAAAGAAGGAAAAAACTGCTGAGTCAAAATGAACCAAAGATTGTTAGGGGCAGATTTCTCAAAATGTGAGTTTAGAGCTTAATACATAAAAAACTCACCCATCTATTCATTCCTATGGGATTTTTAGAAGCATATTTATCAAATGGTGAACTCTGTCTCCTATTAAAAATTATGCTTTTAAAAATCCCTTAGGAATGAATAGAACATGGGTAAGAATCTTGGTCCTTAAGGGAAACTTCAAAACAGACAATGAAAGGAAGGTTTGGGAGTACAAATTAATGAAAACTTTCAACTCTGTGGAGAAAGGACTGAACCTGGGCCTTGGATTTATGGCAAATTATATAGATCAGTGCTGTCCAACTGGCGGCCCGCGACCCCCCTCTGTGTGGCCCCCCACCTGTCTGGCTGCTTTGATGGCTTACCTTTGAGCAAGCATTAAATGGTATCAGTACTGTGATTAACTGGCCCCCTGCATGGTTCTCACCTCAGATTCAGGCTGTAATCCCTCTGTATTGTTTAAAAATGTAATCCCCTGTGTTTTTCACACCTTTTAATCTCTGTATTGTCCACCCCCTGCAGTGTTCACACCTCAGGCTCAGGCTGTAATCACTCCCATTGTTCACTTCTTCACACCACAGGTACTGTAGGCAGAGTATGGCACATACAGCCAGCATAGGGCAGGTAGAGTATGGCACACACGGGCAGCATAGGTCAGGGAGGGTATGGCACACACAGGCAGGGTAGGGCAGGCAGAGTATGGCACACACAGTCAGGGTAGGGCAGGCAGAGTATGGCACACACAGGCAGGGTAGGGCAGGCAGAGTATGGCACACAGAGGCAGCATAGGGAAGGCAGAGCATGGCACACACAGACAGCATAGGACAGGCAGAGTGCTGCCTGTGTGTGCCATACTCTGCTTGCCCTATGCTGCTTGTGGGAGGTGAACCTGGCAGGGGTTTGTTGTGGGAGTTTGTTAGCAGTTGGAAATAGCCATTAAATGGTCCCTAAGGTGTGTAATTATGTACTGGGGGTTGCTCTGCTATCCACAGGGGAGGAGGAGGCATATGGAATTTAAGGGTATATCTTAATATGACATAATTCTTTCACATATGAATGACAGTTGATATCCCCACAGTAAGGACCAAGCATTTGTGATTTTGCTGTGCTACCACCATTGTGATAAAATAGGTGTGGTTTGAAGTGGGTGTGGTTTCAAAAAGGGGAGTGGTCAAAACTGGCTTCAATTAGCGGCCCTCCACCATGTATGCTAGAGAAATTCCGGCCCTCGGCACCGTAGAAGTTGGACAGCACTGATATAGATTAAGAACTGCCTGCACCCAGCCAGAAACACCAACATCCGGAGAGACACTGGGCCGGTTAATCACATGGAATTCCATTCACTTCACACTTCAGTAACTTACCCTAATTTATATCAAGTCACTTTGATCCACATTATCCTGTACCTTATCTGTTTGTCCCTTGCAGCCCCCCCCCCCCCCCCCTGTTTATATGACTTTGTTAACACCTTCCACATAGATATTCTTTTTTTCTGGTTATTTGATCTATGAGCTGAATGTTGTATATATATCAGAGAGCAGCACAGCTTCATTGTAATCAGCTTGAAAAAGGAACTAAAATGTTCTGAAAGCTTGCTATGGTTATCTTAGTTAGCCAATAAAGGTATCACCTTTATACCACTTTTGTTATTTTTTATTTCAAAAGGGTTACCCTGTAAACATTTTTGACTGGCTAACACGGTACATTACCTTTTCCTGTATTAAGCTCAAAATTCACATTCTGATAAAAAAAAAGATGTGAATTGAAAAAGCACAAACAAATAAAGATGCAGACAAAACACATATACTGTAGTTGCAAGTAAAAAACCTGAAAGCCTATAAAACCAAAAGCAAAGAAAGATCTTCCAGTTGTAAAAGACATCTGCCATTGATTTCCTCGTGATCTAAAAAAAGGTTTTACATAGTGTATTTTTGCATTTGGATTTGTCGCTGTTTAGGCTGTCAAAAACCCCGAACTGAAAAAATCAATCATTAGTAAATGTCCCCGTAGTTGTAGCCTTACAAAGTGGCTTAGTTTATAGGGCTCATTTACAAACTAAGTGCCAACTATGCTTGAGCAAAATGGATGCAATCAATGCTGATGTCATTTATGAAAGGGAATTTATAGCACTTGCACGTATATGACCCAAGCACCATTGCACCCTGGGGCTAATGGCACCCTAAAGGTGGAGGTAATTCCTCTCTTCCCACCTAAAGAATCATGGGCAGATGTTATTTTAATGCAGAGGGAAATGACTCAATCCCCATTCAATTCTGAGATCAATTGCAGCGAGAGCAAATTAGCAGGGGTGTGAAGACCCTGGGGCTCATTTAACAACACTGGGCAAATTTGCTCATGGGCAGTAACCCATAGCAACCAATCAGTGATTGGCTTTTTTTCAGCCTGCTACAGGTAGAACAATGAAAGCAACAATTTGATTGGTTGCCATGGGTTACTGCCCATGGGCAAATTTGCCCAGTGTTGATAAATGACCCCCACTGTGATTATGGGGAGAATAAAAAATTGCATTTTGTGCACTGCTGTGATAAATGAACGCTTACATTTGGAAATATGTAGTTTGTTCAAAGACTCACAAGTTAGGGGTGCTCCTTTGCAGCAATGGGGCCATTTTTATGATCCAAACTGGACATAATCTATGGGGCCCATTTATTAAACGACGAATACGCTTTTTTGAGAAAATTTAGTATTTTTTCTAACTTCTAGAACTTTTCGTAATGTCCACGATAATTTTGTGACATTTTCAAACATCAGAAATTATCGTGGTTACTCTGAATTTTTTGCATATCGTGCTTTTAACCACAAAAAAATAGTGGTTTAATGAATGGGCCCCTATGTGTTGAGTCTGTATATTATCGCTGAGTCTGCATGGCTCACTATGTTCATATGGTGGTGTCTAAATTATTTATAGTTTTTTAATTATTTGCCTTCTTCTTCTGACACTTAATTTGACACAGCTCTCAAATGGGGGTCGCTGACCCAGGCAGCCGAAAAAAACGAATGTTCTGTGAGGCTCCAATTATATTTGTTAGTCTTATATTTTATAACTTTTGCTTCTATTCAGGTCCTCGCCTATTAATATATCAGTCTCTCATTCAAACCACTCCCTGGTTGCTAAGGTAACTAGCAACGAGAAAGCTGCTGAAACGACAAACTGGAGAGCTGCTGAATAAAAAGTGAAATAAAAAAAAAAACTACAAATAATAAAAAATGAAAACCATTTGAAAGTTGTCTTAGAATATTACTCTCTACATCAGGGATCCCCAACCAGTGGCTCAGGGGCAACATGTTGCTCCCCAACCCCTTGGATGTTGCTCTCAGTGCCCCCAAACCAGGGAGTTATTTTTGAATTCCTGACTTGGGGGCAAGTTTTGGTTGCATAAAACCCAGTATAATTCCAAACAGAGCCTTCTATAGGCTGTCAGTCCATGTAGGGGCTACCAAATAGCCAATTATAGCTCTTATTTCCCCCAACACTAGGTGCATTTTACAGGTATTTGGCTAAAAGTAAGGCAGGTTTGGAGGCTTAACCTCACAAAACCTTTATCCTGCCTTCCTGCCAATATATGAAAATACAAAGGGTATTGTGGAAGTATTCCGAGGCTGAATATCATGATAAATTAAGAATGATTAAACTCATTAATAAAATTATAAGAATGATATTATTATAATAGTACGTTTAGATTGTGGTCACTTGTGCCATAAACCTAAATCCTAAATGACAATAATTGTAAAAAATCAAGACCAAATGACAAACTAGTCTACAAAAAAATGATGTGAGAGAAATCCCTATTTAAGTTAAAGACTCATTAACTACATAAATCAAAATGACTCAATAACGCTGGGCTGTTCTAGTGCTGGAGGCGCTGGCAGTTGTAGTTCAAGGGTATAAGGGTGAGGGTGCTACACCTATCTCTGTGCCGGAGCCGCTAACTACTATTCTTTTGCTATTTTCCTAGATCAAAGCGGTTGATGAGCGCCACGGTAACTGCCCTGTTTCTGGCGTCTTTTCTCACTACCACGCTGCTGTCGTTTTTTTTGCGCCTTCCTATAAGGTATCCAACGGGTGAAAAGTAAGTGTTGCTTGTTATAGTTATTAGATTATGCTTTTTGGAAATGCAGAAGCTTTTTCAGTTCAAGTACCCTTTTGAGACCTAACATTCGATCAAGGGCCTCTTAGCTTCTAACAATGTTGCATTCAAATGAAAATATAGAAGGAACAGCCATTTAGCCATTAAAGGAAAAACTACACCCCCAGAGTGAATACTTAACCAACATATAGTTTATACCATATTAAAGGGGTTATGTAATAAAACACACTAAGTTTGCCCAGGTGCAGTAACCAATAGTAACCTATCAGCAGGTAGCATTTACTGGTCACCTGTTTAAAAGCAAACATCTTATTTGTTATGGGTTACTGCTACTGGGCAAACTTAGTACCTTTTATTACATATGGGGGTTAGTGACCTATTAAAGTTTATTACCAAACTGGAATATATATATCAGTAAATATTGACTTTTTTACATCCTTTCCCTTGAGCCGCCATTTAGTGATGGGCTGTGTGCTCCCTCAGAGATCAGCTGACAGGAAGTGATGCAGCTCTAACTGTAACAGGAAGTAGTGTGGGAGTAAAAGGCAGAACTCTGCCCATTCATTGGCTGATGGGGCCTAGCATGTATGTGTGCCTTGGCTTGTTTGTGTGCACTGTGACTCCTATGATCCCAGGGGGCGGCCCTTAGTACTTAAAATGGCAGTTTTCTATTTAGGATTACCCAATGGCACATACTACTAAAAAAGTATATTTTTTATGAAAATGGTTTATTAAGATGAAGCAGGGTTTTACATATGAGCTACAGTATTTTTATAGAGACCTACATTGTTTGGGGGTATAGTTTTTCTTTAAAGAAGAAATATACCCTATTTTAAACAAGAGGGCCCCCACACTGGACACCCTGGACACCACTCCCATATCTGCCTGTCTCCTCTTTGGGCTTCCACTATTCCGACTACTAACCATCAGCATACATACAGACACAGACATACAGTGCGACGCTCCACCTATTTATATTTCCTTTATACAATAATCAGGCCTAAATTTGTAAGCAGGCCACAAAGATCCAGGCCTAGGACGGTAAAGATCTAGGGGAGGGTGGGAGGTGTATGTGAGTGGGGGGGGGGAGGGGTCTGCAAGTGGCCAAGGGACCCTCTATCTTTAAATCCAGCCCTGACTTAAATCTATGATTAAATCCATAGGGGTCCCTGTGATATTGGGGTCCTGGAACATATGACGTTTTTGCCCTACCTTAACATTTGTCCTGATGAGGACTCTAACAAAACATTTTTTGGTGCAGTCAGTCCCGTCTGAGTTACTGGGTGGAGTATTACACAAAGCCTTACTGTCGCTATGGACCATTCCTGGCTGGCTTAATATTGGCCCTTTTGATGTCTCAAAAGCAGTCTCCTTACCTAAAGAGCAAGGTAAGTATCACAATATGTTAGAAGGTATACATGGGAAGTAGAATTGGAACTGTTTAGGGCAGGGATCCACAAACTTTTTTACCTGTGAGCCATATTTTAATGTAACAAGAGCTGGAGAGCAACACAAGCATGAAAAATGTACCTGGGGTACCAAATAAGGGCTGTGATTGGCTATTTGGTAGCCCCTGTGTGGACTGGCAGCCTACAGGAGGTTCTGTTCGGCAGTACACATTGTCTTTTTGCAACCAAAACTTGCCCCCAAGCCAAGAATTTAAAAATAAGCCCCTGCTTTGAGGCCACTGGGAGCAACATCCAAGGGGTTGGGGAGCAACATGTTGCCCCCGAGCCACTGATTGGGGATCACTGCTCTAGGGGTTCAAACACTGGCCAACTGCTCAGGACCCTGAACATAGTTTGGCTTCCCAGAGAGGCAGGTAAAGGTAGTAAGACAGAGGAGTAGCTCATATCATAAGGAAATTTGACAACAGAAGGGAAAGATAATGACAGTAAGGCAAGATGGCAACATTGCAAAAACATGGTGTCAATAGGAAAGATGGTAACATTGCAGTTAGTGATAGTTTGGACCTGCAGCCCTTCAGTTTTTAAAGTACAACTCTATTCTATTTCTATAAATTACAGGGTCCCACAAAGAGGTTTAATGCCATTCATAAAGATTGCACTGGATGACCATTTGGATATTATGGTAGTTCAGTATATTTCTATACTCTAGTAAAACTGAGAAATGCAAGATTCCAATACTGGGTGTTGCAGTGATTTGTAATTGTCAATGAACCTGAAATATATTAGGGCTCATTTATAATGCCCCACACAGGGGCAATCAGGCATCTTTTTGCATTTTGCCCATTGTGTGGTGCATTGTGCACATAGCCGCAGGCCTCTGAGCGCAAAAACCTGCAGACTGCGATTTAAATCAAACGCGTCCTGCTTTAGTCCATGCTTGATTCTAATGGCCACAGGCTGCATCAGGGAAGACAGTCACATTTGGCAAATTCAAGGGGCAACAGACGGAAACATTTCAGATTCTATATATCCGATATGACAAATATATCATAGCACCATTGCATTCTGGGTAAAATATAACACTGATATAAATGATTCATCAAGGTTTATCTTCTTATGTGTTTCAATGAATCCCCAAGGCACAAGCTGTGATTGGTTGGTTTTGCTCACTGCTCACAATGTTCCTGATCATCACATTGTCCTTTGTTCTGGATGACTCCTATGACTCCTACTCCATCATGGCCGCTCTGTATCAAGGGCTTCACCGAACCATCTGGGCAGCAGCAGTGGGCTGGATAATTGTTTCATGTCAAGAAGGTTATGGAGGTGATTATTTTGGATATTCTTATTCAAAAGGGGAAGGTCATCTTTGATAATAGTACGCTCAATAACTTAGCAGCTGATCTTTATTTTTTATGATATTTTATCTATTGCTCTGTATGGGCACCCTAACAATACACAAATACAAACAAGGCCAGACAATTGTTAGGGTGCCCATACAGAGCATAAGCCTAACTTGAGATGGATGATATCAGACTGATCTAATTATTTGGCCCGAGGGCCAATGGTTGGATCACATTGATGGGAAAGGGGATTTTTAAAGCCTGCCCAATTGGCAGCTGCCCCATTACACTCAGTTATGAGTTATGGATTTGGTACAGGATCGGACTGGGCCAACGGGGCTCCAACCCAGACCCAATCCCGGCTGGCACTCCCTCCCTGATCTACCTCCCCCCTTCGCGCTGAAGATAAGTAAAGTTTACAAGTGCTGTGGGGTTTGTTGGGCGGTTGGTGGGGGCCCCGGGGCAGCAGACCCCGTGGGCCCTGCACACCCCAAGTCCAACCTTGGTCAGGTAGAGCGATAAGCTGCTGACTCAGATCATCACCAGCTTTCATTGGCCCATGTATGGCCACCTCTAGTCTCAGCTATTTGTACATCTCCCTGACTTAAGAAGCACTAGAACAGAAAAATAATATGAATAGAAAAATAGGAAGAGAATGCAAAGCTAGAACTGAAAAGGCAGAGCAAAAGGTGACATCAAAAGGGAAATGGAAAAAGGCCAAATAATATAAACACGTGGAACAGAAAGCAGCTAAAAGACATGAGCAAATGCCAGTGAAAGCCAAAATCCCAAATGGTTTATTATACAAGCATACAGTATACACAGAGGAGAAAGGCTAGTATTGATTTCTATTTTGTCTTTTTTCAGGAGTTTTAGGCAAAATGCTTTCTTGTCAGATATGGAGATTTCTGTCCAAGATTAGTTATGCCTGCTACCTTATCCATCCTACTATAATAATATTCTATTGTGGACTTCAAGAAACCCTCTTTCACTACCTGGATATCAACATGGTAAGAGACTTCTGGTATTATCTTATAACTGCTTGTTTTCATTTATAAAATACATACCCCCATATGTAATAAAAGGCACTAAGTTTGCTCAGGAGCAGTAACCCATAGCAACCAATAAAATATTTGCTTTCAAAGAGGTGACCCATAACTTCTACCTGTTGATTGGTTGGGGGAGAGTGAATATGTAATAATAGTTCTAGTAACCCAAATAGTTCTAGTGCCCAAATTATTTTTTTTGATCATGAAGGCAAGTAAGGGATTGGTCTGATGGTACATTACCCAGCCTAACAGAGTACCCAAACAGATATTTAAAGCAAAGGCATTACAAAGTGAACTGTGTAGCCAAGACAGTCTCATATTATGGTGCCAAGCAAACACAATGTACTGTAACTGCAGCAGTGCTTCTGTTATCCTTATCCAGAAAGCTCTGAATTACAGGATGGCCATCTCCAATAGACTTAATTTTAATCAAATAATTCATATTTTGGATATGATTTTCTTTTTCTCTGTAATAATAAAACAGTACCTGTACTTGATCCCAACTAAGATATAATTACCCCTTATTGGGGCAGAACAGCCCTATTGGGTTTATTTCATGGTTAAATGATTTCCTTTTCTCTGTAATAATAAAACAGTACCTGTACTTGATCCCAACTAAGATAAAATTACCCCTTATTGGGGCAGAACAGCCCTATTGGGTTTATTTAATGGTTAAATGATTCCCTTTTCTCTGTAATAATAAAACAGTACCTGTACTTGATCCCAACTAAGATATAATTACCCCTTATTGGGGGCAGAACAGCCCTATTGGGTTTATTTAATGGTTAAATGATTCCCTTTTCTCTGTAATAATAAAACAGTACCTGTACTTGATCCCAACTAAGTTAATCCTTATTGGAGACAAAACAATCCTATTGGGTTTAATTCATGTTTAAAAGATTTTTTCATAGACTTAAGGTATGGAGATCCAAACCCCAGGTCCCAAGCATTATAGATAAGAGATCCCATACCTGTATCCCTATAAGTTTACTTTATTGCCACCCGTGACATTACACTATCATTAACATTTTCCTGTCTGTTCTGTTGTTCCTTTTGACCAGTTTTACCTGTTCATCGGACATTCATTCTTGACATTCGCTGCTGGACTTGCCCTGACCATAATGGTTGAAAGACCATTTCAGAAACTGTTTGATATTTAGGAGTATATGGATGACGTACTATCTGCAACGGGTTACCAAGACCTATGCAAGTACCTGAGTAGGAAATAGGATGACTTGGTGACACACAGCTCCATCAAAATGCACCAGAACCTCAAAAAGCAGCACCAACACAGAAAAGCAATAATCCACAGATGAGAGGGGCCTCAGGGGCATATTTTGCAGGTCACATAGAATCCAATCAGCAATTGACTATTATTTGTCTGCTGCATGTCGGACGATACCAAATATTTAGTTTGTTGTTGTGGGCTGGGTATGGAAAGTTTACCCAATAATGAGCTGCGCTACAAATAAGCATTGCTTGGTTTCCTTTTGTATAGAAATTCTACAAGTCTCTGTATACTCAACTGAAAGCACAAAAATCCCATAAAGTATATAAAGAACTATAGAAACTATAGAAACATGAAATCCAAATCACAGTAAACAAGTATAGAAAACAGTCTTTATCAAAGAGCTAACGGCAACATCAAAACACAAAAAGCACTGTCAAAACCCACAAGGTACAAGCAAAAAAGCTACAAAGAACTTGTTTAAGATTTTCTGTGCGACTAAATGACTAAAAATCCAAATTCAACAATTTGTCAGCTACAATGGCAGATGTCTCTTTCCTTCCCTGGAGGATCCTTCTTTGCTTTGAAACTTCAGATTTTTGACGTTTTTTTGTGCAAGAATTCTAAAAAGCTGAGGTTTCGGTGCAACAGTTTAAAAAAGCTGTAGTTTTCTGCGACTTTTTCCTGCAAGTTTTCTGCTTTCTTGTTCAGTTCTGACTTTTTAGTAAATGTCAGACATTCATGGAAATGAGTGTATTCTGTCCCTAAGTGACTTGTTAAAGAATCTTACTAAACTGGAATATATATATCGGTAAATATTGTCCTTTTACATCCTTTCCCTTGAGCCGCCATTTAGTGATGGGCTGTGTGCTCCCTCAGAGATCAGCTGACAGGAAGTGATGCAGCTCTAACTGGAACAGGTCTACAAGCCCATCAAGAATTCTGCAAACCCAGTGGAAGGTAAACACAGGCCTCACAAGGCACCACTAGAGCCCAGCACCTTGTATATACTGAAAATAGTATGTTTGGACAGTTTTATCAGTACATATATGGTCAGCACAAGGCATGAAGGCAACTGAAGAAGCCCAGGCTGATTATAAAATCCCGCTCACAGAAGCAATGTGCTTTTTGTCAATTTGAATAGCTATGCTTAAGCAAGAAGGCAAGGTCGGACTGGGCCACCGGGACACCAGGAATAGACCCGGTGGGCCCCAGCGACCCAGACCCGACCCTTGCCAGCACTCCCTCGGCCAACGGTTTTCCTCCCCTGACTCGTTAAAATGACGCGCTCAGGGGAGGACATCGAGTGGGGCCACCTAAGGGGTGTGGGGGTCATTCAAATTCATTTTTTTCACAGTATAATATGATTGAGGTTTTTTTTTATTTACATTTTTAATAAAATAAAAATTGTGACATTTCGAGTTTATTAGAATCGAAAAAATACTCTAAGGGGGCATTTATCAACATAGATTTTTCCACAAAACCCATGAATGTCTAGTCATTTATTAAAATATCCGAATTGAAAAAGAATGAAAACGAAAGAACAAAAGTAGAACAAAAAAAGATACAGCAACAAGTATGAAAAACGCGACTGTCACACAAACGCAAATGTCAACAAAACACCAAAAACCTCAAAGCAAAGAAAGATCTTCCAGTTGTAAAAAGGACATCTGCCATTGACTGCTACATGATCTCCACAGGTTTTAGATGGCGCATTTTTTCTTTTAGATTTGTTGCAGTTTTGTCTCATAAATGGGCAAAAAATACGAATTGTGAAAAAAAAATTGAACGCTACTAAATTAAAAAATTGATAAATAAACCTCCTGGTCTAGTAAAGCTGGCCATACAATGAAAGATCCGCTCATTTTGTGAGGTTGCTGGATCTTTCCCTGGTATGTTCACCTTGAGGTAGGCGATATCGGATTGATCCAATCATTTGGCCCTTGGCTAACATTTTTAAACCTGCCCACTGACATCTGCCCAACGTTTAGCCACGTATCGGTTGGGTAGGCCCTTCTGAGTACCACATACAGGGGCTGATAAACTGCCCACTCAGACCATCAGCAGCTTTTATCACCCCATCTATGGCCCCCTTTACACCCAGCAGCCAATCAGATGTTATAAGCTATTTCATACAGAATATCAGTAAATACTTTTTGCTAATTTATGGGTTCCTACCAGGACCAAAGTAAGGTATTACAGTACTGGGTATACAGTAAAGTATAACCATCAATTATTTACAGTGCATTGTCCTGTATTTACAGTACGGTGAGCCAGAACACATAATAATGTAACTGTAGTTGGAGAGCTGCAGGTTGAACAACTTGATTTATCCAAACTGGGGATCCAAGCCTTTCTACATTGTCTTCTCTACCTGTGGGCCCTTAAAGGACACGTAAACCCCACTCACAAACATTTAATCAATGAACAGCCTCTTTGAAATCTTTCAATACCTGCCACTCTGGTTGTCCAGAGGTTAATAGTAAGGTTGCAACATCTCCTTAATCACTTAGATTTCCTTCTCCTCCTGTAACCCACTCGGCCCCCTCCCTCAGGAATTTGCTTTGGCTGTTGGCTTGTGGGCATGCTCAGTTGTTCTAAGCTCAGATTACTAAACACGCCCCCAGTCTAGCAGCCAGTAAAGAGATGGTATTGCTGGTTCCCATAGAAACTCAGCTCTAGCTGTCTGCTTCAGTTTTTTTCTCCCAACCATCTCTCCTGAGCTCAGCTCAAACAAAGCAGAACTTTTATCAGAGACAGTTGTGCCTGAGTGAGCCTGTATTGATGAAATGTATGCTGAATAAGGGCCTGTGTATGTGTAGGCTGTTTGCAGATTTAAATGTATCCAATTATGTATCAGAGGAAAAATGGCCGCCGGGTGAAAGCTGCTATTTGCTTTAGGAAAATGTGATGGTGCTGGCAAGTGGAGGGGATATATACAGTACAAATAATGCCATTTGGGTGGGGGAGATGTGCCCAACTGATATACATTGTGGGCAAATGTAGGCTTTACATGTCCTTTAACTAGAGGACAATCCCTAACATAAAAATACAAGAATATTGAAAAAAAATCAGAACTTTAATAAAAGCCAATTTTGCACAAAGGTTATCTCTCCAGACTGGCTGCTTCTCATACACACCAAGCTGTTTCCCCTTCAAACTGCCTCCTTGTCCGCATATTATCCAAACACCATCTAAATGTTATGTTTCTGCTTGCGCCGATCAATGTATCCCGCCGTGAATTCCGCGCGTCGGGCCTGTGTAAGAGAAATGACCGCGTTATCGCCGTGACCTTTACCTTTTAATAGCGAAAAACACACAGAGGATTTACTGCAATATTGAGTGTGGCTTCTTCCTAAAACCTTGTCAAACACGCCAAGTGCATAAAATATCCGCTCAGGCTGGAAATCATTTAACCTTTGCATGGATTCCACAAATTCAGTCAACAGAACCGAATTCTAGCATTTCAGTAGTTTAGTAATACTAATGCCATTTCTTTGGTACACGGTATGGGCGCTGGGGTCCATGGGCTCACTGAATGCAGAGGCGGAGCAAAGGGATCATCATCATTAGTTTACATAGCAACAATAAGTTCACCATGCTTTACGTTAATTTAAAAAGAAAGTTACAATAATGTAGCAAACAAAGGGTTACAGAGTAATAAATAGGATCAGAGGGACCTACTTGAAAGAGATTACAATATCATTGGGCCTTATTACCTCCTATATTGCTGATGGGGCCTAGCATGTATGTGTGCTCCTTGGGAGAAGGAAAGGTAAAAACTAAGTAAGCTTTATCAGAAAGGTCTATGTATATACAGCCATAAGCACTCACAGTAACACTGCACTGACTTCTCTGGAAAAAGATTTCTTGTGTCTGTAATTCATGTGCCACAGACGCACAGCTCTCTGCTCTCTCCTGCTCCCCCCTCCCTCAAGAATGCTAAGAGCTCATTATCCCCCCTTAGGAATGTGGATCTGAGCCAATCAGCAGGAAGCTGACTCATAGTCCAACTAACTGAGCATGTTCACTTGGTCCCGGTGTCTGTGCAGGAGTGAGGCATTATGGGAACTTTCTTTACACAGCTCAGCGTTTTTTCTTCCTGTTTGGCTTCTGATATTCTGAACAGGTGAAATATGGGGAGACTTAAGGGCACTATTGAGAGAACTGAAGGTATGCCTGCAGCTTGAGATTAACTCTTTATTAGCCTTTCCTTCTCCTTTAAAATGGCAGTTTTCTATTTAGGATTACCCAATGGCACATACTACTAAAAAGTATATTTATGAAAATGGTTTATTTAGATGAAGCAGGGTTTTACATATGAGCTGTTTATGCAATATATTTTTATAGAGACCTACACTGTTTGGGGGTATAGTTTTCCTATATGTCCCGGAAATATTGCCAATCTGAAAAACTAAAATATTGATGTCTGGAGATAAAATTATACCAACTCAAGCAGAAATGATGTACCTCTGTTTTTTCTTGTCAAGTAAAATGAATAAACTAGCTCCATTCATCCATAAACGTTTTGTCGATATTTCAAAGGCCCAAAACAGAATATTGTACTCTCTGGATAGCATAAATCCTGTAAATATTTCAAAGTGTCATCTGTGGGAGGGGCAGTTGACTTCATAGACTGCAAAAATAAAAGATTGCTGGACCAGTAGCAATGCAGGGAATATAAGGAATAATGTACCCCCTAGAGTAAAATACAAGTCGCCGAGGAGTTCCATGACCATATAAAGGAGGATAAAGGCAAATTGCTTTCATACAGGTTATGGAACTCTGAGGTGACTTCTAATATCCTTATATTTTACAATAGAAGGTACATTATTATACAATCATTTAGACCAGTGCTGTCCAACTGGCGGCCCGCGACCCCCCTCTGTGTGGCCCCCCACCTGTCTGGCTGCTTTGATGGCTTACCCTTGAGTAAGATTTAAATGGTATCAGTACTGAGATTAACTGCCCCCTGCATGGTTCTCACCTCAGATTCAGGCTGTAATCAGGCTGTATTGTTTAAATATGTAATCCCCTGTGTTGTTCACACCTTTTAATCTCTGCATTGTTCACCCCCTGCAGTGTTCACACCTCAGGCTCAGGCTGTAATCACCCCCATTGTTCCCCTGTTCACACCTCAGGAGCAGTAGAAACCCACAAATAATCCCTGCATACTACAAAAAGAACATATACTGAGGTGGTACTGCAATTAAAAAGTTTTTTAATATATAGTTATTGTGCAGACTGTAGGAGCAGTGCTAGCATTGTGTCACTGTTGGCTGCCTGTGTGTGCCATACCCACAGGCAGCATAGGGCAAGCAGAGTATGGCACACACAGGCAGGGTAGGGAAGGCAGAGTATGGCACACACACAGGCAGAGTATGGCACACACAGGCCAAGTTTGGCACAAACCAGCCAAGAATGGCACACACAGTGAAAGTATGGCACACGCAGGCAGGGTAGGGAAGGCAGAGTATGGCACACACAGGCAGAGTAGGGCAAGCAGAGTATGGCACACACAGGCCAAGTTTGGCACAAACCAGCCAAGAATGGCACACACAGTGAAGGTATGGCACACACAGGCAGGGTAGGAAAGGCAGAGTATGGCACACACAGGCAGGGTAGGGAAGGCAGAGTATGGCACACACAGGCAGGGTAGGGCAGGCAGAGTATGGCACACACAGGCCAAGTATGGCACAAACCAGCCAAGAATGGCACACACAGTGAAAGTATGGCACGCAGGCAGAGTATGGCACACACAGGCAGGGCAGGGAAGGCAGAGTATGGCACACACAAAGGCAGGGTAGGGCAGGCAGAGTATGGCACACAGGCAGGGTAGGGCAGGCAGAGTATGGCAGGTTTTTGCTGTACTACAACCATTAATATGGGTATGGTCATGTGATAACATGGGTGTGGTTTCAAGTGGGTGCGGTTTCAAAAAGGGGAGTGGTCAAAACTGGCTTCCATTATCGGCCCTCCACCACGTAGGTCGGAAAAATTCCGGCCCTCGGTACAACAGAAGTTGGACAGCACTGATTTAGACTGTAAGCTCTACGGGGCTGGGACCCCCATCCTCTTGTTTTTTTGATTATTAACTTATTGCAACTGTATCTTGTATTTATTTGTATTTATTGTTATACTGTGTATTTATCTATTACTTTAACAACCCCCCGTTGTACTAATTTATTGTTCTACTGTACAGCGCTGCGTACATAAGTAGTGCTTTATAAATAAAGATATACATACATACATTATAATACACAAGTTTTAGTGCTTCATTTGACAGAAATGACATTACTAAGCACTAAGATTATAACTGAGACAGTCAGATGCCACAGTCAAATGTAAAAAGACTTGGGGAGCAACACAAGCACCATAAAAGTTCATGGAGGAGCCAAATAAGGGCTGTGATTGGCTATTAGGGGCCTCTATGCACCATATCAGCTTACAGGGGGCTTTATTTGGTAGGAAATCTTGTTTTTATTCAACCAAAACTTGCCCCCAAGTCAGGAATTCAAAAATAACTCCCTGGTTTGGGGGCACTGAGAGCAACATCCAACATGTTGCCCCTGAGCCACTGGTTGGGGATCACTGCTCTAGGATATTCATGGCTCGTGTGTATGATATCAATATTACATACATAAATACATGTAGGCCGAGATGGTGAATGAGGTGCTTTCAAAAGAAAAATGGCCTGTAGGCTACACAAAATTGCTGTTCCCTCCATAATTAAGAAATCCATGTTTCACTCAATAGGCTGTACTGAGCCATCAGGAAGTATTGTTTTTTAACAAATGAGACCATTTGATAACAACCAGCTCCAAAGGATTCCTAATATTGAGTTTTGAAGGGATGTCACTATTGATGTCTAGCCCTATTGATTATGGTTGGTCGTTCACCAAGTTAGTCAAGCAACTAATCAATTTGTCTGACAATGTGGCTTGAGAGACCACACTGAGCTAACTATGTTATATATGTTCTATATTACCAAGACTAACCCAAGAAGAATGTTCTTTATTTGTCTTCTTTATGTTTCCTTCCTGGTCCCTTTCATGCCCTATTCATTCTCTTGTCCCATGCCTAAAGCTAAACTGGTTTTCTTATTATATCTTTCTAACGCAAAGGATTCATCTTCTACAGATGCTCCTTGACCATTCTCTGAAGGCAATGTATACTGTATACTCTCTGTTCTTCTCAAATGCTTTGGAATGCAATTAGATCCAGAAACGTACCTTTTGTCTCCAATTTCATAAAATATATGCCATTTTTGATTAAACAAATTCATAATTTGTGGCGAAACACAAAATCATTCATTAATAGAGCTTCTCCAGCAGAATCCTGCATTGGAATCTGTTTTTCAAAAACACAGATTTTTATATTATATATTATTCTATATTATATATATTTAATTTTGACATTTCACATGGGGCTAGCCATATTCTTCATTTCCCAGGGTGCCACAACTATGTGACCTGTGCTCAGTCACAATTTACTGCTGCGCTGCAAGTTGAAGTGATATATAGTAAGAAATCCAAGTCCGGCTTGGGACTCCTCCAGTTACATGGGAGTAGGAGAAACAATAGGTTCACTGAAAGCAGTTCTAATGTGTAGCACTGGCTCCTTCTGAAAGCTCAGACTCAGGCACACTTTACTGCTGCGCTGCAAGTTGGAGTGATATCCCCCCTCCCAGCAGCCGATCAGCAGAACAATGGGAAGGGAGCAAGATAGCAGCTCCCAGTAGGTATCAGAATAGCACTCAATAGTAAGAAATCCAAGTCCGGCTTGGGACTCCTCCAGTTACATGGGAGTAGGAGAAACAATAGGTTAGCTGAAAGGAGTTGTAATGTGTAGCGCTGGCTCCTTCTGAAAGCTCAGACTCAGGCACACTTTACTGCTGTCCTGCAAGTTGGAGTGATATCCCCCCCCTCCCCCAGTAGCCGATCAGCAGAACAATGGGAAGGGAGCAAGATAGCAGCTTCCAGTAGGTATCAGAATAGCACTCAATAGTAAGAAATCCAAGTCCGGCTTGGGACTCCTCCAGTTACATGGGAGTAGGAGAAACAATAGGTTAGCTGAAAGCAGTTCTAATGTGTAGCGCCGGCTGAAAGCTCAGACTCAGGCACAATGCACTGAGATGGCGCCTACACACCAATATTACAGCTACAAATACATTTGTTTGTTCAAGAATAAAAGGTTAAATGGCAGAGGGAATTATTTGCTGTGTAATAGTGTCATTTAGAAATAAAAATCATGACAGAATCCCTTTATAGCTTGTATGTAGCTGCCCTAGACTAAATTTAAGCAATTTTTTTCAGTTCAAAATTTTCAAGCTTTTTTGTAGACTCACTGAAAATGATGAGTAGATTGCAAATTCAATGCATTCTGTTTTTTTTATGGTTTAATTTGGTTGTGTTTTTTAGATTCAAATTTTTAAATGAATAAGCAAACATTCAATTCTGGTAAAATTTTGAGTTTATTTGAAACTATAATTCATAGGTTTTGCACAAGCCAAGGTCATTTTCTGCCATAACCAGTTCAAGTGCCAATCAGATATCAACTGAGGAGGTGATTACGGGGCTATACATGAACTAGCCGTGCTGACTCGGCCAACAGAGGCCAAGTCTTCCCCATGTGTCAGTGTTACGGCTCAATACAACACACAACACACATGACCCAGCAAGATTTTGTTTGGACAGCAGACGGTGCTCATACACAAGCTATTTTTTCATGTACAAAATAGAAATAACTATTATGCCACAGCAAATGGATAATTCCCATTTCATGCAGCAACTGTATCTTTAAAAGCATGGCAGTGGCAAACAAATTTAAAAAGTGAACAACCCCTTTAAGATTGAGTTCAGGAGAGAGAAGTGGGAGTCTGGGAGGCCAGTTAGTAGGAGACTGCAGTAATCTAAGCAGGAAAGGATAAGGCCATGGATTAGCATGTTTACACCATCCTTCTATTATTATTATTATTATTAACATTTATTTATAAAGCACCGACATATCCCGCAGCGCTGTACAATAAGTGTAATACATACATTGGACATACAGAGTAACATATAAAGCAATCAATAACCGATACAAGAGGTGAAGAGATCCCTGCCCAAAAGAGCTTACAATCTGTATGAATCTATTATTATTATTAACATTTATTTATAAAGCGCCAACATATCCCGCAGCGCTGTACAATAAGTGGGTTACATACATTGGACATACAGAGTAACATATAAAGCAATCAATAACCGATACAAGAGGTGAAGAGGGCCCTGCCCAAAAGAGCTTACAATCTATATGAATCTATTATTATTAGTAACATTTATTTATAAAGCGCCAACATATCCCGCAGCGCTGTACAATAAGTGGGTTACATACATTGCACATACAGAGTAACATATAAAGTAATCAATAACTGAGCTTACAAGGAACCAACTTTTTGCTCACAAGCCAGAGGTTTAGAGAATTTTTTTGGGTCCAATATTTTCTCAGGCCCCAGCAAGAATATAGATACATAGAAGCAACACTTTGGAAATAACAAAATAATTTCCACCCACCCCCCAAAAATCTTGGCCTGCCAGTAAGCCTTCTATCTTGCTTTCCATTACCAGCCCATTACCAGCCCATTTTCCATATACATAACTCTCCCTTCCATTCGGCATCCAGTTGCTTCTTTTGCAAACAGTCCACTTATCCTTGAACAGAGAAGCCCATCTATTCACAGATATTCTCTAAATTGCCTCAGTATATTTTCATTTATCTATAATTCGCCATAATTTTTTTGTACTATACTTCTTATCTGCAATAAACCACACAATATTTCTAGAGCCGAGCCAAAATGGATTTTGAAATTAAATATAGAATGCAGTCTGGTAGTAATGCATGCATTATGTTTGTGCATGTAAATGCATATTTTAATTACTGTATGCGCCATGGTATTATTTGTAAAATCATTTTTAACACTGCAATATTTATATTATATCATTTTATTTTGCTGCTTTCATAAATAGAAAAAGTGGTGAATATGAGCAATTTAACGAAGAAGGAAAGAATCTGTAGGGAATAGGAACCAATCAGAAATTTGCATTCATTTGCTGCTCATGGACTGCTATAGGTTACTACTCCTGGAGCTTTGTAACTAGTATTACTGTATCCATCTAACTGTAAATCAGCTTCCCCCCCTACAGTATGTCAGAATACCCATTGGGCACAAACTCTTCCTAAGCATTTCTTTACCTTTTACAGACATCTGACACATTAGGTTAAGCCATGGCTCTTCCTACAGAGGAAATAAGAATTGTAGGGACCCAAAGGGTTTGTGCTTTTGCTTTGGCTTTCCATCTGCTGACCCAGGTTGTTGTGTCTGGGGAGCCTCATGTCAACAAGGCCCAGTAAAATCAGGGAATAGGGACCCTGGAAACAAGGTTTAGTCAGATATAAGACTAGATTTATCAAAAGTCTGGTTTACTAACATAAAACACTAAAGCTGCCCATACACGTTACAGGTGGTCAATATCGGAAATATGTAGGCTAATTGGCCCTGGGGCCAAACGATCAAATTCTAACAGCGGCAATGGCACAGTCAGTTCGGGGACCGAATCAAGGAGCCTATGCGGCCCCCGATCCGACTGAATCTTTTAACCTGCCCGATCGATATCTGGCCAATTTCAGGCCAGATATCGGTCGGGTATGGCCGTCGTTTCTACCCCTATACGGTCCGATAAGCTGCCAAATCGGTCCAAGGGACCCATATCGGCAGCTACAATCGGCCCGTGTATGGCAACCTTAAGGCATAGCAAGAAAGATCAGCTTGGTTCTCCACTCAAGGATTGATAGCTGGAGGTAAGTTTCCTTAGGAATCATCGGCCTAAAGTAAATGGACGACAGAACTCAAGGAACCTGTGCTTAGCACATTGCTTCCTGAAGAGTTTCCCCTAGAGGGGATCCTGACCACTAGCTGTTATCCTTAAAGGGGTGTTCTTACAGTTTCTCCTGGACTCCATTGAGGACATTAGTGTCCAGGATAACAGTAACCTACCAGAGGGTCTCCACAATGGTGTCATAGAACCCTGCTCTACCTAAGACTGTATCTGATTGCATATAATACTACCTCGTTGATCTGTGAGTATAAACCGTGGTGCTTTGACAATAAATCTTAAGTTTGCAAGAACCTCTGGCATTCTATATTTGTTTCTACATAGTAGTAGAAAGGTGCATAGCATCATATTCCTTCCTTAACACCTTTGTAAGGGCCCATCTGGGTAAGAGAGTCCAATTTGACCCATATCCTACTATCACTAGTTGGACAAGGCACTTTTATGCCAAGATATGGTTACAGAATTGAGGGGTCATTTAGGATGAGAAGGGGAGCCAGCGCTGGAAGGCTAAGGGGCACAAGTTGGAACCCTTAGATCCCAAGCCCTAACCACTTGTGCCACTGCTCATCCTCAGGTTTTGCTCTGCTACTTGTGCCCAGTTAAACTGTTTACAAGCTAGGGGGTATTTCTGGGGGCTCCGAATTGCTGCCTACCTACTGCCCACTCTATACACAGAGTGAAACACGTAACTCCTAATTCTATGAGTGCAAAAATTTGCTCCTTGGGGTGCAAGAAGTAAGGTAAGTTGTAAACCACAAAAGCCATTCAAAGGAGAAAAGACACAGGTTACAAAGCAGATAACAGATAAAACCACATTATATTCTACAGAGCTTATCTGTTATCTGCTATATAACCTGTGCCTTTTTTCCTTTGAATGGTTGCCCCCTTGGATACACAGCAGGGTATTTATATAAACTATAGTAGTCTTTCTGAAACAAACACACAACTTTTACCAGTACATTATATTTGAACTACTTAAAAACACTTACATTTTTTGGTGTTCCTTATTAAATTCATATTCCGAGAGCCTTGATGGCACTGCTCAACTACAAAGCTAAGGAACTGGGGGGTTGTTATAGTTACAAGGCTCTTTATCCTTAGCCTTAGTAGGCGTCTAGATCTTATTTCATAAACATTCACACTTCCCTGGAGCTCTCAGCACTTTGACTGAAACACATATAAAATGAAGTGGTGCTCGCAGGTGTCTCGGTCCAGAACTAAACAGAAGAGGATATTACAATGACTGGCCCAGCTGGCAGGCATAAAATAATGGCACTTATTCAATTCTAGTTGGAAAATCAATTAAAACTCATTTCAGCCCTGCAGAACGGAGCATTCAGCTCAGCACGGCAACACGGCACTCACTTTTCTGCTCTGCGGCATGTTCCGCTGTGTGGGATATATAGCAGTGTGTAAAGCCACTTTATCTTTCAGTGTTGTGGGGGAATGTAGGGAATGTTCCACCATACTTTTCTTTCCCTGCCTGGAATGGAGGGAAAAGGAGCTAAATAAGCCCCTAGGCGCTGATGATGACAGCTTTACGGGAATTCCCAGCTTTGTATATCTAAATGTTCTTCTCAGACAATCAACCCTGGGCGCACATCCGTTGGCACACACAGGCAGTTTGTACATTTGGGGGAAAACGATGAACATTTACACTTATGTTCTTTCCAACATTAGAGGCAAAAATCACTGGTGATTTTGCCCATAACAACCAATCAGATCTTTGCTTTTGTTTTCTATGTGACCATTTAAATCTAATTCCTATGGGCAACTATACTGGTGATGTTTGGGCTCAATGTTAATAAATACACCCCTTAGAGTTGCAGAACTGTCACTAAAACTTCTCCAACTGGAGACCCCCCCACCATAATATACAGTAGGGGTCCCCAACCTTTCCTACTTGTGAGCCACAATCAAAGGTAAAAAGACTTGGAGAGCAACACAAGCATCATAAAAGTTCATGGAGGAGCCAAATAAGGGCTAAGATTGGCTATTAGGGGCCTCTATGCACCCTATCAGCTTACAGGGGCTTTATTTGGTAGGAAATCTTGTTTTTATTCAACCAAAACTTGCCCCCAAGTCAGGAATTCAAAAATAACTCCCTGGTTTGGGGGCACTGAGAGCAACATCCAAGGGGTTGGGGAGCAACATGTTGCCCCTGAGCCACTGGTTGGGGATCACTGGTATACAGCAAAATCTGCAGGTTTTTAGGAGTTCAAGCATTTTGTTGTGTCTGACGGCCAAATGTTATATACAGTATATGATCCCCGATCCTCCTCATATAGATCTTAAAATGCATTCAGAATAAGAAATTATGGAACAAATCCCCATAGGTTTATTCACACATACATATTACACGTATAAGGGGTTCCAGGCGCTCTGCCTTTAGCCTACAGTTTAGGGAGTGGATGAACCAGAAATGGATTAAGAGAGGCACCCAGAGAGCTAAACCCAAGTGTACTGATTTCTCAAGCCTTGTAACGGCTGCAATAATTCATACTCCCTACAGAAATCTCCCTTTAACGGGGCCTGTAGCCAATATAAACCAATGAATGCTGGTGATACAGTGTGATACATCTCCCCTGAATTTGGTAAATAAACTATAAATTGGTTGTCATGGTCCCACTTAAGCTGGCCATACACATGGCGATCTGATGATGTTTCGTGTGACCATCGGTCGCACGAAACATCGTCAGATCCGCCACACACCAGTCAGGGCTGAATCGGCAGGTAAGGATGTAGAAACAATAGGATTTCTACCTCCTTCTGCCGATTCAGCGCTGAAGGGAGATTTTGGTCAGGCGCCTTCTATGGCGCCCAATCAAAATTTTCAAACTGGTCCAATCGGCGAGTCAGCTGATATCAGCAGCTTCCTGCGATATTGGTCGACTCGCCGACATACCATACACGCACCGCATATCGTACGAAACGAGGTTACGTACGATATTATCGGTGTGTGTATGGCCACCTTTACTCTAGCAACCAGGCAGTTGTTTGAATGACAGACTGGAAGATGCAGAGGGCTAGAACAGAAAGATCAGCAAGAGTAAATATCTAGACTGGATCGCCATTCTACAGTTATGAAACCAACAATAAATTGCACTTAAATATGATTCTAAAGATGCCGTTTCCCTACAAATCTCCAGACTGTGGGCAGATAATATTTTTCCATCTTTATAACCATGTCCCTAATAACTCCAACTGCCAGCAGTGAGAGGCTTGGGAACCTACAGCTGAATAAGTACCCAGGCCATTCAGCTCCTGATATTCCCTGTAGGACTGACAGAACCAGATGCAGTGCCTGGAAGGTTGGCCATTGGCCCCTAGCATTGCAGGTAGGCTGGGGGGCCCCAGGTAACTGACCCTACCCCAACTGAGCAGCTGGTCACTAGGGGAAATACATTATATTCCTCTCTGCTCATTATAAGGAAGCTGCTTAATTCAGCCCCAGGCAGCCATGTCTGCTTAACTGCGCTCCTAACCGCTCCTTCCGGTGTTTATTTACTCGTCCCTCCCTCCCCGCCCCCTAGAAGCCCGGTCTCTGGGGGCAGAACACGTGTTTCTCAGGGACACAATGAAACACAGCATGTAAAACTCTATTCAACCCGGGACCCGCGGTGCATGACGGGATTGGTAGTCTTTACACCGCCGGATCGCACCTAAGGGGGAGGTCTCGGAACTACACATCCCATGCTGCTTTGCTGGCGCCCTATGAAAGAGAACCACATGGATGAAGCGAAAAGCCAGAAGGGAGGGCTGGATGTTGGCAGCGGGCAGGCACCTCCTATTCCCCTGCCAGTGACTGAGCTGCCGCCCAGCCCCATGCCCCCGGCTGCCCAGCGCCTGGCATAGACACAGCCACCATGGACCTGTTCGGGGACCTTCGGAGGATGAACAAGAGGCAGGTGGGTAGCACCGGGGGCAAACAGGGCAGCCCCTACCGGCAGGGTGTAATCTCCGTATCGCAGCCGGGCACTGCCAGCTCCCTCATTCAGTTACTGCCCCTTACTGTCTCACTAACTTCATTACTTTATTCCTTACAGTAATAATGGCACTGAGTAATACGCTTTGTTATAATAATGACACATGTCTGTCCTTATCCCAGGGAACAGGTGCCTACAGCTGGGGATGCTGGGAGTTGTAGTTCAGGGATGGTTGGAAAGCTGTATGTTGTACTCAATTGGGATTGTCAGTGTGCAGTTAGAGTGAGACCAATATGCCGCTAACAGGCTGTTTTACTTTATACTCAGTTGGTTTAATAACTAAGAAAATATGTAATTTGAACAGTAGAAACAAAGTAAAGAAATGTCTAAATGCATTTTTGTATCCAGAAATTTTTTTATTATAACTTAAAATAAACAAAAATGCACTTTCATTTGTTTTCAGGTTACCATATGGCACTGCTATGCGCTATGTATGGCATTCTGCAACAGTAGGATTATATTAAAGGGGAACTGACATGATAATAGCAGTGGGATAATAGCCTCTGGGAAGGGACTGGGGCTGTGGGATAGCAGGTATAGTAGGGAGAGATGGTGCCTATAGTAGCAGTGGGGGGATAATAGCCTCTGGGAAGGGACTGGGGCTGTGGGATAGCAGGTATAGTAGGGAGAGATGGTGCCTATAGTAGCAGTGGGGGGATAATAGCCTCTGGGAAGGGACTGGGGCTGTGGGATAGCAGGTATAGTAGGGAGAGATGGTGCCTATAGTAGCAGTGGGGGGATAATAGCCTCTGGGAAGGGACTGTGGCTGTGGGATAGCAGGTATAGTAGGGAGAGATGGTGCCTATAGTAGCAGTGGGGGGATAATAGCCTCTGGGAAGGGACTGGGGCTGTGGGATAGCAGGTATAGTAGGGAGAGATGGTGCCTATAGTAGCAGTGGGATAATAGCCTCTGGGAAGGGACTGGGGCTGTGGGATAGCAGGTATAGTAGGGAGAGATGGTGCCTATAGTAGCAGTGGGGGATAATAGCCTCTGGGAAGGGACTGGGGCTGTGGGATAGCAGGTATAGTAGGGAGAGATGGTGCCTATAGTAGCAGTGGGATAATAGCCTCTGGGAAGGGACTGGGGCTGTGGGATAGCAGGTATAGTAGGGAGAGATGGTGCCTATAGTAGCAGTGGGGGGATAATAGCCTCTGGGAAGGGACTGGGGCTGTGGGATAGCAGGTATAGTAGGGAGAGATGGTGCCTATAGTAGCAGTGGGATAATAGCCTCTGGGAAGGGACTGGGGCTGTGGGATAGCAGGTATAGTAGGGAGAGATGGTGCCTATAGTAGCAGTGGGGGGATAATAGCCTCTGGGAAGGGACTGGGGCTGTGGGATAGCAGGTATAGTAGGGAGAGATGGTGCCTATAGTAGCAGTGGGATAATAGCCTCTGGGAAGGGACTGGGGCTGTGGGATAGCAGGTATAGTAGGGAGAGATGGTGCCTATAGTAGCAGTGGGGGGATAATAGCCTCTGGGAAGGGACTGGGGCTGTGGGATAGCAGGTATAGTAGGGAGAGATGGTGCCTATAGTAGCAGTGGGATAATAGCCTCTGGGAAGGGACTGGGGCTGTGGGATAGCAGGTATAGTAGGGAGAGATGGTGCCTATAGTAGCAGTGGGATAATAGCCTCTGGGAAGGGACTGGGGCTGTGGGATAGCAGGTATAGTAGGGAGAGATGGTGCCTATAGTAGCAGTGGGGGGATAATAGCCTCTGGGAAGGGACTGTGGCTGTGGGATAGCAGGTATAGTAGGGAGAGATGGTGCCTATAGTAGAAGTGGGATAATAGCCTCTGGGAAGGGACTGGGGCTGTGGGATAGCAGGTATAGTAGGGAGAGATGGTGCCTATAGTAGCAGTGGGGGGATAATAGCCTCTGGGAAGGGACTGGGGCTGTGGGATAGCAGGTATAGTAGGGAGAGATGGTGCCTATAGTAGCAGTGGGGGGATAATAGCCTCTGGGAAGGGACTGGGGCTGTGGGATAGCAGGTATAGTAGGGAGAGATGGTGCCTATAGTAGCAGTGGGATAATAGCCTCTGGGAAGGGACTGGGGCTGTGGGATAGCAGGTATAGTAGGGAGAGATGGTGCCTATAGTAGCAGTGGGATAATAGCCTCTGGGAAGGGACTGGGGCTGTGGGATAGCAGGTATAGTAGGGAGAGATGGTGCCTATAGTAGCAGTGGGGGGATAATAGCCTCTGGGAAGGGACTGTGGCTGTGGGATAGCAGGTATAGTAGGGAGAGATGGTGCCTGTAGTAGCAGTGGGGGGATAATAGCCTCTGGGAAGGGACTGGGGCTGTGGGATAGCAGGTATAGTAGGGAGAGATGGTGCCTGTAGTATAGTTGTAGCTGTAGGGTACTCCATGAATGGCCTGTGGATAGAAAGTAACGCAGGCTGATTTTGTACTAAGTTGCGGTATTGTGTAAAATTCTCATTATCATTAAAGGACAAGGAAAGGCAAAGTCACTCGGGGGTGCCAAAATGTTAGGCACCCCCAAGTGACTTAAAGCGCCTACCTTTTACCCCGGGCTGGTGCTCCTGTACGGAGAGAACAGCCCCAGCTCGGGGTACCTGTAGCGTTTCTTCCTTCCGGCTTCAGTGCGCGCGCATGCGCAGTAGAGTGAATAGTGGAACTTTAACAGAGAAGTTGGCTTTTTACTCTACTGTGCATGCGCCGGCCGTGGGGTCCCGGCAAAACGAAGCCGGAAGAAGGAAGCGCTGCAGGTACCCCGGGCTGGGGCTGTTTTCTACTAACAGGGGCACTAGCACGGGGTATCAGGTAAGCGATTAAAGTCACTTGGGGGTGCCTAACATTTTGGCTCCCCCAAGTGACTTAGCCTTTCCTTGTCCTTTAATAACCAAACAGGGTAGTTATGGATGTGCCACCGCGGCACTGGGTAACCAAACACTATGTACGACATCACTTTAGTAATTAGCATTTCGCACACATCTTAAGAGAACACATTTCAGTGCAGTACTGCTGGTGCCAACAATATGCCGCCCTACCGTGCCCAGAATTAGATTGATTTAACAACTGAGAGGAAAAATGGCATGAAATAAAACCAGAGAAAAAGCTTGTACTTCCCAACTCTGAATAATCCTGTAATTGCTGGTCTGGGCCCCCCGGGAGGCCTCCATACAGTCACACATACCAGCAGTTAGTCTCTTTCTCTCACTCTCTTTCTTGTTCTTTCTTTCTCTCACTCTCTCTCTCCTTTCTTTCTTTCTTTCTTTCTTTCTTTCTTTCTTTCTTTCTTTCTTTCTTTCTTTCTTTCTTTCTTTCTTTCTTTCTTTCTTTCTTTCTTTCTTTCTCTCTCTCTTTCCTTTCTTTCTCTCTCTCTCCTTTCTTTCTCTCTCTCTCCTTTCTTTCTCTCTCTCACACACATTTGCTTTCACAGCCAGTACAAGGCTGGTACCACAGACATTAGACAGCGCCACACTAAGCCCAAAGCTCAGTCCAGATTTGTTCTTAGTCCTTGGACTTCCCCCTGAGATATTGCGGTGCCGGCTCTGCCGCTCGTAGCTTTGGCCTGTATAATGCAGATATATCATGATGGCTTCAACCAAGACTTTGCTGGTATTTTGTGGGTTATTTGCTCTTGAGTGTTTACCTTTTTATAGCTTTGGGTTATGGCTTTTTCTTTTCCAGAAGCCTTAGATTTGTTGTACTGCCTGATCTTTTGATCTTGCTTTATTGATGAATGCTGGAAGGAATCTCTTTATATCAGCAATGATCTCCTGAAGGTGGCCATACACGGACCTGCCCCGTGCGTTATGCATCCGATTGGCCACTGGACATGAACGAGGGGACATACCTGTGCAAGGCCACCTCTTCGTTGTTCTGTTTTGGCCAAATGCCTAAACGGTTGGAACATTTAATTCCTTTTGGCTAACCGGCAGAAATCTTCCATCAGGGATGATAATCCACAATCTGCCGATGTGCAGGGTTATTAGTTGGAACAGTACTAAGAGTGGCCATACCTGTACTGCCCAACAAATCTGGTCATTTATGGCCATCTAAATCCAGGTTTTCTCAGAGTACATTTAAGAATCGGCTTTATAACCTACAATTTGTCTTCGAATTCGATATGCACTTTATTTTTATTGGTATTTACTTGTAGAAGGAACACATTGTATTATTCATAAATGATAAAAATGGGGACCCATATTTTAGGGATCCCTGGTGTAAGGGCTAACCAGCATACTCTGGTACAAATGAAGCCTACAAAAAGCATCATTCCCTGGCCCAGTTGTTTTATAGCTCTGTAAATTATTGGCAAGTGCTTACATTTCCAAGTCCGTTTATATTTTTTAGCATGTGGCTGATATTTTTGGGAAAGGGACAGAATTAGAGATAGTTGTTCAGAAAACAGCAAGTTAATGGAACAATAAATGTGCAATTGAAATACCCAGTGGCACTCCTACAGTATATCTGACCATAGTGACGGAGCCCAGGGCCCTGTTGAGGTGCTCATGAGGAAGATGGTTAGTGTGTGAGGGTCTGGCCTAGTTGAGGGGTACCAGAATATGGCCCAGGGCAGGATTGTCGGAATATAAGAATGTGGCTGAGGTGGGCATTGCTAATGTGAGTATGAGTTTGTTTTTGTTTTTTTTAATTTAATGGCTGCTTTAAAGGGAAACTATACCCCCAGAATGAATACTTAACCAACAGATAGTTTATATTATGTTAAGTGGCCTATTAAAGAATCTCCCCAAACTGGAATATATATATCAGTAAATATTGCCCTTTTACATCCTTTCCCTTCAGCCTCCATTTAGTGGTGCTCCCTCAGAGATCAGCTGACAGGAAGTGATGCAGCTCTACCTGTAACAGGAAGTAGTGTGGGAGTAAAAGGCAGAACTCTGCCCATTCATTGGCTGATGGGCCATGCATGTATGTGTGCCTTGGCTTGTTTGTGTGCACTGTGAATCCTATGATCCCAGGGGGCGGCCTTTAGTATTTAAAATGGCAGTTTTCTATTTAGGATTACCCAATGGCACATACTACTAATAAAGTATATTGTTATGAAAATTGTTTATTTAGATGAAGCAGGGTTTTACATATGAGCTGTTTATGCAATATATTTATATAGAGACCTACATTGCTTGGGGGTATAGTTTCCCTTTAAGGCCTAGGCCCGGTTTATTACAAGCATGTACCTATTTGCATTAGCAGGGTATTGCCACGTTCCTTTACTATCAGAATTTCTAGTGGGCTCAAGAGAACCTGTTCAAAGTGCTAAGTTATGATGTTAATTAAAAGAGCCAGAGTATAAGAATATGCCCTGTTGACAAGGGGCAGTGGGTATTTGGGAGAAGTTACAAGATAAACCCTAATAAAATTATAATTTTGGGGCTTTTTAAAAAGAAAAAGGTTCAGCATTGCCAGTAGCTTTCATGCAGTGTGAGCCAGGTTACAAAGTACCAAGTCTCCATTCATCGCTTTATCAGCTGTATAATAATCCCCCAATAGCTGTAAGGCTAAATATTGTGTTTGTGGTACAGTGAGACACTAATTCATATCACGCCGTTAGCCGTGCGTCTGTCGGACACGGGGGGGGGCACTGCAGGGAGTCAATGAGTGACTATATCATTCAGTGTGTTGGCACCTTGCCTGTTCCAGTCTCTTGGCATGGCTCGCCACTCTGTGGCTTCATTCTCAGTCCCTGCACACTGCCCCCGGTATATATATATTATATTATATTGCAGGCGCTTAGACAGCAGTTTGTGGCTTTATGGAATTCTACCTTGTTATTCTGGTCCCGGAGGAACGAGCTGGTACCGTACGATCCGTCACAGCCTTCTTAGCAGGTCGCCAGGCCTGACTTCTAGCTCCTCGCCATTCTGCTGCATTACAGCGATGCCTGGAATCGGTGGAATTGTGCTTTTTCCCCATTGCTTTAAATGGCACAATTAAAAGTGCAGGGTGGAAAAGGGGGCAAATAAACCTGCAGTAGAGTGTGAAAGTGAACCCAGCTTTTATGCATTCAAGGTATGTCTCTTTCAGTTGGGGGATCTTTATTTGCCCTCACTGTACTGTGGTGAAGGTGCCAGATCCCCCAGAAATTCAATTCACCCCTGCCAGGCCCAATAATGACAACTGGCCAGGTGTTTTGGGGCCAGCAACATGGCATATTGGCAAGATCAGTATCAGTTGCAGAGTCCATGAGCGTTTGTTTTTGTTCCCCCGCTGAGAATGCTGGGATTTGTTGTTCCCCCGCTGAGAATGCTGGGATTTGTTGTTCCCCCGCTGAGAATGCTGGGATTTGTTGTTCCCCCGCTGAGAATGCTGGGATTTGTTGTTCCCCCGCTGAGAATGCTGGGATTTGTTGTTCCCCCGCTGAGAATGCTGGGATTTGTTGTTCCCCCGCTGAGAATGCTGGGATTTGTTCAGTGGCAGGTCAGTGGCATTGGAAATTGGAGTCCAGAGCAGAAGCAAGTGGCTCAGATTTAACACTGACACTGCAGAGCTTTGGGGTATATTAGACAGAGCCAGCAGGCATGTTGCATACGGATTCTCTGTCTAATGACCTATTTATCTGCAGAACAAATTGCCGTCTGATGTTTAATAGCTCTGAGGTTTAAGCATCCGACATTAGATCAGGATCAGGAGCTTTCTGGATAAAGGGTTTCTGGATAAGGGATCCCATACCTGAATGTGTACGGCACGGATCCGAGAATAATTTGGACAGCAATTAAGTTTTCATAAACCCCCATGGGAAAAGCAAATAGGTATTGGCCCCCCAGTCCCACGGTTTGGGAACCATTATACTAGGCTTCTCAGCATCTCTATTTAGAGCTTTCCGAATGTCTAGTGTATCGCCCTAATATTTCATCTCGATGTGTCTCTCTCTATATCATGTGACCCGTTTGCCATTGTTTGTGTCTGTGCAGCTCTACTACCAGGTTCTGAATTTTGCCATGATAGTATCTTCAGCTCTAATGATATGGAAAGGCCTCATAGTGGTGACCGGAAGCGAGAGTCCAATAGTCGTCGTGCTGAGGTACGTGCCGAGTAATATTTTGTTTTGTTTACCAGGGACTGGGCTGTACTTCCACTGAAGCAGCCACTTTGGGTATGAAAATGAGTATGAGGTTTATAGAAGGCAGGAGGTGGCCAAGGTTGAAGTCGGTGGCCCTGGCACCCTCTCCACTTCTATCAGCATATATGGATTGATTGCCCCAGCCCTTTCATCCATAGCAGCCAATCAAATGTTGGCTTTCTCTGTTGGCATTTATGGGCAGCTATTGGTTGATCACTTTGGCACTCATCTAAAGGTGGCCATACACGGGCAGAATTTAGCTGCTAATTTGGCTCCTTCAGTCCAAGTCAGCAGCTTATTTGCCCTTGTATCTGGGCAAAAAGTCAGCAGCTTATTTGCCGATATCTGGGCAAAAATTAGCTAGATATTGATTGGACAGGTTTGAAAATCTTGTCAGGGTGACGACCTGTATCTAAAGTCGATGTCGCTAAACCAGCAGATCTTTCAATATACGCCCAGCTTAATAGTATGTGTGGGTCTAAAACACATCAAGGTTTTCACAGGAATCTGATCAAAACATTTTGATTGAATAAGATGACAAATCCATTTGGCCAATGTTTGTGGCCCATGGAGGTGCCCCAACCCTTGTATGGTTGCTATGGGTTACTAGACCTGAAAAAACTTTGTGCCACTTATCACTTTAGCCCCATGGAATTACAATAAGGAATGGTCTTCTTTACCTCTGTGACACTTATCCAGTCGTGCCTTGTGTCTCATTTTCACGCAGTGGCAGCATGGAGCCGGCTTTCCATCGGGGGGATCTGCTGTTCCTGACGAACTTCCAAGAAGACCCCATTCGAGCAGGCGAAATTGTAGTGTTTAAAGTGGAGGGCAGAGACATCCCGATTGTTCACAGGGTCATCAAAGTGCATGAAAAGTAAGTTGTTTGTTGATGTCTCCTTACATTTTTATGGACAACATGAAGCAAACTAACTGGCAGTTATGTCCCATATGCCCCCCCCCCCCTCAAGTCACTGATTGGTTGCTGACTGCTAACAGCTTAGAGAGCTGTAAAGGAGGAAGTGGTGTTCTGACTATTATGTTAGACATCTGCCCGCTCCAGCCTTTATAGATTACATTTGTGCCTGACTAACTATATTAAAAACTTTTTTGTTTTACTCAGTTTCATTTTTAACTGCTCCTTTGACAGATTTTGGTTCAGAAGCTGATGTTCCCCTTTAATTTAATTCCTTATACCAACAGTTGTCAGTATTTATTCCCTCGGGGGGAGGAGCAAGGATGTGGGTAGGTGCTGGGTTAGGCACATCATGAGTTCTCCTTTAATTGGGAGGGTGAGGATATTAAGAGCTTTCGGTAAGAGCCACTTATGGTTATGTTTCTGCTTAGCGATTTTGTGGAAAGTCATGTTCCCATCTCTTTAAAGCACGGTCTCTGTCCAAGCATTTTTCAGCCTGTCAGAAGGAGGCAGTTATGTGCTAGAAGAACACTCCTGTGGCTTCTACAGTGCAGCAACCACTCCACTGGTCTAAACTTCTGCCTGCACTGTGCTCGTGAGTCGGAATATTATGTGCCAAGAGCCAGAACATTTCCATTAAGCTCAGTTACGGTCTTGTACTTATAAATAAAAAAGCCATTGAGTTGTCATTGATTCTTTTTTATTGGTGGCACTTGTAAAGGGCCGTGCCACCTCAGATAATCTCCGGTGACTCAGCGCTTCCCATTAATGCCAGTGGGAGGCGCCCCTACAGCAGGCAATTTGGCTGCCGCTACAATCGGACGCCTTCAGAACTCCCACTGTGGCAGAAGCCTTGGGGGGGTGAGGCTCTGTGTGCTTAAACTCCATTGTATGGAATTTATTGCTGCTTCCCCGTACTACTTGCACATCTAGGGCAAAATGATGTTGTGTTTGCTCCGAAATAATGTAACTAATTATTAACGTGTGTGGGAAGAACATTAAGAAGTAATTGTTGAATCTAAGATATTTCTGCTTGAAGGATCTGTAATGGCTGGTGCTTTTATTACAATGGCAGTGGGGCAGTCGGTTATTGTTGGTGTGGTTATTGTTGTTGGATAGAGCCAATAAAAACATTATCATCTTTTTATTGCCTCTATCAAACAACAATAAAATAAAGGTATAATCATATCTAATTTCTGCAAAAAATGTGTCTGTAAGCTAGGGGGGAAGCGAGGAGGGGGCGAAAAAGAGTTTATTTATGTACATTGGAATGTCAGGTTTGTGCAATGTTGCTTCCGTAATCTTTTTCAGCAGGATTCGAATTCATGTCTTGTCAAACCAAATCCTTAATATCACATGACTTTGTCACATAAACACGGAAGTTGAATTTACCACACATGTACCTTCGGTAGCTTAATTTTCATATGCAAATACAGGTGCAGATTCTGTTCAGGATTCGGCTGAATCTTTCACAATGGAGTCGGGATGTGGCCAAATCCCAAAATAGTGGATTTGATGCATCGCTACTGATTGATTTTTAGCCAGACATTCGGACCACTCAAAAGTTCCCATACATTGTCCTCTCCAGTTAGAATTGGCATTTTATTGGCCTGTGTATGCTCACCTTAAACCTGTCTTGGTACAGGATCTCACCTGGGGGGGTGAAAGTAAAGATACCCAGTGTTAGTAAGATTAAACTTTAGGTAATGATTGTTATCAAGGTGAGGGAAGCACTGACCTGGGACAGTACAGATGGGGACTTATTGAAGACTGGGGACAGTTGGAGTTGGACAGAGAAGGTCTCAGAATATCTGAGAGCCCTGAGAAAGTCTAACAGGAGAAAGAAGAGAGAGGAGGTATTTGGCTCTTAAATTTAGCTGGTGAGTTGCTAAATTGGGTTGGCACTTTCATAAGAACTGAGTCGGTGGAGAGGTCCAGTACAAGACAGTATTAAGGTGGGCATACACAGGCCAATAAAAGTTTGTCCTCTTCAGTCTGAAAGCGAAGTTTATTGGCCAATGTATGGCCCGTCTGACCAGTCCCTGGCTGCAAATGAACCAGATATTTATTATAAATGTTAGAAGATCCAATTGAATGAAGGCTTTTATGAGTCTCCCTAGGCTCCATTCTGATTCAGTCTTGGCCCTGTGGCAAAACCATTGATTATTCCAGTTTGACCCAGAGCGTGAGTGACCAAACTGGGTAAAAATCTGCTCATTTGGCGACCTCACCAAGGGTGAAAGCTGAAATGTTGGACAGAACTGGGTAAAATAAATAAAAACTGAAAAAATAATGAAGATGATCCAACGCCTGTTAGAGCAACTTGCATGCTGGGATGTGTAGTTCCCACAACAGGGGTGGCACAACATACAAATCCTAAAAACAAGGCATACCCCTGGTTATGTTGGACATGGCTGGATTAAATGATAAAGGGGTTAATACTCCCTTCTATTATTGTTTCAGTACTTCTTTATTCTTCTTTTAACCAACACAGAAATTTGTGATGTTCTTCTTTTTCAGGGAGAATGGAGATATCAAATTCCTCACTAAAGGAGATAACAATGAAGTCGATGACCGAGGATTATATAAGGAGGGGCAAAATTGGCTGGAAAAGAAGGATGTTGTGGGGAGAGCGCGGGGGTAAGTCTCCATCACTGCAAAGCGTTTCAGCTAAGGGGTTAAGGAGAAATTCTCACGTATATACTGGAAGCAGAGGCAGTGATTAGCCTAGGGCTGCTCTGTAGATCCCCCTCTAGTGCCCGGATCATAGTTGTACAGTGCCCGGATCATAGTTGTACAGTGCCCGGATCATAGTTGTACAGTGCCCGGATCATAGTTGTACAGTGCCCGGATCATAGTTGTACAGTTCCCAATGCCATCAGTCTGGAGTCTGAGTAGAGGTCAATCACGTCCAAGCCCAGAGTGGCAGTCTGAGGGTTCTGGCAAATGCCAGAGGGGCAGCTGTAAGATGCCATGGATAGGAAGGGAAGGTGGGTTCTCAGATGGCACGCAACATTGTACTGGTATGTCACTGCCTGCTCCACCTTTCTCAAAGTGATAGTGACCGTGATTAGATGTTTTCTTTGAGAGCAATAATAAGTATTAATCACAAAATCACTGACAAATTATGTAGAAGGATACTACCTCCTGTAGGGGGCGAGTAGTACTGCTTTGTTCTTACTGACGTTTTTCCTTTCAGTGTTTCTGGAATACTCTGTGCTTTAAACTCATTCCCCCTTACTTATTACTGATGTATTCCTCCCTGTTTGCCTTTCCCAAGGCAAGAAGGCAGGCAAAGACCACACATAAATAATCAAGAAAAGGTTAATGAGTGGCACAGATAAGTGAAGGTACTGTGTTTTGTAGTGCGGTGGAGATTGTTATTGTATAGTCATATAGCTGAACATGAAATGGAGCGGTAGCACTGTGATAAGAATACTGACTGCACAAGAGCATTTTTCTCTAGATTTTTTGGTACAGAGACTCGTAGAAGTATAATGTATCAGATACTGTGAGCACAGACCACTTGTTCTGAAAGTACACATTTAAATACTGTAATGTAGAGGTTTGTACCGAGTCGGTTCTTACACAGGCTGGTGTGTCAGTTCTGCTTTTGGCACACCGCTCTGGTTTCCTGAAAGCAGGAGGTCGTGCAATAAAATATCAGAATATACTGTAATGTTCATGTGTTTGTAGCTTTGGCTGTGGATGAAGCAGTTCTCTGACACGCCGCAGTGATCCGTAACTGTATTTCATGAAGTGAAATGAATAAGTGGCCATTCAGCGGCAGTCATTGTGCATCTAAAGTAATGTTCCGCCTTAAGTAGATTGTTCTGGCACCTGAGACCCATTGTTAATTACAAAGAAATCGCTGCGCGGTACATTCCACGGTACATCGTTAGCCAAGGCACGTGGATGGGGTGTAGCTTTAATGATGCCATCTATGGAACGGATTGCGTTTAACTGAACCCAGCACTCCGGCATTATGTGAGCAGTGTGAACCCATATTCAGCTTTCCTTTATACAAAAACCTCTTTGTAACAGATGGGATTTAGTTTTCTTCTCAGGGCTCTGTAATTGATTCCATAGAACTGGAATGAAATGGTACATGATTCTACGTGAGAAAACATATTCTGTATATATTTAGGACATTACAGCCTGACGGGGATAGCTTGTTATGCTCAAAGAACATTCTGTCTATTTGCTATTTATGTGGGTGGTAACTGTCACTATTCTCAGAGGCCCCCGAGTCGCCACGTCTGGACTGGCATCTAGCATGAAATTGGTGGTCTATTGTGCTTTTCTGGTTCAAAGTACAGGGGTCGCCACAGGCAGTCGGGAGTCCTGGAATTAACACTTGCGCTGGGGAGGAGGCGGTGCTCTTGGGGTTCCCTAAGGCTAATGTCATATTGGGTAACACCAATTTTTCCCCTTCCTGCAATCATTGACATCAATGGCATCCATCTGTCACGTATTATATATGTTGGAACACTGATTTGCAGGTCATTTACAGATACCCCAGGCACACATTCACAAACTCTGAAAGCACTTGCACCCTGGGTGTGACTGCTCTGCAGAGCCAATAGGCATTCCGGTTTCCACCTGCCCATAGGGTGCTCCCTAAGTTGTGGAGTGGAAAGGAGGATGCCTTCATGCCCCTCCCACCCTCTCATGAATACATTGCTGCTGAATCAGTCGGCACTGCATTCATGCATACACCACTGTATCCATTCTGATTGCTGTGCTCCGTTTTGGTGCAAAAATTTGCGCCCGTTTTTTGCATTTGTGCCTCTCCCTGCATGTAATAAATGACCCTTTTATGTCTAGAATGTTTCTTTTACATTTACAAATGAGCCCGTGGCATTGGGTTAGTGATCACTGGGCTGCATGTGGCGTGGCCCTTTACATTTCCCTTTGGTCTGCGGTGTACAGAATTGCTTACAGCACATTACATCCAGTTCTCTCAGATAAAGCGCTTGTATCTCTGTGGGTATTGGACTTCTTAGCACAGACAGATCGATAATATGTATGAGAAGCTTCCGGAGAGAATTGCTGGCCCAAAAGGAATGTGTAATTTGCTGCGCGGCTCAGATGAGATTCCAGTGGAATAAAAACCCAGTGTTTTCTCTCTTGACTTGCTAGGTGGGCAGCATCAAAAAGTATGTTTTATAAAAGGGCAAAAGAGGAGAATTTATAGCGTGTAACTCAGCTGACTGCAGGGCAACCCTCGGCGAAAGCTCTTTAATCACTCCTATTAAGCACTTTACTGCTCAGTGATTTCCCAAGTAAAGACCCATGTTCCAAGCACTCAGCAGTCTGACCCAAAGGGAGCCGGAGCCGGGCCGAGCCGCTGCTTCCCTGGGTGTGTTTGGCACCCCGAGCATGAAACATTGATTAGCACCCAGCAAGGTTGGAAGGCGCCGTGTATTCTCCACATCAGTAGTCATAACATCAAGGTACATGGAAAACTCTGGGCAGAAATGGAGCATGTATGTTCGGTTCAGTACTTAGTGCAGAGGGAGGTAAAGACAGTTGCTCCGGGATACACGGATGCTGCTTTTTGTGCTGCTTAAAATACGGAAAAAAAAATCTCCTTAATTGCTTTCTGGTCATTCAAGCAAAAAAAGGTTGCAAAGATCCCCTTCGTATCTGTCTTAATGCATTGTATTTCTAGATACTTTGTCCCCTTCAGAACTACAACTCCCAGCATTCTGCTGGCAGCCAACTCGTTGTTGTGCTAGTTATGATACAGGTGAGCGAGGCCCCTGTTTGTACTTATACAAGCTGTATTATAAGGGATAATGTACCCCCTACTGTAAATGATAAGGATATTAGCAGTCACTGAGGGGTTCTGTGCCCATATAAAGGCACAAGGCTGCAGGCTGAGTTATACAGGGAACTCTGAGTATCACTCATGTATTATAAGGGATAATGTACCCCCTACTGTAAATGATAAGGATATTAGCAGTCACTGAGGGGTTCTGTGCCCATATAAAGGCACAAGGCTGCAGGCTGAGTTATACAGGGAACACTGAGTATCACTCATGTATTATAAGGGATAATGTACCCCCTACTGTAAATGATAAGGATATTAGCAGTCACTGAGGGGTTCTGTGCCCATATAAAGGCACAAGGCTGCAGGCTGAGTTATACAGGGAACTCTGAGTATCACTCATGTATTATAAGGGATAATGTACCCCCTACTGTAAATGATAAGGATATTAGCAGTCACTGAGGGGTTCTGTGCCCATATAAAGGCACAAGGCTGCAGGCTGAGTTATACAGGGAACTCTGAGTATCACTCATGTATTATAAGGGATAATGTACCCCCTACTGTAAATGATAAGGATATTAGCAGTCACTGAGGGGTTCTGTGACCATATAAAAGCACAAGGCTGCAGGCTGAGTTATACCGGGAACTCTGAGTATCACTCATGTATTATAAGGGATAATGTACCCCCTACTGTAAATGATAAGGATATTAGCAGTCACTGAGGGGTTCTGTGCCCATATAAAGGCACAAGGCTGCAGGCTGAGTTATACAGGGAACTCTGAGTATCACTCATGTATTATAAGGGATAATGTACCCCCTACTGTAAATGATAAGGATATTAGCAGTCACTGAGGGGTTCTGTGACCATATAAAGGCACAAGGCTGCAGGCTGAGTTATACAGGGAACTCTGAGTATCACTTATGTATTATAAGGGCTAATGTACCCCCTACTGTAAATGATAAGGATATTAGAAGTCACTGAGGAATTGTATATGAACACCACTTTGGAAATACATTTTTTTTAACAGTATTTCTAATAGGGATTCACCAAATCCACTATTTTAGGATCCGGTTGAACCGCGAATCCTTTGTGAAAGATTTGAATACTGAACCGAATATATGGAGATTAGGATAATGAAGGGTTAAGGACTACGCATGTGATTTTTAAGTATTTGCATGGATTCTGCTGAAAAAGACAGAATCTTGGCTGAATCCCAAACCAAATCCTGAATTCGTTACATCCCTAATTTCTAACCATAGAAAATGATTGTAAAATATATCCATTCATTCTTAAATTTCTCTTTCTAATCTTTATATTTGAATGTGCTCAGTACAGTAATTTACAGTAGAAGGTACAATATAATGTCTATGATCTATATGCTCATTTCTAGCAGTACAGGAAAGCTGAATGAATGTTTTCTGACATTTTGGGAGATGACAAATAAATTCTAATATTGCTGTCACTTTCCCCTGGTTCTGTCAGTTTACTAAACAGAACGGCAGTGATAGGGAGAGAGTCGTTCCATGTAAGGAGCCAGGGCTGTGCTGTAGGTTTAATGAGACATAAAATTGTAAACTCTTGTTTGTGCCTGTGCTTGTCTGCTGTTCCAGCCCAGGGCCCACGTTACATTCTATTTGTAGAAGGAATCTCTGGAGGAGCTCGCTGAATTTAAAATGAGTATCAAGCCATGTATTATGTATGGGAGACAATAGGTGCTGCTCAGATTGGGGGGGTATCCACCTTATGAAGGGAACATTATATACTCTTAATGTAAAGGACCCTCATTAATTCATATGGCTATAGTAACCTAAAATATTATCTCCCCTAGCTGTAGTGTTCTGAGAGTCCAACACCGTAGCATTCAGCCTGCTACCTCCATCTATTGCCTTGGGCTCCATGGGGCCCATGTATGTATGTATGTATATCTTTATTTATAAAGTGCTACTTATGTACGCAGCGCTGTACAGTACAATACATTAATACAAACGGGGGGTTATTAAGATAATAATAGATAAATACAAAGTATAACAGTAAATACAAATAAATAAAAGATAAGCGTCAAAGACACAAGAGGATGGAGGTCCCTGCCCCGTAGAGCTTACAATCTATATGGGAGGGGTAACTTACAGACACAAATAGGCAAATATAAGTGCTGTAGGTCACAGTGGGTGACATTACAATATAAGTGCTAGTTCCCAGATCAGGTGCTGGACGAGTGCTCCAAACGGCAGTCTTTAAGTTTAGTTTAAAAAAAAAAGACTGGGGGAGGATTCTCTCCGGAGGAAATCAGGGAGGGCATTCCCAATGTGAGGGGCAGCAAGGCAGAAAGGGTTAAGGTGGGAAACAGCAGTAGTAGTGGGAGGGGCAACCAAACGATTGCTCTGCGAGGAACGAAGGAGTCGGCCAGGAACGTACAGAGACACAAGGGAAGAGATGGAGTGAGGAGCAGAGGAATGGAGGGCTTTGAAGGTTAAGCGAAGGAGTTTGTAAAATATTCTGTGTTTAATAGGAAGCCATGATAAGGACTTTAGCAGGGGAAGGGCCTGAACTCTCCTGGATGAGAGGAGGAGAATTCTGGCAGCAGTATTTAATATAGACTGTAGGGGGGAGAGATGGGAGTTAGGGAGGCCGGTTAGTAGCGGGTTACAGTCCTACTGAAGCCATGGTTTATAGGACTGTTGTGAATCAAGGTAGGGAAGTTCACTCCAGCGTTAGACAGGCACACAACGGTTCTTACTGGATCGAAACGCATAAATATGCGTGTACATGAGTGCATAATGACAAAGGATATACGTATAATATAGATAATATTTCTGTGAGGGGCAGAAGTACATTAAGGAACCACTGTATCGTACATCATGTCCCTCTGGGGTTGGACTTGCCCAGTGGGCTCTGATCCTGTACTTCCTACTCCCTGCCACGCAGAGGCAACTATGAAAACATAAAAAAACTAATTAAAGATGGCCATGCAGTCCATCATGGAGGTTGGTCGGATTAATGGTGGGCAGTAAATTGCAGAAGAGTAGGAATGTGGTGCCAAGCCAATGTATTTGCTGGTGAATTTGTAATAACAAGGAAATCTGCCCCATTCCCACCGCTAATCCTCCCCTTTCTCACATTCCTAGCTACAGTACATACCAGACACGCCACTGATGTTGGCTCGACACCACCCCCTTGATATCATAACTCTGCTGTGATGTCACAGGTCCTCCAATTTACATCACAACCCTCCCCCTTGCAGTCCTGCCCCCAGCCCCATCCGGTATTGTTTCACTAAAAAGGTGGCAACCCTGTTCCATAGTCATGCAAGGCAATTCCAAAATCCCAGATGCTATTCAGTGTCCAATTGTATTGTACAAATGTATTATTGGGTACACTAGGACACATAAAGGGTCATTTACGAATGCAAGTTGCATGTAATGGTCTTTGTATCTATTTGCAAGCCCGGTGCTCCTATTGAGGGGGCTACTATGGAGCTACTGCCAGATCCAGGATGGCAATAGTTCCAGGGATCCCCAGCACCAGTTGGCACAGTTGCACTCTATTTATCACAAAGGGCAGAACTGATGCATTTGGAACCATGTGGAAGCGTGTTTGGTTGCCAGTGCCTTTAGGAATTGCATTAATATTCACTTTAGAGCATTTGTATATGATCCCTATGTTTACCCTATTCCAGCAGAGATGTTCAATACCAATATACAGTACTGCTACAATTATGTGCTGAAATAATAGCATTTATCTTGTTTTATTCCAGGTTTTTGCCATATGTTGGTATGGTCACTATTGTCATGAATGATTACCCAAAATTTAAGGTAGGTAAAGAAATCACCTTGAATATTTTTTCTTATTTGCTACTAAGATTGCAGTACTATAAACCCTGGCCATTGCTACATGATCACTGGAGAATTAACTACTAAATCGGCTTCACTGGTATTTCCTTGTACCGGTCTTTGAACAGTAGCCATGGTAGGAATGTAAGGGTATAGATGTGCAAGCTGTGGCCCCACAGATGTAGCTGCATGTGAGTCTGTAGCATGAGAGGTAGATTCTTCCTTAGAACCATATTTGATGGGATTCTCTAGCTATGAGCTTTGGGATAGCTGTGGGTCATCTAGATATCTAGATATGCTTCTTTAGCTCTAGAAGGTTTTAGAACAAAGCTACAGTGGAAATGGAATGTAATACCTTTGTGAAATATATCTGAAGCACCCACTTTTAAACAAAGGTTTTCATATCTAAATAATGGCAAGTACCCAAAAGCAGACAGTGCCGGTCTGCTGAGATTTTATGGTCACCAGCTGAAGATGTATTGGTAGGTTACCCCTGATTATACTGTAACTTTTTAGGAACCTTGGTCTAGAATAGCAAATCCACAAGAGAGATCTATATCACGTAGATGTGGCAGAGATGTGGGGCATGTGGCTACTTAGAGATGCTTCATGTTAACCCTGTTTGACTGTTGAATGGGATTGGGAAAGCTTTGTGTGCAAGGGATCTAGAGCATCTATCCTTAGAGAGGTCTGGAACATTAACCTCTGATAGCAGTTTCAAGCTTTTTGCTGTGGGAGAATTTAAAGTTGGAGCTTTATTTTATTTATGGAAGGGGATGGGGACATTACATGGAAAGGGGTTGGCACAGACCTAATGTGAGAGAAATGTGAAACATTCTAGAACATCTAGTATTATGGGAAATAAGTAACAAAATTGGTGGTAGAATTATTGTGGAACTTTTGGCGTAGGCAGAGATTTTCTTCTGACCTTGGGAGGGGTTTTAAAGTGAAAGGATTTTGTACCAGCTACTTCTAAGGGGACCTGGAGTTGGTCTGAACTAGGCTGGACAAGGAGACCATTGACCATTTTGGCCAATGGGCAAGTTGGCATGTTGAAGCCAAAACCAAATCTTTCTTGAGTCTCTATAGCAAATATTTAGGATACAGGGATTTCCATACTTTCATAGTTAATATAAGGGCTGAATTCAGTGGGGTAACAATAGAGTAAGCAGACCCCGCCTTCTCAAAGGCTTGGAGCAACAGGGGGGCCATTAGGATGAGGCTGTGGGTGACCCATGAGTTCCCACAACACATGATGCACACACAGTCGCAGATGACCCATGATTGCTTGTAGCACACGGTCGGACTGGGCCGCTGGGACAACGGTAAAAATCTCTGTGGGCCCCGGCGGCCCAGACCCGACCCCTGCGGCGCTCCCCCTGCCTGACCACTCCTGCCCCGACGCGTTAAATTTACGCGCTCGGGGAAGGACGTCTGGTGAGGGCCCTTGCGAGGGGCGTTATGGGGGGCCCTCGGGGGGGAGGCTATGGGCACAGGTCCCGATGGGCCCTCCAAACCCCAGTCCAACCCTGTTGTGGCAAGTGATTTCCTTTTTTGTGCGGGGCCTGGGTCCCCCACAATGTTTTGGGGGTTGGGGGGAGTGGAAATTTTTTTTGGTGGGGAACCTAAACTGGCTAATTTGATTGTTGAATTTCTTATGTCTGTCCAAGTATAAACTAATAACCTTTATTTTCCTTTTTGTTTTTTCACAGTATGCGGTGTTGGCCATTATGGGCGCCTTTGTACTGTTAAAGCGTGAATCCTAACACTGGAAAAAGGCATAAGAATAATAAAGGCATAATATATGACTAATATATTGTATTTTCTTCTCTGTAATAACGTAACAAATACCTGGGAACTGTCCGGACATACAAAACTCACGTTCTTCTAGATGTCACCTTTAGGTTATTTATTCAGATAACGGTTCCGTTGTACATGCTACATTTTATAATACAATGTAATATGTTTTTTCTTACAATATGACCTAATAAAACCAACAAATAACAGCTGCCTCTTACTGTTGCAATGCACGTTTTGTAAGATTAAAATAATAGCCCACAAACTCCAGCCCTTCCTAATTCCTCTACATGTTGCTACAGAGGAAGAACCCAGGAGACCACCTAGACAGCTAGAAAATGACAGCAGTTGGTCTAGCCCAGCCCATCATTTACAGCTGCCCAGTGGTACCAGTGATATATGTATGTATGTTTGTATGTATGTATAACTATTTATAAAGCGCTACAAGCCTACGATGGTCTGTACAGTTTTACAATATAGGAAAGTATGCACAAGTCTTACTTACACAAGTCTTACTTAGTCTGTAAGCTCTACGGGGCAGGGACCTCCTTCCTACTGTGTCTCATACCCCATGGCACTTACTCCCTGTGTATTTATACTTATTTATTGTATTTATTATAACACTTGTCCTCCCTGTGTGTGATTCTGTATATTGCAAGATTGTACAGTGCCGCGTACCCTTGTGGCACTTAATAAATAAAGTTATACATACATACATACATACATACAAGTAAGACATTATAAAATAATATATGTTTATTATTTACTCACACACAAGAGTAGAAGTGCCATTACACTGCAACTTCAGAGTGTCTGATTACCCAAACCCCAAAAACAGTAGCAAATTACGCCCACTGAACCCAAAGATGATGGCTAAAAAACAATGATCCATTTGCGTGATCTGATTTGAGTGGATCCGGGCAGAAGTGAGAGTTGGGATGACCCTCACCAAGATGTGGCACTAACGGATAAGAACTTCAGTTTGCAGAGTGGGTTAAAAGTAGCCCCCCGGGTACCATATATGCACAGATTTTTGGGCAGTAAGTTTCGCCCAAACAACCCAACCAAATTTGGGCTTCTATGGCCTCATTTTGTTTGCTTAGGAAGATGCCTAAGGTCTAGAGTGCAGAGTCATGGATGAGATTATCCTCTTCATTGACATGGAAATAAAGAGAAACCTGCTGAGAAGAAGATGGAAGGAGGACAATAAATGAGGCAGAGAAAAATAAGAGACAGGAGAATAACAATGAGGGCAGGTAGGGTGGTGAGAGACAGATGCTGGTGGCAGAGAAGGGGGACAGTGGTCTATGGGCTGCAAGGATTTAGGCATAGGAAAGTAGGAACAGGGTAGGTAAGTGATCCCCAACCAGTGGCTCAGGGGCAATATGTTGCTCCCCCAAACCCTTGGATGTTGCTCTCAGTGCCCCCAGACCAGGTAGTTATTTTTGAATTCTTGATAAAAACAAGATTTCCTACCAAATAAAGCCCCCTTTAAGCTGATAGTGTGCATAGAGGCCCCTAATAGCCAATCACAGCCCTTATTTGGCTCCTCCATGAACTTTTATGGTGCTTGTGTTGCTCCCCAAGTCTTTTTATATTTGACTGTGGCCCACGAGTAAGAAAGGTTGGGGACCCCTTGGGTAGGGGTAGGAACAGGAGGGTAGAATTATGTACAGGGCAGGGAGGGTGAGATGGGGAAAATCCAGAATACAATGAGAGATTCCAAACCTTGATTGCTTGAGAATGAGAATTAGGAAATATTGCTGCCAATGAATCAGAAGATTATAATGAATGAAAGTATTTATCTGAACTGGAGTTACTGGAATAGGAAAGGTTTTGGATATCTGTATACATCCTTTACTAACTAAACAAAACAAAGGTAGACATGGCGATAATGTCTACACCTGATCTTCTCATGGAAGGCAGCAAAGCTTTGCATTTGAATGGAAATTGTTCTCCAAGCACCAATCAGAACTGGTAATGACGTAGAAGCAGTGGCAAAACAACAATAAAAAGGTTCCAAGTGGAAATCCCAGTGATTTGTGTCTATTCCCAGGCACTTTATAATCGTGGGTTAAAGTTGTGTAGGAGAATGCGTCAGCCCCTTCTCTCCGGGGCCATTTGCTGCTATTATTACATATATTGACTGCATAATGAGTATTGACTGGCCTGGGGACTTTACAAATCCAATTTGTTCTTTTTATGAAAAGATTCCCAAACAACATTCAGAGGATAAAGTGTAATAAATGATCAGTTATTTTTGCATCCCCTGTCTATGGATTAAATCAATTACATAATTCCAGGGAGAAAAGGATCAGTGGTGTTGCCTTTCCTAATCTAACGAGCTTTTGCCGATTGGCTGCAGATTTGGGCATGGGCTGGTGGATGTTATTAAAGCTAAACTGTGCACAAAGTTTTAAGTAATCACCAACCATCTTTATTTTAGACATTAGGGGTCATTACATACACTGGGGAAGGCAGGGTACAAAATGGACGCAATGCATCATATGTTTTGCTCATTCATTTTGGAGCATCCTGGATTCTGCTTTAAACCCCAGTGGGTGAGCTTTAGCCTATAGGATAAACCCATGTAAATGGGATTTTTTTTGGAATTCATTCCCAGCATTCCTTTTGTTTACTTGTATCTGTATGAGGCAGTCTCCTCAACCTTAATGATTTGTTTGTGAAACCACACGGTCACTCTACCTAATCTGATCCGAAAACCTTGCACTGCGCTGATGAGCCTCAAGAAAGGCAAAACTGGTCTGTAGTTGGGAATCTGATCAGCTGTTATCCCGGCTTCTGCTTTAAACCCCATTGGGTGAGCTTTAGCCTATAGGATAAACCCATATAAATAGGATTTTTTTAGGAGTTTGGAATTTCATCCCAGAATTCCTTTTGTTTATTTTGGAGCACAGAGACCTGTGGCTGACCGGGAATGGGTGGTGGAGGCACCAAGACATCTGCCCTCGCACCCATACCTGTTAGGGAACAGTGGCATACGCAGGCTGCAATGGGCACTAAAAAATCATTTAAACATTAAATAAACCCAATAGGATTGTTCTGCCCCCAATAAGGGGTAATTATATCTTAGTTGGGATCAAGTACAGGTACTGTTTTATTATTACAGAGAAAAGGGAATCATTTAACCATGAAATAAACCCAATAGGGCTGTTCTGCCCCCAATAAGGGGTAATTATATCTTAGTTGGGATCAAGTACAGGTACTGTTTTATTATTACAGAGAAAAGGGAATCATTTAACCATGAAATAAACCCAATGGGGCTGTTCTGCCCCCAATAAGGGGTAATTATATCTTAGTTGGGATCAAGTACAGATACTGTTTTATTATTACAGAGAAAAGGGAATCATTTAACCATTAAATAAACCCAATAGGGCTGTTCTGCCCCCAATAAGGGGTAATTATATCTTAGTTGGGATCAAGTACAGGTACTGTTTTATTATTACAGAGAAAAGGGAATAATTTAACCATGAAATAAACCCAATAGGGCTGTTCTGCCCCAATAAGGGGTAATTATATCTTAGTTGGGATCAAGTACAGGTACTGTTTTATTATTACAGAGAAAAGGGAATCATTTAACCATGAAATAAACCCAATAGGGCTGTTCTGCCCCCAATAAGGGGTAATTATATCTTAGTTGGGATCAAGTACAGGTACTGTTTTATTATTACAGAGAAAAGGGAATCATTTAAACATTAAATAAACCCAATAGGGCTGTTCTGCCCCCAATAAGGGGTAATTATATCTTAGTTGGGATCAAGTACAGGTACTGTTTTATTATTACCGAGAAATCATAACAATCAGAAGAGATCAGAAGGCACGAGGATTATCTTTTGAATGTTTCACTATGTGAGCGGCACTGGAAAAGAAACAGTGGCCAAGTTTTAACTCTAATTGAAAGGAGCCTATTACAGTATGTGTCAGATTTTAAAGTCTTACCGTTACCACGGTAACCAATTGACCCCCTCCAAGGTGATTATTCCTCTCTGCCACCTGCTGTTTTCCTTAATCATATTACCTTCTACTAATTTTCCCATTTATGCAGAGCTCTTACTTTGCCAATCGTATGCACTGTATCTGCTTCTTCCATTAAAGTTGAATTATTTTATAGCAGACGACAAACGCGTTGGGGTCAGATTGTGATAGACTGATATAAGAGTGGCTCCCGGTGTCCTTTATTCACTTATGAGCAGTGGGAGAGGTGCCAGCAATAAGATAGTTTGTCTCATTCACAAAAACCCAATATTTATATTGCTGGCTCCGTAGCTACTGGGGCCATTAGGCACAAGGCTGCTGCTCGGAGTTGACATTTGCTGTCATTGTGGAACTTTGTGCGCTGAAAGCCTGTTTCCTCCTCACTGTTTAACTTGCCGGAACCCCCGATCTCTTATCCCTGATACTCGTTTGTCTTTCTGCTCCGTATTGTCAAGAACTGGGCTTGTACACTAGGTACTTGAACCAGGTGTCAAAACAATACAAAGGTTATCAGTTGAGCCCTACTAGGCCCGTCTGTAAATCATTTATGGTTCTAAATACGGAAAGAATGCCATGAATCTATCTAGAACCAACAGATGTTCTATATCTTTGTACAGTAGAAAGTCTATGGTTAATAAGCAACTTTCTTTACTGAAAGGATCCACAGGGTGCACGTAGGTAATCAACACAGACCTTTTTTCATTTGTAGAAGGACCAGTGTTTATGTGGCACGGAGAGGTTATTTCCCCTGGGCCAGGGATCCCCAACCATTTGTACTCATGAGCCACACTCGGATGTAAAAAGTGTTGGGGAACCACACAAGCATTTTGGGATGCTAAATAACAAATGTGATTGGATATTTGGTAGTCCCATGTGGCCTGCAGGAGGCTCTGCTTGGAGTAAAACTGTGTCTCTGGGCTTCCAAAACTTGTCTCCAAGCCAGAAATGTAATAATGGCACCTGCTTTGAGGGCACTGGGAGCAACATCCAAGGGGTTGGGGAGCAACATGTTGCCCCCGAGCCACAGGTTGGGGATCACTGCCCTAGGCCCTCAATATAACAGGGTCACCTTTGAGAGGGGAAATGAAGATAAAAATAAAGTTCTGGCTTGGAGGCCAGTCTTCTTCATTACCAACCCTCCCACCTTCTCTCTAACCCCAATCAGTTGCCCAAGGATTAATGTTTGGCGGCCAATTCTTTTCAAATGAGGAATGTGCTGTAGGTTCTGGTTTAGCTGTGGCCGTTTTAAACCGTAAAGTTGTCTTTTGCTTGAATTGTGTCTTAATCTTACTCGAAAGTAGATGTTTCTTCCCTACCCTGGTTCTATAACTTTTACTTCTGTAAAGAATGTAATCTACAGCATTTACTGTGTCTGACTTTGCTATTTGTTTCATAATGTCCTAAAGTTGTTCTCATATTCTAGGGCAGTGATCCCCAACCAGTGGCTCAGGGGCAACATGTTCCTCTCCAGCCCCTTGGGTGTTGCTCTCAGTGACATCAAAGCAGGGGCTTATTTTTGAATTTACGACTTAGAGAAAAGTTTTGGAGGCTTCGAAACCATGTGTACTGCCCAACAGAGCCTCCTGTACGCTGCCAGTCTACACTGAGCTACCAAATAGCCAATCACAGCCCTTACTGGTCAATCCTTAGGACCTTTGTTCTTGCTTGCATTGCTCCCCAACTTTTTTTTACATTTAAAAGTTGCTCACATGTAAAAAAAGGTTGGGGTTGGGTTAGTCTTATAAAGTTAGGTGACTTGAATCATACAGACCGGCAGGAAGGACCATGTTCATGGCCAAAACCATGTGGATGTTGATAACACCTGCCCCAAGTGGCAGCATAAATTGGGTATAAACACATTTGCACACAAACAAAGGGGTTTGGATACTTGTCTATAGAATGCAAGGGGCCTATACATTAAAGTACGATTGTTAGGATTACAGGGTGAGTTGTAGGCTGGCTGGTGAGGAATGAGTTAACATGCACTGGCCACGCAGCCTATCAGAGTCCGGCGTAGGTTTCTTAAACCCCCAGTGTGCACTCCCCTTTGCCTCTCACACAGCGAGTACCTTTGCTAACTTTCAGCATTACCTGGGAGCTGAGCTGTGAGTAGTCACAATAGTTTCAAACCATTTGCCAAGCAGCTTTTGTGCTGCCAACGAGCTACAGACTTGTTACTGTGTTTGTAAGCCAGCGGCTGCACCCAGGGGCTGTGTGTGTTGTTTCAATGGATTCCCATTCAGCCGAGCAGCTATCCTGCCGACATGGAGTCAGACTTGCTGCTTTGTTTCGGTTCTCAAGCGACGGGATCCAGTAATAGTGTAACTTTTGCCTTATAACAACGATTCCGAATGCTAAAAATTCGAAAAGTTTTAGAACTGTGTGTATTTTCTGCCATTTTTTTCATTCATTTTGTGCATATTGTCGCACCGAGTAGGAAACTTTCAGATTCATTCAAGCTTCGGTATGGTGACTTTCCTTGGGCCGGGTTGGAGCTGCAGAGTGCCATTGAGCCCTATGGGAGACTTTCCTTGGGCCGGGTTGGAGCTGCAGAGTGCCATTGAGCCCTATGGGAGACATTCCTTGGGCCGGGTTGGAGCTGCAGAGTGCCATTGAGCCCTATGGGAGACTTTCCTTGGGCCGGGTTGGAGCTGCAGAGTGCCATTGAGCCCTATGGGAGACTTTCCTTGGGCCGGGTTGGAGCCGCAGAGTGCCATTGAGCCCTATGGGAGACTTTCCTTGGGCCGGGTTGGAGCCGCAGAGTGCCATTGAGCCCTATGGGAGACTTTCCTTGGGCCGGGTTGGAGCTGCAGAGTGCCATTGAGCCCTATGGGAGACTTTCCTTGGGCCGGGTTGGAGCTGCAGAGTGCCATTGAGCCCTATGGGAGACTTTCCTTGGGCCGGGTTGGAGCTGCAGAGTGCCATTGAGCCCTATGGGAGACTTTCCTTGGGCCAGGTTGGAGCTGCAGAGTGCCATTGAGCCCTATGGGAGACTTTCCTTGGGCCGGGTTGGAGCTGCAGAGTGCCATTGAGCCCTATGGGAGACTTTCCTTGGGCCAGGTTGGAGCCGCAGAGTGCCATTGAGCCCTATGGGAGGCTTTCCTTGGGCCGGGTTGGAGCCGCAGAGTGCCATTGAGCCCTATGGGAGACTTTCCTTGGGCCAGGTTGGAGCTGCAGAGTGCCATTGAGCCCTATGGGAGACTTTCCTTGGGCCGGGTTGGAGCTGCAGAGTGCCATTGAGCCCTATGGGAGACTTTCCTTGGGCCGGGTTGGAGCTGCAGAGTGCCATTGAGCCCTATGGGAGACTTTCCTTGGGCCGGGTTGGAGCCGCAGAGTGCCATTGAGCCCTATGGTTCAAAGTCAGAAAGGTTTTCCCGCCGTTTACGATCATTCGGTTACGAAAATTTCGGAACTTTGGGATCGTACCACGATATTTTTGTACGACCATGATGCGAAAAAAAGGGGTGATTTATGACCGCAGTCAGTTGTGCATAAAAGTGAAGAGTGAAGGGGGCCCAATAAGTGAATAAAGTCCTACATGACAAGCAGTTTCTGTGAAATAGATTGGTTTGTCCAAAAGTTTGAGGGATGGGGACATGAAAATGATTGATGAGTGAGCTAGAGAGACAGATAGACAAGAGGATAGGTACGGTAGATGGGCATTTATTTTGCCTATAGATAGGGATAGACAGAGAGATGTCACTTTTACATAAACTAGATTGTAAGCTCTACGGGGCAGGGACCTCCATCCTCTTGTGTCTTTGACTCTTAACTTATTGCAACTGTATCTTGTATTTATTTGTATTTATTGTTATACTGTGTATTTATCTATTATTATCTTAATAACCCCCTGTTTGTATGAATGTATTCTACTGTACAGCGCTGCGTACATAAGTAGCACTTTATAAATAAAGATATACATACATAACTATAATGTAATGCTATCGCAGTGTTGACCTTTTTAATAAGAATGATTAGATGTTTCATATTCTGGTATATATTATAGTATATATATATATATATTTTTCATTTTGTTGCATAATAGAAAAAATTGTTATCTGCCAAAAACACTGGAATTATTGCAGGACTGTTAAAAAAAAAAAAAAAGAATTTTGAAGCCAAACTGAGCAGACAAAGGCAGTGCTTTTATATAATGGCTGCAGTAATGGAAGGATATAGTTACATGTTTCCTTTATTCCCTTTAGAAGCAGGGTTGACAAATTAGGGGAACATCTCACGGTGGCAAGAGTACTAAGCTGTGTTTTTATTGAGATAAATATTCCTGTTTAACTGCAAATACGATGTGGTTTTAGCTAAGATGCTTTTAACCTACCACTCTGTGGAGCTAAAGTGGCTGATAAATGTGAAATGAAATCAAGTATATAAAGAGCCATTACAGGCGAGGGCCTGGGGTAAGCCGAGTGCAGAGCCAAGTCTATCACAGAGGTAATTGTGAAGTCTATGTGAATCCCACGTACAGGGTCCAACCTGAGACTGCCCAAGGTGGAACCAGGCTGCTTACTGACAATACAACACACATTATGGAACACACATCAGTAGGAAGCACTGATTGGCTATTTTACCTCAATGCCCATTTGCCAGCACAATAAGGGCAAGTTCAAGACTTTTTATTTACTGAAATAAGATGTTTTGCTTTAGAAGAAAAAAATCTACAGATAGCAGGACAGAAGGGGGGTCACTGAGTGAGAGGCCCATTAGATCCAAGGTGCCATGTGCTGGGAGTAGAGACTGAGTGTTCCCAAAGAGAGGGCTGTACAACTGTAGTGGGACAGTTAAGGTGGCCATACGCAGGCCGATTCTAGCTGCCAATATTGGTCCCTTAGACCGATTCAGCAGCTTATCGGTCCATGTATGGGCACTAACGACGGGCCTGCCCGACATCTGGTCTGGAATCAGGCAGGTTCAAAAATGTAGTCGGAACGGGGACTGCATCGGCTTTTTGATACGGTCCCCAAACTGATTGTGCTTATTAGCGTTGTTCTAATTTGATTGTTTGGCCCCAGAGCCAAACGACTGAATTAGCCTGAATTCGCCCGATATCACCTACCCGTAGGTGGGGATATCGGAAGGAGATCAGCTCATTTGGCAACCCTGCCTAGTGAGCGGATCTTAATGTGTATGGCCACCTTTATTTAATAGATTGTAATACATCGATAATGTCATATTATAAAGGCTATGGAGCCCTTCAGACTGGGGGCCATAAACATCCCTTGAGAGGTCCCAACTGGCTTTCTGGCTTCCAGCTGGACAGAGAATAAAGTAATTGTGTTAAAGTGCACCTATCAATTGAAAACCAAAATTGTGGGCTAGCACTGTAGGGGGCTATATTTTTAATATTTTTTTAAGACTGTAGAGTAGTAATCCCCAACCAGTGGCTCAGGGGCAACGTGTTGCTCACCAACCCCTTTGATGTTCCCTGTGGCCTCAAAGTTGGTGCCATTTTTACATTTCTGGCTAGGAGACAAGTTTTGGAAGCCCAGAGACACAGTTTTACTCCAAGCAGAACCTCCTGCAGGCCACATGTGGCTACCAAATAGCCAATCACAGCCCTTATTTGGCCCCCAAAGAACTTTTTCCATGCTTGTGTGGCTCCCCAACACATTTTACATCTGAGTGTGGCTTGTGACTAAAAAGGGTTGGGGTTCTTGCTGTAGAGGCACAATATTATAGTAAATGCTGATGGTATTCTATAGTAACCATATTGCTACTGAATTTAAACTGATATATGTTATATGACTATTACACACGTCAATTTTGTCAAGAAATCTTTTGGACTAAATGGTGCAGATCAGTGATACTGAAATCACAATTACAGTTGGGAAAGGTTAAACTATCAGTGATAGCCCCCACCCCTTATAATAGGCCCATCTTACCTATAAGCTACAGTATCATTTCAGCTCAAAATGATATTTGCGCACTGGAATCTCAAGTGCTCCCCCCATATAATATATCCATGTTATGTATAAGCTATTCACGTATTAATTCAATACGCCATATTTTGCATTATTGCAAATCATTTTTCACATTCATTTTTTAATACAAGGCCCAGGCTTGTTCCATGTGCAGATCTCATAGTCTCAAATCTTTGAACCTCCTTCTTTTTGTCTGAATCACAATTGGCTCCTTCCTTTTGACCAATCAGAATGCATATGCTGGATACTGAACAAAGGACAATCTTGTACCTTAGTTAATTCCATATTCTTGGCCAACAGGGCAAAAGGGTAAGAGGATCAGTGACTTTCAAACCTGCATCTAGAACAGAATTGTTTCCGTTGGCACCTAAATGTTAGCGGGTTCTAAAGCACAGTAACTTTTGGGGATGGGCACTGTAACATGTTCATGAGGTTGGGGGGGGGGGGTTCTCAAATGGAACTTGGGTTCTGTTGGTGTCTCTGATCTAACATGGGTTCTGATACTGTGGAAGCTTTGTGTATTTACCTGGGCAGGGATCTATGGGAAGGGAAACAGATCCCTTGGGGGCTTTGGCATGATCTGAAGGCAGGGGGTGAAGGCATTTATGCCCCTGTCTTTATTACACATTTTCCCTTAGTTATCCTTCTTATTTTCTCGTGTTTAGGGGCTCAGTGTAACATTGTGCTGTGCCGCACAGAGATGGACTCCAATAACAGTTATTTTCTCCAAGTTGATTTAATTGCCTCAGATCATATTGATTTGTCCAAGTGTCAGATCTTTGTTAAACCAGTTTTAGCTTCTTAGTTTCTCAATCAAGCCCTAATACAGATCAATACAGGCTCTGTGCAATATACAGGCTCCAGGGGGTTGCCTTTAGCTATTAGGCACTCATTTGTTGCACCTTGTCAATTAGCCAATAATAACAAGTTCTTTATTTGGTGCAAAAATAGATTTCGGTACCACCTATCTATAGATGGAGGCAAGAAATATAACCTGATCTCAACAATGGTGTAAAGTACATTTTCTTGGAACTGTAAGAGAATGCCTGAATGTGATGTCTGCATACCTGGAACCCCTTCTTTATTTGTCTATGATCAGCTTTACTGTGCCAGGGAGGGACACTATTTGACACAATTCCATTCTTTATACTGGAAATAGATAATATCTTCTGTATCTTTGGGGCTTTGTCCTTCTGAAGTGACTTGGCTCTTGTGATAGGGGCATTGATGCTATTATTTATTTTTATTATATTATAACATTTGCTGGATTGTTATTACAAAAAGAGGGTAAAAAACTCCCCACACTAACTGACCCACATATATATATTGTAAAATGTACCCTTAATGCAAAGTATAGGGTATAGGGCAGGGGGCTCAAACTCAATTTACCTGGGGGCCGCAGGAGGCAAAGTCAGGATGAGGCTGGGCCGCATAAGGGATTTCACAAAAAATTGGCTTTCAAGGGATAATGCAAGGCACGGCGGGCGGGAGCTGCTGATTGCGGAAATGACGTTATGCCATCATAACAGTTATTATGGGAAGACGTTCTGTTTGCACAATTAGCTCCTTAGCAGCTAATTGTGCACACAGAACGTCTTCCCATAATAACTGTTATGATGGCATAACGTCATTTCCGCAATCAGCAGCTCCCGCCCGCCGTGCCTTGCATTATCCCTTGAATCGCAATAAAAATCGCGATCCATTCATTGCTTTTGAGAAGGTGTTGGTGCGGGCCACAAAATATTGTACCGAGGGCCGCAAATGGCCCGCGGGCCGCAAGTTTGAGACCCCTGGTATAGGGGAAGATGGAATGGGATTGAAAGCCCGATCCTCACCCCAAGTTTGTCAGGGTTTGTGCTGTTCTTGTTTGCATTTGTCTTTTTTCATGAGTTTACTCATACCCAGCATAGGGACAGACAGAGCATTTAAACCCAAATTGTCTTTTCACCACTTCACCAATCAGGCTTCTTGACTGTAAGGACTTTTGGCCATTAAAGAATAGCAGTTTTGCATCAGTGACGTTGAGGCTAACCCTTCATTGCAGCATTCCCGGCTTGGGACTCCTCCAGTTACATGGGAGTAGGAGAAACAATAGGTTAGCTGAAAGCAGTTCTAATGTGTAGCTCAGACTCAGGCACAATGCACTGAGATGGCGCCTACACACCAATATTACAGCTACAAATACATTTGTTGGTTCAAGAATAAAAGTTTTAATGGTAGAGGGAATTAATTGTAATTAGAAGTAAAAACAATACCATAAAAAGCATGACAGAATCCCTTTAAGAAGGCTTTACACTGCCTGTGTTGCATTGTGACGGGTTTGTTCAGCTCCATGTAGCCCTCCCTGACCGTGATGGTTTCTCTTACTAATAACCAGGTAATAGACACCATCCTTGCGGCTGTCTGGTTGCACAATTAAAGGTTCACCAGGATATGAAAGTGCATTAAAGGCTTTTACAAGTGTTCACTTAGTCTGCTTTGTTGAAAATTCAGTAACAGCTCTAAAAAAAGTGCTATATCTTTGGGGTTTTCATTATCCCTTTACTTTGGCTCTGGGATATTCGGTTCCTGTGTTCTACAACCATAGCTGGGTACGAGCTGGTACAGACATATGTTATGTGAGATCTTTCCCTTTCAGTGAGTTTATACAAGCCCCCCCCCCCCGAGTACGCTTGATAAATCGCCCCTGTCATAGGTTGATTACATTATTTTTAATGTTAAAATGCCGCTTGCATCAAACTAATGTATTTAGGTTACTGCAATTGCTTGATGCTGCCGCCTACACTGGTATATAACAGGCATAGATGCCTTCAGACACAATAGCAGACTGTATGTATGTATGTATGTATATCTTTATTTATAAAGTGCTACTTATGTACGCAGCGCTGTACAGTAGAATACTTTCATACAAACAGGGGGTTATTAAGATAATAATAGATAAATACAAAGTATAACAATAAATACAAGTAAATACAAGATACAGTTGCAATAAGTTAAGAGTCAAAGACACAAGAGGAGGAAGGTCCCTGCCCCGTAGAGCTTACAATCTATATGGGAAGTGGATTTATTACGATAGAAAATGAGTTGGCAATCAATAGCCACAATAATGGTGTCTCCTGATCACTTGAGAGAGGGGAAACCCCCGCACCCCCATTCCTTGGTACCTGAGAGTATCTGGGGATCCAGTAGAACTGTACTGGCACAACTGGGATGGGGAGAATCTGACACAGTTTGTAGAATTCAGCGACTACACCTCATGCATGATCTGCTTACTGTTCCACTGGAAGAGATAAATGGAACATGACTGGGAGATTTAAATAGAAATGGCTTGGAACGAGGATGCCCTACAGATGGGAACTCACTGAAAGTCGCCATTAGGATCACAAAAGCGCAACTGTGGAGCGTTGTTACATTGCGACTCCCTCTTGCAGCTCACAGAGGCGTTGGAGGAAAGGGTTTGTAAGCTCCAACACTTGTTTCTTCTCAGGCGCCGGTGGTTCTTAACCATATAGGCACTTCTGTGAGCAGTAATGGGCACAATAAGGTTCTTCCCTGGGTACAGCATTAGGTGAGGCAAGGTCCCATTACCCTTTGGAGGAAATAGGAAGGAACACACAGCGGAGCCGGGGTTGGACTGGGGTGTGAGGGGTTCACTGGGGCTGCCACCACAGGGGCCCCCCACACCCTCTCCAGGGGCCCCCGCTGCCACACATAGTGGTAAGCGAATCTGTCCCGTTTCACTTCACCTAAAAATTTGTGAAATTACAGCAAAATTCGCGAAACGACGGAAAATTCGCGAAACGTGCTTGTTGCATGATTTTTTGGTCGGCCACGTCTTTTTTTATCAGCCGCGCCCTTTTTGACGCAACTGCGCCTATTTTGCTGCGATCGCAACTTTTCTTGATGTACAGTGAATTTTTCAGTGCAGAATTTTCTCCGAAGTTTTGCGAAACAATTCGCCAATGGCGAAATGCGGAAATTTGCTGTGAATCTATGCCTAGCTACACACCTTACCCCACCCCCCAAGAGTGCATATCTCATACTTAACTAGGAGCAATTGGGGGAGGGAAGACAGTGGGGAGCGCCAGTCGGGATTGGGTGTGGGTCGGCGGGGCCCACGAGTACCGGGGCCCACTGGGTTTATACTGGTGTCCCGCCAGCCCAGTCCAACCCTGAGCAGAGCAGAGTGAAGGCCAACCAGAAAATGTTACCGCTTCACTCCACTGCGCAAGTGGAAGTTGTACTTTTTCTTGCAGATTAATGGAGGTGGGGAAGGGAGCATATCCGCTTCTCTCTGCCCAGTCTGTACAGAAGGCAACCAACACTCTGTGTGCCATGGCCCTAACGGTTCAATAGCACAAAGGTTGCAGCCCTCCTATGACAAATATGGCATGATCACAACAACAGGGAGTCCTTTGTAAAGATGGCAACACCAGCAGGGCTGTATTTATATATATAGGCACCCAAGGGTTTGTGGGGGGCAGCCCTTGAGAGCCTATATAATTGCAACCTATACACATTTGGCGGTGAAGCTGGGGGGGGGGGTGAGGGTTCACAGGGAAATATAAGGGGGAAAGTGCATGTTACGTCACTTCCACATCATGGCGCTATGCCTACGGCAGCACTGGAGCTCAATACAGCCCTGAATACCAACTCCAACTCTCAGGGCATAGGTACAGACCTGGGACTTCCCAAACAGTAAGGGAACTGAAACCTTGGGATCCTTTATATGTAGATAATGGGAAAAAAAGTCCTTCCTATAAAGCAACATTAATGTATTAGTTCAGTAGACCGGAGAGCAAACCAATGAAATCTCTTTGGCTGAGCGAAACCCTGAACATTTCCCAAACTGAAAATGATCTTCTGTTCTTAAGAAGGGAGCGTCTTGGAGTTACTCTCCTTTAAATGTATAAATGGAGTTACCATATTGCTTCCTCATCTCAGCCATTCTCTATTGCACAGTGCTTGATAACTCTTTGAGATGTTGTTGTCCCCATGATATTCCATTGTGTCCATTCTGACTCTTCTGATGTTGCACTACTACACCTATTGCTGCTGAGGAACTCTGGAACTACTGCCACCCCGAACCTGGACATATTATTATTATTATTATTATTATTATTAACATTTATTTATAAAGCGCCAACATATCCCGCAGCGCTGTACAATAAGTGGGTTTCATACATTGGACATACAGAGTAACATATAAAGCAATCAATAACCGATACAAGAGGTGAAGAGAGCCCTGCCCAAAAGAGCTTACAATCTATATGAATCTATTATTATTATTAACATTTATTTATAAAGTGCCAACATATCCCGCAGCGCTGTACAATAAGTGGGTTACATACATTGGACATACAGAGTAACATATAAAGCAATCAATAACCGATACAAGAGGTGAACAGAGCCCTGCCCTAAAGAGCTTACACTCTACAAACATAGCTCCAGGGTCCCCATAGTGGTCAATAGAGGCAAAAGACTTTGGATATAAACTTTAGAAAGCGCACTCTGAAGGTGATGCCACCCCCCACTCTGGAAATAAGAGACACAACTTGCAACTGATCTGAGTCAAAAACCAAGTGCTATTGCTGTGAATGCATCTCGAAGTGTGTCATTTACACTGAGATTAAGGTAAAAACACTGCAATTTGTATTAAAAAAATGAAAAAAATTGCATCTGAAATTGCACATTGCACACTGCAATTTTATTTGTAACTGACTGCACTCTAACTCAGAAAGACCAGCACTCTAATGATAGATCTGAATGTGACTTATTATTACTAGATGCACCTTGTTATTCAGTATACAGAGATACTGCTATTTACCACCTACCCTGGGGCAGACAATAAGGAGAGGGCTCCCCTGAACCTGCAGATGCTCTGCACCTGATATACAATAGAACAGTGCCGGACAAAGGCCGGAATTTGGGGTAGGCAGGAGAGGCACGTGCCTAGGGGGCAATGATGATAGGGCGCCAAGCAGGTACCTCTCCTGTACCTCTAGTCTGCCCTCCCTTGCCCCCCACACTTATCATTGTGAATGCAGGGGATAGGTAGCCAGTTGGGTTGCCTAGGGTGCCTGGTCAGCTTGGCCCACCCCTGCCAGCTGGGTGCCCCAGGTAGCCTGGTCAATGCATGCGTAGAGATGGTGCGGCAGGGGACAAGGTTAAATGACAATTGGGCAGTAAGGGGACAAGGTTAAATGACAAGTGGGCAGTAAGGGGACAAGGTTAAATGACAAGTGGGCAGTAAGGGGACAAGGTTAAATGACAAGTGGGCAGTAAGGGGACAAGGTTAAATGACAAGTGGGCAGTAAGGGGACAAGGTTAAATGACAAGTGGGCAGTAAGGGGACAAGGTTAAATGACAAGTGGGCAGTAAGGGGACAAGGACCCACACTAGGGGGCTGATTTACTAAGACACGAATTCGAATCCGAATTGGAAAAATTCCGATTGGAAAACGAACATTTTGCGACTTTTTCGTATTTTTGCGATTTTTTCGGCGTCTTAACGATTTGCGCGAAAAAACGCGCGTTTTTCGTAGCCATTCCGAAAGTTGCGCAAAGTCGTGATTTTTTCGTAGCGTTAAAACTTGCGCGAAAAGTCACGCCTTTTTCGTAGCGTTAAAACTTAAAAGGCGCGACGTTTCGCGCAAGTTTTAACTCTACGAAAAAATCGAGACTTTTCGCGCAAGTTTTAATGCTACGAAAAAATTGCGACTTTGCGCAACTTTCGGAATGGCTACGAAAAACTTGCGTTTTTTCGCAAAAATCGTATTGGTAACGAAAAAGTTGTGATAATTTCCGAAAAAATCGCAAAATACCGATCATTACGAAAAAAACGCAATCGGGCGCATTCGGCCCGTTCGTGGGTTAGTAAATGTGCCCCTAGGGGTAGGCAGACAGAAAAGTTGCCTAGCTCCCCCCATAGCTGTGTCCTAGGCACGTACCTCTCCTGCCTACCCCTAGTTCCGGCAAGTCCAACCTTTAGCCCCCCAATATTTGTGGCAGGGTAACTTGTGAGTAAATATATGTAACTATATATAAATATGAATATTAGATTTTAGATTAGATAGATTCCTTTTCTATTTAACAACAATCTCCTCTTCATATTAGATTGTAAGCTCTTCAGGTGCATTTCTAGTCTGATGAGTCAGTTGTTCCCTTTGACACCAGTGTATAATGTTCCTGTGCCCCCCCTGCCCCGGTGCTGTTCCTGGGCACTGCCGACCCAAGGAACCGGTTCCGTACCGCAGCCGGCAGATGGGTTTGCTTGTGGCAAACACAGAAGGATAAAGCTGATGAGCATCTGCTGAAAGCTGTCAGATCCAACACATGTGATTACACCTCTAGCACAGTTTTTAGCTTGGATAGGGAGCGGGGTAAAAAGGTGTTTATTATTGGAAACAAATAGTAATAAGATTTGAGTGACACGGGGTGTGCGTGTTATTGGCATGTGTGAGTCAGCCCGGCGCGGGGGGTGGCAGTTCCCTGGCTGGGGGTCAGGAAGGCTCTGCCGGGGGAGGCTCCAGACTAATAAATTCTGACACCAGACATTCCCTTCTTCACTTTCTCTATAAATGCTGCTGGGAGACAGGGAGCTCCAGGAAAGCCGAGGGTAGAAAGGAAGAGTTAAGTTCTCAGCACCACAGACAGCTCCTCTGTAAGTCCCAGTAGCAGCACAGGCAGTTCTGACTGCAGACACATCATCATGAAAAGAGCCCTGGTCTTCTGGAAGTACCGCACCCTCTTCTCCCTCTTCCTCTGCACTATGGTTCTCTTCAAGGTCCACTTAACCCATGCAGCCCCTACCTCCCAGCAACACACAGAACCGCTGTCCCGCTCCACCATCAATACCAGAGGGAGCCATTGGGCTGTAGGTGAGTATCTGCTTCTCTTAATATCTGAGTATCTGCTCTGTTATTCTATTACTGTTAGGGTAGGTATAAAAGAAATGTCATTGTTACCAAAGGCACAGTAAAACTTATTATGTAGAGCAAATATAAGAATTATCAAAACAAGGGCTGTTTAAGTGTAAAGACACACAGAGCTACTAGTAGCAGCTACTTGTCACGGCTACTAAAATAGACAATGCTGATCATTTACTGATAATTGTCTCTACATGTGTTTTAGCAGAGGCAATTCTCTGTATTGTCTATGGCAGGGGATTTTCTGGAGTAAAGTAGCTGTGAAAAAGTAGCTGCTACTAAGTAGCTCAGTGTCTTCACCCCTTATGAAGATTTAGTCTGGGATTCCATTTTGGGACCCAATAGTTTTTATAGATTTAATGCCCTATCTCCTTATAATTCTGATTGCCTATGGCAGAAGGAAACTCCACTGTAATAAAGTACAGGGATCCAATTCTGGGTACTGACCCGTAGGTTCAGAATCACTGATATAAATCATGTGTAGAAGGGAGAGATCTGTAGAGTTGAATCTTGTTCCTATGAAACTGAGCCGGACTGTACCAACCTGGAGCTCAGCTCTCACTTCCATTTCCCAAACAGAATCATTTTCTCGTTTATTTGTATTATTTCTCTTTGCTGCCTGTGCCTCCCCCTAAATACGTACAGCTGTAGGCAAAGGGGTAGATTTAAAAAATGTCCCTAAAATTTGTGGATTATACTAATTACTTGAAACCATGAAAAATGTGAAATTGATTAAATGTAAAAACCACAAATAACCCTAATACAAGACTTCACCATCTCAAAGCCGGTACAGTCAGCGGCAGCCGTAATTTTTCCCTTGGAAAATCCTTCTTTGCTCTGTGGTTTTAGAGGTTTTTGGGTTTTTGTGACACTTTCGTCCATAAGAAAATTCTTATGAAAATGAGGATTCTGAGGTTTTTGTATTTGTCTTGGGATTCCTTTTATGTTTTTTGTTTGTGCTTTTTATATTAGGCTTTTTAATCAATGACTTGGCATTCGTGCATTTGTAGTTTTAATAAAAATTCGTTTTTTTAGTATCAAAAACCACTAAAAACCATGATATGTTATATATATATGATATATGTTGATAAATTTGGAAAATGTTTAAGCCTCAAAGCATATGTTCATTTACTGAATTCCTCTACACAAAGCCAGCCTGAGGGATGGGTGGATAAAGTGCCTACAGATAGATGGAGAGATAGATAGATAGATAGATAGATAGATAGATAGATAGATATAGTTGATAGATAGATAGATATAGATGATAGATAGATAGATAGATAGATAGATAGATAGATAGATAGATAGATAGATAGATATAGATGATAGATAGATAGATAGATGATAGATAGATAGATAGATAGATAGATAGATAGATAGATAGATAGATAGATAGAGAGATATAGATGATAGATAGATAGATAGATAGATAGATAGACAGATGATAGATAGATAGATAGATAGATAGATAGATAGATAGATAGATAGATAGACAGATGATAGATAGATAGATAGATAGATATAGATGATAGATGATAGATAGATAGATAGATAGATAGATAGATAGATATAGATGATAGACAGAGATTGATGATACATAGATAGATAGATAGATAGATAAATAGATAGACAGATGATAGATAGATAGATAGATAGATAGATAGACAGATGATAGATAGATAGATAGATAGATATAGATGATAGATAGATAGATAGATAGAGAGACAGAAAGACAGTAGAAATACATGACAGACAGAGATAGATGACAGACAGAGATAGATGACAGACAGACAGAGATAGATGACAGACAGAGATAGATGACAGACAGACAGAGATAGATGACAGACAGAGATAGATGACAGACAGAGATAGATGACAGAGAGACAGAGATAGATGACAGACAGAGATAGATGACAGACAGAGATAGATGACAGACAGAGATAGATGACAGAGAGACAGAGATAGATGACAGAGAGACAGAGATAGATGACAGACAGAGATAGATGACAGACAGAGATAGATGACAGACAGAGATAGATGACAGAGAGACAGAGATAGATGACAGAGAGACAGAGATAGATGACAGACAGAGAAAGATGACAGACAGACAGAGATAGATGACAGACAGAGATAGATGACAGACAGAGATAGATGACAGAAAGAGATAGATGACAGACACACAAACAGATATAGCTGATCCAATAAAAGGAGAAGAGAAAATTTAAAGGGGACAAGTTATCGGTACCAGGAGAGGCAGATAGACATCAGTTGCAGAACCAGACAAATAACCCTGTAATGAGTAAAAGGGAGCAAGTACCCAGTTAGAGTGCCAGCTGTGTGGTTGTGCAATGAGATTCCCACACTAGAGCGCACCGTTACCTTGCTTCTCGCTTTCTGTAACTTTCAAGGGCACCTCATGGGTAAGAAGAGTATAGAGGAATACCCCTATGTGTATGAGGGAGTGGAGCGAGCCCCCGCCAGTGCCTACACAGAGGGGGAGCGGCCAGTGCAACTCTACCCACAGGCCCTTCTCAACTTGCTGCAGATGTTAGAGATCAGTGACAGCAGGAACTCCCAGGCGCTGAGAGAAGCCGCACTGTACAAGAAACTCTGGGATACGGAGGATACCAGCAAAGTCAAGGAGGTGGGTACATACCGGCCGCACTGGGGTACAAACTCTTGGGGGGAAGCCAATGGGGAACACTCATAGCAACTGACTATTATCTCATGAGTATTGAGTACTTGTGAGTATTTATGTACCAATGAGTATTGAGGATTATGAGAGCTCAATTCTGTGTATATGACATTTCAGTTACAGGTAATCCTATTGGGTTTATTTAATGGTTAAATGATTCCCTTTTCTCTGTAATAATAAAACAGTACCTGTACTTGATCCCAACTAAGATATAATTACCCCTTATTGGGGGCAGAACAGCCATATTGGGTTTATTTAATGGTTAAATGATTCCCTTTTCTCTGTAATAATAAAACAGTACCTGTACTTGATCCCAACTAAGATATAATTGCCCCTTATTGGGGCAGAACAGCCCTATTGGGTTTATTTAATGGTTAAATGATTCCTTTTTCTCTGTAATAATAAAACAGTACCTGTACTTGATCCCAACTAAGATATAATTACCCCTTATTGGGGGCAGAACAGCCCTATTGGGTTTAATTACTGTTTAAATAATTTTATTAGCAGACTTAAGGTAGGAGATCTGAATTACGGAAAGACCCCTTATCCGGAAAACCCCAGGTCCTGAGCATTCTGGATAACAGGTCCCATACCTGTATAAGCACCTTGGTAGCGTTTAGACAGTTACCTACAAAAGGAATGGCAGACATAGGGGCACATTTATCAAAGTGTGAGATTAGAGCTCACCACTGAAAAATTCACCCACTTTTTACATTTATTACTATGGGATCTTTAGAAGTGTATTTATCTAACTTTTGCCCATAAATACACTTCATCCCATAGGAATAACTAAAGCGTTAAATAAACCCAATAGGGCTGTTCTGCCCCCAATAAGGGGTAATTATATCTTAGTTGGGATCAAGTACAGGTACTGTTTTATTATTACAGAGAAAAGGGAATCATTTAACCATGAAATAAACCCAATAGGGCTGTTCTGCCCCAATAAGGGGTAATTATATCTTAGTTGGGATCAAGTACAGGTACTGTTTTATTATTACAGAGAAAAGGGAATCATTTAACCATGAAATAAACCCAATAGGGCTGTTCTGCCCCAATAAGGGGTAATTATATCTTAGTTGGGATCAAGTACAGGTACTGTTTTATTATTACAGAGAAAAGGGAATCATTTAACCATTAAATAAACCCAATAGGATTACCTGTAACTGAATATATATCTATGGGAGATGGCCTTTCCATAATTCTGAACTTTCTGGATAACAGGTTTCCGGATAAGGGATCCCATACCTGTACTACATTGCACAAGAATATGCACTTTCATTTGGCAAAACAGGGCTGGGAATATGGGGCTTGTGTGACAATGTTGCACATATTCATGTTTAGTCATTTCCCAGACCCGTCCCCATTGCTGAAGCTGCAGAGTGGAGCACTGGGATTGGCTGGGGAGCGGGAGTTGGATATTTAAGGTTCTGGTTCCAGCCGAGGGTACTCAATGCACTGCTGGGGAGGGAGGGGCAAGTAATAGTGCCAGTACAGGAAAGTGGAGGCAAAGGGCACTTAGTGCAAGGAGAAACGAGGACAGACGAGTGTGTGAGTGCGACAGTGTAAGTGCTGGGTACAGGCGCAATTACACGGCAAAATCCATCTCCCTCAATGAATTATAGATCTGCCTCTGTATATGTAACAGTGTAATGTGCCGGGGGGTGTGGGGGGGGCAAGAACAGGGAAAGGCAATTGGAAGGGAAAGAGGACAAGACGGGACACTTAGAAGAAAAGAAAGGATTGGTGAATAAATGATAGAATAACTTGAATTAAATACAAAATATGTACAGAGATGGGAAATAAAAAAAAAATAAAAAAAATTCTGTTCCTTTGACGTTGAGGTACCAGGACCGGCCCCCCATGTCCCCATGCTTACTCCGTACAGAGAGCTGTGAGCCAAGTGAGGGAAATTCCTTTGCTATTTTTGTGGCTTTAAATGTCAATTCTTTATTTTGACCCCCCCCCACACACACACTTAGCTCGCCAGGTTCCTGCCCTGTGGTGTAGCTAAATACACCTCATTGTTTCTAATGGAACAGGACAGAGGCAACTTCTAACAACAGTATAATTTGTCTCATTCAACAATAAAAATAATTTTTAGTTATGGGCAAGTGGCAACTAACTGTAGGATGCCGAAAGCCAATATATGGTCATGGTTCTCTTACTACACATAATAATCCAAGTTCTAGATACAAAATAGAAAACTGTACTCATGCATAAAACATACCTCCCAACTGTCCCGATTTTTGTGGGACAGTCCCTCTTTTAACAGCTCAACCCACAGTCCTGTATTCTTACTGAAAAGTCCCTCATTTCCCTTTAATCTCTTGCACTGAAAAAGATACAAAGTTTCTCAAACTTAATTAGATAAGTAGCTTTTGGCAGAGAGTCCAGAATACTCACCCCCTGCACTGAGATACAATTGTAACTAATAAGTGAAACACAGAATGTGCTAAATTTTGTAAAATGGGAGTGGCATTTAGGGGGTGTGGTTGCAAAAATGAGGGTGGTCAAAACATTTTCGCCACACAGTGCATGCAGAGCAATTTGTGTGTGCTGGTCACTGATTGGATATGTACTTATGTTTTTACATTGGAAGGTCCGGTCCAAAACTGTCTCCTAGTTGCCCTGTTTCTTGCCCTGTTCCCTTAGTTGCTGGGCAGAAGGGAATGTATCTAAGTAAGTTCATTTACGTATGTGTGCTATTGGCTAGCAGGTAGGGTGACCACTTCCTGCCTCACTTTGGTACAGTGCTGGGAAAGGGGGGCACTACTTCTTTGCTTCACCTGAGGAACAGGGTGGGTGTATTTGCTCTTTACTTTTTTTTTTTTTTTTAAACAATTCTATTTATTAAAATGTGCATGAAGTATAATTACAGTGGTACAGCAGCAAGTGGGGAATGTACAAACTGAAATAACGCTGCATCATCTGTGGCCCCTGGCTGGCCACTCCCATTCTTCTTCCAATAACAAATATTCCATCAGATGAGTTATAAAATATTCAGGGAATTTTAGCAGCTATCTTGTTGCTAGGGTCTGCTAGGCTCTGTTAGGAGTCTGGGCAGGGTAAATGCACCTGGTCAGCTTGGCCGACCTTTGGAACAGTCAGGATAGATACCTCAGTCCTCAGGTTGATAACCCCTAGCTTGAGAGTCCTACAGCCGACTGTGGATCAGAGTTGAGATACTGCCTGTCTCCTATGTCTTAACCGTGGCCCTATGCTGAGGCAACATTGCCTGTATGGAAGGTACTTCCTACTACTCTCCTTGGTGGAGCCGAAACTGCTCTTGCTTCCTTCCCTCTCTATCTCACTCTCCTAGAGAGTGCTCTTACAAGAGTAACTATCTAACTGGTGCTCATTCACGGGGCCCTGTCCCCGACCTTACCAGCGTAGGTATTAATCTCTGGTAAAGCTTTACTGGGGCCTATTCTGATCCAAGGCTCAGTGGACCTTCACCTGAGACACAGAGACAGCCAAAGAGGAAGCCACACCCTCCTGCTAAACACTATATGAGTTTGCAAGAGGTGTGGTCAACCCAAATAACCAATAGGTATAAGTGCATAACTGTAAACTGATACATGGGTCTTTGCCCAGTAACAGTGGAAATAAGGAAGTGGTAGGGTTTAAAGCCATAGGGGCAGATTAACCCTATGGGTCCCTACAGAAGGTATAGTGACTCTTTAAGGAAAAGGCAGCCTGAATGATGTAGGTTTTTCATGGACACAGGAGGGGTATAACAACCCTGTAAGGAATGGAAATTATGTTTGTTATTTTGATCTGCCTCTAGGTGGTGCTATAAGGGAATGGCCCTAAGGAAAGCCATAAAAGGGGAAGTATAGTGAGCCTCCCCCTCTTTTGGCCAATGAAGAAGGCACCTGATGCCAGGGAGCCTGGGATTGGCCACCTCAGTTAATCATCTGGCAGGATAGGATAGCCAGCGACAGTAAGATATTGTGCAGCTCACTGCAGTCGGCAAGAGTCAGCGGTGGGGCAGGGAGTCGAGCAGTTGAGGCTCCAACGAGGAGGAAGTGAGGGACCAGTGTCCCAGCAGCAGTACTCGCTCAGTTAGGGACCCGGAGGCACAGGGACTAGGGTACATAGGGTCTAGTCAATCTGTATGTCTGGCTGCTTCTTATACTAAAAGTCTGTGCAGAGTTGCACCACGTTACAACTGGGCCCTTTTATTAAGATCCCCTGTGTGTATAATGTAGGTCCCGACTGGGAGTCAGAATAGGCCCTGGCATTCCCAGTACATCCAAGTACATAGGGGCCCATAGGGGCCCCCTCCAGCCCAATAAATAGCGACTGTCTGTGGCATCTTACAGCAGCCCCTCTGGGTCCACAGATTGCCAGTCCGGGCCTGGTATAATGTAATTACACCTGAGACTTACCCACCACTCACATTAAAGCTATTGTGTTTAATGCCCCACTGCCAGTGAACAGGCATATTATGGGGCAGCTAAATAGGACCGATTCACTAAAGTGCGTTAAAATGAGCGCTATTTATAGCATGCGTTAAAAATTAATTTAGACGCGATGCTGCTTGCGTTATTTAAGTTGTGAAGACTATTTTCGTGCGGTATTTGACGGAACACGCGCTAATCAACGCATCGCGCATATTAGCCATACACCATTACTTTCGTAAAACTACTGTACTGAAAATGCCCATTTCCCTGCAAACTGGCGGCTGCATCACTCTGGGGCCAACACAGACTGGAATAAATCCCACTGCAAAGTCCATATTGTGTTGCCAAAAGCTCATGAACTGTACTTTTCTATAATTACCGCCTGCCCCAAGTAGGGGTTAATTTTCGCACAGACTAATGCGATATTTAGCGCGTCTAAGTGTTTGTGAATCATGCGTTAGTATTATTTCTGCGCGCTAACTAACACAATGCGGTAAAATTAACACATGCGGTTGCGTGTAAATTAATGCATGCGAGAAGACTTCAATTTTAACGCAAAAAAACGTGCGATAAAAATTATTGACCTTTAGTGAATCAACCCTGATATATCCTATTTGCAACTGAGAGAGAAATCTCACACCACAGTGAAAGACTCAATTTGTCATTTATCTCTCTGCCACAAGGGGGAGACAAACACTTCAATTCGCTATGGAACTGGAATTGGCTGTGTAATTGGCTCTATCCCATCATAGAACATGAGGGGAATGAGCATTTTTTGCAGTTTCTCTCATTTTACACACAAAATCAAGTTTTATTTCCACCCCTTCTTTTAACGTGGCATTTTTCTTCAAAGCAGTTTTGCAGTTGACATTAAGTTCTCCTAATTTTCAAGATATAAGCCATTTTTGTACAAAAATTATTTTAAAACAAAATGCCTCCTGCTGTTCAATTTGGCCAGCTACGGGTGGCATAAAATGGCGTTAGTGAGCAGAGGGGCGTCCAGTGAGCACAACTTCCATTGACTCTTCCCTGCTCACTAACTTCATTTTCTGGGTAGCGCAACCTCGCAAAACATTTTTTACTGACTGTGACAGAACCAAACAGCAGGTGGCACTGTGGTTTCAGATTTATTATATACAAATATTCTACATAAAGCTAAAATATCTTGAAAAAAATTAATGTAAAGTGCAAAAGTGTAAAGAGCACTCTGAGCAATTTTACATTAATTTGTTTTGAGGGTTTACATTTCCTTTTATTTACCAATGCAGGAAGAATCCCCTGATGCTCCCCTGCCTGCTCAGTTTGGTTGCTCTAGAACTCAGCAGAAATTACCAGAAGCATCAGGAACTTGGATTTTTGCCATTCTGTTTGGCAGCTGCTCAGACAGCAGAGGGCGCTCCTGTTACATGTTTCAGATCATGGGATTTACAGCCCAGTACTATCAATCATTCAGGCCATGTGTCTCTAGATCAGGGGTGGGCAAACTTTTAGGCTCAGGGGCCACATTGACAGACGGGCCGGGCCAGAGCTTTCATACAGCCTTGACACCAAGTCTCACATGATGAGACTTGCGGAGTCAGGACAAAGCGAGACACACCAATCCTCAGCGGCCAGATTGAAAAGCCCAATGGGCCGGACGTGGCGTAGAGCGTAGTTTGCCTACCCCTACTCTAAGGTCTATGGCACGTTGGGCATTTTGTCTACTGCTGCTGCATCAGAGGGCGAACAGCACTGTCTGTCTGTCAGTATTTATGAATAAAAAGCACCCTGAGGGGCAGTCACCCTTGTTGCCCATCTGTTAGTGATGTGCGGGTTAACAAGTCACCCTACACCTGGCCCTAACCTGACTGCTCCCAACCTGCACCCAACCTGACCTGGCAAAGCACCTCTATTTATAGCCCTGCCCCATCTCTGACATCACAAAGGGGGCAGGGCAGAGCAGGTGTATGACTGGAGGTGGAAGCTGAGGGACCAAGGTGTGTCAGCGAGTAAGGAAGTAGCAGGTAATTTGGTGAGTATAGGCGCTCAGACTTACTGGCAAGCACATTGCTGGGAAATCTGTAATACTGGCCCCGGCCTTCGCTGGTAGTTTACCGGCCATGGAAGTACTAACCAGGTGGCAACCCTAGTTTTGGGCCGACCCGCACATCACTACTGTCTGTGACCAATCTATTTGCTTGTAGATGGGGCTCATTACTCTTCAACCCAGGGAGGAAAAGAACAAGGTTGTCTGTGTTATTGGCTGACGGATCTCTTGGGTTCTAACTTGGCGTGTTCTGATTCATTTCCAGATGTTGGACTTTTTCTACCAGCTGATGACCTTAAAAGAAAACTCCTCCAGCTGAGCCGCCAGGAAGGGACGACATAAATTCTATCCGGCAGAGGTTTCCGCTCCACGAACGCCCGATTGCGCCGATCACCGAGATTCTATTTATGTTGCCAGTTCCACTTTGGTGTCAATGAAATAGGTTCCCTCATTCCAACCGCCCAACATCCATTGTTCCACAAGCAAGAGGTGACTTGCTGGATCTGCTTACTGTAAATACATATCGAGGAAGGGTCTTCCAAGTACATGATTCTATTTTAGCACTTCTAATGATTTCATCTCTTTAGTTCGTAGGCACAGAAGATTTTAACATTCACAATAAAAATTACCAAAAAAAAGCTCAATGACAAACTTATTATTTATTATGTATGTATGTATAACTTTATTTATAAAGCGCCACAAGGGTACGCAGCGCTGTACAGTCTTACAGAATACAGAATTACACACAGGGAGGACGAGTGATATAATAAATACAATAAATATATATAAATACACAGGGAATAAGTGCCATGGGGTATGAGACACAGTAGGAAGGAGGTCCCTGACCCGTAGAGCTTACAGTCTAAGTGGTTGGGTAACATACAGGCACAAACTGGAAGGTAAGAGTGCACCAGGTATGGGCATTTGCCCTTAAGCGCAGGACTGGGCAAAATAATGTTTTAGTGCCCCAGAAGGTAACAGCTGAGCTTTTTCTTAAAGAGAGTGGGTGAGTGTTCCCTACGGAGGGATTCAGGGATAGAGTTCCAGAGGTAAGGAGCAGCGAGATAGAAAGGGTTAAGACGAGAGAGCGCAGTGGGTGTGGATGGTGTAACAAGACGGAGGCTCTGAGAGGAGTGGAGGAGACGACCAGGAACATGTAGGGAGACCAGTGAAGAAATGTAGTGAGGAGCAGAGGAGGGAAGGGCTTTGAATGTTATCAGAAGGATTCTGTAAGCACCTTTGCTTTACAGGTAACCATGCTGGAGAGATTATTTGGGGCTGAGCAGGTTCCCTCTTGTTTGCGAAGAGAATCGACTTTGCTTTTAAAGAAGTCAGCAAAGTCCTGGGGTGTATGTTCAGATTGATTCATTAGGTGAGGGATGAAGTTGTGAGTTATATATGGAAAATAATCACAGTGGGTTTGATTTATTATTATTTACAAGTGTGTTATAGTATGCTTGCTTGGCCTGGGATAGGGCAGTATTGAGGCACACCATAAGGAATTTATAGCGGAGGAAATTCGCTTTCACACGAGATTTCCTCCAAATGCGCTCAGCAGATCGTGCACAGGAGCGCAGAAATCGCGTCTGAGGGTTAAGCCAGGGACGGGGATTGCGGGCACGACTGCGTTGGGGCTACAAGGGGGCATGGGTGTTTATTGCGGATGATAAAATAGAGTTGTAGGTATTTAACACTCAGGATCAGAGGAAGCACAGAAGGAGGAGAGGCTAGAGCTAAGAGAGTTAGAGAGAGCAGTTATATCAACCATTCGAGTGTTGCGAATCAGGGTTTTAGGCTGAGAGTTAGTAGAAGGAGAAGGAGATGTGTGCGAGATAGAAAAAGAGATAAGATGATGATCTGAAATAGGAAAAGGCTCACTGTTAAATGCAGATAGATCTAGATTATAAAGAATACTTAAAATACTTAACTCTGGAGCGCCCTCCTCTGTCCAGACTTCCCAGATGAGGTCTTATGGGGTAAAATAAAATTAAAAAAAAAAATATATATATATAGTGTAATACAGTAATATGATATTAATATCATATTACTGTATTACGCTATATTTTTTTTTATTTTTATTTTACCCCATACGACCTCATCTGGGAAGTCTGGACAGAGGAGGGCGCTCCAGAGTTAAGTATTTTTTGTTTAAACTGAAGCACAAGGTATCTGGAGTGGGTTATACATTTCACTCACACTAAAAAATCGTTTTGTTTCTAGATTATAAAGTGAGTGTATGATTGTTGCTGCAGATTAAATTGTATATATATAATAACTACTGAGGTAGGAAATAGGGTTGGACTGGAGTGTGTGAGGTTCACCGGAGCTCCTCCCCCTCTGGGGCCCACCAAGGTGCTAAGGTGACAGCCCCCATGGGCCCTGGATGCTCCAGTCTGACACTGCTCCTCGGAGCAAGGTAACGTTGCACAGATACATCTTCGTCTCTATAAGCAAAGGGGAAATTGCACATATAAGGGACCGACTGGTGAGAAGCATAAACAGTTCTTTAATTAGTCAGCAAATAATTCATACAAGTAATTAGACGGCTCTGTGAGCCATGAGTCAGAAGTGACAGCCTAGTAACAAGCAATTCCCTGAGACAGCAGGAGTAATGAAATGAAGCTCATACATTTAGTTGAATGGGGTAAAGCAGTTCATTAGAGGAGCATAAAACAATTCATTAATACACATGTAAGCGTATGGTAAATGTGATCAACCTGATTTACCCCAAAACCAATCACTTCACACCAAATTTCCCCAGAAGAGACTCAAATATGGTGGAGGCCAGGGTGTTGTGCAACTAACACAATAAGGGTGCCTGTGGTTCTTAAACAGAAAAACAAGCAGATTTATTTAACTAAATCAACATAGGTGTATGAAATAAACAATAAAGCAGCTCTACACATAGCACAGGCTTCAGGCATATACTCACAGATACTCTCTATACACAGTATTAGCCAGATGGGCTTCTACACAAATACACCCAGAGCACATGGCTACACATCAACTACATTGGCCATACTTTGACCCAGGAAAGGGACTTACTTTCCTTCCATTGCATAGGTTCCAGGATCATTTCAATTTTAGCTCCAATTTTGCAATAGGACCTCTATCAATGAGGCAAAGTTTGTACCTTATTTTGCTTTCTGGGGCAATATGAGTTTATGGCTCTCTCCATTTTTCAAGTGTCCTTCAAGCCTGTCAGACCTTCTCACAGTGTCTGGGGTTAGTGTTGCTATTGCCTGTATGAGGGGTATAAGGGTTGTGTGCCCGCATCGACCATGGGTTCTCTTGTGTGTCTGAGGGAGAGATACTGGTCTGGCCATTACCACTGGAGCTTAAAAGAGAGCCAAGGGGCCAGAGGGGTTGGGGAAAGACACCCAAGGGGCCCAAAATGGGTCGGTGCAAGAGACCCAAGGGGCCAGAGAGGGGTCGGTGCAAGAGACCCAAGGGGTCCGAGAGGGGTCAGTGCAAGAGACCCAAGGGGTCCGAGAGGAGTCGGTGCAAGAGACCCAAGGGGTCCGAGAGGGGTCGGTGCAAGAGACCCAAGGGGTCCGAGAGGGGTCGGTGCAAGAGACCCAAGGGGCCAGAGAGGGGTCAGTGCAAGAGATCCAAGGGGTCCAAGAGGGGTCAGTGCAAGACACCGAAGGGACCTGAAATGGGTCGGTGCAAGAGACCCAAGAGGCCAGAGAGGGGTTGGTGCAAGAGAGTGAAGGGGCCAGATAAAGGTTGGTGCAAAAGACACAAGGGGCCAGAGAGGGGTCGGTGCAAGAGACCCAAGGGGCCAGAGAGGGGTCGGTGCAAGAGACCCAAGGGGCCAGAGAGGGGTCGGTGCAAGAGACCCAAGGGGCCAGATAGGGGTCGGTGCAAAAGACCCAAGGGGCCAGAGAGGGGTCGGTGCAAGAGACACAAGGGGCCAGGTAGGGGTCGGTGCAAAAGACCCAAGGGGCCAGAGAGGGGTCGGTGCAAGAGACCCAAGGGGCCAAATAGGGGTTGGTGCAAAAGACCCAAGGGGCCAGAGAGGGGTCGGTGCAAAAGACCCAAGGGGCCAGAGAGGGGTCGGTGCAAGAGACCCAAGGGGCCAGGTAGGTGCAGGAAAAGTGTGTGTATACTGTCTAGAGAGAGAGAGAGAGAGACTGCAGATGAGTGTAGCAGATGGAAAGGAATTGTGCACCTTGTTTGTGTTTCAGAAGAGAAAACCCATATAGACCCCAACAAGTGAGAGTCCTACCTTCATCCATTTGGGAAAACTGACCGTATTTTGTTACACTTTTGTTCTAATGTTGAACTGCTGATATTAAAAAATAATATATTTAATAATGAAAAGAGCAGTGAGAAAACTGCTTTAAACAGCATTTTGGTCTCCCGTCTGCCTTCCCTCTGCCCCCACCAGCATGACTGAGTCCCCACAGTATATATATATATACAGTAGTTCAGAGACAGTGTTTAGGGGATCCTTATGTGCAGCGTCAGGCAGATCATAAAAATGTTTTGTTGCGAGCATCACAGTTTATTATTCCAGGATCATCTGAATGTTATTCCCTGCAATATCGCCCGTAGGTTTAGCCTGAGAGTAGGACCTCTATCTATAGGGCAGTGGTTGTAACTTGTGGGAACACATGCAGAATAGCCCCCCCATAGGGTAGTGGCCATAGGCCATAAAACTATATATATATTTTTTTTTCTATGCCCAGTGGCATAACTAGAAGTGTGTGAAGGCTGCAGTGGGCGCCATTGTGGGGTGCAGGGGCCCCTGAGGCAGAAGCCCTGGTGGGTCCTGCACCCCCCAGTCCCTGGCATTATATGTACCATGTGTCACCTATTGAGCTCATCTAAAGGTGGCCATACATGGGCCGATAAAAACTGCCAACAGACCCTGTCGACGCCTTTTGGCCTTATATGTAGCCTTCCAAGGGGCCTCCCATACCGATATCTGGCTGAAATTGGCCAGCTGTCAATCGGACATGTTTTAAAATTCCCTTGGGGAAAGGAACTCATTGGCTTGTTGATGTGGCCCTTGTCCCAACAGCCTGCTGGTAATGTCCCGATATCCAGGCCTGGACTGGAAACCTGTTGAGTCTGGCAAATGCCAGAGGGGCTGCTGTAAGCTGCCAGCCAGTATTTATTGGGCTGCTGGGGGGGCTGTTTGGGCCTCCATGTACTTGAAATACCAGGGCCTATTTTGACTCCCAGTCCAAACCTGGTGATATTGCCTAACTCAAGGTGGCCATGTACATGTATGGGCAGCTGTAGCCTCACTTCCCACAGTTTTGCCCTTATTCTCTTTTATCATTTTAGTTTTGTTTTGAAACTCTGGATTGATGGGACGTGGGCACCAACTAATCTCCTAACCAAGGTACTTGACGTCCCCTAGTATTACAGTGCAAACACTAAGCCGTGTTTATAAAAAGGTGCAACAGAACTCGGTGTATCCTATGTTTGCCCCTTCCAGCCCTGGATATAAATATAGGTTCCCAATAGAACATCCTGTAACCTCCCTGGCTGCCATTGGACATATCAGCGCACTAGTAATTAGGCTCGAGAAAGACAAGTCTATCCAGTCCGACCCTGTAGGAATACAATTTGCAGGGTTTTACTAAGTTGAACCAGGCCTCTTAACTGTAAATCAGATCATAATCACCGTAATAGGAAGTAAGTGGTTAAGGATCTAGATGATTTAATCCAGTTTTAAAAAAAAAAGTTTCTAGCGTGAGCAATTAGATGCTGGTTAAGGAATTAATCACTAATGGGTCATTAGCTCTGACTGCTATTGTACAGTTAACAAGCTGAGGCAGGATTATTAGGCTCAACACCCAATTAACGAGGGCAGCATATTTACTGGGATCCCAACAAGCCGGCTCTTAAAGTTCTAAAAAGGCAACATGAGAAAAGAGGCTGGTAAAGTATTAATCTGCTGGGTTTAGCTAAAATACGTCGTCATAGCAACCCGGCCTAGTAGGTCTTACTTACCCTTGTATATGTGTGTTTATTACATTCATGTGTACAGGTTATGTGTCTGGGCAACTGCAAGTTGTTTTAAAGTTAACCCTAATCTTGCCAGTCCTGCCCTCATATACTGTATATATATACTGAGAACCAATATGGTCTCAAAGTAACAGAAATAATGACTTAAAAAAAAACTATACCCCCAAACAATGTAGGTCTCTATATAAATATATTGCATAAACAGCTCCTATGTAAAACCCTGCTCCATCTAAATAAACCATTTTCATATAAATATACTTTATTTAGTAGTATGTGCCATTGGGTAATCCTAAATAGGAAACTGCCATTTTATGTACTAAGGGCCGCCCCCTGGGATCATAGGATTCACAGTGCACACAAACAAGCCAAGGCACACATACATGCTAGGCCCCATCAGCCAATGAATGGGCAGAGTTCTGCCTTTTACTCCCACACTACTTCCTGTCACAGTTAGAGCTGCATCACTTCCTGTCAGCTGATCTCTGAGGGAGCACACAGCCCATCACTAAATGGCAGCTCAAGGGAAAGGATGTAAAAGGGCAATATTTACTGATATATATATTCCAGTTTGGGGAGATTTTTTAATAGGCCACTTAATATGATATAATCTATCTGTTGGTTACATATTCTTTCTGGGGGTGTAGTTTTCCTTTAATACATTGGCCCACCTTGAACTCCCAATGCCCCTTGGGATAGATTCTACAAGTGGCTGGAACCCTATTGGTGGCCCCATTCATTCAGAAAAAACCCAATACAGCTTTGATTTCAGCCGCCTCTATGGAACGGTCCGTTAGGTGTTGAAACGGGTTGTGATATGGAATATAGTTGATATAGTTTTAATTCCCAACCTCTCAGGGGCCACTCTGGTGATGGCTGCATGGCTTTATCCACGTTCTGGGCATTGAGCAGCAGTTGCCAAACTTTTTCAGTTCAAGCCCCACTTAAAGGTCCAAACTTTGTCCAGGGCCACACAGGGCTCATGAAATTAGCCCAGTAATAGGAAAGTATCAGCTCCCCCCCACAGCCCGACTTCTCCAGGACCCACCAATGGCATAGAGAAAAGCATGGCCCATCCCTGATCACATGAATTTATCTGAACTTTGCAATAGACAGGATTCTGTGTTCCAGTATCAGTTGTACTATTGGGTTTGGGGTTATAACTTGGCACTTGCATTCATTATTTTAACTGAAAAAGTGATGTAAAAATATATACGGTAATAAATAAAGGGGGGATGTTACTGATATTAGACAGATATTAGGTGGGCAGGTGATTGGGAAGGCCCCATACACAGGCCAATAACCTGCTGCTTAGTCTGGGAGGGCCAGGAGCAGCTTGTGTTGTGTGGCCTTTAGGGAAGGGGATGTCAGTATCTTACACATGAGCGTGTCGGCTGCATCTGGAAAAATGTGTTAGTTTGGGGAAATCTCAAATAAAAACTCTCAAATAGATAAAAAAAAATGGGAAAAAAAATTATAAAAGCTGTTTGTTTAGTGGAATGTTTTTAATTGTGTTGGTTCTTGTGGCTCTTGCGGACGTACATACATGTTACATAGTTACATTGGGTTGAAAAAAGAGTCCATCAAGTTCAACCCTTCCAAGTAAACCCAGCACATATATATACACACATATATAAACTATATATATACCAATTTCCATACTTATTAAAGATATTAGTATCACAATAGCCTTGGATACTCTGCCTGTTCAAGAACTCATCCAGGCCCCTCTTATAGGCATTAACAGAATCTGCCATTACCCCATCTCTAGGAAGGGCATTCCCCAACCTCACTGCCCTCACCGTGAGGAACCCCCTACCCAACATCCCCCGGCAGGGCATTCCCCAACCCCCTCACTGCCCTCACCGTGAGGAACCCCCTACCCAACATCCCCTGGCAGGGCATTCCCCAACCTCACTGCCCTCACCGTGAGGAACCCCCTACCCAACATCCCCCGGCAGGGCATTCCCCAACCCCCTCACTGCCCTCACCGTGAGGAACCCCCTACCCAACATCCCCCGGCAGGGCATTCCCCAACCTCACTGCCCTCACCATGAGGAACTCCCTACCCAACATCCCCCGGCAGGGCATTCCCCAACCTCACTGCCCTCACCGTGAGGAACCCCCTACCCAACATCCCCCGGCAGGGCATTCCCCAACCCCCTCACTGCCCTCACCATGAGGAACCCCCTACCCAACATCCCCTGGCAGGGCATTCCCCAACCTCACTGCCCTCACCATGAGGAACTCCCTACCCAACATCCCCTGGCAGGGCATTCCCCAACCTCACTGCCCTCACCATGAGGAACCCCCTACCCAACATCCCCTGGCAGGGCATTCCCCAACCTCACTGCCCTCACCATGAGGAACCCCCTACCCAACATCCCCCGGCAGGGCATTCCCCAACCTCACTGCCCTCACCATGAGGAACCCCCTACCCAACATCCCCTGGCAGGGCATTCCCCAACCTCACTGCCCTCACCATGAGGAACCCCCTACCCAACATCCCCTGGCAGGGCATTCCCCAACCCCACTGCCCTCACCGTGAGGAACCCCCTACCCAACATCCCCTGGCAGGGCATTCCCCAACCTCACTGCCCTCACCATGAGGAACCCCCTACCCAACATCCCCTGGCAGGGCATTCCCCAACCTCACTGCCCTCACCATGAGGAACCCCCTACCCAACATCCCCTGGCAGGGCATTCCCCAACCTCACTGCCCTCACCGTGAGGAACCCCCTACCCACCATCCCCCAGCAGGGCATTCCCCAACCCCCTCACTGCCCTCACCGTGAGGAACCCCCTACCCAACATCCCCCGGCAGGGCATTCCCCAACCCCCTCACTGCCCTCACCGTGAGGAACCCCCTACCCAACATCCCCCGGCAGGGCATTCCCCAACCCCCTCACTGCCCTCACCGTGAGGAACCCCCTACCCAACATCCCCCAGCAGGGCATTCCCCAACCCCCTCACTGCCCTCACCGTGAGGAACCCCCGACGCTGCTTCAAATGAAAACCTTATTGCTCTAATCTAGGGATCCCCAACCTTTTTCTCTTGTGAGATATAAAAAGTGTTGGGGAGCCACACAGAAACAAAAAAGTTCTTTGGGGGCCAAATAAGGGCTGTGATTGGCTATTTGGTAGCCCCATGTGGCCTGCAGGAGGTTCTTCTTGGAGTAAAACTGTGTCTCTGGGCTTCCAAACTTGTCTCCAAGCCAGACATTTAAAAATGGCACCTACTTTGAGGTCACTGGGAGCAACATCAAAGGGGTTGGGGAGCAACGTGTTGCCCCCGAGACACTGGTTGGGAATTTTTCCTCTAATATAAAGGGAGGTCTCTGGTGCGCTGATTGTTTTTATGGGAAAAAAGAACCCCCCTATCTGTGTATAATCCCCTCTAATGTACTTGTACAGAGTAATCATGTCCCCTCGCAAGCGCCTCTTTTCCAGAGAAAACAACCCCAACCCTGACAGTCTCACCTCATAGTTTAACCCTTCCATCCCCTTAACCAGTTTAGTTGCAGTCTCTGCTCTCTCTCCAGCTCATTAATATCCTTCTTAAGGACTGGAGCCCAAAACTGCCCCCCATACTCAAGGTGAGGCCTTACCAGGGACCTATAAAGGGGCAAAATTATGTTCTCATCCCTTGAGTCAATGCCCTTTTTTATACAAGACAGCACTTTATTTGCTTTAGTAGCCACAGAATGACACTGCCTGGCATTACACAACTTGTTATCTGCAAAACCCCCAGATCCTTCTCCATTAAGGATCCCCCCAACAAACTACCATTTAGTGTATAACTCACATTTATATTATTTCTACCAAAGAGCATAACTTTGCACGAGGGGCCTGCCTGATCGATATCTGGCCTGAAATTGGGCAGATATCAATCGGGCAGGTTAAAAGATTTAGTCGGATCAGGGACCTGCATTGGCTTGTTGAGGTGGTCCCCGAACCGATTGCCCCACGGCCGCCATTATAATTCGATTGTTTGGCCCCAGGGCCAAATGATCAAATTAGCCTACATTTTCCTGATATCGCCCTGTAGGTGGGGATATCGGGAGAAGATCCACTTGCTTGGCAACCCCGCCAAGCGAGGGGATCTTTATGTGTATGGGCACCTTAAGGGATGATGTGTCAGATGAGGGGTCCCCTAAGTTTGCTACTCTGTGCCGGGCCCCTCTGAAGATATTATTTGCAGGGGGCCTGGCACAGAGGCAATACTGCCCAGTTTTCCAATTTTGTCAAATCTTTCTGCAAAGTGGCAGCATCCTGAATGGAACTTGTTGTCTATTTACTTAGTAGATTTTAAAGAAAATCCTTGGTAGACCATCAAAATCTGGAAGGTCGCAGACTAACCATCTCTAGATTATTATTAGAAAATATTGTCCTTCTTTTCTATCTACCTTCCCAGTATTCTGTCCACTCCAAAAAAAAGGCTTTGGAATCTAGAAGGGAGACATTGAATGCTTTGCACATATTATTATGAGCCGGACCAACTCGACTGGAGAGTTTGTGAGCCGCAAATGTCTCCAAATTGGTCTGGCAAGTAGAAAAGTTCTTGAAACGAAGCTGAACAAAGTTGACGTGCCGGCTTCAGACAGGGCTTTTTAAGCTAAGCACAGATTGTGAAAATATAATTAGAGACAGCCCTTTGTTTCCACACAATGAGTGGGAAAGGCTGAAAGGAGAGGTCTCCCAGGCTTCAGTGAACCAGCTCCGAGCACAATGGCCGCACTTCTCCGCTCCCTAATGAGAAACGTTAATTGCCACAATTTCCAGATTGCGTTAAGTGCTCAGCTCGCCAAAAAATAAGGGGGTGTTTCATTTTAATGGTTCTTAAACTTCTCGTCCCCATTAAATGTGGTAACAGAGATAATGAAATAGAAAATGCCCTGTGTTTGTTGTGTTTTTTTTTTTATTTACGTAAAACAATGAAGTGTTTATGAATGTTTATTGTTTTATTTTGATTCGAAAAGTTTTTTTTGCAAGTTTATTCAAACGCAGCCAGCGCTTGCTGTGTCTAAATTAGAACCGTTTGTTTGGGTACTTACTGTATGTCAAGGAAACTCAGCCGTGGGAACCAAAAATGACGCATTGTTCCTTAATCTCATGACATATATTTAGCCATTGTGCCGAAACGTCATGTCAGAAGGGTTGTTTGTGGGAATGGAGGTCCAGGAAGAAGCTTTTGCACATCCCTTAGGCCAGTGATCCCCAACCAGTGGCTCGGGGGCAACATGTTGCTCACCAACCCCTTGGATGTTACTCCCAGTGGCCCCAAAGTAGGCGCCATTATTACATTTCTGGCTTGGAGGCAAGTTTTGGAAGCCCAGAGACACAGTTTTACTCCAAGCAGAGCCTCCTGCAGGCCACATGGGGCTACCAAATAGCCAATCACAGCCCTTATTTGGCATCCCCAAAGAACTTTTTGTGTGGCTCCCCAACACTTTTTACATCTGAGTGTGGCTTGTGAGTCAAAAAGTTTGGGGATCCCTTAGTTCAATGCTGTGTGACTTTTTCCATGCAGCCAGCTGATTATTCGCTATAGGCCAGTTTTAAACTGGAGATATCAGACAGCCAATGAGACCCTTGTGAGGTTAAAGGGAAATATAAACTTTTAGAGGGCCAAATCCATTCTTCAGACCTCAAGCTAGAGTAACTTTGCCTTAGGGCAAAATGCATGGAGCTACTTGGTAGCAGCTACTTGTCACAGCTACTTAACGCCCAAAAACACCCTGCCATAGACAATACTGAGAATTGCCTCTGCTAAAACACACGTAGAGACAATTATCAGTAAATGATCAGCATTGTCTGTTTCTGTAGCTGTGACAAGTAGCTGCTACTAGTAGCTCTGTGTGTCTTCACCCTTAGAAGGCTTAAGCCAACTTCATACCTACCATATTTATTTGTGGCCCTCATCAACATCTAGATTTTGTTTATTCACACTCACTTTTGATAATCCCCAAACCATTTTCTGCCATCAAATTCATTCATGCTAAAATAATAAGCAAGAGCACTCAAGGCCATGCTGACTACTCTAAGTCTGGCCATGTATGTGCGGATTTGCCTGACCGGCCATGTATGTGCGGATTTGCCTGACCGGCCATGTATGTGCGGATTTGCCTGATCGGCCATGTATGTGCGGATTTGCCTGACCGGCCATGTATGTGCGGATTTGCCTGACCGGCCATGTATGTGCGGATTTGCCTGACCGGCCATGTTTGTGCGGATTTGCCTGACCGGCCATGTATGTGCGGATTTGCCTGACCGGCCATGTATGTGCGGATTTGCCTGACCGGCCATGTATGTGCGGATTTGCCTGATCGGCCATGTATGTGCGGATTTGCCAGACCGGCCATGTATGTGCGGATTTGCCGGACCGGCCATGTATGTGCGGATTTGCCAGACCGGCCATGTATGTGCGGATTTGCCAGACCGGCCATGTATGTGCGGATTTGCCAGACCGGCCATGTATGTACGGATTTGCCGGACCGGCCATGTATGTGCGGATTTGCCTGACCGGCCATGTATGTGCGGATTTGCCGGACCGGCCATGTATGTGCGGATTTGCCAGACCGGCCATGTATGTGCGGATTTGCCTGACCGGCCATGTATGTGCGGATTTGCCTGACCGGCCATGTATGTGCGGATTTGCCTGACCGGCCATGTATGTGCGGATTTGCCTGACCGGCCATGAATGCGCGGATTTGCCTGACCGGTCATGTATGTGCTGATATGCCTGACGGCCATGTATGTGCGGATTTGCCTGACTGGCCATGTATGTGCGGATTTGTGGCCTGACCGGCCATGTATGTGCAGATTTGCCTGACCGGCCATGTATGTACGGATTTGCCTGACCGGCCATGTATGTGCGGATTTGCCTGACCGGCCATGTATGTGCGGATTTGCCTGATCGGCCATGTATGTGCGGATTTGCCTGACCGGCCATGTATGTACGGATTTGCCTGACCGGCCATGTATGTGCGGATTTGCCTGATCGGCCATGTATGTGCGGATTTGCCTGACCGGCCATGTATGTACGGATTTGCCTGACCGGCCATGTATGTGCTGATATGCCTGACGGCCATGTATGTGCGGATTTGTGGCCTGACCGGCCATGTATGTGCTGATATGCCTGACGGCCATGTATGTGCGGATTTGTGGCCTGACCGGCCATGTATGTGCAGATTTGCCTGACCGGCCATGTATGTACGGATTTGCCTGACCGGCCATGTATGTGCGGATTTGCCTGATCGGCCATGTATGTGCGGATTTGCCGGACCGGCCATGTATGTGCGGATTTGCCTGACCGGCCATGTATGTGCGGATTTGCCTGACCGGCCATGTATGTGCGGATTTGCCTGACCGGCCATGTATGTGCGGATTTGCCTGACCGGCCATGTATGTACGGATTTGCCTGACCGGCCATGTATGTGCGGATTTGTGGCCTGACCGGCCATGTATGTGCAGATTTGCCTGACCGGCCATGTATGTACGGATTTGCCTGACCGGCCATGTATGTGCGGATTTGCCTGACCGGCCATGTATGTACGGATTTGCCTGACCGGCCATGTATGTACGGATTTGCCTGACCGGCCATGTATGTGCGGATTTGCCGGACCGGCCATGTATGTGCGGATTTGCCTGACCGGCCATGTATGTGCGGATTTGCCTGACCGGCCATGTATGTGCGGATTTGCCTGACCGGCCATGTATGTGCGGATTTGCCTGACCGGCCATGTATGTACGGATTTGCCTGACCGGCCATGTATGTGCGGATTTGCCTGACCGGCCATGTATGTGCGGATTTGCCTGACCGGCCATGTATGTGCGGATTTGCCTGACCGGCCATGTATGTACGGATTTGCCTGACCGGCCATGTATGTGCGGATTTGCCTGACCGGTCATGTATGTGCGGATTTGCCTGACCGGCCATGTGTGTGCGGATTTGTGGCCTGACTCCCTGGCCACGTGTGTCATAGCAGTAGTCGGTGCTGACAGAACATCCCGTGACTGTGTTCCATTGCAGGTCTGTAGTAACTTGAGGCCTTGGCCCAGTCAGTATCAGTTGCTCTTCATAAGGGACAAGAAAATAAAAGCCTTTAGCAGTCTTGTGCTCATATCACAGCAGAGCCAAGGGCAGTGGCACACAGGGAGATTAGTTGCCCTGCGACAAATCTTCGTTACCACTTCGTTCTCCCCACAATGCCATCCCACCGGCAAGAATGTAAATTGCCGGTGGGATGGCATACGCATAGCTTCAGTTTCCTGAAGTTGCCCGAAGTTGCCTCCCACTTCCTATTCTCTTGCCAATGCCCTAAATGGCCTGGCAAGAGGATGGGAAGAGGGAAGGAGAGTAGGACTAAAGATGTCCCCTCTCTGTATTAGCTCCGCCCCTTTTGTGCTTCCTGCACTCTTGGTAATGATAAAATAATGAAGTTCTCTTAGGGAATGCTTATCTCTCTTTCTCTATCTCTCAGTTTAGGGTAGCAGCTAGTGGGACACTGAGAAAAACAACAAGTTTATATTGGTGGCAATCCAGTCACATCCAGACCAAGGAGGACTTTTACACCATTATGGCCGATAAAAAGTCACAAGCAGAACAAAATGGAGTGAACAGCACTGTGGCCTCTGCATAACAACCTCTGAGAATGTGAGGCTTTGAGTAGCAGGTCTGCCAGTTGGCTTTCTCAAACATGGCATTTTGCCTTCTCCATGCCCACCACTTCCCTTTCACTTGAATGGAAAATATACTGTCTATGTCAGACTCTAGGGGGGTTAGATTTGGCTTCAGTCAGGGATTCTGTCAGAGATTCAGTGCTTGAGAAGACATATCGCCATATTGCAGTGCTGTTATTGCAGCAGGGCTCCCTGATAATTGGGCATTTGATAAGCACTGTGTGCCATGGAGCTTAGAACTGGTTACTGCCTATACTATGGCAAGGAGGCTCAGTGCTTTGAAATGACTTACTACTTCTAATTCTTGTAGTGAAAGGGTTACTGTGAGGAGAGAGCTTAACTAGCCCTGTCCTGCCTTGTTTGCCCAGTAAGTGAGAGAGGTTACCTTGGCTTAAGGCCCCCATACACGGGCCGATAGAAGCTGCCGATATGGGTCCCTTGGACCGACTCGGCAGCTTATCTGCCCGTTTAGGGGCAGAAATGAGCGGGCTGGCCGACCAATATCTGGCCTAAAATTGGGCAGATATCGGTCGGCCAGGTTAAAAGATTCAGTCGGATCGGGGGCCGCATCGGATCGTTGATGCGGTCCCCGAACCGACTGCCCCATTGCCGCCTACATAATCCGGGGATATCGGGGAAAGATCCGTTCACTTGGTGATCCCAGGGCCAAACGATCGGATTATTATTTTTTTTAACTTCAAGCTCCCCGATATCGCCCACCCGTAGGTGGAGATATCAGGGGAAGATCCGCTCGCTTGCCGATCTCGCCAAGCGAGCGGATCTTACCGTGTATGGGGACCTTTAGTTTGGCCAGAGCTGTTCATTTATGAGATGATTGTTGGCAGTGCCGGGACACTTATTGTTCTCTATCATTTCATCAAGCTCTCCCCAAGCACCAGCAAAGGAGATTAGTACTAATATACTAATATTTATATACTAATATACTAATATTTATATACTAATATACTAATATTTATATACTAATATACTAATATTTATATACTAATATACTAATATTTATATACTAATATACTAGGCTCCAGATAGGGGAATAGTGCCCTGCTGAGCAATCTATTCAACCATTTGGCCATATCTTTAATAGTACTGCTAGTTATGACTTACTGAATAGAAAATAAAGGCACAGTGTTGGTCTGGCATTGGAAATACATGAAACTTTTATATATTTTGGAACTATTAATATTAACATTAATTCCTGGGTTACAAAAATGGCATTTTCATAACTTAAAGATTGTTATCTGAATCTGTATATCTTGGCAATGCTAAGGAAGCGTTCTACCATTTATCATGATACTTAGGCCACCGGAGGGCGCTGTGTCACAGTTTTTAAATGCAGACCCTCCTCATGGCAAGTTTAGACGCCCCCACCCAAGTCACTTATAATGCAAGTTTCAGATAAATAATAAAATTCTTCCTTAAAGGGGAAGTCCACCTTCACATTGGTTTTTAGTATGACATGAATCAACCTCTACTAAGCAATTACTTAACCATTACTTATTTTTTATTGAGTTTTGAATTATAAATCTTCCAATTCTGCCTGTTTCCAGCCTGCGACTGATGAAGCTATCTGGTTGCCAGGGTCACTGACCCCTTTATGCAAAAAACACACGTGAGAGTTTAGTTTTGTTGCTATTCTCATTTTTACTGCTTATTTTATTTTTAAAGCCTCTTCTATTCATCTTTTATTGTGACTACCAAACTACTGTCTGGTTGCTAGGGAAAGGAAGCTATAGCAACCAGATAGCAGTTGAAATTCCAAGCCTGAGTATTATAGAAAAAAGTAAATCATGAAAAAACTATAAAATGAAATAAAATAGAAATTGCCTTGCAATAACATAACAAAAACATACAATCTTAAAAGGTTTACGTAAAAAATCTTTTATTTTCTTCTGTACAACTTTATTTACAAAAAATATTGTCTAGACGGGATTTCGGTGCTGTATTGGGTCGGTGTTGTTATGGTTACATGAATGTGCATTGGTTCATAGTCCCAAGGAAAGGCAAATCCGTGCAGTTTAATGGAAGAAAAGAAGATTTGGGTACTTGGGGACTAAAGTCAGGATATCCCCAAATTGAAGGTATTCAATGTCACAAAAAGTAGAAACATTTGAGATTTGTTCTTTCCTTAGATGATTAAATCCAGTTGCCCAATTCCCCTGAAACTTGCCTTATGATACTCACTACCCCCCAATTGCTGCACCTTCTTATTGTTTGAGGGCAAATCAGTTCCAATACTAAACTGTAGCACCACCCAAACACCGGCTTTGAGTGAGATGAAGAATGAATTGGTGCATCCAATGCTATTTGACAGGGTTACACCCTATATGCTATTACCCTATGATACCTTAGGAGATTTATTTGGTAAAATATATCACAAGTTATAGTGAAATACAGTATCCTCTCTTGGAGAAAAATAGTAATACTCAGGGGTAGATACGCAGGGCCGGACTGGCAATCTGTGGATTCTGGCAAATGCCCAAAAAGAGTCAATATTTATTGGGCTGTTTGGGCCTTATGTGTACTTGGACTACCAGGGCCTATCTTGAATCTCGGTCCAGACCTGTAGATATAAATGAAATTGCCAATGCTAAATGCAGGGATCTGCAGCTTGTTGTTAAACTGCAACTCATCATGGCGCCATGTCTTTAGTAGTGGCATTGTTTTGGGAAAGCTAGGCCCCATTATATAATGTATAAGTTGTGTCCTATGGCCACCATCTTGCCCTACTATACCTACTGCTGGTTGCTGCTCGGTGCTATCCTCCCACCATGCACAGGTCCCTGGTATTGTTATTCTCCATTCCGACCCCTACAGAACAGCTCTGCCCGGCACATACCATGATACCAAGACCCCTGGCTTCAAGTTGGTAAATAAATAGTGAAAAGCAACTGGAGAATTCTCATTGAGTCTTTAGGCAGACTCCTTTATGTCTGCTAATGAATACTAACTATAATTTACATTTGTATACAGGACATAACGTTAGTCCAACAAAACTGGCAAACTCCACAGTCTTAAAGCCACACAATTCTAGGAAATTGGTCCATAATGTGCTTGCCATCAGGGAAAAAAAGTCTCTCCCATATGGAGTTTGTTGGAATGTTCTCCCAGAGCATGGTGGCTGCCCTATGCTATATTCATATGGTTTGCCAAGGCTTGCCAATAGACTGGATGTGTTCCTTTGCTTTCATCCTCAGAGAGGCTATGCTGTTATTTCTGGGGTCTGCTTCTTCCAGTGGATACTTGTCTACGAAGCTTGCCCCACACTGGTAAGGAGGAGGTGGTCCCATGGCTCCTAAAGGTTGGAGAGCATGACCCACAGATGCCGGGTTGATAAATGGTGGAGGGGTGTAACTGCCTGGAAGGCTTGGTGGGCTGGTGACAAACCCCGGTAAGCTCTGCAGGGCTGTGCTGTTGGATATAGATGGGGTGAGCCAGGAGTCCAGTGGAAGACTGCTGCTGATGGCACTCATGGCAGAAGGTTGAGGTGACCTGTTAAATGAAAGTATCGGGGAATCTTGAAGTTTCATAGAAGTCACCTCTAGTTTCTCTTGCCTCCTCCATTTGGCTCTCCTGTTCTGAAACCATACCTAAAGTCAAAGATAAAAACATAATTGTAAAAACTACATGGGCCAGCAGAGTATCCACTAAGCACAGAGCCGGACTCATGTATCCACAGTAGGATAAGTCTGTAGAACACTACATTGCCAAGTCTCAGTGTTACATATTCCTACAAAATATAACTACGCATAGTGTATGTAAGGGCATTCATTCTGTTTGGGAAACCTCCATTACTAAATACAGGCAAGTTAATTATTAATTATGTAGCATCTATCTATCATCTATATCTATCTATCTATCTATTTATCTATCTATCATCTATATCTATCTATCTATCTATCTATCATCTATCTATCTATCTATCTATCTATTTATCTATCTATCTACCATCTATCTATCTATCATCTATCTATCTATCTATCTATCTATTTATCTATCTATCTATCTATCATCTATATATATCTATCTATCTATCTATCTATCATCTATCTATCTATCTATCTATCTATCTATCTATCATCTATATCTATCTATCTATCTATCTATCATCTATATCTATCTATCTATCTATCTATCATCTATATCTATCTATCTATCTATCATCTATCTATCTATCTATTTATCATCTATCTATCTATCTATCTATCTATCATCTATATCTATCTATTTATCTATCTATCATCTATCTATCTATCTATCTATCTATAATCTATCTATATCTATCTATCTATCTATCTATCTATAATCTATCTATCTATCATCTATCTATCTATCTATCTATCTATCTATCTATCTATCATCTATCTATCATCTATCTATCTATCTATCTATCTATCATCTATCTATCTATCTATCTATCATCTATCTATCTATCTATCATCTATCTATAATCTATCTATCTATCATCTATATCTATCTATCTATCTATCTATCATCTATATCTATCTATCTATCTATCTATCATCTATATCTATCTATCTATCTATCATCTATCTATCTATCTATTTATCATCTATCTATATATCTATCTATCTATCTATCTATCTATCATCTATATCTATCTATTTATCTATCTATCATCTATCTATCTATCTATCTATCTATAATCTATCTATATCTATCTATCTATCTATCTATAATCTATCTATCTATCATCTATCTATCTATCTATCTATCTATCTATCATCTATCTATAATCTATCTATCTATCTATCTATCTATTTATCTATTTATCTATCTATTTATATAATGAGCACATGGACAATAAAGAGCAATATTTTAATTTCTAAAGAAGTTGATTTAAAGTAATAATAATAATGATTAATGTAAAAATACTATATATATATAATATTATAGTAAATGTAAGAATGGGTAATGAAAATATGTTGAGTCATATATTAGATATTTTGTACGTAAAGCATCACAAAGGGGTATAATTAAGATTAAGTTAATCAATGCAAGCTTTCAGAACAATTTTAAGCAGATTATCTGAATTTCTTTGAAACTGTTTAACTTTGCTGAATAATTTCTTTAAATAACAGTAATAATAACACACGTTAGTTTTTTAGCTACATTCTATATAGCAACTAAAAAAAAACATTAAAAAAGCTGGAGGCATCAATTTGCCTTATTTACCCAGTTCTGTGGTTATTATTACTGAATGATAGAGAAAAAAGAACCAGGAGCAGTGACAATAAATATTTAGATTATCTAGTCTGGATAACTTTAAAACAAGGGGACAAACACTGTACAATAAACACCTATTTCTCCTATTCCCTTGCTATTCAGAAAGCTTAGAATAGTAACCACAGAGCAGGGTACAATAAGGCAAATTGATGACTGCAGCTTTTTAATAGAGGCAGGAATTAATCAGTCTTTTGTAATAATTTAGTTTGAGAACTTTCCTATAAGCTTTTCTCTTTTTATTTATTTTACTTGTACATGAGAAAACATGTGTGTCCCACTGCCAGAATGAAGCAGAAGAAGCCGGCAGAGAGCAGGGCCGGGATTACTGTGTATCAGACACGGGGCGCCTGTTCCCTGGGGCTATTCCCAAAGTATAATCTCCTACTTTCCTTCCACAACTCAGTACTGAACCTGTTGTTCAACACAAACTCCAGTGTAACATCTCTAGATTATGTAGATTTCTTAAGATACACAAAACCCATAAACTGAATGGAACCCTTGTTTGGTGTCACACAAATGTCCTTAGTTAAACTGCAAAGAGCAAAGTTGTGCGACTTTCCAAAGTTATCACTTTATTATCCCAACACTCTCTTGGAAATAAAATAAATTGTGCAGCTTTACTGTCAATCTATCATCTGTCCATATGTATCTGCTCTATCATCTGTGTATTGATCTACGTATTTTTAAAATCTAAAAAAAAAAAATGACAATAAAAAAACAGACTAAAATTGTAGTTGGGAATCTACTGATACTATTATACTTTTCCAAAACAAATTTTGTGCTTAAATAAAAAATTTACCATTTTTAAAAAACTTTTTTAATGTAGCATGAAAAACCCATTGGCTGTTAATTATAAAAAGAAGACAGCCGACATTAATAGGGATTCCCTATTTACATTTTATATATAGAATATTTTACAAAAACAATATCCACAAAAGATGAACTCGTTGGTAGACTTTGTTGCTTCATGGAACACTGTCTACTCTTTCATTAATATGCCCCTAGTTAATCTTAAATAATTTTTAAATCCACCATAAAAGTCTCATTCGTTTGCCCAAGAGGAAAGCTATAATAATTACTGTAATTGGATTAGTAGAATGAAAAGCCGTTTGATTTGTGGCCGCGGCTATTTAATAAGTTATGACCCTCAGAATTTCCGAATAATGACTCACCTGCACCCTGACCTCGGGCAAGTTTACTTTCATAGCCAGCTCTTCTCGGCTGTAGACGTCGGGGTAGTGGGACTTCTCGAACGCCCTCTCCAGCTCGTGTAGTTGGTAAGTTGTGAATGTTGTCCGGTTCCGTCTGTGTTTCTTCTTGGGCTGTTGTTCATCATCGGAGAGTTTATTGTCACTGTTGTTGGAGGTGGACAAGCCTGGGCTCAGGCACTCACTTGAGGTCTTTCCTGAGTATGGATCTGTAGGAATGGGAAAGTTAAATGTTATAAGGTCTCTGTTTACAAGTTTGACTTAATCAAAGAACAACCTATTCCCTTGTAACTAGGCACAAAAAGAGGTGCCTGGTAGGTAGTTTTGTAGGCAACTATATCTTATAATTGAGCTTTGCTAATGACTCTTACTGTCTTCTTTAGAAACTATAAGCTTATGTGATAAAAATACACAAAAACCTTACCTCCATAGCCATCACTCTGCCCATCTTCTAAATGCTCTTGTTGGGGATGAATTTCTTCCGTCATTTTGTGTAGACAGTGTCGAGAGCTCCTCTTGTCCACTTCTTTGGCATTTCTGGGACTGACCTCAGTCTGAAATGAGCCCAGGACACTATCCTCTTTGGAAAACCCCAAGATGGCCTCTATGCTGTGCAGCCTGGACGGGTTCCCTCCTGGGCTCCTGAGCAGATGTCCAGACAGAGAGAAGCTTCCGTCAGCCATCAGGGAAGGACTGTGCAGGTGCATCGAGGACCCTTGAGGTTTTCAATCACGGTGATTATTTCCAAGAAAAGTTCTTTATCTGATCGAGCTTAGTAGTCCACGTGCTCCGACTTCTGCAGATATTTTATTTCAAAGAATACTTCCAAAGTGATGCTTTCTGGCTCTTCAAAAGTACAAAGTTTTTTTTTCCCTCCTAGCAAAAAGAGATTAATATATCTGTACAAGGCTAAACTGCAGGGGCAGGATGGTATATTCCACAACAACAGAGCCCGAGCAGGCTGCAAATCTTCCTAAGAAAGGCTGATTCCTCTAAGCTGCCTCTGAGTAGCAGATCCTTCTGGTTGCTTTCTGGCTGACAGCCTGTCCTTGAACAACAGAGGATCAGTTCCTTGTGACCTATCTGAAAGGAATGACACAGCCTCTGCTTCCTGAGGACTTTTAAAGCAATTCCTGGCCTGGGTCCTTTGTGTGTTTCAGCTACCCCTGCTGTGCTACCCAGTGATGCCACATTATCATTGCACCATCAGGTTTTGTCTAGTTGGAGACAGTACCTGCATGAGATGATGTCCCTTGCCCCTCCCCAAAGTAACAGTTCCTACTCCTCCGAATGAATGAATTGGAGGGCTGTTTGCTTTATTCATTTACCCCTCCAGATTAGAACCCCCCAAACAACTGTTTATTTTATGTATTTCCCCTCAGCAGACACACATAAACAGAACCTTTCCATGGACGGCACTAACAGACAATGCCCTGATAATTATACTTGGGAATGTGACTAAAAAACGTTATGGTTCCAATTATTCTGGCACGTTATTTCAGCATGATCACAGGGCACAGAAACAGAAATATCGTGTTACTCGAAAACCATTTTCTCCTTTTGTACCTTGGCACTTGACCCATTAAATTGAATTTCATGCACTTCAGGTGATCAAAAAATGTCTGTTAACCTTATGCACTTCTCCGTTATAGGCAGATTTGTGGTTTTCCTTCTCTGAAATTTATTTGATTGGGTTTGTTTATTTTGGTTCATTTTTTTGCATGGATATTTGGAAGCGTCCTTTGCTAGGGTGCCATTGCTGAAAGTTTATTTAATAAGGGAAAAGTTTTGTCTGATCAGGGCACTATTTATTTAGATTTATAATTAGAATTATTTGGATAATTTTGTAATTGATGTTGCACATATTATCATTGCCAGTTGCATGCTTTTTACCATGTTATTGCCGTACAGATAACTCCAATGTTAATTCACAATATATCCCTAATATCAATAAAAAATATTGTTGAAATAATAGTCACAGTATAAAGAAAAAAATGAATTCACCCATTTAATTTCTACCGCCACTTTAATATAGCTTTCTATTTTATTTTTGCACAGAAATGTATTTTTTTTTGTTTTCTATATTTTTCTGCAATATGGTAAAATACACAAAAAAAATACAGGCAAAATTAATCAAATTAAATAATAAAAAAAAAATAACATTGAATAAATAATGATACAGTTTGAGGAATTGATATTATTTAAAAAAAAAATACAGGGTAAAGAAATAAATGATGAAAGTAAATGAATGAAATTGGGGGAGAGATGTGCTTTGCCAGCTCCCACTAAGGCATATGGTGCGGTAGGAGAGACAGCAGAAGGTTTAGCACAAATCTTGTTTCTAGAGAAGTTTAATTACAAATAAGCAGATGGATCGGCACCTGATTCAAATCTTATTGTGTGTCGGATTTTTCCTTTTTTTTGCAAATTTGGTTTCTGTATTCAGTAAATAGTAGAAATGGTAGAAATAACTTTGCTGTAAATCTGTTCTGATTTGTGACCATATCCATTGGGGCAGTAAAACCAGGCACATCGCAGAAGACATTTTGGTGTCCTTTGTGCTGGGTTTAAGGAGCACATCAATTCTATTGTCTCGGCTCTTGATGGCCCTCAGTGCTCTCAGCCAGGGGCCCATTGTTAGCAGGTAATCTACATGTTCGTGTCTCAATAAAGTGAATGTGTTTGGCTGGTTGCATGCTGGAGTTTTAATGACAATGCTCCCTAATGATGTGACATTATCTCCTGACAATACCAACATCCTGGGTCGTTTTATTGTGGTGATTAAACCAACAAATTGATCTACTTACAAGTAAAACTAATGGTTACAATGAGAATGGCACAAAGAACTCTAGTTCTTAGCCAAAGTCTCCTCCTGGGCAGTTTGGCTGCAACTTTCTTATAGACTTTACACTGTACCCGATGCTGGAGAATTCCTTTAGCGAAGAGAGAATAATCCCAGGACAAATAACCGTGGTACAGACTGCAACAGGCAAATATTCACAGCAGCCACGGGATAGGAGATTATACTTTTCATATTGGTTCCCAACAATATTTTAATCCAAAAGGATAAGCTTGCTCGCTGTTTATTTATCCTATATAACTGTGATTAAGAGGTGGGTAAATATGTTTCCCTACGGACAACTGTTTGGTGTTTGTAAGCGGAACATTTGATTTATTTACCTTTTTGCAAGCGCTGATTTATGCATTTACACACAAAGGCCCATTTATTAACATTCTGATTTTTGTGGTTTTAGAGTATTTTGAAACCATTAATAAACTTATTTTGCACTAAAATCACGAATATCTAGTCATTTGGGAAAAGACTGAAACTGAAAAAGCAGGAACAAATTATAATGGACAACAAAAAGAACACAAAAATCACACATTTGCCGTGGTTTTTACATTTTTCCACAAATCTTTTGGGCTTACAAAAACCTCTAATACCACAAATTAAGTAAATAACCATGAAAAAAATAATAAAATATGAACATTAGTAAATGCCCCCCCCCACAGAGTTAAATCATGGGCAAAGTTCCCTGACTGCCTGTGTGTTATAGGCTGCCCCTCAGGGGCTATGACTGCTCTGTCTTTAGGTCTTTAGTGATGGTTAGGTTCAAGCAAAACATATTCATACCAATAGCACTAAGCTTAAACTGTAATTGAGCAACATTGGCTGGCCACAGACTCGGCATCCCTAATGTAAAAAAAACACTTTTAACAGTTTTCTCTACTGTACCTGTTTTCCCTCAGTCTATCTACCTAACTGCAATGATAGTACAGGTATATGACCCGTTATCCAGAATGCTCGGGACCAAGGCCATTCCGGATAAGAGGGTCTTTCCATAATTTGGATGTTCATACCTTTAGGGGCTGATTTACTAACCCACGAATCCGACCCGAATTGGAAAAGTTCCGACTTGAAAACGAATATTTTGCGACTTTTTCGTATGTTTTGCGATTTTTTCGGATTCTGTACGAATTTTTCGGATCCAATACGATTTTTACGTAAAAACGCGAGTTTTTCGTATCCATTACGAAAGTTGCGTAAAAAGTTGCGCATTTTGCGTAGCGTTAAAACTTACGCGAAAAGTTGCGCATTTTTCGTAGCGTTAATACTTAACGCTACGAAAAATGCGCAACTTTTCGCGTAAGTTTTAACGCTACGCAAAATGCGCAACTTTTTACGCAACTTTCGTAATGGATAGGAAAACTCGCGTTTTTACGCAAAAATCGTATTGGATCCGAAAAATTCGTAAAGAATCCGAAAAAATCGCAAAACATACGAAAAAATCGCAAAGTACCGATCATTACGAAAAAAACGCAATCGGACTCCATTCGACCCGTTCGTGGGTAAGTAAATCAGCCCCTAAGTCTACTAAAAAATCAATAAAACATTAATTAAACCCAATAGAATTGTTTTGCATCCAATAAGGATTAATTATATCTTAGTTGGGATCAAGTACAGGTACTGTTTTATTATTACAGAGAAAAGAGAATCATTTAACCATTAAATAAACCCAATAGGACTGTTCTGCCCCCAATAAGGGGTAATTATATCTTAGTTGGGGTCAAGTACAGGTACTGTTTTATTATTACAGAGAAAAGGGAATCATTTAACCATGAAATAAACCCAATAGGGCTGTTCTGCCCCAATAAGGGGTAATTATATCTTAGTTGGGATCAAGTACAGGTACTGTTTTATTATTACAGAGAAAAGGGAATCATTTAACCATGAAATAAACCCAATAGGGCTGTTCTGCCCCAATAAGGGGTAATTATATCTTAGTTGGGATCAAGTACAGGTACTGTTTTATTATTACAGAGAAAAGGGAATCCTTTAACCATTAAATAAACCCAATAGGGCTGTTCTGCCCCAATAAGGGGTAATTATATCTTAGTTGGGATCAAGTACAGGTACTGTTTTATTATTACAGAGAAAAGGGAATCATTTAACCATGAAATAAACCCAATAGGGCTGTTCTGCCCCCAATAAGGGGTAATTATATCTTAGTTGGGATCAAGTACAGGTACTGTTTTATTATTACAGAGAAAAGGGAATCATTTAACCATTAAATAAACCCAATAGGGCTGTTCTGCCCCAATAAGGGGTAATTATATCTTAGTTGGGATCAAGTACAGGTACTGTTTTATTATTACAGAGAAAAGGGAATCATTTAACCATTAAATAAACCCAATAGGGCTGTTCTGCCCCCAATAAGGGGTAATTATATCTTAGTTGGGATCAAGTACAGGTACTGTTTTATTATTACAGAGAAAAAGAAAATCAATTTTAAAAATCTGAATTACTTGATTAAAATGGAGTCAGAAGCAAGTAAGAGCCAGCTTTCTGGATAACGAGTTTCCGGATAACGGATCCAATACCTGTACATCTTTGAGGCCCAGAACAGCACTTTTTGGCCATGCCTATGGCATTATTTGGTCTTCATATTCTTCCATTTCTCTGTCGGTGCCTTAAAAAAACCCTAGTGTGACATTACCCAAAGTCCTTGGCTACTGAAAAGTTCCAACCAAATCCTCCCTCTTTGACCCTCTGGTTCTCCACCTTATATTACCAACTCGGAAAAAATATAATAATGTTGGAATCCCTCTGGATTCCCAAGTCTAATTTTTATACAACCATTACTCACATAATCACTCTGATTCAGATGTAATTACTTACACGCTTATTCACACTCACTCACATCTAACATGCACACTCACACAAGCTGCCATCAGAGCAATACTTTTAATTCTTGGCACCTGATCAGAACTAAATATTGGGTACTTTGCATCTTTTTTTTTCAGATCAGATTTTTTAATTTTCATCTCAACCACATAAGATCGCCAAATAAGTGGATCTTTCCCCACTATGCCCACCTATGGTGGATGATATCGGGCTTATTCAATCATTTTGCCCTAGATAGGAGGCGTCAATGAGCATCAATGAGCCGATGTGGCCCCAATTCGGCTAAAATAATCAAACCTACCCAACACCTGGCTGATTTTTGGGCAGATATTGGTTGGGTAGGGCTGAGGGGGGCCCCATACACAGGCAGATAAGCTACTGAATTGGTGTAAAGGACTCAAATTGGCAGCTTAAATCTCCCCGTGTACAACTAACTAATAGCTGAATTTGTTGGAATATGGAAGAAGAAGAGCTTAATGTAGAGGGTTGTTGAAGATGAAGGACAGGGGGAAGTCTATAGTGGGTCCCAAACTTTACAAACACACCCTCTTGAATTTAAATAGGTCAGCGGCTGGTGATGGGTTAACAGAGGAGCTCACTGCAGATTAACATCCCCCACAAGACATTATTAAGCTGTAGGACCCTGAATTAATCCCCTGACACCATAGACCTAATTAAAATCTGTCAAGGATGTGTCCATTTGGTATTGAATATACTGAGTAAAAAGAATTGGGAAATGCATTAAATTATAAACCAAAGTGAACTTGGTCATTTCTTTGTATTTCTGTGTCTTGATCCATAGCCGAGGTTGCGTTGCTTTATTATGCAGGTCATTTGTTTTCATACAGAGGTGCCTCAGGCAGAACCAAACTATCCCCTTTTACCTGCCCTCTGACTTGGACCTGGGCAGGGGCAATATCTAGTCTAGAAAAAACGTCTGTGTTCCCCTGAGGCAAAATTTTCACCCTCTCTCAAGACCAAGGCACCCTGAGAACATATATGAGAATTAGGAACTCTCTCTCACAAGGTTACAGAAAATACAGATGCATAACTCTCTAGAGAGAAGCATCAGATTTTGGCCACTTTCACAGCAAATAATATAGGCCAGGGATCCCCAACCATTGGCTCAGGTGGTTACATGTTGCTCACCAACCCCTTGGAAGTTGCTCCCAGTGGCCTCAAAGTAGGTGCCATTTTTACATTTCTGGCTTGGAGACAAGTTATGGAAGCCCAGAGACTCAGTTTTACTCCAAGCAGAGCCTCCTGCAGGCCACATGGGGCTACCAAATAGCCAATCACAGCCCTTATTTGGCACCCCAAGGAACTTTTTTCATGCTTGTGTGGCTCCCCATCATTTCTTATATCTGAGTGTGGCTCATAAGTAACAAAGATAGGGGATCTCTGGTATAGGCTGTTATAAGGGCTAATGGGGGAAGCACGATAATTGTTCTGGAACAACAAAGGACAGTGGTTTTCAGACTCTTCTGGGGTAAAGTAACTATTTCAGGCCCAGCATTTCAATTAGCTCCCCCTGTAGCTCAGTACAAGGTTATAGTCATATGTAGACATTGAATCAGCAATATAGACATTATTCTAAAAAATATCTATTACTGCAAATAAGTGTTCACTCTTATTGACCTTAAAGCTGAGTTTCCATGAGTATCTGAGGGATAAAAATGCCCAAAACTCTCCAACTGGTATTTAGTCTGGGCTCTGGGTCCCCTATGAGGGGCAGCACTACAGTTTGGGAACCACTGCACACAGGACTGGGATCTGGTACTCTGGTAGGCTGGTCCCACCCTGCTAGAGAGATAAAGGGTTAAGGCCAGTGTATGATGTCATGGCCCTACTTTCTTCATCTGTGAAAACTAAATGTCAAATAAACATGGGAAAAACAAAATATCAAACCCCCTATATTTGTTCAAATGTTGGCAATGTACTTATTGGGTAATTATGACTAGTTATAATAATGGTAATTATGAACTAGTACTCAAGAACTCAAGAATAGGGATGGGCGAAAAGTTTCGGCAGGCATGGATTCATGGCGAATCTCCACGTTTCGTCATTGGCGGATTGTTTCGTGAAACGGATGAAAAAATTCGCTGCGGAAAAATTCGCCGCACGTCCAAAAATTGTTGCCGGCGTCAAAAAAGAATAGTCGCGGGCGTCAAAAGAATAGCTGTGCGACAAAATAATAGCCGCGGGCGACGAAACAATAGCCACGCGACAAAATAATAGCCACGGGCGACGAAACAATAGCCGCGCGAAAAAACAATAGCCGTGCAAAAAAAACAATATCCGCGCAACAAAACAATAGCCACGGGTGACAAAACAATAGCCACGGGTGACAAAACAATAGCCGTGCGACAAAATAATAGCCACGGGCGGCGAAACAATAGCCGCGCGACAAAATAATAGCCGCGGGCGACGAAACAATAGCCGTGCGACAAAATAATAGCTGCGGGCGACGAAATAATAGCCGCAGGCGACAAAAGAATAGCCGCAGGCGACAAAATAATAGCCGCGGGCGACATTTTTTTTTGTCGCACGACTATTTCGCCGTTTCGCGAATTTTTCACCGTTTCGCGTATCTTTTGAAAGATTCATGAATTTTTCGGCGAAGTGAAACGGAACAGATTTGCTCATCACCACTCAAGAAATGTAATTTAAAGAAATATTTCCTTCTATAATTTCAAATTCATATTTTCTTTATCTGATTTTCTCTACAGTTTGGACCTTCTGTACTGAAGCTCTGGTGACCCAATCAGATTTACTACAGAACCTCACGCATCTAACCCAGTGTTAAACTGCATATTGGAAGCTGGACCCTAAAATATTTGCTAAGGGAAATCTGCCCCAAATACAAGAGCAGGATGATATATTTTAGTGGTAATGGACAAATAACTGGCACCTAATTACTAGGAAAATGCCACCTCGTTGTTTTCAGTTGGTTATTGTGCCATACACAGGTATATTCCTTGTTGGTTATGTTGGGCAAAATGAGAAAAGGTATAAATGGGGTTATGTAATAAAAGGCACTAAGTTTGCCCAGGAGCAGTAACCCATAGCAACCAATCAGCAAGAAGCATCTACAAGTAAAGCAAACATCTTATTGGTTGCTAGTAACTTTTATTACATATGGGGATAAGAGTTATGTAATAAAGGGCACTTGATTTTTCTAGGAGCAGTAACCCATAATAACCAATCAGCAGGCAGAATTTACTGTTTAAAAGCAACCACCTTATTGGTTGCTATAGGTTACTGCTAGTGGGCAAACTTACTGCCTTTTATTACATATAGTGGTAAGATGATATAAGGAATTTGTGTTACATAAATGTTCTGGTGCGTCATATCAACATTACATGGGTAATACCCCTACAGTGTTACTATGGGTTGTATCACGGATAGTTACTATCTGTTGCGCAAAGGGATTCTTGTTTAACTGAACAAAATGAGTAAATTCCATGATACCGTGTGATTTCCCGAGAGGGAGGGGTTTTACAGTTTCACGAAGCAAAGCTATATTAATGCAATCCTTCTTTACTTGTTTCCCAATTAGCCTAATTGAATTCAGATTGCCTGAGAGTGGGCACCAGAGACGTTTAGCTTGATGGGATGACAGCCTGAGCTGGAGAGATCCTATTAGCCGTAAGAGTACAAATCCCGGTTACCTTCGGCAGGACTCATGTGACCCAAGGGCTTTAAGCTGCTCATCTACTTTCTTTCGGTTGGCGGTGATATTCGGCTAGTTTCCCTTTCAGATACCTTGGCTGAATGTATTCTCAGCAGCAAAAGATCCTCTGCACTCACCCATTATCAATATGTATAGGGGGTTAAGTCATTCTGTGCATTAAGCTACTAAGCAATGCCCTCCCCTTTAAGCAAAACAGGGATTGTTTGTCCCTATATTGCAATATATACAAGCTGGCCAACTGTGTCACACTCACCCCCGGTCTGGCCAGTCCTACACTCACTCACCCCCGGTCTGGCCAGTCCTACACTCACTCACCCCCGGTCTGGCCTGTCCTACACTCACTCACCCCCGGTCTGGCCAGTCCTACACTCACTCACCCCCGGTCTGGCCTGTCCTACACTCACTCACCCCCGGTCTGGCCAGTCCTACACTCACTCACCCCCGGTCTGGCCTGTCCTACACTCACTCACCCCCGGTCTGGCCAGTCCTACACTCACTCACCCCCGGTCTGGCCTGTCCTACACTCACTCACCCCCGGTCTGGCCTGTCCTACACTCACTCACCCCCGGTCTGGCCAGTCCTACACTCACTCACCCCCGGTCTGGCCGGTCCTACACTCACTCACCCCCGGTCTGGCCTGTCCTACACTCACTCACCCCCGGTCTGGCCTGTCCTACACTCACTCACCCCCGGTCTGGCCGGTCCTACACTCACTCACCCCTGGTCTGGCCTGTCCTACACTCACTCACCCCCGGTCTGGCCTGTCCTACACTCACTCACCCCCGGTCTGGCCTGTCCTATCCTCACTCACCCCCGGTCTGGCCTGTCCTACACTCACTCACCCCCGGTCTGGCCAGTCCTATCCTCACTCACCCCGGTCTGGCCTGTCCTATCCTCACTCACCCCCGGTCTGGCCTGTCCTATCCTCACTCACCCCCGGTCTGGCCTGTCCTATCCTCACTCACCCCCGGTCTGGCCTGTCCTATCCTCACTCACCCCCGGTCTGGCCTGTCCTACACTCACTCACCCCCGGTCTGGCCAGTCCTACACTCACTCACCCCCGGTCTGGCCTGTCCTACACTCACTCACCCCCGGTCTGGGCAGTCCTACACTCACCCCCGGTCTGGGCAGTCCTACACTCACTCACCCCCGGTCTGGGCAGTCCTACACTCACTCACCCCCGGTCTGGCCTGTCCTACACTCACTCACCCCCGGTCTGGCCAGTCCTACACTCACTCACCCCCGGTCTGGCCTGTCCTACACTCACTCACCCCCGGTCTGGCCTGTCCTACACTCACTCACCCCCGGTCTGGGCAGTCCTACACTCACCCCCGGTCTGGGCAGTCCTACACTCACTCACCCCCGGTCTGGCCTGTCCTACACTCACTCACCCCCGGTCTGGGCAGTCCTACACTCACCCCCGGTCTGGGCAGTCCTACACTCACTCACCCCCGGTCTGGCCTGTCCTACACTCACTCACCCCCGGTCTGGCCAGTCCTACACTCACTCACCCCCGGTCTGGCCTGTCCTACACTCACTCACCCCCGGTCTGGCCAGTCCTACACTCACTCACCCCCGGTCTGGGCAGCCCTACCCTCACTCACCCCCGGTCTGGCCTGTCCTACACTCACTCACCCCCGGTCTGGGCAGCCCTACCCTCACTCACCCCCGGTCTGGCCAGTCCTACACTCACCCACCCCCGGTCTGGCCTGTCCTACACTGACTTATATAATTAATTTAAGATTAGTACTGCTTCAAAATATGTTTAGCAAAGGGACTAAGTTTTACCTGCAACTTTCTTGCTTTCAAGGTTAAAACTCCCATATGGTTGCCCTTTTATTGGCTCCATTGGGATCACCTGACTGTAGCTGGGAAGAGTGGGGGCTACAACATGGAGCTGGCCACTGCTCCTGTATAAACTATATCAAAAGGGGGAAAAGGGGAAAGTTGTGCTCAACCACTAAATTGCAATGAGGCTGTGACCACAAAATACATATAGACAGCAGCAAAAGATCCTCTGCACTCACCCACCAATGTATTCTCCTCTAACTACTCCTGCCCTTGGCCAAATAAAACTCTACCAGCTGTTTACTACACTCGCTTGTCTACATTTGATGTAAGAAGCTGATTAAATGCAGGAACCGTATAGCCCCAAACATTGTTCTGCAGCAGTTTGTTAGATTAGCTTCAGCTGAGCGATGAGGTGCAAACAACCCTCATCTTGGGGAGGAGGGTCAGAGGTCTATGCTTTACCCTTTCTACTCCACTTTACTATTCACTGTAATAAGGGGAGTTTGTTTAAAGGCAAACTATACCCCCAGAATGAATACTTAATTATCAGACAGTTTATATTATATGAAGTGGCCTATTAAAGAATCTCCCCAAACTGGAATATATATATCAGTAAATATTGCCCTTTTACATCCTTTCCCTTGAGCCGCCATTTAGTGATGGGCTGTGTGCTCCCTCAGAGATCAGCTGACAGGAAGTGATGCAGCTCTAACTGGAACAGGAAGTAGTGTGGGAGTAAAAGGCAGAAAGTGTGGCTTAATAGCCAATTCTAATAATTAGAAGGGGAGACCACATACTATGCCAAATAGTGTATATGTATATTTATGGGTTATTTTAGTGGCAGCCGAGCCGATGCGGTCCCCGATCCGACCGGATTTTCTAACCTGGCCGATCGAGATCTGGCCAATTTCAGGCCAGATATCGGTCGGCCAGGCCGCTCTGCCCTGCCCATACACGGGCCGATTAGCTGCCGAATCGGTCCAAGGGACCCATATCGGCAGCTATAGTCGGCCCGTGTATGGCCACCTTAAGTTGGTGAGGGCAAGTGATGGCCGGCGAGGGCCATTTTGGCTGACTGGAGCCAGAGTGATGGAAAACCTGTAATTCAGCTCAATGAGGGAGGTAACCCTGGGGGAGCCCTGGGGATTCAAGGACTGTGGCTGGAGCAGATGGTAGAATTGGGCGCTCCTGCCCCAGTATTGCAGCTCTTCTGCAAGTCTATCTATATATAAAGCTTTCTCATCTGAACATACACAGGCTGAGAACATCTGTTGCATCTAACTCTGCAAATATTAAGTGCTATACCTTTGGGCATGTTTGCTGGGTGTCTTTATCAATACCAAAATATAATTCTACAGTGTTAAAGTGTGTTTACATTTAGACAGATACATAGATAGATTATAGATAGATAGATAGATAGATAGATAGATAGATAGATAGATAGATAGATAGATAGATGATAGATGATAGATAGATAGAAAGATAGATAGATGATAGATAGATAGATAGATAGATAGATAGATAGATAGATAGATAGATAGATGATAGATACAGTAGATAGATAGATAGATGATAGATGATGATAGATGATGATAGATAGATAGATAGATAGATAGATGATAGATAGATAGATAGATAGATAGATAGATAGATAGATGATAGATAGATAGATAGATAGATAGATAGATAGATAGATACAGTAGATAGATAGATGGTAGATAGATAGATAGATAGATAGACATATAGATAGATAGATAATGGAATGATAAAGGTAGATAGATAGGTAGATGATAGATAGATAGATAGCTAGATAAATAGATAGATAGATAGATAGATAGATAGATACATGCTGAAGGATTTATTTTTCTTGTTACACTCCAATGCTACAAGTTGTTTTGCTCGTTAGACGCATCACTTGATATGAAAGGGATTAACGGGGTTTAGTTGTTAATCACTTTGAGTTAATCCCTCAGACACCTATTAAACAAGCCAGTTTGGCTACTTTAATGCCACCATTGTTACCATCAGGCACCTGTTAAACAGGTCTCATTATTTCTGTTATTTAAAGCAAATTCAGCCAAGTGGTTGGAAAGTGGCAGCTTTGGGTCTGTGGCTGAAGGCAAAGTATAAATGGGAGAAATACAAACTCCCCACAAACATTTAGTGAAGTGGAAAAGGAACAAAGAAAAAACAGTGATTATAGTGATAGCAATTATTTTATTTGGTCCATCAGCCTAATCAGGAGCAGGGAATGGGAGAGGGAATGGGAGAGGGATAGGGAATGGGAGAGGGATAGGGATAGGGAGAGGGATAGGGAGAGGGAATGGGAGAGGGATAGGGATAGGGAGAGGGATAGGGAGAGGGAATGGGAGAGGGATAGGGAGAGGGATAGGGAGAGGGAATGGGAGAGGGATAGGGAGAGGGATAGGGAGAGGGATAGGGAGAGGGAATGGGAGAGGGATAGGGAGAGGGAATGGGAGAGGGATAGGGAGAGGGATAGGGAGAGGGAATGGGAGAGGGATAGGGAGAGGGAATGGGAGAGGGATAGGGAGAGGGAATGGGAGAGGGAATGGGAGAGGGATAGGGAGAGGGATAGGGAGAGGGATAGGGAGAGGGATAGGGAGAGGGATAGGGAGAGGGAATGGGAGAGGGATAGGGAGAGGGATAGGGAGAGGGAATGGGGAGAGGGATAGGGAGAGGGAATGGGAGAGGAATGGAGAGGGATAGGAGAGGGATAGGGAGAGGGAATGGGAGAGGGATAGGAGAGGGAATGGGAGAGGGATAGGGAGAGGGAATGGGAGAGGGATAGGGAGAGGGAATGGGAGAGGGATAGGGAGAGGATAGGGAGAGGGATAGGGAGAGGGAATGGGAGAGGGAATGGGAGAGGGATAGGGATAGGGAGAGGGATAGGGAGAGGGAATGGGAGAGGGATAGGGATAGGGAGAGGGATAGGGAGAGGGAATGGGAGAGGGATAGGGAGAGGGATAGGGAGAGGGAATGGGAGAGGGATAGGGAGAGGGATAGGGAGAGGGATAGGGAGAGGGAATGGGAGAGGGATAGGGAGAGGGAATGGAGAGGGATAGGGAGAGGGATAGGGAGAGGGAATGGGAGAGGGATAGGGAGAGGGAATGGGAGAGGGATTAGGGAGAGGGAATGGGAGAGGGAATGGGAAGGGGATAGGGAGAGGGATAGGGAGAGGGATAGGGAGAGGGATAGGGAGAGGGATAGGGAGAGGGAATGGGAGAGGGATAGGGAGAGGGATAGGGAGAGGGAATGGGAGAGGGATAGGGAGAGGAAATGGGAGAGGGAATGGGAGAGGGATAGGGAGAGGGATAGGGAGGAGGGAATGGGAGAGGGATAGGGAGAGGAATGGGAGAGGGAAGGGAGAGGGAATGGAGAGGGATAGGAGAGGGAATGGGAGAGGGATAGGGAGAGGGATAGGGAGAGGGATAGGGAGAGGGAATGGGAGAGGGATAGGGAGAGGAATGGAGAGGGATAGGGAGAGGGAATGGAGAGGGATAGGGAGAGGGAATGGGAGAGGGATAGGGAGAGGGATAGGGAGAGGGATAGGGAGATGGGAGGATGGAGAGGAGGATAGGGAGAGGGAATGGGGAATGGGAGAGGGTAGGGAGAGGGAATGGGAGAGGGATAGGGAATGGGAGAGGGATAGGGAGGAGGGAATGGGAGAGGGATAGGGATAGGGAGAGGGATAGGGATAGGGAGAGGGAATGGGAGAGGGATAGGGATAGGGAGAGGGAGAGGGATAGGGATAGGGAATGGGAGAGGGATAGGGATAGGGAATGGGAGAGGGATAGGGAGAGGGATAGGGAGAGGGAATGGGAGAGGGATAGGGAGAGGGATAGGGAGAGGGATAGGGATACGGATAGGGAGAGGGAATGGGAGAGGGATAGGGAGAGGGATAGGGAGAGGGAATGGGAGAGGGATAGGGAGAGGGATAGGGAGAGGGAATGGGAGAGGGATAGGGAGAGGGATAGGGAGAGGGAATGGGAGAGGATAGGGAGAGGGAATGGGAGAGGGAATGGGAGAGGGATAGGGAGAGGGAATGGGAGAGGGATAGGGAGAGGGATAGGGAGAGGGAATGGGAGAGGGATAGGGAGTAGGGAGAGGATAGGGATAGGGAATGGGAGAGGGATAGGGATAGGGATAGGGATAGGGAGAGGGAATGGGAGAGGGATAGGGATAGGGAGAGGGAATGGGAGAGGGAATGGGAGAGGGATAGGGAGAGGGAATGGGAGAGGGATAGGGAGAGGGATAGGGAGAGGGATAGGGAGAGGGAATGGGAGAGGGATAGGGATAGGGAGAGGGATAGGGATAGGGAATGGGAGAGGGATAGGGATAGGGATAGGGATAGGGATAGGGATAGGGAGAGGGATAGGGATAGGGATAGGGAGAGGGAATGGGAGAGGGATAGGGATAGGGAGAGGGATAGGGATAGGGAATGGGAGAGGGATAGGGATAGGGAGAGGGATAGGGAGAGGGAATGGGAGAGGGATAGGGATAGGGAGAGGGATAGGGAGAGGGAATGGGAGAGGGATCAGCTTTGGAAAATTAGGAATGCATATTTATCAGTACATTATCCTGTACATTTTGCTTGTACCTCCCTGTTAGCAAATACAGATAGTGGTGGTAAATAATCCAAATGAGAGGTTTAATTTGCCCTCTCTCTGTCTGTCTGGGGCAGATCAATATTTATCTGTCCTTCTTCACACGGCTAAGCCTTACACTTCATTATTGATTGAAAATCCGTTCTAATTGTTGCACATAAGGATAAAGTTCTTACTCCATGTAGCCCTTCTCATATACTTCCCTTGGGTACAAATAAGCAGTGTGGGACTGGCCCACCAGGATAGCAGGGAGACTCCCAGTGGGCACAGGGGTCAGTGGGCCCCCAAGGTCTCACCCAACCATTTTGCCTTGTACAGTATGCCTATATCTTTGTCATTCATTGTTTCTGGTTGGGCCCTGGCATCCCAGTCCGACACTGTAAATAAAGACTACGCATGGGCTATGGTTGCTGGGCTCCCTTTTATTTCCGGTTAATGACCTACTTTTAGGATTTGGAATAAAATGGAAAATTCTCACTTGAGAGACAAGGAGTCATTTATTAATTACAGTAATTGAGCCGAAGAGATATCTGTGATGTTACGGAGCCAGGCTGTAGAAATAAAGGAACCCCTCCTGCTATGTATCCCCAGGCCGGTGCAGTTGGCAGATCCAGTAAATGCATCCAACTTAAAGCTTTTCTTTCCCAGCAGAACTGGGTTTTGGGGAGATGAGTTACCTTGGGGCATACATATAATAAACTGTTCCCTTTCAGAGGGGAATAGATATATACATAATTAGATATATAATTAGATATATAGATAGACAGAAGATTGGTTGGAAGCTCTAACTTGCCTTAACATTACATAGGGCAAATATGGCAAATATTGAGGCCACATTAGTCTGGAACTCTGGGGCAGCCCCATGTCTTATTGTGCCGCTGGCACTGATGGTACCATATGAATTGGAAAACTGATGTTTTCTTGGCAGAGGCAATCAATATGGCAGCTTCAATTCATATGTCTAAGTACTGACCAAAGAAACAGATCTACTTATAACTATGGTTCCCTTACAGCACATTGGTTTGCACCCTTTATCCCTTTCATCAAATTAGCCGAAGGTCAGTATTATATTTGAAAGAGCATTAATCCTTCCCTAATTTAGCCAATCTTCTTATGGGAGCCTAAAAATGAAGAACGTTTGATCTGTGGGCGATGCTTGTCTTAAATAACTTAATCAGATTACATTTATACCATTAACCCGAACACTTGAGAGGCAAGGAGTCATTTATTAATTACAGTAATTGAGCCGAAGAGATATCTGTGATGTTACGGAGCCAGACTGTAGAAATAAAGGAACCCCTCCTGCTATGTATCCCCAGGCCGGTAGTCGGCAGCTACAGTAAATGCATCCAACTTAAAGCTTTTCTTTCCCAGCAGAACTGGGTTTTGGGGAGATGAGTTACCTTATTTATATAATAAACTGTTCCCTTTCAGAGGGGAATAAGTGGAGTTCAATACTATAGATAGCAGGGGGTAACTCTGTCACTCGGGTCAGCAATGCCTTTACTCTGTGGGGGGAATCTACCCCAGTTAATACATTCTTGGGGTCCCTGTACTTGTGGCTACTAACGCAACTATCAATCTTGGTGGAGCATAGGGTTTCTCACCGTATGGTTCTGCAGAACCTCCACAGTGTATCTGCTCCTATGCTGGCTAATCCTGGGGCCTACCTACCCCAGTACCTACAAACCCATTTAAACCCAGCCCTAAGGCAGCTCCAAGAGAAAGAACTACACCTCTTTGCTACTATATGTACACCCCAAAGGCAGTCACATAGAACTCTATGCACTCCTAGAAGGGAACTATATACCTAAGGGCGCTTCTATGAGTTCTTCTGCTGCTTCTACCACAAGTAACTGTAACCCTGCAAGGGTATATTTTGGGTTTCTGTGCGGTGCTGACTGTAAAGGTGGCTAAACATGGGCAGATTTCAGCTGCCGATTCTGGTTCTTCAGGCCAATTCAGCAGCTTATCTCCCCATGTATGGGCACCCCTGATGGGCTTACCCTGAAACAGGCCAGATCTCAATTGGGCTGGTTTGATTATCCATAAGATTGGAGACTGCATTGGCTTGCTGATGTAGTCCTTGGTCCAACAGTGCCTACGCCCGGCATTGAAAATTGATCTATTGGCCCTGGGGACAATATCCCTGTGTATGGCCACCTTTACTAATAACACAGGATCAAGCACAATGACCTCAAATGGCTTCTACCAAAACACCAACATTACAACTAAAATATGCCTTCAACATATATATTAAAGTGATTCTGTCATGATTTTTATGGTGTAGTTTTTATCACTAAATTTCACTGTGTACATTACAAGTAATTCAGTCTATCATTAAAAACTTTTTTTTTTAGCTGTAATATTGGTGTGTAGGCGCCATCTCAGTGCATTGTGCCTGAGTCTGAGCTTTCAGCCAGCGCTACACATTAGAACTGCTTTCAGCTAACCTATTGTTTCTCCTACTCCCATGTAACTGGAGGAGTCCCAAGCCGGACTTGGATTTCTTACTATTGAGTGCTATTCTGATACCTACTGGGAGCTGCTATCTTGCTCCCTTCCCATTGTTCTGCTGATCGGCTGCTGGGGGGGGGGGATATCACTCCAACTTGCAGCTCAGCAGTAAAGTGTGCCTGAGTCTGAGCTTTCAGTAACAGTCAGTACTGCACATTGCAGCTGCTTTGAGACAGCTATTGTTTATCCTTCTTAATGTTATTTCCCAAGCGGTGTCTCCACTTTTTTTCTCCTATTTCTCCTGCTTGGGTGCTATTCCTATATCCACCACTAGATGGGGCACAGGAGCATTTTTAGCAAAGCAACCAATTTCTGATTTAATTTGGATCAATACAGTATTAAAACCTCCAGCCTTTAGATCAGGGGTGTCAAACTCAATCACATAAGGGGGCCGAAATCTAAAACACAGGCTAAGTCGCTGGCCAAATTTGTTTTTAAGATACTGTATGGTCAGGCACAGTCACAGTCATGGGCGTCCGCAGAAAATTTTCCAAGGGGGGGCAAGTAAGCTAGCATCATCCTGCAACAGATAAATATATATATATATTTTTTTTTTTTGCAGGATGATACTAGGGGAGGCTAAAGATGGCCCATACACAGACTGACCTACAGCTAATGTGACACTTAGTGGATTCACTGCTGACGTAAAAAGTTAACCTCCCAACTACCTCTTGCCGTTCCCACTGACTCCCAGGGATACTGTACAAAAGTGCGGGTGGGGGTGCTTTTTTTTTTTACCCTAAAATGTTTAGTATTAGTAGTAAAAGTATTCATACGCGCACTTCTGTTAGGGGATCTGCAAACATTTGTGTTTGGGATCAGTTAGCTTAAAGGGGTAGTTCGCATTCGAATTCACTTTTATTTTTAATGGTTTTTCAGTTATTTAGCTTTTTGTTCAGCAGCTCTCCATTTGGTATTTCAGCAGCTATCTGGTTGCTAGGGTCTTATTTACCCTAGCAACCAGGTAGTGATTTAAACAAGAGATGGGAATATGAATAGTTAAGGGGCCTACTTGGAAAAATAAGTAATACAAAATTATAATAATAATAAAATTGTAGCCTCGCAGACCAATATTTTTTGGCCCCCATCTGAAATCTGTATAGAGGCAGAAGAGAAAGGCAAATTATTCAAAAAAAATTAATTAGGAAGACCAATTGCAAAGTTGCTAGGAATAGGCCATTTTATAACATACTAAAGGTTAACTTAAAAGTGAACCACCCCTTTAGATGTGTTTATGTTAGTTTTATAGCAAGAAAGGCAGTGGGTACTGACTCCCCATTATATACAGTGAGACACAGTCCGTAGTTACAAAACCAGCACATTATATGCCATGAGAAGCAGTGGGTACTGATGGCAGATATTCAGGCACTGGCACTATAACACTGGCACTGATACACAACATTGGCCCCACTGTAACTTACTATAAATGAACAAAACAATGACAAAAAAAAAAAAAAAATAGTAAGTGCAAAAAACAACAACACATATATAAACACACAATGAGCTTTTTCAGAGGGAAAGAGTTAACTTACCCTCCATGTGTTAGGGTAGGGGATAGATTATAAATTAAACAATTTAATGTCAGCTAGTGATTCTTTAGAACTGTATAGTGCCTGTGTATAGTGCCTGGGTATAGTGCCTGTGTATAGTGCCTGTGTATAGTACCTGTGTATAGTACCTGTGGGATGAAAACTGCAGCAAAAGTTGAGAGTTGGTTCTCAGGTAAAGTTACAGCTGCAGATTCATCTTTTCAGTCTTTATTTCTGTTTCCAGTTTGCAAAATCTCCCGATCCCTGTGTGCATCTGTGCTCTGATTGGTCAATTTTACTGTCTGTCAAGGAAGCTGTGCTCTGATTGGTGAATCCACAAGAAGAAAGATCCAATCGGAGCACAGCAAAAACGGGCTTGAGGGGAAAGTGCAGAAACGGAGTAAGGTTTTTGTTTTTTTTGCTACTTTTCCAGGGGGGGGCAAGTGCCCCCTCTTGCCCCCTTCTGTGGACGCCCATGGTCACAGTGCAGTCAGGCAATTGGTGCTGCGCGGTCAGGCAACTTCGGGAAACCAAATCGACGCCTATGCCATCCCACCAGCGATTTACATTCTTGCCGGTGGGATGGCATTATGGGGAGATTAGTCGCCCGAGGAAACAACAATTCATGGCAGGTGACTAATCTACCTGTGTACCACTGCCCTAAGGGTGGGTTTGTGGTGTGATGTATTTAAGGCTAAAGTTCCCACTGCCTCTCACTGTATGTAATGTATTTGTGGTGTCACTACCCTCCGCTTCTCACTGTATAATGTAGTTTGGATCTAAAGTCATTGTTCATATATATTGGTGCTTAGTGATGCTATTTGTGTCACATGACTTACTCAAATGTGTGTATTATAATGAATAATGCCCTCGCCATTGGGGTTCCTTGGAGTTTGTTTGGCCTCTATATGGTCATGGAACTCCTATATATAACTGTATATATATATATATATATATTGAGTTTGAAAGGCAAGAAAGGCCCAGGTGCTGCCACAAAAAAAATAATAGCACGTAGAACACAGAGCACTCATGGGGCTAAGTTATGTGCAAAAATGTCATTGTGTAAGTCAACATTTCAGTCCTACACATCATCGAGATGTCTTGATAAAGGTCCTCTGTGTAGGATCGAAACATTGAGTTTCACCATTAAATTTTTGCACATAATCTAGCCCCATGAGTGCTCTGTGCTCTATATGCTGATATATATATATATATAGTTTGTATTTGTTGACATAGAACCTACAAATTTGACCCCTGTTTATCTTCCTGTGTAAGAACCAAACCTATTGTATTCTACTGAGTTTATTCTATGTAACCTGTGCCTTTTCTCCTTTTTCAGCTTGAATGGCTGCCCCCGTGGCTTTATCTTATTTATATAAACTACAGTAGTCTTTCTGAAGCGAACACCCAAGTTTTACCAGCACAGGGTAACAGTAAATTACATTGTAATTACTTTACATCACTTTCATTTTGAGAGGTTCCTGTTCCTTTAATGAGACAGCTTCAGGTCATTGTGGCTAATTGACTTAGCTGTTGTGTAATTTGTACAGAAGAAGAGCCGTTAAATACTTTCTAACTGATTTGCTGTGTTCTTACATAAGGCACTATTCCATGTGGCCCTGTTTTCCAGCTTCTAATAAGTGACAGTCCTGCCCTGCTGTATAGCTGAGATCCTTGATATCTGTATATAAGACTATCCTGTCCTTTTCTATAGCTGAGATCCTTGATATCTGTATATAAGACTATCCTGTCCTGCTCTATAGCTGAGATCCTTGATATCTGTATATAAGACTATCCTGTCCTGCTGTATAGCTGAGATTCTTGATATCTGTATATAAGACTATCCTGTCCTGCTCTATAGCTGAGATTCTTGATATCTGTATATAAGACTATCCTGCCCTGCTGTATAGCTGAGATTCTTGATATCTGTATATAAGACTATCCTGTCCTGCTCTATAGCTGAGATTCTTGATATCTGTATATAAGAATATCCTGCCCTGCTCTATAGCTGAGATCCTTGATATCTGTATATAAGACTATCCTGTCCTGCTCTATAGCTGAGATCCTTGATATCTGTATATAAGACTATCCTGTCCTGTTCTATAGCTGAGATCCTTGATATCTGTATATAAGACTATCCTGTCCTGTTCTATAGCTGAGATCCTTGATATCTGTATATAAGACTATCCTGCCCTGCTCTATAGCTGAGATCCTTGATATCTGTATATAAGACTATCCTGCCCTGCTCTATAGCTGAGATCCTTGATATCTGTATATAAGACTATCCTGCCCTGCTCTATAGCTGAGATCCTTGATATCTGTATATAAGACTATCCTGTCCTGCTCTATAGCTGAGATCCTTGATATCTGTATATAAGACTATCCTGTCCTGCTGTATAGCTGAGATTCTTGATATCTGTATATAAGACTATCCTGTCCTGCTCTATAGCTGAGATCCTTGATATCTGTATATAAGACTATCCTGTCCTGCTGTATAGCTGAGATTCTTGATATCTGTATATAAGACTATCCTGCCCTGCTCTATAGCTGAGATTCTTGATATCTGTATATAAGACTATCCTGCCCTGCTGTATAGCTGAGATTCTTGATATCTGTATATAAGACTATCCTGTCCTGCTCTATAGCTGAGATCCTTGATATCTGTATATAAGACTATCCTGCCCTGCTCTATAGCTGAGATCCTTGAAATCTGTATATAAGACTATCCTGTCCTGCTCTATAGCTGAGATCCTTGATATCTGTATATAAGACTATCCTGTCCTGCTGTATAGCTGAGATCCTTGATATCTGTATATAAGACTATCCTGTCCTGCTCTATAGCTGAGATCCTTGAAATCTGTATATAAGACTATCCTGTCCTGCTCTATAGCTGAGATCCTTGATATCTGTATATAAGACTATCCTGTCCTGCTGTATAGCTGAGATCCTTGATATCTGTATATAAGACTATCCTGTCCTGCTCTATAGCTGAGATCCTTGATATCTGTATATAAGACTATCCTGTCCTGCTCTATAGCTGAGATCCTTGAAATCTGTATATAAGACTATCCTGTCCTGCTCTATAGCTGAGATCCTTGATATCTGTATATAAGACTATCCTGCCCTGCTCTATAGCTGAGATCCTTGAAATCTGTATATAAGACTATCCTGTCCTGCTCTATAGCTGAGATCCTTGATATCTGTATATAAGACTATCCTACCCTGCTGTATAGCTGAGATCCTTGATATCTGTATATAAGACTATCCTGTCCTGCTCTATAGCTGAGATCCTTGAAATCTGTATATAAGACTATCCTGTCCTGCTGTATAGCTGAGATTCTTGATATCTGTATATAAGACTATCCTGTCCTGCTCTATAGCTGAGATCCTTGATATCTGTATATAAGACTATCCTGCCCTGCTCTATAGCTGAGATCCTTGAAATCTGTATATAAGACTATCCTGTCCTGCTCTATAGCTGAGATCCTTGATATCTGTATATAAGACTATCCTGCCCTGCTCTATAGCTGAGATCCTTGAAATCTGTATATAAGACTATCCTGCCCTGCTCTATAGCTGAGATCCTTGATATCTGTATATAAGAATATCCTGCCCTGCTCTATAGCTGAGATCCTTGATATCTGTATATAAGACTATCCTGCCCTGCTCTATAGCTGAGATCCTTGATATCTGTATATAAGACTATCCTGCCCTGCTCTATAGCTGAGATCCTTGAAATCTGTATATAAGACTATCCTGCCCTGCTCTATAGCTGAGATCCTTGATATCTGTATATAAGAATATCCTGCCCTGCTCTATAGCTGAGATCCTTGATATCTGTATATAAGACTATCCTGCCCTGCTCTATAGCTGAGATCCTTGATATCTGTATATAAGAATATCCTGCCCTGCTCTATAGCTGAGATCCTTGATATCTGTATATAAGAATATCCTGCCCTGCTCTATAGCTGAGATCCTTGATATCTGTATATAAGAATATCCTGCCCTGCTCTATAGCTGAGATCCTTGATATCTGTATATAAGACTATCCTGCCCTGCTCTATAGCTGAGATCCTTGATATCTGTATATAAGACTATCCTGTCCTGCTCTATAGCTGGGATTCTTGATATCTGTATATAAGACTATCCTGCCCTGCTCTATAGCTGAGATCCTTGATATCTGTATATAAGACTATCCTGTCCTGCTCTATAGCTGGGATTCTTGATATCTGTATATAAGACTATCCTGCCCTGCTCTATAGCTGAGATCCTTGATATCTGTATATAAGACTATCCTGTCCTGCTCTATAGCTGAGATCCTTGATATCTGTATATAAGACTATCCTGCCCTGCTCTATAGCTGAGATCATGGGCGTCCACAGAAGGGGGCAAGAGGGGGCACTTGCCCCCCCCTGGAAAAGTAGCAAAAAAAAACCTTACTTTCTGCACTGTCTCCTCAAGCCCGTTTTTGCTGTGCTCCGATTGGATCTTTCTTCTTGTGGATTCTCCAATCAGAGCACAGCTTCCTTGACAGACAGTAAAATTGACCAATCAGAGCACAGATGCACACAGGGATCGGGAGATTTTGCAAACTGGAAACAAATGAAGACTGAAAAGAAGAATCTGCAGCTGTAACTTTACCTGAGAACCAACTCTCAACTTTTGCTGCAGATTTCATCCCACAGGCACTATACACAGGTACTATACACAGGCACTATACACAGGCACTATACACAGGTACTATACACAGGTACTATACACAGGCACTATACCCAGGTACTATACCCAGGCACTATACCCAGGCACTATACCCAGGTACTATACCCAGGCACTATACCCAGGCACTATACCCAGGCACTATACGCAGGCACTATACGCAGGCACTATACCCAGGCACTATACGCAGGCACTATACGCAGGTACTATACGCAGGTACTATACACAGGCACTATACACAGGTACTATACCCAGGTACTATACACAGGCACTATACACAGGTACTATACCCAGGTACTATACCCAGGCACTATACACAGGCACTATACACAGGCACTATACACAGGTACTATACCCAGGTACTATACCCAGGCACTATACGCAGGCACTATAAACAGGTACTATACCCAGGTACTATACACAGGTACTATACCCAGGTACTATACACAGGCACTATAAACAGGTACTATACCCAGGTACTATACACAGGCACTATACACAGGCACTATACCCAGGTACTATACCCAGGTACTATACACAGGCACTATAAACAGGCACTATACCCAGGTACTATACACAGGCACTATACACAGGTACTATACCCAGGTACTATACACAGGCACTATACACAGGTACTATAAACAGGTACTATACCCAGGTACTATACACAGGCACTATACACAGGCACTATACACAGGCACTATACACAGGCACTATACACAGGTACTATACACAGGTACTATACACAGGCACTATACACAGGTACTATAAACAGGTACTATACCCAGGTACTATACACAGGCACTATACACAGGTACTATACACAGGCACTATACACAGGCACTATACACAGGTACTATACACAGGTACTATACACAGGCACTATACACAGGTACTATAAACAGGTACTATACCCAGGTACTATACACAGGCACTATACACAGGTACTATACACAGGCACTATACACAGGTACTATAAACAGGTACTATACCCAGGTACTATACACAGGCACTATACACAGGCACTATACACAGGCACTATACACAGGCACTATAAACAGGTACTATACCCAGGTACTATACACAGGCACTATACACAGGTACTATACCCAGGTACTATACCCAGGTACTATACACAGGTACTATACCCAGGTACTATACCCAGGTACTATACACAGGCACTATAAACAGGTACTATACCCAGGTACTATACACAGGCACTATACACAGGTACTATACCCAGGTACTATACCCAGGTACTATACACAGGCACTATACACAGGTACTATACCCAGGTACTATACCCAGGTACTATACACAGGCACTATACACAGGTACTATACCCAGGTACTATACCCAGGTACTATACACAGGCACTATACACAGGCACTATACACAGGTACTATACACAGGTACTATACACAGGTACTATACCCAGGCACTATACACAGGCACTATACACAGGTACTATACCCAGGTACTATACACAGGCCTCTGTTCTGCCTCTATACAGATTTCAAATGGGGGCCAAAAATATTGCTCTGTGAGGCTACAATTTTATTATTATTATAATTTTGTATTACTTATTTTTCCAAGTAGGCCCCTTAACTATTCATATTCCCATCTCTTGTTTAAACCACTACCTGGTTGCTAGGGTAAATAAGACCCTAGCAACCAGATAGCTGCTGAAATACCAAATGGAGAGCTGCTGAACAAAAAGCTAAATAACTGAAAAACCATTAAAAATAAAAGTGAATTTGAATGCGAACTAGCCCTGATCACAAACACAAATGTTTGCAGATCCCCTCACAGAAATGCGCGTATAAATACTTTAACATACTAAACATTTTAGGGTAAAAACAAAAAAGCCCCCCCCGCACTTTTGTACAGTATCCCTGGGAGTCAGTGGGAACGGCAAGAGGTAGTTGGGAGGTTAACTTTTTACGCCAGCAGCGAATCCACTAAGTGTCACATTAGCTGTAGGTCAGTCTGTGTATGGGCCATCTTTAGCCTCCCCTAGTATCATCCTGCAAAAAAAAAATATATATTTATATATATATATATATATATATATATTTGTCTGTTGCAGGATGATACTAGCTTACTTGCCCCCCCTTGGAAAATTTTCTGCGGACGCCCATGGCTGAGATCCTTGATATCTGTATATAAGACTATCCCTGTCGCTGGGGACATAATCCTGAAACTGCATCCTCTTGGCAGCATTAATTAGCAAAGTGAGTGAGATTAGGAAGCCAAGCAATACACAGGAAACCAAACCTCTGCAGTTAAAGATATGGCATTTCGTGGAAATCAGACATACTGTATCAGGCTAATGTCACGCCAGGCGGATTATCCTACAGTGTCAACTGCTAAACCCCCGGTGTCGTGTTCTATAGACTTTTATGGAAACCCCCCCGTACAGATATTTTGCAGCCCAATGTATTTGTTCTGTCCCACCGTATTTCTGCTACATATGGGAGGGAGCTGCCACATAGTTTGAATGTATTTTGAGTGAACATTCCCTCCATGGTGGGGAATTTCATGGAAGAATAAACCCTTAACCATAGTAAAAAAGAACTTAACATTTACAAATCACTTTAACAGTAGGATTAACAAGAATATTAACATTCTTCCATGGAGTTTCATTCTCTTTTGAAGTTCCTCCATCACTTGTGTCTCTAATCTTTAATACATGCTCATATATCTACCAGCAGCTTAAACGATCCATTGCCCTAATAGAAATAGAAAATTATGGTGAGTGAATCTGTCCCATTTGGGCAACAATGGGCAACACTTTTTTTTTTAGTATTGCCAGCAAAAATAGAAATCTATGCCCACCTACAGGTCATTAATAAACAAGTTAAAAATCAAAGGACCAAGGACTGACCCCTGCGGTACCCACTAACCACACTGGTCCAATTAGAAATGTTCCATTTACCACCACTCTGTGTACTCTATCCTTCAGCCAGTTCTCTATCCAATTACAGATATTATGTTCTAGGCCAATATTCCTCAATTTGATCATTAACCTTCTGTGAGGTACTGTATGAAGTACCATCAAGTACAGGTACTGTTTTATTATTATTACAGAGAAAAGGGAATCATTTAACCATTAAATAAACCCAATAGGGCTGTTCTGCCCCAATAAGGGGTAATTATATCTTAGTTGGGATCAAGTACAGGGACTGTTTTATTATTATTACAGAGAAAAGGGAATCATTTAACCATTAAATAAACCCAATAGGGCTGTTCTGCCCCAATAAGGGGTAATTATATCTTAGTTGGGATCAAGTACAGGTACTGTTTTATTATTACAGAGAAAAGGAAATCATTTAAACATTAAATAAACCCAATAGGGCTGTTCTGCCCCCAATAAGGGGTAATTATATCTTAGTTGGGATCAAGTACAGGTACTGTTTTATTATTACAGAGAAAAAGGGAAATCAGTATAATAATTTGATTTATAGGAGATGGCCTTCCTGTAATTAAGAGCTTCTGGGAAACGGGTTCTGTTAGCCCCAAGTACATTCTGTTTCAAAATAATACATTCTTAATTGAAAAAATATACTCAATACACTTTTGGACACAACATAAATTACGCTCAGGGTATATACTGTATGTCATCGCTGCCCTATGCACTGGCAACAAATTCATAAAAGGCTATATTTTTTATGCAATATAAGATCAAAATCAAGTCTGTGCACAAAAGGATATTTTATTATATTCTGTAAAACATGCATTTTGTCTCTCCGACTTGAACAAAATAAAGAATCTTGTAAATGACTACCATAAGCTAAGCTACACAATATATAAATATATAACTCTTATTTGCCGAAATTGCGCCGCCGCGTGTGCCATCCCACTGGCGACTTACATGTTCGCCGGTGGGATGGCAACTCGGGGAGATTAGTCGCCCGCAAACAGGGAGATTTGTCGCGGGCGACTAATCTCCCCGTGTGCCAGAGCCCTAAAGGTTCAGAAGTCTGACTGATGACATTGTTTCACAGAAATGATTTTTTGGAAATGAGAACCTGAGTTTTGTAGAACGACACTGTTACTTTTGTTAGATACTAAACCTTGTCCGCACTTGGCAAAAGAAAAATAAATTTAAATTTATAAACACTAAGTGAAAAGGTATTGATTAATCACCTGTAAATCTAAATTACTCCACACTGAAGTCCCCACACCAAAATATGTGTGATAAAATTAAGTGTCCAGCTGCCTTCCTCCAGAACTAATCCCCAATCAAAAACAAACTAATTATAAAGCAGAGTTGGCGCTCATAGGAAACAAACCACCAAGTGTAGTGAATTTAAATAAAACAATTAATATTTATTGATTAGTTACAGTAAAAAATATTCACACGTAAATACATATTGCATTTAAAAAATAAATAAAGTGCACCAATACATAAAAAATATAATCAAGAGTTGAATATTTAACCTCAAATGCATTAATTAATGGAATAAGACCTAACAATTCATAATTGGATGGAAAGGATGCAATATAAATAATCAGAGAGACTGGTTTAAGAACAGGCCCGTGCAATAAATCAGAATACAAATGCAAGTAATAAATACAGAAAAATGTAGGCTAAGAAATGAGTAGGAGAACCACCATAAGGACTGGGTAATTACACATGTACCTAATCCTTGGTTACAAAAATAATTGCGACTTTAACACTGTTCAGTCGCTAAGTACAGCAAGTGGTAAAATACAAACAATTCCCTATAGGGAGCTCGCTCCAAAATTTAACACCCAGTAGGGGAAAGGCTAGCAAATATATTGCTAAGGGTGAGTGCTCAAACTCATGGCGTATAGGTTAGAATGTGACGCTAACAGCAAGTATTAGTAGGCATAATCCCCCACACTCTAGAGAATAATATAAGAAACTACCCTCTGTCCCGGCCGGGAACTTACTATAGGGCACAGCCGACGGCGGATCCCGCTCCTACCTGTGGCGCAGCACCGTTTCACTCCTAACGGTGACGTCACCCTTGTGAGCCAAAGGAAACACCATGAGTTTGAGCACTCACCCTTAGCAATATATTTGCTAGCCTTTCCCCTACTGGGTGTTAAATTTTGGAGCGAGCTCCCTATAGGGAATTGTTTGTATTTTACCACTTGCTGTACTTAGCGACTGAACAGTGTTAAAGTCGCAATTATTTTTGTAACCAAGGATTAGGTACATGTGTAATTACCCAGTCCTTATGGTGGTTCTCCTACTCATTTCTTAGCCTACATTTTTCTGTATTTATTACTTGCATTTGTATTCTGATTTATTGCACGGGCCTGTTCTTAAACCAGTCTCTCTGATTATTTATATTGCATCCTTTCCATCCAATTATGAATTGTTAGGTCTTATTCCATTAATTAATGCATTTGAGGTTAAATATTCAACTCTTGATTATATTTTTTATGTATTGGTGCACTTTATTTATTTTTTAAATGCAATATGTATTTACGTGTGAATATTTTTTACTGTAACTAATCAATAAATATTAATTGTTTTATTTAAATTCACTACACTTGGTGGTTTGTTTCCTATGAGCGCCAACTCTGCTTTATAATTAAACTGTTACTTTTGTTGACAAAATGGATTCTGTCATCTTTCTTTCTGTAATAATTCTGTCTAGCAGAGTTATATATTCATTGTGTAGCGTGGCGCACAGCAGTCACCTACAAAATTATTTATTTTCTTCATGTTTATTCACATTATTAATTCTGTAAGTAACTTTACACATCACTGGTTCTGTTATATGGATTTTCATACATCAGAGAGACAAAATACAATTTGAGAGGCAGAATGGTTACACTGTATTCTGCAATGATTTACAGAATGGAATTTGCAATATTATAATATCCTTTTTTGCACAAACTTGATTTCCTTCTCATTCTTTCCTGCTGAAAAAGGCTGATCTCAAATGAAATCCTGGATTCGGTGCATCCCTACTTGGGACAAATGGCAACCCATATATATGAAGTCACGGAGAGAGGAGTTCTGTGGCTGTATAGGGGCACAAAGCCTTGGAACAATGAGATGACTTCCAATATCCTTATGTTTTATAGTAGGGGGTTCATTATTTTTCTAATACACAAGGTTCAGTGAGTCAGAAGACACAAATGACATTACTAAGTCACTAAGTGTAGTAGTGTTTATAAGGATATAATTTAGACAATATTCACCACTCTTGTGTTTCATAACAATAGTATTTACAAGATATTATTATAACATTATTGCGTTTGTCCTCCATATTGTGTAAAATACCCACATGGGTAGCAAACCAAACCGAAGGAGCCAGCAGGATTTTATTAAAGCAGTCTTTGCCTTTCTTTTCCATCTTCTCTGACAGTTTCTGGTGTATCTTCCCCTCCTTTGTATTGTTCTTTGTGATGTAGGAAACAATATAGTGCTACAGAGGGGTGCCGTCAGCCATATACAGAGGGGTGCAGTCAGCCATATACAGAGGGGTGCAGTCAGCCATATACAGAGGGGTGCCGTCAGCCATATACAGAGGGGTGCAGTCAGCCATATACAGGGGGTGCAGTCAGCCATATACAGGGGGTGCAGTCAGCCATATACAGGGGGTGCAGTCAGCCATATACAGGGGGTGCAGTCAGCCATATACAGGGGGTGCAGTCAGCCAGATACAGCGGGAGCGGGGGGATCACATAAGGGCACATTTCTCCTCAGCCGCCTGTTTCATTTCCGTAAACGTGGCCGTCGCCTTCTCTTTAATGGTGTCCATGTCCATGTTTTGAAGGTTTTGGATTTGCCCCAATATTGAGCCCTTTTCTTCTTCTTCATCCTGATCTTCAGCCACCATTTTCTGGAGATCCTCCGGTAAGTCAATGTCGTCGCCCGCCATCTGGATCTGGTTCTCATCCTTCTCACTCTGGGAAACAAAAGGGAAAAAGAATATGTGAACCAACTGCTGGGGTGTCCATTCATTCTGAGGTTCTAGATTCAGCAGTTAGATATGTAAAGAGGGTTGTTAACTTTTAATATGATGTAGAGTGATATTCTGAGATATTTTGCAATTGGTCTTCATTTTTTATTATATGTGGTTTTTTAATTATTTTACTTTTTGTTTAGCAGTTCTCCAGTTTGGAATTTCAGCAGCTATCTGGTTGCTAAGGTCCAAATTACCTAAGCAACCAGGGAGTTGGTAAGGTAGAGTTGCAATGAGAGACTGGAATATGAATAGGAAAGGGTTTGAATGGAAAGATAGGGAATAAAAAGTAACAATAACAATAAAATTGTAGCCTCACAGACAGGGCTGGATTTGTAAGCCGGGCGCCCCGAGGCTGCCCCCTGTCCATCGCCCCCCAGCAAGCACACTCCTCCACGCATGCGCAAAGTCGCGATCGCTCATGCGCGGGTCTTTACAATCGCATTTGGAGCAGTGGGGGAGAGGTCCCCATTGCTCCGTATGCAAGAAAAACATTAATATTTTGGTGCGCCCCCCAATTTGTGCCGCCCTAGGCCTTGGCCTTTGCGCCCTTTCCACAAATCCGGGCCTGCTCACAGAGCAATAGTTTTTTGGCTGCCGGGGGGTCAGTGGCCCCCACTTGAAAGTTGGAATGAGCCAAAAGAAGAAGGAAAATATTTCAAAAGCTATACAAAATAAACAATGAAGACCAACTGAAAAGTTGCTTAGAACTGGTCATTCTATAACATACTAAACACGTAGCTTTGCAGACACTAGAAATCCTAATGGTAATATCAGACACCTGTGCCTGTCCCTAGGTATAATATTAGCTCTAGGGCAAGCTCCTCAGCACACTCCCCAGCCACCCAATTGTCCTGTTTTTGTGCATCGAGCTGAAGATCTTCAGAGGGGTGCAGTCTCCTTCTATTAAAATGATGGCAGAGATCCCCAGGAGCCAAGATAGCAATTCGACATTCACCCTAAATGTCACCCTAACTGACCTAAAGACCTAGGCCCCAATACACAGCTTTGAGTCCCTACAGGGGGCAGCTAACAGTGTGAGGAGCTGTGAGCTCACTAGATTTCAAACCATTACCAGACGTGTATTGGACAAAAGCACGGAATATGTATTTTTACCTTTGGAAGTCTATATTTTTCCCTCATGTGGAGCCTTAACGTAGCTCTCTCTGCTTTCTTTTGGACAAACTGTGCATCTCTCTCCATCCTGTAAAAGAAAAACAGCAGAGAGAGAGTAGTAGGAACTATGGGAGAGCCAAGCTAATGCATAGCACGTCTCTGAGTAAGACACACAGAAGTTGCACTTGCTGCAATGTTGTTATTTTTCATGTTATATGCTGAGTGGACCTGTGAAACCAAAATCACTGTCAGACTGAGCTTTTTACAGAACTAGGTGGCTTTAAATAGCATTTATTTGAGTTGAAGTAGTAGGAACGACTCTTGTTATCTAAAACACTGTGGTCTGTGCAATATAAATGAACAAGGAAACTCTTCTAAAAGTTGGTTGTGCAATGGAACTGTTTTGGCCAGGCCAGTGACTATTGTACCTTGTATGGCCAGTTTTACCCTTCTGTATCTCCATTTCGGCCTTCTGTCATTGGCTTAACAAGCCCTTAAGTCAATGAAGGATGCTGCAAATGGAGATCCATAAGGGTCTTTAGAGGTCATGGCTACTGCAAGGCTCTGGAACTATTCTGGCATCATACAAAACCGAAGGAGGTTCTTTTTCTGTTTTCTTTAAAGGAACAGTAACACCAAAAAATGAAAGTGTATAAAAGTAACTAAAATATAATGTGCTGCTGCCCTGCACTGGTAAAAGTTGTGTGTTTACTTCAGAAAGTCTGTTATAATTTATATAAATAAAATGCTATGTAGCCATGGAGGCAGCCATTCAAAGGAGAAAAGGCACAGGCACATAGCAGATAACAGATAAAACACTATTGTATTCTACAGAGCTTATCTGTTATCTGCAATGTAACCTGTGCCTTTTCTCCTTTTTTCCAGCTTGAATGGCTGCCCCCGGGGCTACACAGCAGCTTATTATATAAATTATAGTAGTGTTACTGTAGCAAACACCCCCAGCTGTACCAGTGCAGGAATGGCTGGCCCCCGGGGCTACACAGCGGGGTATTTATATAAACTATAGTACGGTTTCTGTAGCAAACACCCCAGCTGTACCAGTGCAGGAATGGCTGGCCCCCGGGGCTACACAGCGGGGTATTTATATAAACTATAGTAGGGTTTCTGTAGCAAACACCCCAGCTGTACCAGTGCAGGAATGGCTGCCCCCGGGGCTACACAGCGGGGTATTTATATAAACTATAGTAGGGTTTCTGTAGCAAACACCCCAGCTGTACCGGTGCAGGAACGGCTGCCCCCGGGGCTACACAGCGGGGTATTTATATAAACTATAGTAGGGTTTCTGTAGCAAACACCCCAGCTGTACCAGTGCAGGAATGGCTGCCCCCGGGGCTACACAGCGGGGTATTTATATAAACTATAGTAGGGTTTCTGTAGCAAACACTCCAGCTGTACCAGTGCAGGAATGGCTGCCCCCGGGGCTACACAGCGGGGTATTTATATAAACTATAGTAGGGTTTCTGTAGCAAACATCCCAGCTGTACCAGTGCAGGAATGGCTGCCCCCGGGGCTACACAGCGGGGTATTTATATAAACTATAGTAGGGTTTCTGTAGCAAACACCCCAGCTGTACCGGTGCAGGAATGGCTGCCCCCGGGGCTACACAGCGGGGTATTTATATAAACTATAGTAGGGTTTCTGTAGCAAACACCCCAGCTGTACCGGTGCAGGAATGGCTGCCCCCGGGGCTACACAGCGGGGTATTTATATAAACTATAGTAGGGTTTCTGTAGCAAACACCCCAGCTGTACCAGGGCAGGAATGGCTGCCCCCGGGGCTACACAGCGGGGTATTTATATAAACTATAGTAGGGTTTCTGTAGCAAACACCCCAGCTGTACCAGTGCAGGAATGGCTGCCCCCGGGGCTACACAGCGGGGTATTTATATAAACTATAGTAGGGTTTCTGTAGCAAACACCCCAGCTGTACCAGTGCAGGAATGGCTGCCCCCAGGGCTACACAGCGGGGTATTTATATAAACTATAGTAGGGTTTCTGTAGCAAACACCCCAGCTGTACCAGTGCAGGAATGGCTGCCCCCGGGGCTACACAGCAGGGTATTTATATAAACTATAGTAGGGTTTCTGTAGCAAACACCCCAGCTGTACCAGTGCAGGAATGGCTGCCCCCGGGGCTACACAGTGGGGTATTTATATAAACTATAGTAGGGTTTCTGTAGCAAACACCCCAGCTGTACCAGTGCAGGAACGGCTGCCCCCAGGGCTACACAGCGGGGTATTTATATAAACTATAGTAGGGTTTCTGTAGCAAACACCCCAGCTGTACCAGTGCAGGAATGGCTGCCCCCGGGGCTACACAGCGGGGTATTTATATAAACTATAGTAGGGTTTCTGTAGCAAACACCCCAGCTGTACCAGTGCAGGAATGGCTGCCCCCGGGGCTACACAGCGGGGTATTTATATAAACTATAGTAGGGTTTCTGTAGCAAACACCCCAGCTGTACCAGTGCAGGAATGGCTGCCCCCGGGGCTACACAGCGGGGTATTTATATAAACTATAGTAGGGTTTCTGTAGCAAACACCCCAGCTGTACCAGTGCAGGAATGGCTGCCCCCGGGGCTACACAGCAGGGTATTTATATAAACTATAGTAGGGTTTCTGTAGCAAACACCCCAGCTGTACCAGTGCAGGAATGGCTGCCCCCAGGGCTACACAGCGGGGTATTTATATAAACTATAGTAGGGTTTCTGTAGCAAACACCCCAGCTGTACCAGTGCAGTAATGGCTGCCCCCGGGGCTACACAGCAGGGTATTTATATAAACTATAGTAGGGTTTCTGTAGCAAACACCCCAGCTGTACCAGTGCAGGAACGGCTGCCCCCAGGGCTACACAGCGGGGTATTTATATAAACTATAGTAGGGTTTCTGTAGCAAACACCCCAGCTGTACCAGTGCAGGAATGGCTGCCCCCGGGGCTACACAGCGGGGTATTTATATAAACTATAGTAGGGTTTCTGTAGCAAACACCCCAGCTGTACCAGTGCAGGAATGGCTGCCCCCGGGGCTACACAGCAGGGTATTTATATAAACTATAGTAGGGTTTCTGTAGCAAACACCCCAGCTGTACCAGTGCAGGAATGGCTGCCCCCAGGGCTACACAGCGGGGTATTTATATAAACTATAGTAGGGTTTCTGTAGCAAACACCCCAGCTGTACCAGTGCAGTAATGGCTGCCCCCGGGGCTACACAGCAGGGTATTTATATAAACTATAGTAGGGTTTCTGTAGCAAACACCCCAGCTGTACCAGTGCAGGAACGGCTGCCCCCAGGGCTACACAGCGGGGTATTTATATAAACTATAGTAGGGTTTCTGTAGCAAACACCCCAGCTGTACCAGTGCAGGAATGGCTGCCCCCGGGGCTACACAGCGGGGTATTTATATAAACTATAGTAGGGTTTCTGTAGCAAACACCCCAGCTGTACCAGTGCAGGAATGGCTGCCCCCGGGGCTACACAGCGGGGTATTTATATAAACTATAGTAGGGTTTCTGTAGCAAACACCCCAGCTGTACCAGTGCAGGAACGGCTGCCCCCAGGGCTACACAGCGGGGTATTTATATAAACTATAGTAGGGTTTCTGTAGCAAACACCCCAGCTGTACCAGTGCAGGAACGGCTGCCCCCGGGGCTACACAGCGGGGTATTTATATAAACTATAGTAGGGTTTCTGTAGCAAACACCCCAGCTGTACCAGTGCAGGAACGGCTGCCCCCGGGGCTACACAGTGGGGTATTTATATAAACTATAGTAGGGTTTCTGTAGCAAACACCCCAGCTGTACCAGTGCAGGAATGGCTGCCCCCGGGGCTACACAGCGGGGTATTTATATAAACTATAGTAGGGTTTCTGTAGCAAACACCCCAGCTGTACCAGTGCAGGAATGGCTGCCCCCGGGGCTACACAGCAGGGTATTTATATAAACTATAGTAGGGTTTCTGTAGCAAACACCCCAGCTGTACCGGTGCAGGAATGGCTGCCCCCGGGGCTACACAGCGGGGTATTTATATAAACTATAGTAGGGTTTCTGTAGCAAACACCCCAGCTGTACCAGTGCAGGAATGGCTGCCCCCGGGGCTACACAGCAGCTTATTATATAAATTATAGTAGTGTTACTGTAGCAAACACACCAGTTTTACCAGTGCAGGGCAACAGTGCATTATATTTTTATTAATTTAAAGCTCTTTCATTTTTTAGTGTTACTGTTCCTTTAACATGTTGCTCCCCAACCCCTTGGGGTTATTTTTGAATTCCTGGCTTGGAGGCAAGTTTTGGTTGTATAAGAACCAGGTGTACTGGCACACAGCGCCTCATATAGACTGCCAATCCACATAGGATTTACCAGTCAATCACAGCCCTTAATTGCACCCCCAGGAACTTTTTCCATGCTTGTGTTGCTCCCCAACACTTTTTCCAGTTGAATGTGGCTCACAGGTATAAAAGGTTGGGTTTGAGTGCATTTACTGTACGAGGACCCTTGAGTAATGCCTTACTGCAGCCACAATTAGTCAGTTTGTATTAGCAATACTTACAATATCTCATTTAGGATGTATGCAATGGGTGCAAAGTGCAAAAGTCAGACAACATTTGTTGCACTTTGTACCCTTCTCAGGCACCTTTGCTTCTCCTATGAGTACAAAGCTTCCTGCACAGGGTACAACTATATTCACATTCAGTAGATGCAGTGGGGTCATGTACATACCAGCTGCCTGAGGCTTTAAGTACAGAGCTGTGTTGCCCCCCACAGTGAATAAGTGAGGCCTCTGTCACTGGGAAATACTAAACACCAAATTAGCATTGCTGGCTGTTTCCAGTGTTATTCATAAGCCTGATAAATGTGGGAAGAATCATGATCCTTTACAGAGCAGTCAATCATTCTGAGTGTTTCAGTGGCCAGGGCCATGATAGGGTGAGGGATATGAGTCCTAGCTGGGGTCTGATCTCAGTGGTATGGCAGATTAATAGATCCTGATGATCTTTTTTGTGGATTCCAAGAAATGAGGGGATCAGAGCCATAATTCAACAGAACAGGGCTTGGCTAAAAATATTGGTTTAGAAGACCATTCTGTAGAATTAGAACCCAGATGTCTCAGACTTTAATCATTGGTCAGGTGGTCATCTGGACTGTCTTGGGGCCAGGTGATGGATCAAGGCCATTAACAGTGTAGAGATTGTTTCTACACTCTCCTTCTATACAGTTTCTCTATAAGAAAAAGTTCTCAGAGCTATTTACAGTATGTGGGCAGCATTTCTGAAGCGCTTTAGATACTTGCAATATATGTAGTGTTGCATTTTGGGCTTTTACTTGGTCTGGTTGATCAAAATAAGACCAGTGTTATTATAGGAAGGAAAGACTAAAGATATAGGAAGGTTGGGAATACAGACTTCCAAGCACATATAAAGGTAATCTTTTCTGGAAAAAAATATACCAGCCTTCCTTCATATTACATTTTCTTCTCGAGTAATAACATTGGCATTAAGCATCATTTAAACCAGCCAAGTGCCTGTCTGAGCTATGCCAGGAGGGGTGATAGCTCTAAGGCAAGGGGTCACATGGGTGGCCAAGTAATTAACTGTACAGTAAAAGCCTAGACCCACTCTGATGTGTATGTTTGTAGGTGGTAGTGGGTGGGAAGTCACAAGGAGGGCTAAGGCTTATTTTTATTGAGATAACATTAAGGCCCATCTATGACCCATTCTCCTTCATCATAAGAGATCTGAAAGGAGGAAAGCTGATTTGTAGAACGGTAACTAACAGGAATGTGTGAAAAGATAATTACAAGGGGTAATGGATCTAAATGCCCAGAATGGAACGGACATTTGTATTATCCCAGTGTTGGCTTCTGTAAGGCAGTACTATCCAACTTGTCACAGGCCAGTTATGTCTCATACATCATATTTGAGGGCCACATTATATTAAAATGGCAATGGCATACAATCAAGTATATTTAACCCTTGTGCAAAGGGGGGGGGGGGCAATAAACATCCTTTGGAGGTCCACGTATGGCCTGCCGGCTCCCAGGGACAGCCCTGCTCTATGCCATCCCTACCTCCCTTCCTGCTGTAACAGCTCCATGCATGTACTACTACCAGCCTGGCTTATAGCTCTGTTGTTATTGCTACAAATGGAAAGTGTAATCCCGGACCCAGTCTTATCTAATCTAAATTCCTATGTCCCCAATCTCCCCTTTCCCTGCTTTTAGGACTATATAATGACCAGCCAATAGTGAAAGGTTGAGCCACGTGCCACTATGGTGGCTATTGATCAATCAGGGACCCTTAAGATCTGGCCTATTAGTGACACTTGATCTTGAGCTCATTCCTGAACTATCTTCAATATGAAATAGCACTTAATATCATTATCAGCAAATTCCTCTTAAACCCAAAGCAGAACTCATTGAACTCTACTGAGTCAACATGGCAGAAAAACCAGAATAGGCAACACTACTAATTCCATTGGGCACAATGCACATGTTTATCTCCAATCCCTTGTGCCAAGCCTTATAGAGCAATGTCATTCTATACATTAATCACCAGTTTATGAAGCCTCCATACCCACGTTACTCTTTTGGCATTTCTTTTGGAAGGCAGACACACAGGAATATTTTAGTTAATGGCAAAGTGCAATGATCTTCTGATGCTTACATTGAGGGTTGAGGTTAGAGAAGCAACTGCAAAGTTCAACTTCAGCTGTATATTACATGTATATTATACACATGGTACCCTACCCCTGTGTTCTTTGTATTTATTTACATTTTTCCTCCCCCTGGATCCCTTTGATACAATGGTTCAGAACCAGAAGCCCTATTTTTGCCATGCCCTAAGGCAGTGATCCCCAACCAGTGGCTCAGGGGCAACATGTTGCTCACCAACCCCTTGGATGTTGCTCCCAGTGGCCCCAAAGCCCCCATGAATCTTTTTAATGCTTGTGTTGCCCCCCAACTCCTTTTACATTTGAATGTGGCTCACTGGTAGGAAAGGTTGGGGACCCCTGCCCTAAGACCAGCTGTGTTTAAATTAGGGATGGAATGCTTGATGTACTTAATCAGGAGTGACCATTAAAGGAAAAAAATACCTGCAAACTTACTTCTCCTCCACCAGCTGCCTCTGATACTCTTCAAACTCTTCCCGAGTCATTCCTGCCGCTGCCGCCGGGTCAGTGGCTTCACCCTCACCCTCTTTCTTCTCTTCACTGGATCCACCAAGCCCAAAACTCTTCATAGGATTCCCTACCATAGTCTTCAGTAGGAAAGCCATAGTTTCTAGGGGTTAGCCCTTACAGTTCCCAGAGCATAAAATGAGCAGAGAAGACAGCGATAGTCCACCTTTCGCACAGGGAAATGCCAGCCGTTGTATCTGTCAAGGACACACAGTCACTGGGAACCATATGCCAAAAATGGTTTGTCAGCCATAATCTGGATTAGAGGGAGAAGTGGATAGTATAGAGAGGCAGATGGTTCAGATTACTTCCAAAATCATTAGTTGCAGCTGCCTACTCTTTATAATAATGCTCTAAGCTAATTTGCACTCCCAGGGCATGTTATGGTACAAGTTGGTCCGTCGCCCATTAGGACACTTTCTGATATAATATACAATCACGGGCGCCGGTTAAAGAGGATTACGGCACAACTGATCAAATTTCAGTGGATTACTAGGTGGAAGTATCACTGTTTAGTCGCAACGGCATTCCTAAATATTGCGGCTGGGCATTTAGTCGTGGAGATTGTGGAACTGCTACTGAATGGATTTAGTAAAAAACAAATTTTTTTACCTGGAATATATTTTTCTTTTAGGTTTTAGGCAACAAAATAATGCCTACAAATAAGAATGAAATCTCTGGACTTGGAAATAAAACCAACAAAGGGTGTAGAAATGGGTTGGTAATGGATTGAATGCTCTCCAAATGACAGAACATAGATAGTTATTGTTTATATTTGTATTATATTTTGATAAAATACGTATTAAGTATTTATTTACAATGGTTAAGGATTTTTTGTTCTGATTTTCCAAAGCATTAACCCAGTCATTACCAATGAGAAGGCTCCACCCACTTGCATTATATCAGTAACGACAAGGTTTAAATGAGGCAGGGATGGGTAAAACCAGCCTAGATGTGACAAAAACCTCAAATAATCACTTACAGATTCTACCCGCTGGCACTGAGAGGGTCAATCTGAACCCAGGACCCCAGGGCTCAGGCCAAGTAAGAAAGCCCCGAGGTTGGGGCAGGTTGCGGGTCAAAATTCAAACATGGCACCCCCCCCCCTTTGGTAATGCAATTATGCCAATCCACCCCATCTGGGGATTGGTTCCACCCATCTATGTCATCATCAGGAGGAGTCTGGGCAGGTGTGAGTCACGGAAATGGAAGTCTTTAGCTTGGGTGCAGGTTGGGAAGCAGCGGGTAGAACTGGTTGTGGGTTGAAACATTTCCAATCCACTTATCACAACTGCCCAATTCATTTTTTTTCTACTTTTACCCCCCCCCACTAATTTTTTTTTTTTTTTAAGGTGGGGCTATCTATAAACCAATCACAACTCTTATAAACCATTACAACCAATAATGTTTTTTCTCTAATGTAGCCTAAATCCTAGTAGGAAACTCTCATGGGCTTATTTATCAATTTTTGAGTTTATGAATTTGGGAGTTTTTTTTCTTATTCACATTTTATAAAAAAAAAACAAACTTTGAATGCTTTATTATTTATTAATACGGAAAACTCATTCGAATACAAAAAACTTGAATACCTCAAAAAAAAACCTTGAAAAAAATCTTGAAAATATAGCTAGGAAAAACTCCCATTGACTTCTACAACTCGCAAGCTTTTAGCCGCCAAATTTTTAGATTCAAATTTTTTATTAGTGATGAGCAAATCTGTCCCGTTTTTGAGAAACGTCAAGAAAATTCACGAAACGGCAAAAAATTCACAAAACACATTTGTCACATGATTTTTTTTGTCGCCTGCGGCTATTTTTTTTGTCACCCACGCTATTTGACGTGACTACGCCTGGTTTTAACACAACCGCACCCTTTTTGACGCGATCGTGCCCAATTTGACACGCAACAAAAAAATTCTGCGCAACGAATTTTGCCGCGGCTAATTTTTACGGAAGATTTGCAACACAATTTGTCAATGGAAATTCGCTGTGAATCCATACCTGACGAAAAAATTCGCTCATCACTATTTTTTATGCACTTAATAAATACCACAAATTGGAGTTTTTGGTAAGCACGTTTGCCATATGGTGCGGTTCCGCTGGTTTCATTTTCCCAAAGGTTCTGTAGCCGCAGAGACAGACAAACTGCTCTTCCCATCCTCTGTCTGCCCATGGTGGTGGCAATCTGTACATCTGTACAGTGATCTCTGTGGACTGGAGCCAACGAGTTTCACCAGCTTAGCTTCCTGCTCTTTTCTTCGTGTGAATAATGAGCCTGAGCAGGCAGCCATAGGGTATCTCATCATGTCTTTTAATGATAATATTGATACACTTAAGAGGAGAGATCTTGGAAGACGTCATCTAACAAAGTTATCTCTATCCTGCTGAGAAACAGAAATCCTAGTTCCTTAGCCAACGTTTATTCCAATATATAGGAATGTAGGAACAGCCTTAAGCTGGAGTGGTGGATTCCTTATGATTTCTTAGAAAGGATATTTCTGTTTTAATATATAGGTATAGGATCCCTTATCCAGAAACCCGTTATCCAGAAAGCTCTGAATTACGGAAAGCCTGTCACCCATAGACTCCATTTTAATCAAATAATTCCGAATTTTAAAACTGATTTACTTTTTCTCTGTAATAATAAAACAGTATCTGTACTTGATCCCAACTAAGATATAATTACCCCTTATTGGGGGCAGAACAGCCCTATTGGGTTTATTTCATGGTTAAATGATTCCCTTTTCTCTGTAATAATAAAAAAGTACTTGTACTTGATCCCAACTAAGATATAATTACCCCTTATTGGGGGCAGAACAGCCCTATTGGGTTTATTTCATGGTTAAATGATTCCCTTTTCTCTGTAATAATAAAACAGTACCTGTACTTGATCCCAACTAAGATATAATTACCCCTTATTGGGGCAGAACAGTCCTATTGGGTTTATTTCATGGTTAAATGATTCCCTTTTCTCTGTAATAATAAAACAGTACCTGTACTTGATCCCAACTAAGATATAATTACCCCTTATTGGGGGCAGAACAGCCCTATTGGGTTTATTTCATGGTTAAATGATTCCCTTTTCTCTGTAATAATAAAACAGTACCTGTACTTGATCCCAACTAAGATATAATTACCCCTTATTGGGGGCAGAACAGCCCTATTGGGTTTATTTCATGGTTAAATGATTCCCTTTTCTCTGTAATAATAAAACAGTACCTGTACTTGATCCCAACTAAGATATAATTACCCCTTATTGGGGGCAGAACAGCCCTATTGGGTTTATTTAATGGTTAAATGATTCCCTTTTCTCTGTAATAATAAAACAGTACCTGTACTTGATCCCAACTAAGATATAATTACCCCTTATTGGGGGCAGAACAGCCCTATTGGGTTTATTTAATGGTTAAATGATTCCCTTTTCTCTGTAATAATAAAACAGTACCTGTACTTGATCCCAACTAAGATATAATTACCCCTTATTGGGGCAGAACAGCCCTATTTGGTTTATTTAATGGTTAAATGATTCCCTTTTCTCTGTAATAATAAAACAGTACCTGTACTTGATCCCAACTAGGATATAATTACCCCTTATTGGGGGCAGAACAGCCCTATTGGGTTTATTTAATGGTTAAATGATTCCCTTTTCTCTGTAATAATAAAACAGTACCTGTACTTGATCCCAACTAAGATATAATTACCCCTTATTGGGGGTGAACAATCCTATTGGGTTTAAATAATGCTTTATTGATTTTTTAGTAGATAGAGATCCAAATTATGGAAAGACCCCTTATCCGGAATACCCTTGGTCCCAAGCATTCTGGATTATACCTATACCTGTACTATCACTTTCTTGGGCTTTCAAGCCAATGTCATAAACGTCTGTTTACGAAAGTCCCCTAGAAAGCAACAGACTGGAGACTACTTTACAGCAGATATCATTGCCAGCCACGGGGAGCCCTATTGCAATGATCATATCATTTCCAGGTCTCATTTTCCTATTCCAATATAACAGCTACAGAAAGGTATACGAAATACATATGACAGCACTAAACCACCAGCTGGCCCTTGGCTTTAATGCTTTATATGGGGGGAATTACTCAAGCCCTGGATAAAACCAGGAAGTTATGGTATTTTGAGTAATTGATATTTGACATTTGAGTCACAGATAATCTCCAGGATACTACAAAGGGGGTCGAATCAAGACGACGGCATGATAACATTTCCGAATACAGAGATATTTGCCATAGACCCCTTCTTTAAATGGCTATACTCACTGACTGCACACAGAACCATTCTGTGTATCGGAGACTAAAGCGCTCCATGTTGGGAACACATTCCAATCAGGTTAATCACAGATCTCTTTCTGGGAAAATTACTGCTCTATTTTTAGTCAGAAGAGGTTAATTCCACCATTTGCATTAGCAGCCTTCTAATTAAATTACTCTCTGTTCCCAGGGGGTTGAGGGTATCCAGTAATCCTAGATTACCAGCGATCATGTCAGAGAAAAGAACTTTCCTCGGAGGCCCAGGCAACGGAATGGTGCAGCGAGGATCCAAGGCCAACACGTGACATCTCAGTTATACAGTAACATAGGGACGACTGACTGATAAGTCTGCCCTCGGGATGCTCACATCTCAACATACTCACAGATTTCTCATGGAGGGGAACCAGAATATGTTAAAGAGCCCCACACAACTCAAAAACCTATCTCTGTAATCTGTTCCTTCAAAAAGTAGGAATAAATACCATTTTTATATGCTGAAATCCAGCTCACAAGTACAAATGGTTGAAGATCCCTGTTCTAGATCCCAGGAATCTCCCAAGGAATCTCACGTGCAAATTAGAAATACCCTAAAGAGCAGACAAAATAAACTACACTCCAAACCAGATGCTGTGACCTCCTTCTGAAGAACAATTTTTAGTTCTTGGAAAACTTTGACAGGAGTTTGATAGGAATCCTCATTCCTCAAAGGCAAAAGTGCCATTTCTTTAGAGGTAACTAGAGAGAGGTGACTGCAGGGTTGGACTGGGTGATGCAGGGCCCACAGGGCCCCCCCAAATGGTCCCTGCCACCCACCTAACCCCCACCGCCAAGCGTGCCTACTTTATTCTTACCTTCAGTGTGTTGAGATCCGTAGCCTTAAGGAGAGCTGGTTGAGATCGGGTCTGGGCTTGTGAGAACCGCTGGCGTTTTTTTCCCCCAGTGCCGTCAGCCCAGTCTGCCCCTGGGTGGCTGGGACACTTAAAGCCTTCCTTAAGTACCCCATGATATAAAGACTTGATTGGGATAGCCACAGTTATACAACTGATCAGGGCAACTGTCCATTCAACCCTTCAGTGGATCTAGAACTATGACTGCCTACACAAGGTCAAACATGAACCAAGTTGTTCATAAGATCTATAAACCCATAGAGCAGATCAGCTTAAAAAGACTTTCCATATGCAGCCTTATTATATTAGACTTCAAGCTACAGCCTCAACTGATCTCTATAGAACAGAGGTCCCCGACCTTATTTACCCATGGGCCACATTTAAATGTAACAAAAGTCGAAGAGAAACACAAGCTTACCAAATATGGGATGTGATTGGCTATTTGGTTTGTAGACTGCAGCCTATAGAAGGCTCTGGTTTGGCAGTACACCTGGTTTTTATGCCTCTGAAACTTGCCTTCAAGCCAGGAATTCAAAAATAAGCCCCTGCTTTGAGGCCCCTAGGAGCAACATCCAAGGGGTTGGGGAGCAACATGTTGCCCTGAGCCACTGCTGTACAATAAGCTTCACATTGATGTATATCTTGAGATGCCCACACTATACAGATCAGTTACTGTTGTAGCTTGAAGCCTCATTTATTATATTTTAGATCACGGACATGTAAACTAAGGCCAGATATTAGTCAGGCAGGCCCCTCGTTTCTGCCCCTACACGGGCCGATAAGCTGCCGAATCGGTCCAAGTGACCAATATCGGCAGCTACTATCGGCCCCTGTATGGGCAGAAACGAGGGGCCTGCCCGACTGATATCTGGCCTAAAATTATCGGACCTAAAATCGACCAGATCTCAATGAGGCAGGTTTGATGTCGCTCCCAAACCGGCAGCGCCTATGCCCTAGGGGCAAACAATTGAATTAGCCCGATAGCGCCCACCCATAGGTGGGTATATCAGCAGAAGATCAACCAAGTGTTATTTGACCCCTTATAGAGAGCATTGGAGCCAGTGGCCATGCCTTGCTATGGGAAGTATTTACAGACAATAAAAGCACCACAATGGGTCACCAAATTCTACATTTCCATGGCAGCACAGCGAAACCGGCCAATAGAAGTTCTTTTCTCATTAGATTCTTCTATATTCTAGAAAAGTGTGTGTACATTAGCTGGGGGTGCTATGTATCTGTACAGGGGTGTAAGCGCCGTCCCTTTCCTTCCAATAGAATCTGGGATAGTAAGAGAGTAACACAGAGTGTACATTAGCCGGGGGTGCTATGTATCTGTGCATGGGTGTAAGCGCCGTCCCTTTCCTTCCAATAGAATCAGGGATAGTAAGAGAGTAACACAGAGTGTACATTAGCCGGGGGTGCTATGTATCTGTACAGGGGTATAAGCGCCGTCCCTTTCCTTCCAATAGAATCAGGGATAGTAAGAGAGTAACGCAGAGTGTACATTAGCCGGGGGTGCTATGTATCTGTACATGGGTGTAAGCGCCGTCCCTTTCCTTCCAATAGAATCAGGGATAGTAAGAGAGTAACACAGAGTGTACATTAGCCGGGGGTGCTATGTATCTGTACAGGGGTATAAGCGCCGTCCCTTTCCTTCCAATAGAATCAGGGATAGTAAGAGAGTAACGCAGAGTGTACATTAGCCGGGGGTGCTATGTATCTGTACAGGGGTATAAGCGCTGTCCCTTTCCTTCCAATAGAATCAGGGATAGTAAGAGAGTAACTCGGAGTGTACATTAGCTGGGGGTGCTATGTATCTGTACAGGGGTGTAAGCGCCGTCCCTTTCCTTCCAATACTGATTAGAATCAGGGATAGTAAGAGAGTAACTCGGAGTGTACATTAGCTGGGGGTGCTATGTATCTGTACATGGGTGTAAGCGCCGTCCCTTTCCTTCCAATAGAATCAGGGATAGTAAGAGAGTAACTCGGAGTGTACATTAGCCGGGGGTGCTATGTATCTGTACAGGGGTGTACGCGCCGTCCCTTTCCTTCCATTACAGAAGGGAGAGTAACTCAGAGCTGAGACAAAGGACAACAGATTTTATTGACAATCAAACGCAAAAGGACATTCTGTAGGAGACGTAACCCCAAGCTTTCAGCAGCATTATTTTAATTATGTAATTTGTATGTAAAAATGACAGTATTCATTCCTCAGAACCGTGCCGTTTCGGTAAAACAGTAAATACAGAGATGGAGATAAACAAGAAAATGTATCAGCAATAACTGTGCAAACATGTCCCACTGCCAGTATTTTGATGTGGGAAATGAATGTAACGAGGCAGCAAAGGAACCTGATAGTCAGACAAAATGAAGGGAATGACTAACTGACAGGGGTTGTTGCCATATGTCAATATCTGTATATTAGGGTGCAAACAAACAGGAGCAAATGGAAGCATAGGGTTGGGGGAAAGACACACAGAGCTACTAGTAGCAGCTACTTGTCACGGCTACAGAAACAGACAATGCTGATCATTTACTGATAATTGTCTCTACGTGTGTTTACCAGAGGCAATTCTCAGTATTGTCTATGGCAAGGGATTTTCTGGCGCTTAGTTGCCGTGACAAGAAGCTGCTACTAAGTAGCTCCATGTGTCTATACCTTTAGGGTGCAGAACTGATGCACAAACATTTAGTAAGTAAAGCTATGCTATGTTAAAAAGGACAAGTCAATCCAAAAATATAATTTTTTGCCTAATAAAAGAAAACATAATTCTAAGCAACTTTACAATATTTTTTTTTACTTATTTGTATATATAATTGCTATTAAACACAGTGTCTGCCTGTCCTTTCTATTCCCTGCCCTGGGGGCTCTGGCATATGAAATAATGTAACACAAGGCAGCAGCCTGACAGACCTGCCTCGCTGGAAGAGACAGACAGACCTCCCTCGCCGGAGGAGACAGACAGACAGACCTGCCTCGCTGGAAGAGACAGACAGACAGACAGACCTGACTCGACAGACAGACAGACAGACAGACCTGACTCGACAGACAGACAGACCTGACTCGACAGACAGACAGACAGACCTGACTCGACAGACAGACAGACAGACCTGACTCGACAGACAGACAGACAGACCTGACTCGACAGACAGACAGACAAGACGGACCTGACTCGCCGGAGGAGACAGACAAGACGGACCTGACTCGCCGGAGGAGACAGACAAGACGGACCTGACTCGCCGGAGGAGACAAGACGGACCTGACTCGCCGGAGGAGACAGGCGGACCTGACTCGCCGGAGGAGACAGGCGGACCTGACTCGCCGGAGGAGACAGGCGGACCTGACTCGCCGGAGGAGACAGGCGGACCTGACTCGCCGGAGGAGACAGGCGGACCTGACTCGCCGGAGGAGACAGGCGGACCTGACTCGCCGGAGGAGACAGGCGGACCTGACTCGCCGGAGGAGACAGGCGGACCTGACTCGCCGGAGGAGACAGGCGGACCTGACTCGCCGGAGGAGACAGACAGACCTGACTCGCCGGAGGAGACAGACAGACCTGACTCGCCGGAGGAGACAGACAGACCTGACTCGCCGGAGGAGACAGACAGACCTGACTCGCCGGAGGAGACAGACAGACCTGACTCGCCGGAGGAGACAGACAGACCTGACTCGCCGGAGGAGACAGACAGACAGACCTGACTCGCCGGAGGAGACAGACAGACCTGACTCGCCGGAGGAGACAGACAGACAGACCTGACTCGCCGGAGGAGACAGACAGACCTGACTCGCCGGAGGAGACAGACAGACCTGACTCGCCGGAGGAGACAGACAGACTTGATTCGCCGGAGGAGACAAACTTGATTCGCCGGAGGAGACAGACAGTTTCAATAGCAATTACATTTACAAATATTCATACTGGAAAGTTGCTTAGAATTATATTTTCTTTTTAGGCAAAAAATTATTTTTTTGGTTTGACATGTGGGTGGTGTAACTAATGGGGGTAAACTATGGCTGCAGTGGGGGCCAGGGGTACCAGACCCCCCAACCCATACTGGCAGCAAGTCACAAAACACCTGCAGCCTGACCGTGCTTATGTACCAGTACAGCTTCCTCCCACCTTGATTGGCTGGCTGCAATATGTAGGGAGGCAGCGCAGTCTGAGACTCAGTAAAAGGCCACTGTACCCTCAGAGTTTGTGCTTTAGACTGTCAGGTCACCATCACCCATTTTCTTCTTAATTCAGTTAAGGCCTGCCCACATCCCAGTGGTAGAAGGGCAAATAGAAGACACACATATTGAAACCGAGCCCAGTGATACAACTGTATGTTCTTCCGGTTGGGAACAGGGGCAGCTCTCAGGCTGCTGTAGAAACCAAGCAGAGAATTGGCATTTTGGTACAAGTAGCATTTTAGACTTCAAGCCGCGAGGGGTAAAATAAGGAGGAGCTTCATAAGGCACTTAGAAAAAGATACAAATATTTAATTACACTTTCCCTTTAATTCTGGCAAAATCAGATTAGGAGCTTTGCCTTTAATTCGGGGCAGATCAGATTAGGAGCTTCCCCGTTAGCGGGTAAATCCTCAGTAAATGTTTATACAAGTGGCACAAAAGTAGCAACGTGAGAGGAAAGAATGGCCCGTGTAATAAGGTCACGGAACCACAAGGTTCTAGACCAAATGGTGTTTACCGAAGCACTGTATGAGCCAATGGGGTCTCGTTACAGAAAACAAAATACAGAAGCACCATCTGGTATGGGACAATGTGTAATTAAGGCAGCAAACATCAATAACAACACTTTTGGTAACAGAACAGAACATCCGGGTAAAACAGTGTTCCTTAAAGGAGAACTAAAGCCTAATAATGACTCTGGCTAGAAATACTGTATTCCATAAACAGACCTCACTGTACCAGCCCACGGTGCAGACAGTCCTAAAACTGTAATGATCCAGGCCTTCAGAGCCGTCCATTGGAGCTCCCCATCTTGAGTCTTGTGTGGCCTTCCTTTGTGTCAGTGGCACTGCACATGCTCAGTGGCCCAAAACATAATGAGGGCTAATTTAACAACACTGAGTACCATAAGGAGTTAAACATCAGACGGAGATATCAATATAATATTGTTTGCTGAACTATTTCATAAAATCAAGCAGCTTTTACCTGTTCCACTCTCTGATGTGACTTTATTTGGTCTTAAAGAAGTGTTTCTGGTACAGTCCCTTCTACTCTGAGCAAAGGTATGGAGAGGGAGATTCTTTGCCACAAAGCAACATCCAAGTGTTGGAAAGACTGCTGCAGGTCACATGATTGACAGGAAGGAAAGTGCGGCTGCTGAGCAGGAACGTAGTCAAGGTTACAATTTGGCTCATAGATATGAATGATCAGATATTAAGGATAAACTAAAAAAAGATCACAGCTTATATAACACAAAGGTGTTTATGGCAACATTACGACTGCGGAGGCCGATGCACATACAAACGGTGATACATTGCATTTCAGGAGTAGAAACGATCATACATACATCATATATATATATATATATATATATATAAAGACAGTAGTGGTCTTGTTTCTATTTGGGCCACAGATGAGAAACTGGGGGCCCTCCAAATATTGTCACCATCCGGAAGGGGCAGCCAGTCGCCCAAGTGGCGCCAGTCTGTCCTACATCTAACATTCTCTCGCATCACCTCTTTGAGGCAAATATCCCTATTTTGCACAACAAAATGATCCACTGTGATGGTGAGGCTGATTCACATTTGCACCACATTTAAACAGACAGCGACGCCTCCCACAGTATTTATTTTTTTTACAGGAAGACGTCAGTGTCACCTTCCTAAAGTGTCGGTATCGCTTTAGCCGGAAGTCGCTGCTCCTGCGTCCCTGTTGGACAGCTATGCTCATAAGCTTATTTCTGATCCTTTCCCCAATTATCCGCACTAATAATAAAAAATAACATTTTTTCCCTAAAACATTTCTTCTCTAAGCTGCAAAATACTTTTTATTCAATTAAACTAGATCAGTACAGGGAAATTACGCTTGTAGAGTAGAATTACAGCATAAGGGGGGCTTCTGATTGGCTGAAGCTGTGAGCTTCCCCTAAAAGCCCACTCATGGGGCTTCCCATTAGTCAGTGGAAAATGGCCTATGGTTATACAGAAACCCCTATGCCCAGATCTTGAATTGCCTGAAATAACTGCTCCTATTGGTTACTTAGCTGGGGCAAGGCCCTTGGCCGCAGGGTATTATTGTTTATACATATTGTTGGCTGATACTGAGGGTGGCTGGCATAGGGTTGCTGTTCATACAAAGTGGCATAGAAGCTGGTATAAATTAAGCTATAGAAGTAAAGGCGTTTCAGAGCTTTAGTTCCCCTTTAAAATCCACAAAAAAAAATAAATTGGTGGCCCTGAGGAAGATTTTTACACAGGTAATTCATAAAAATAAACAAATGGAGCCTCTTTAATGGACAAGGGTTTAAAAAGTTTTGTTTAAAAAAAAAAAAAAAGTTTTCATTTTGTGCCCAATTTCGATTGCCGGAGACTAATAAACAATAAGTTCATTTTGTTCCACAAGAATTCAATAATTTAATCTAATGAAGCATCTCGTTACTAAAAAAAAAAGTTCCTCGTGTACAAACGTACGCTTGGCGCATCCTGACGGACGGACGTAGACCTCGCAAATGCGTCATCAAAAGAACTTCTTGGCGGCTGCTTCCTGCTGACTCCTGCCAGACACAAAGGGATAGAAATGTCAGCGAGTGGAAATATCTCTGCCATGTTCCTGGGGGGGGGGGATACATTGGCCGTAGAGCCCACTATTCACTGAAAGCCCCCTCATCCACCTACAGGTACCATGTATCAGCCATCTAGGGGACCCCTAGCCCTGCCCATCAGAACCCCTGAAGGGGTCGTTCATTTTTGAGTTTGGAGTTTCAACAGCTATCTGGTTGCTAGGGTCCAAATGACCTTAGCAACCAGGGAGTGGTTTGAATGAGAAACGGATATATTTATAGGAGAGGATCTAAACAGAAAATGTATAAAACTGTAGTCCCAAAGAGTAATACTTTTTTGGCTGCTGGGGTCAATGATCTCCATTTGAAAGCTGTGAAGAGTCAAAGGAAGAAGGAGGCAAATAATTCAAAAAGGATAACAAATAATGAAGACCAATTGAAAAGTTAACTAAAAGTTTAATTCAAATATGTTTTTTGAGGTTTGCTTTCAGGTGAAATGTACTTACCTGTACATAATGTAGCCAAGGAATAACACTGTCTGTATAGCCACAAATATAAAGAAGTGGGTTGTGGTTAAACAGGAGGGAAATGGAGGCACTTCTGGACACTTCTGTACCTCATGTGGCTGGAGAAAAAAAAACAAAAAGTGCCCGTTAGTACAGAGAGGACTTCTGCCCAGGGCCTGGCTGTGCTCTGCACCTAGCACTGGATTTATCAGAGCAGTGATGGCACAGACCATAGGGCAGGTATAATATACAAGAGCCTGTTGTGGCTGATTGTCAACTTGTACATCTGAATAACACAAATTAGGGGGCCTGGCAACCTACATGGTGCCTCCTTCCCTCCCTTCATGAATACAATGTTACCAACCACAGGCAGCCCTGTATTCATGGGGGCAGTTGCAGGCCTTTGTGCTCAAGAATGACCTGTGGCAACTCAAGTAAATAGGATGGCAGGGTGCAAAATGCAAAAATACAGCAAATTGCACTGCCTTCTCAGTTGTAAAAGACACTGAACATATGCAAAAAAAAATTCTCTGTACTGACATAATCCAAAATATGTAGTGACATATTCCCAAGACATCTAGTGGGAAAAAAAGTTGTTGAAAATGTCATGGCTACAACATATTCACAAAAAAATGTCACAGCCATGACACAGATTATGATATCTGATCCAGACTGGGACAACATAGCGAAGCATGGGCCGATCTGGAACAGTGTGTGGCCACTGAATACTTTAATGTATTAAAGTAATTATAATATAATATGCTGTTCCCCTCCATGTGTTTGCTTCAGAAATCCTACTATAGTTTACATAACCAAAGCTGCTGTGTAGCCACGGGGGCAGCCATTCGAGCTGACATAGGGCAAAATGCCTACGTAATAGCGAACAGATAAACTCTGTAGAATATAATGGTGTTTTACAGAGTTAATGTGCTACCTGCTATGTAACCTGTTCCTTTCCTCCTTTTTCCCAGCTTGTATGGCTGCCCCCGTGGCTACACAGATACTACTAGAAATGACAGACGGAGTGTCGAACGTTACCAAGCTCTTCTGCACCAGATGCTCAATGTCCCTCTTTACGACGTGGAGATGCTCCTTGATATCGTTGAAGTGCTGCGTCGACTCATAACCCCCCGTGCCTAGGTGCTTATTTCCGCTAACGTGCCGCACAGTCTCGCTTATAGAGCTCCTAAATGGCAACAAAATAATAAATGGATTATACCGACCATCAGGAACAGTCTAAGGCAACAAAACCTAAAATATTATTATTATTAACATTTATTTATAAAGTGCCAACATATCCCGCAGCGCTGTACAATAAGTGGGTTACATACATTGGAAATACAGAGTAACATATAAAGCAATCAATAACCGATACAAGAGGTGAAGAGAGCCCAGCCCAAAAGAGCTTCCAATCTATATTATTCATTATCAACAATACTGGCAAACTTGCCCTTTACTACCACTGGTTCAGCCAGCAAGCACTGAGCTCCTACTGCTAACAATATAGCCATTTGGCCCCAAACTCCCTGACTGCCCTGTATTCACTTCCCTGCAGACATATTTTGCCCTCTCCATCAGAATGAATGGCATGTTCAGATATTCTGAGCTTTTTCCAAAAGAAATTAATACAGTTTTGCAAGACATGAAGAGGCTTAAGGATAAGGAAAGATTTAGGGCTAAGGTTCAAGATTACATAGAACATAACAGAAACTCATCTCCCATATGTACGGCCGGGACACGCGCCCTCGCTGTTGTCATTACAATAAAAAAAAATCAAATTAAAACCCTTAGGCCATGGGCCTTTTGCAGAGATCTGTAAAGTGCTCATATAAGGGATCAACTGTGCTCCTTAATCAATATGCTGGGAACATTCGTCCTGTGGTCGTCCCTGCGAGTGGGGTTTATTTTCCCTTTGCAAAGAAGATTAAGGTCTGTAACGAGAATCTTTATCATCATGTGGATTTTAATCCCTTTTCTACTTCTGGCAAAAGACACTATGAAAAATAAACCCTGGAGTTTTTGTACTTGACACTTCAGCAGCATTGGGAAATCGGCGGCGCAGGCAAGTGTCCGAAGCACCAAAGACATTGAGCAATGGGAAGGTACCTGTACCTTTCCTTCTCCTTTAAATGCAAGTTTATTTGGAGATTTGATAAATACGCCCATACGTGTTCCGTCAAACTGAATGTGAACCCTAAGGGTCGGGTCAAATCTGAGCTTTGGCCAAATCCTAAACCAGATCTGGTGCATCCTGACAGGGGACCTAGAGAAACTTCAGCAAACTTACAGCGCGCATTGATGAACCAGAACAAAACATAGGGGTGTCCCATTTATATAACTGACCTCTGGGGGGTTGGCGGTCCTAGAGGCTTTGTTTGTTAGGACTTCAGTCCCGGAGAGAACTGAACAGGCCATAGAAAAACCAAGGGTTAGGGTTCCCCCAACCCTAACAGAACATAAGAGTGCATTGTTCCAAGTGCTTTGGACACTCAGATTTTAGACAGGGGAAGCAGAGACACAAGTCCATAACCAACACCCCATAACTGCCTGTTTGGAGAGCACCCCAATGCAGCCCCCTAAAAGAATGCCTTTGCTTGCCCTAAGCTGCTCGGTTGTTTCAGTGCCCTTCAGATGATATTTTCCTCCCCAGTATTAAGGTATAGGCAATCCCTTCTGATCTCACAAAAAACAAAAAGAACAATGGAATGATAATAAAGCTAGAGCCGCACTTAAATTGGCAACAGACTTTACTATTTCTCCCAAATCCCAAATCTTTAAGCAAAGCATAGAAGACATAATCAATGATTATTAAATCTTAACTGACATATCTGACCGGCCAGTCTGTAATCAGATTAAGACAAAAATCCATAAATCTGCAAAAAAAAAAAAAAAAAAAAAAAATAGGAAAACGACTGCTGTTTCTGGGCAAAATAAGATGATGGACATGTAAATATGAGCAACCCAAAGACTCATTAGGAATTTCCTGCTAAGCGCCACTCCCAAATACTTCTTTAATCCGCCCGAAACATATTAGGGGAGTCGTGTAAGCGCATCACCAATATTAAATAAGAGAGACTTGAACTGGTAAATCTAATTTGGCTTCCTTAGGAATAAAGATTTGTGAAGAATATTAATGCCAAGGATTCCCTGGGAAACAAAAGTAAAGATAATCTTTCGGAGACAGCTGACCTATATAGGCCACGGCACAATACAGAAGCTGCGAGTGCCCAAACTGTACATCTATTGCATATAATGTATATTATGTACCTTTCTGTATAATATTTGGCTTATATTCAGTATTCTGCAAAGCAAATTAAGGGCAACAAATTGAGTGCAGTAATGAGACAATGTATAACTGGCCTGGGCACTAGGGATGCATCAAATGCATTATGTTTGGATTCAGCTGAATACGGAACCAAATCCTAATATATATATATATATTATTATTATTATTATTAACATTTATTTATAAAGCGCCAACATATCCCGCAGCGCTGTACAATAAGTGGGTTTCATACATTGGACATATAGAGTAACATATAAAGCAATCAATAACCGATACAAGAGGTGAAGAGAGCCCTGCCCAAAAGAGCTTACACTCTATATGAATCTATTATTATTATTAACATTTATTTATAAAGCGCCAACATATCCCGCAGCGCTGTACAATAAGTGGGTTTCATACATTGGACATATAGAGTAACATATAAAGCAATCAATAACCGATACAAGAGGTAAAGAGGGCCCTGCCCAAAAGAGCTTACAATTAGGATACAGAAGGGTTAAAGAGAGCTGTGCAGCGAAAAATTTTCAACTTCCATGTTTATGTGACAAAAGTCACTTGATTTTAAGATTTGGGATTCAGTTCGGCCAGCAGCATGGATTTGGCTGAATCTGAATCCTGCTGAAAAAGGCAGAATCTTGGCTGAATCCCAAACCGAATCCTGGATTTGTTGCATCCCTACTGGGCACCCTCCCCAATATTTGGCTGTTACCAGGTTGCTCACGTCTGATACTATATAATATGTAGATGTAACACAGTGGTTAAACTTTGAACTTGTCTACATTCAAGACCTTGAATAACCATGAGCCCAATTTCGGCTAATCTAATTGGTCAGGCCGCATGCCTACGCTGATCTACTCTGCTGATTTCCCCCATGCACAAGATTTCTGCATGTCTGGATAAGGGGGTCACATGAACCCACATCCCAAGGGGCAGATTTGCATGGTTAGGGTTAATTAAATGGGCTGGGCTAAGCACCCGAGTGTCTGTGTGTAAATACTACATACATTTTTATATTTTTGTTCCTTTTAAATTACCCCCATGAAAGTCTAAAGTATGAAAATTCAGACCAAGGTGGCCCTATGGGAGAAGCCACATGGAGTGTGATGGCTAGGACAGTTGCTTATGATCACTGCTGTGAACATTTTCCACACCGCGCTTCCCTGTTACTAATAAAAATCGTAGTTCCCTGGACATCGGCCCATGCATTAGGTAGTGAGATGGACAACAAGTCGCACAGGTTTTTTAATCGCAACCTTTCTGCGACATCAGTAGTGATGTTGCATGGACACACCGGCTAGCCCGCCCCATTCCCTCACAACCGCTGCAACTGCAACGTCCGGGTAATTAAGTGCAGTGGGAATAGCTTGGGGCTGCAGTGACTGTGAATGGATGAGCCATATGCCCCCTGTAGACTCACTTTATACCAAACAATGAGCGCTCCCTATCACTATCACTCCCTATGGTGTTCATTTTCAATTCCCAGCTTTACGGCATCAGCTGACTGCAAATTGTTTCCCCGCAACACATATTGCAGATTGACTTACATCTCCCTGATTTATTCTACTACCCTAGAGAACAACACAACCGCAGCACAAAATTCCTTTACCTCGGCTGACATCGGACCAATAGCAATGCATATATAGAAACTGTATTGTTTACCCAGAGAATAAGAGAAATATAAACTGCTGTATTCTGGTTACCTCATATCCGCCATCTGCTGTAAGACTTCCCTCTGAGTGCTGAGCAGGAACTGCAGGTCCGCAGGTGCAAACTTCAGTGGGGAAGACAAAAGGTGGCAGTTAGTGCAAGTACCGCTGGGACTGAGCAACAGTAATCAGGCAGCCATTTTTTCACATTTAGTTAAAAAAAAAAGGACAGAATATGAAAAACTACACTGTGTGGCTGATGTGCATTAAGATGCAAATGTGGCCCTTCAGAATAAGCTAGCAGCTTCTATGGGCCCTCCCCGACTTCCTCTCAGACAAGCCAGGCTTGAAAATCTTATTGGCACACTGATACTGTCCTCTCCCCACAAGCCTGCATAGGCCTCTGTGAAAAACGAATCATTTGCCCAGGGGCAAATATCAGATTAGCCCATTTGCCCCAGAATGTAGGAGGCCAAATCAGACCATAACCTTGCCAAATGGGCAGATCTTACTGTGTTCGGCAAGCTATAGGTGATAAGTAGCATTAGTGTCCCCAGCAGCAAATCAGATCCTTGATTTAACTAGCTAGTTGGTAACAGACTCCTCAAAATGAATTTCTGATTGGTTTCTATGTGGAACTGCACTGGTCCAGTTTAACATCTACGTTAACAAATCTCTATGAGTGGAATATATGTTGAGTAAAGAAAATGTAGTGGTGGTTGTGGACGAACTGTAGCAGAATCTATAATACTGACTTTTACAGGTTACAGGCGCCCAATTGCCTGCCCCTGCACTAAGGATACTGGGACTTATAGGCCACAAGATCCAGAGGGCGCAGTAAGCTTGCTCATTGGATACATGCAACTTCACTGCCTCTGCTGTTGCGATCATTTTGTTAAGGAATCACAACCCCAGGCCAATTAATAGGATTACCCTTGAGTAAGGTATTGTTTAGGTGGCCTATTTGATAATACCTTAAAGACGCCCAGTAAAATAAACAGATCATTTATGACAGTCTGGCCACCCAGCTTGCCCTATGACTGGAGACATTTAACTCTTGCCCAACCTGTTGCTGATGACCAGGGCCGCCTGTTCCGGCTCCATCTCCGGCACCTCTCTTGGCAATCTCATCGGTGACCGCTGTCACATATCTTCTCTGCTCGTCGAGGATCATGTCCAACTGCCTGTTGAGCTGCTTTATTTCTAGATGAATGCGGTTCTGACCCTCGAAGATTTGTCGGAGCTCGCGGTCGTTTACAGACTCATACATGTCATCCACTGCACAGAGAAACCATTACTTTATAATGTACAGCCATCTGTGTGCCAACTGCCTGGTACCCCTACGGTTACTGGTGTACTAAGGGGCATATTTAGTGTGTAAGCCAACATCCACCGGTAATGTTGCCCATAGCAACCAATCAGCAATTAGATTTGAACAAGTTAGCAAAGATTTGATTGGCTGCTATGGGCAACATCACCGGTGGATATTGGCTTACACACTACAATAAATATGCCCCTTAGTATGCCGATGATCATCAGCCCATTAGCTAATCCCGTATACACCAGTTGGCTGCACAACATCTTTACTACAGAAATGAATTGCTTACGGACAGTTTGTAACAGAACTTTATACTCAAATATATACAGTATTTATTTTATTCGTTTATAACTCCGCATTCATAGCGCTGACCTAACTTCCAGGGTAATTACCATTAATATTAGGGTTCCTTCCAACAATGGAATATGACTCTATTTCTTAAGAAATGTCAGCTTTTGTTAAATTTGTTTTGTTACCAATAAACGTTAAGATTTTTGATTGATGGGGTCAGCGACCCCTTGACCACCAGATATCATATCATTCGGCTAAAATGAGGCAGAAGCGGAATGCTAATAAATCAAAAACTATAAATAAAGGAAGACAATCGCAAAGTTGATTTCCGGTGCTTATACTAAATGTATATTTGGGCCATAGTGTAAAAGATGCACAATTAATAACATATGAATAAACTAAAACAACTAAATTCGCCATCTATAAGCTTTCAAGGTCATGTAGAAGCCAATGGGAGCCAATTGTAGCAATCTTTATTAATTTGTGGTTTTAGAGGTTTTGAATCCATAAAGATTTGCACAAAAACCAAAAGTATGTTTATTAATTTATGCTTTTTCAATTAGACATTTGAGGTTTTAGAGAAAATGAGTTGTGGTTTCAAAAAACCGCTAAAATGAGAATGTTGATAAATGGGCCTCCAATTCTCTTCCCAAAGGTGCATATTTGAACATCCGTTTTTCCTCTGCTTGTTTAGAAGCATTCTGTCAGTCACCACTTTAATATCTAATCCTTCAGGAGCAATATGCACGTGGGAAATATCTGAGGAAGCTATTCTGGAAAGCCATTAATCCTCTTTCCTATAATATTACAATGTAAGTAGTATGGCTGGCAATATGAGCTAAAGAGCGGATAAGCAGTTACATACACGGATTTATTGTGGGGAGCAGAAACACTGGAGATACCGCATCACGCCCCCCACTGGAGTCTGAGTGCACTTGCCTGGTTGCTCCGCTGCCTCGGGGTGATCCTTCTGAAACTCCTCTTTCCTCTTATCCAGCTCTTGTTGGAAGTTGTCAAATTCTTCCTGGTACTTGTCCTTTTCTTCCTTTGGAATCTCTGTGTCGGGCGGGGGCTGTAGGGCACAAGTGTTTATTTATTGCCAGAAAAGGAAACAAACAACTAAAGCAGAGAATAGAACCATTTATCCAAGACCATTGTAGGCCAAACTTGGACAGCCTATGGGCATATACACAGGTTCACTGGCTAACCAAAGAGATCAAGCCCATGCACACAACTTGCAGGGTTTTTTTTAACTAAGGGAGAACTAAAGCCTTACAATGAATCTGGATAGAAATACTGTATTTCATATACTGAACTTACTGTATACCCTATAACTGTTATAATCCAGGCCTTCAAAGTTTTTGATGGGCTGACATCAGGGAGTGGGTCCCTAAGCTCAGGTTATATTGTGACATTTATATTGTATATATACAGTATATAGTGAGTGGGTCCCTAAGCTCAGGTTATACTGTGACATTTATATTGTATATATACAGTATATAGTGAGTGGGTCCCTAAGCTCAGGTTATATTGTGACATTTATAGTGTATATATACAGTATATAGTGAGTGGGCCCCTAAGCTCAGGTTATACTGTGACATTTATAGTGTATATATACAGTATATAGTGAGTGGGCCCCTAAGCTCAGGTTATATTGTGACATTTATATTGTGTATATACAGTATATAGTGAGTGGGCCCCTAAGCTCAGGTTATACTGTGACATTTATATTGTATATATACAGTATATATTGAGTGGGCCCCTAAGCTCAGGTTATACTGTGACATTTATATTGTATATATACAGTATATAGTGAGTGGGCCCCTAAGCTCAGGTTATACTGTGACATTTATATTGTATATATACAGTATATAGTGAGTGGGTCCCTAAGCTCAGGTTATACTGTGACATTTATAGTGTATATATACAGTATATAGTGAGTGGATCCATAAGCTCAGGTTATACTGTGACATTTATATTGTATATATAGAGTATATAGTGAGTGGGCCCCTAAGCTCAGGTTATACTGTGACATTTATAGTGTATATATACAGTATATAGTGAGTGGGCCCCTAAGCTCAGGTTATACTGTGACATTTATAGTGTATATATACAGTATATAGTGAGTGGGCCCCTAAGCTCAGGTTATACTGTGACATTTATAGTGTATATATACAGTATATAGTGAGTGGGCCCCTAAGCTCAGGTTATACTGTGACATTTATAGTGTATATATACAGTATATAGTGAGTGGGTCCCTAAGCTCAGGTTATACTGTGACATTTATATTGTATATATACAGTATATAGTGAGTGGGTCCCTAAGCTCAGGTTATACTGTGACATTTATAGTGTATATATACAGTATATAGTGAGTGGGGCCCCTAAGCTCAGGTTATACTGTGACATTTATATTGTATATATACAGTATATAAGCTCAGGTGAGTGACAGCAGCACAGACCAAGTGCAGAGAATCAGCAGAAAAGAAGATGGGGGCTACTGGGGCATCTTTGGGGCACAGATCTTCCCTGTTAAAGGGCTGTATTGGCCTTTGGCCAGTAAAGAAGCTGGAAACATAATGTGTAGTATTTTTAGCCTATTTCTTTGTTAAGCTTTAGTTCTACTTTAAAACATAATCAATTTTCTATTTATGTTGCTGGCAGAAAAGAACTGACTGGATCGTTTCTTTGTAACTTGCCTGTTTACAAGGAGACGGAATAACAACCCGTAGTATTTCCACTTCATTTTCCTTTCCTTTAACACAGGGTCGAACTCTAGGTCATACCAAATACACTGATGTGCACACATACTCGGGTAAGTTGAAATGAGCACTTTATAATTCACCCCATGTGTGCACAAAGTTACTTTTTGTTTGACATTTACAGAAACCAAATCAATTCACATCAACATTTAACCCATGCAGTGCCAATAGGTGAGCACAGAGACAAATGTTATAAATGGGGATGGAGGGGGGATTTAAATATTCCTACTTACAGCTTCCTTTCCAGGTTCAGTCAGTTGGAAAGTCAGGAAGGAGAGCACGTCATGATCATCTGTTACCAACAAACGCAAAGAGAGAGTTAAGATAAGTAACCAGATTTGGGAATAAATTAAAATGATGATATTGCTAGATTTCTGCCATAAAAGTGGAAGGTAGTTGCGCTGGTTATAAAATATAAAAACGAACCCTCAACTAACCCACAATTATTCTGTTTTTTGGTTGTTAGGGTCACTGACACTCGCAACCAAAAAGTATCTAAGGAAAATAATGGACACACAAAGAAAAAAGCAACATTTCTTGTTAGAGACTAAAGGTGGCCATACACGGGCCGACTATAGCTGCCGATATCGGTCCCTTGGACCGATTCGGCAGCTAATCGGCCCGTGTATGGGGAGAGCAGAGCGGCCTGGCCGACCGATATCTGGCCTGAAATTGGCCAGATCTCGATCGGCCAGGTTAGAAAATCTGGTCGGATCGGGGACCGCATCGGCTTGTTGATGCGGTCCCCGATCCGACTGCCCCATTGCCGCCCACATAATCCGATCGTCTGGCCCCAGGGCCAAACGATCGGATTATTATTTTTTTTACCTAAATGGTCCCCGATATCGCCCACCCGTAGGTGGGGATATCGGGGGAAGATCCGCTCGCTTGGCGACATCGCGGATCTGCTCGTGTATGGCCACCTTAAAATGTAATTTTATGGTGAAGATAACAATCATACCTTCCAGCAACAATTGACACAAGGAAAGCCACACCCTAATCTGCCCCATATAACCCAAATGTGTCCCCTTTTCCATCTGAAACCCACCTTGTTTTTCTATAAGCCCCGTTTCATTAAAGGGGATCTGTCACCTTAAGAAATAATTCCAAATCCTTTTCTATCATGTTATTTGAGCAAAATAAACTTTACTCACACTATATAAACCAGCCGGCACAATTTTGTGGGCACTGTTATTAAGGCAAGCTTTGTTTCATCCCTAATATCTTATGCATTTGTCATCTAAGTGTTATCTAGGAAGTGCTGAATGGAAAGTTAAAGTAATTGCAATTAAAAATCTGAGCTGTTGATCATATATTGCCTGCCCCGCCTCTATGCCTCAGGCATAGAGGTGGGGCAAGCAATATATGATTGACAGCTCAGATCTTTAAATTCATTTATAACGGGTATGGATGATTATTAAAAAAATAATTTGGGTTTCATGTTTAATTTTTTAAGACCTGATTCTCAACCACAGTCACTAAAGAAAACACTTTGCGTTTACTTTGCACAAAAGGCAACAAACCTTGCGCGACAATGAAATGACGAAGGGACAAAGCAAAGTGATTACCTGCCAGGCCCCCAGTAGCCGCAGATATGCCAAAGTAACCTTGGCTTGGGAGAATCATGTTTTCCACTTTGGCACAGAACTCATAGTCCTCTTTATCTGGTGTAAAGCCATTGTTAATCATTATCTACAGAGAAAATACAAGGAAAAAGCAGACGATTAGATATGGTTTGTTTTTATTCTTATAAATATATAATCTGCAGTCTGGTCCATTCTGTATGGGACCAAACTGTAAACTATATCCTTATAAATGCTTATTTACATTGCTATAACTTAGAGACAAGCACACTACTACAATGTGCGCCTCTCCTTGCGTCTGCCACCTTATGATCTACTCTCTTGCTGATGAACACCCTGCCCCAACAACCGCCAGATTACATTGGAGTTATGTGGCCTGTAGCCTTGTGCCTTTATATGGTCACGTAACTCCTCTGTGAATTCCAATGTCTGTATAAACTACAGTAGGGGGGTAAATTATCCAGAATAATATATAAATGGCTAATAAAAGACTGGGGGCATATCAATTCATCTGCACAGGGCTAGTGTATGTGGAAATTAGTACAGCAGCCCTGTGCATCAGAACTAGAACCAAAGTCAAATAAACGTAACTGTCAACTTACTTACCGTTAATATCTTTTTATAATACGTGATCTTTGCTCTCACTGGGTAAGGTTTATTCCGGAAATCCCTTAGACATGAAGCCAAAGCCTGTGTGGCGCCATCACTGCAAAACCACATATATTCTGTTATAGACAGCTACCTAAGATAATGCTACTACTATATTATAATAGCTCTTACTCATACAGATAAATACAATTATGCAGAAAAGGAATATTCACTAGAAGCAGTACCTGCCTACAGAGCCACCATCAGAAACTTTGGGGCCCCTCACAGGTTATTTATATGGGGCCCCCATGAACCCAAGTGCAACCCAAATATTGTTCCACAACCCTTGTGTGTGCAGTATAAACAGCTGAGGGGGACAGTGGAGTTTGCTCTAAATTTAATCCCTTCTCACCTAGCTGCCCCTGCTCATTGCTTGATAAGAAAGTTAAATAAGTTTTCGCATAAGTTAAGTAAACTGCGTAAATGTAGGGTCCCAATGACCTTGCTGTGAGCCCATAACTAGTCAGTTATAGTTCATAGAAATATTAAAAATAATTAATGTGCTAAGAAGTATTAGCAATTTTAATTGGGGGGTCAGTGGAGTTTATATGGAAGTTACATAAGCAGCGTTGGTGTGGGGCCCAATAACCAGTCATTTCCCTGCTGGGAATGACGATATAATTCAGTATATAGCTCCCAATATAAACAGCTGATGTGACTCTATAATAACCAGCATCTGGGAAGCATCTGCCTTCCCTGTCAACTGTGAGAACTTACTTCTGGTGGTCATACTGAAGCTTGCCGTTGTTACCCACAGCCAATATGGCAGGATTGTTTTTCTACAGAAAGGAAAATAAATGCAACAATTACAATGAAACTTTCAATACTATACAGATATATTAGCTTTCATTGGATGGAACTAAATAAATGCTTTCTTTCTGCTTCACTTTCCCTCATGGGGTCTATTTACCAAAATAAGGGCATAAAATACACCCCATCATCACCTGAAAGCCATGGCTTGCTTTATAACATCTGTGTGTTAATTTACACGTACACAGAACCCACTGCAAATTCCTGGCAAAAAAAACAAATCAAAGTCCACCTAAAAAACCTTTGTGCATTTTTTTTCCCCATTGACTTTGATGAATTACACCAGGTTTAAGATATGGCTAAACTTAATGGGGTTGTTTACCTTAATAATAACTCTTAGTATGATGTAGAGTAATATTCTTAGACAATTGTCAACAGGTCCTTGTTTTATATTATTTGTGTTTTTTCACTTATTTTTTCACTTATTAAGCTTGTTTAACTCTCCAGTTTGGAATTGCAGCAGGTATGTGGTTGGTAGGGTCTAAGTTACCCTAGCAACAAGGCAGTGGTTTGAATGAGAAACTGGAATATGAAGAGGGGGAGGGTCTGAATAGAAAGATAACTAATAAAAAGTAACAATAACAATAGATTTTTGGCTGCCGGGGTCGCCAATTTGAAAGCTGGAAAGAGAAGAAGTAGGCAAATACTTAACAAAAAAATTAAGATCAATTGAAATGTTGCTAAGAACTGGCCATTTTATACCATACTAAAAGTTAATTTAAATGTGAAGAGGTTTGGGTGAGTAAAATAAAACATGTCTATATAACTACCAATAAGGGCTGTGACTGGCTATCTGGTAGCGCAATGTGGACTGGCAGCCTACAGGTTTGGTAACACACATGGTCTTTGTGCCTCCAAAACTTGCATGACACTCAGAATTAAAAAAAGGAACATCAGCTTTCAGTGTGCTATTTATTTTACAATATTAACACAATTTTTTCAGCATAAACGACCCCTACGTGTTAACCATTAACTCCTGTACCAAGGCTAAAACCAAACAGGTGTTTTGCCCGATATTCAGTTTCTAAGTCTACAACAAACAGCGAGTGCCCTATACCCCACCGGCTCAGGCACACACCATGGTGCCAAAGTCCGCAAGCAAAATCAAACAAACCTTTCCATCATTATCAAAGGAGTCAAAAAATATCCCAACGCCGTTCCAGGAATCAGCTGCACCGTAGACATCTCCTTCAAGCCCTTGGGCGGCAGTGTACCAGATTGCCTGCAGGCGATATAAAGAGTGAAACGAGTCAGTACCAATGCTAAAACTAGAAACAAATAGAGCAGAATATGAACAAATTCATACCAATCCGTCAGCCCCTATTCTGCCCCGTCCGGTGATTCGGAACGTCACTTCCAGTTCCCAGTTCTGAAAGTTTGCTATGGCTTTTGTCCACACCGATCCTTTCTGACTTTTTAAAGATGGAGTTATCCGAATCTGATCGGCGCTGGGAATGGCGTCTAAAAGAGAGAATATATGAGTGGGTCACAATGTACGACCATGTAAGACAACGGCACTGCTAAATAAAGCCATGCCAAAGGCTGTATAGGGCTCTTTTAGGTGAGATGCCAATAAAGCCTGAAATCTGGAATAAAAGTAACTGCATTTAACACTGTGCCATAACGACCACCATATAAAATGCAGCACAGTCAGTGAAATGGTGTCACTACTCAGCAATGTCACTGTCAAATGGGGGTCACTGACCCCGGCAGCCAGAAATCTATTTCTCTGTGAGGCTCCAGTTTTATTGTTATCGTTGCTTTTTATAACTTATTTTTGTATTCAGTCCCTCTCCTATTCATATACCAGTCTCATAATCAAACCAATCCCTGATTGCTAAGGTAATTTGGACCCTAGCAACCAAATAAGTGCTAAAACTCCAAACTGGAGAGCTACTAAACAACAATGGACATATTTAAAAAACTACAAATAAAAAAAAATGAAGACCAATTGCAAATTGTCTCAGACTTTCACTCTCTACATCATACTAAAAGTTAACTCAATGGTGAACAACCCTATATTCTGTATCCTCCTAGCCACATCCGACCCATCCATTCCTATAGAACAGAACTAATCAGTAGTACTGGCAGTGTAGTACAAACGGCTGCACTATCACGCAGGTGTCCTTAAAAACAGAGCAAATAGTTCTCATACCACTTGCCGTGACTCATGGGTCTGCAGCTTGGGAGTAGCAGGATTCATATCTCTATGATGCACCAAACTCGGGACTACATGGTGCTATATATAACACAGGAAATCCACCCCTAAACTAAAATGATACCGTATAATTGCTTGAGATTACAATACATTAAGGCTCAGGCTGAACTATAATTCGCATCACTACACAAAGACCAGAAGTGTGCTGCAGCCCTTACAATAAATGTTTAAAAAAAAAAATATACAAAAAGAAGGGGGAAGTAAGCCGGCGATAACGGTTATTTTCAGATCAGTCAAACCTGAAATTCTCAGTTTCACTCAGATTTGCATGGCCGCTGCTTGGCCTCAATTCACATCTGCTTATTCTGCATTCACAGTCTGATAAGTCTGACCAATGGCAGGCCTCCAAGTCTCACAAGGAGCGATAGGGAATACCTGTGCCAGTGCTCCTATGGATTAAGGTTCATCAATTAGACAGTCTGCAAAATCTCACTATGATTCATCTTTAACCGTCTCAAGGGTCACAGTCGGCCCTCGGCTATCACTTCTCCTGCGGTTCTGTTGCTAGGGAATGTTATCATATGTTCTTTATTATTGAAAATCAGACCATGACTTGGATTTGCCTATAAAGCAGTTCTATAACTACAGGTATGGGATCTGTTATCTGTAAACCCATTATCCATATTATTTTTAAATTATTATAATTATAAATTCATATTTAGTAGCTATGAGGCACAGAGATCCTAATTACCCCTTATGCGGAAAACCCCTGAGCATTCTGGATAAACAGGTCCCATAACCGTACAACTAAAAATCCTGAGGTTTGTGCTTGATTAATGTCGCTGCTTGCTGCCTGTTTAAACTAGCACATAGAGTTGAATGAGACAGATTAAGTCAAAGCACAAACTGGGACAAAAAACAGACTGCAAAAAAGGAGACTCCCCTGAACTGTCAGTTTATTGGAAGGTGTAAAACGATTTCTGCTCCAAACCAGAGACAGGAGGCAACATTCTCACAGACTAGAAATCTCATCACGTCCTTTTTGGCACACATGTCAGAGATCCCAGCGCAGGGTTTGTGCACACCTAGCCCACAAATAAGGGAAAGACTGGTTTCCAGTCCCCAGGTGCTCATTAATAATCATTAAGTTATTTCCAGTTATTTCAGAAAACTTCCCAGCACTACATCACAATCACACATTCATTAAATACAAAAAATAAGGAAAAGGCAAAGAGTATGGTTGCCCTGAGCTCACCAGGGGGGCAACGCCCAGAATATGCCACTGGCAGAAGGACACATATATTCTCTAATAACTACAGATAAACGAGTAGTAATTCAGCAACATTAGCCACACTTGTCATTATACTCCTGGTATTCCCTAATATTCCAATCATAAAGCTGCTCATGGCGTCCAAGAGAAACGCTACTATGTCAAGATAATACCACCGACTTTCCACAAGTTTGCAAAGGAAAAATTTTTGCAGGCTTAAAACCAGGCCCAGACTGGCAATCTGTGGGTTCTGGCAAATGCCAGAGGGGCTGCTGTAAGGTGCCATAAACACTATTTATTGGGCTGGGGGGGGGGTGTTTGGGCCTCTGTACTCAGAATGAGAGGCCTATTTTGAATGCCAGTGCAGACCTGCTTAATGCCCTTAAAGCTTCATTATAGATAGAAAGGAATGGGCATCAATAGGCTGTGCCCTTTGCCTGCCCTCAGGCCAACTTGAGCCACACGTGCCACACTACTTACCAACGGACACACGTGGGCCTCATTTATCAACATTGTCAAATTTGCCTGTAGGCAGTTACTAATAGCAATTTTCAGCACACCTGCAAGTAGAACAATGAATGCAACAATTTGATTGGTTTGCCATGGGTTAAGGTGGCCATACACGAGCAGATCCGCTCGCTTGGCGATGTCGCCAAGCGAGTGGATCTTCCCCCGATATCCCCACCTACGGGTGGGCGATATCGGGGAGCATTTAGGTAAAAAAAATAATAATCCGATCGTTTGGCCCTGGGGCCAGACGATCGGATTATGTGGGCGGCAATGGGGCAGTCGGATCGGGGACCGCATCAACGAGCCGATGCGGTCCCCGATCCGACCAGATTTTCTAACCTGGCCGATCGAGATCTGGCCAATTTCAGGCCAGATATCGGTCGGCCAGGCCGATCTGCTCTCCCCATACACGGGCCGATTAGCTGCCGAATCGGTCCAAGGGACCGATATCGGCAGCTATAGTCGGCCCGTGTATGGCCACCTTTACTGCCCATGGGCAAATGTGCCCAGTTTTGATAAAGACCCTAAGTTTTGTCTAAACCATCCCAGCAACAAAACTGTGGCTACGCATTGCTCTGCTGAGGAACAGAAATAAACATGGAGCTTGTATGACAAGGTAGGTGTAAGTGTGTATGGCCAGTATAATAAGGTCACTATGTGAATGACAGTATTTAGACAATAAGGTTACTGCTCAGCTCTCCATTCCCATTTCCTAGCTATTTCCCAAGGGTAAATGGGGCTGTAACTGCTCAGGTCAGACCACTGGTTTCGGCCTGTTGCCCACTCCCCCGGACACTGGCAGTCAGATTCCATTCAGCGGAGGTTAACCATCCTGTTCCCACAGAGACAATGGGTTCAGCTTGGGCAGGCAAGTCCAACAGACCGAATCCAATCAGGCACAGGGAGACGTCTCTATCATTCATGGGCCCCGGGGCATGCACTCTTGCCTTGAGGAAGTCTCAGTTCAGCACTGAGTTTGTAAACATTCTCAACCTTTTCCCATGCTTCAGGCACCAACAACTACAGCAGCACCTTTAGGGTGAAGACACGGAGCTACTAGTAGCATCTACTTGTCGTGGCTACTAAAATAGACAGTTCTGATCATTTACTGATAATTGTCTCTACATGTATTTTAGCAGAGGCAATTCTCAGTATTGTCTATGGAAGGGGATTTTCTGGCGTTTAGTAGATGTGAAAAAGTAGCTGCTACTAGTAGCTCAGTGTGTCTTCACCCTTAAAGCTGGGCACAGAATGGTCGGCTCTTATACACAGTACAGATCAGTCATTTGACAATGAAAACATTGATTTGCCTACTTACCCTTACTAGCACTACATATTAGTGGGAAGCCATAGAAAGCCCTTCAGTTTCATTACTGTTAAGGCAAGGTAGTGTGTGTTCTGTAACTCTATGTTGTAAATAGGTCCTTATGTCTCTGTCCCCCTTGTGGATAACCCCCAGTCTCATCAAATTCTAGATTCAGAATGAGCAACATGAAAAATAAATATTAAGGGACACTAGAGGCATCAATTGCAGGTACCATGGGAGTCATGTCCCACCTGGGCCCCCATCTGTTGTGTAACTACAACTCTTATCATTTCTCAGTTTGACTGGGAGATTAAAGATCTGATGCAGGGAAGGCTAAATCACTAATGACAGCCTCTGAGAAAGTGTAAAGCAGCAACCTGAAGCTTTTAAGCTGTATAAAAACTACAACTCCCATCATGCTCCTAATGCATCTGGCTGGCTGTGGATACTGGGCTTAATAATTTAGAGCTGCAAGCAGCAGTAGAATCATTGCCATTGATGTGCTGCCCCATACTTACTGCCAGTGTGGCTCCAGAATGGCACAGAACCATCACTCTGTACTAGGTAAGGACCCTTGAAGCTGTATTTATACTCAAACCGGCGGTGCGGGGTGTCCTGTGCCGACTGAACTTCATTGGCTCCCACCAAGCTTAGCAGCCACAGAAAAAGAAGGGAACGGAGCCCGGTTGCCACACGGAGCTGCTCCTGCTGTATGGGCTCCGCCATCTTGCCCAATGCTGACGTAGCCATGATAGCAGAGAAGCTACAGAGCCAACAGGGCGCTCGGTGATTGGCAGCCAGAGGTGGGAATGGGCGGGGTTAAGTAAACTCGGCTGTCAGAAAATGCAAGCGCAAATGTAGTCCTCCGGCCGCTGAGGGTCGCTAAACAGCCTGCTTGTTACAGTGTTTGGAACTCACTAGTCGCCATATTCCTTCCTGGCAAAGGATTCTGCTGCTGTCTTGCTGCCTAATAGAAGCCGAGCAGCTGCTTTAGCAAGTCAGTTGCACTTGTATGTCGTGTGCCTTCCTTGGTCTGCCAGGGCTATTATAGGAATGGCGGAGGGGGCACTTCCCAGGGGCTTCTTGGGTCTTGGGAATATTAAAACGTTATATAATTTCTTTTAAACCTTTTTACGTAATTATATGAAATCTAAAGTAATTTTCAGTGAAGTCAAACCTGCACTTTTCTTGCCCAGCATTCCACTGAAGAGTTGTAGCGTTAAATAAATGGTTATTTAGCTCGGACGCCATAATAGGCCCCTCCCTGCTTTGCTGTGGGCCCATCTCTGGGTGCTGACATTTGAAAATCATTAAAAAACAAACACAGTAGATTCCTATAATGACTTGCGCCTTTACAGAACTACTGACAGTATATTGATGGTGACTGATAATAATTTAGCCATTAATACATCAATAACTCAAAATTAATTACTCACATACAAACCATCCAAATGCAATGGCTCCAACAGAAAGCTGCTTTGGCTAAATAAGCAACCAAACAACTAACCTGAAGTAAAATGTAGCTTATATGTTACCCTAATATAATTACCGTATATACTTGAGTATAAGCCGATCCGAATATAAGCCGAGGTAGAAAACTGGAAAAACCTATTGACTTGAGTATAAACCTAGGGTGGGAAATGCAGCCGCTACTGCTAAGTTTCAAAAATCAAAATAAATACCAATAAAATGACATTAAATGAGGCATCAGTGGGGTATATGTTTTTAAATATTTATTTTAAAGAAAAACAGTAAACTAGCTCTGTAAGTGCAGAAGAGGGTCAACAAAAACAATATGAGTACTACCCCATGCCCATTGCGCATTAGCAAACTGGCAGCAAACCCGGTCCCGGAGGACACGTAAGGGGAGCGGGCCAGGGCACTTGAGGTACTTGAGTGTACCCAAATTTAACTTCTGGTAACTTTATAATATAGGAGGAGAATGTGGGTTTTGAGGGCCCTGTGAAGGAATCTTTGCTCTGAGCCCACCAGTCAGGGAAAGTCAGATTCACTGAGAGGTGCCAATTTGTTAGGTTGCATTGAGTGACTAAAGTTGCTTACTTATAACCCTGGGCCAAAAAAAAATGCACCAGCACATTGACATCCCTAGTAAATTCACTATATTAGGAGATATACTGTGGCCCTGTCTGTGCACTCTGATTTTATTTGTATTTTTCCTGTATTTACTTACACAAGGACAGCAGTTGTAACTACTAGCAGGTCTGGCTGGAATCACCATGTCCCTGATGCACTTATGTTTGTTTTAGAAAGACAGCAAATCCTGTGATGCACCCTGAGGTCCTCAAGTTACAGGAGCCCAGCAGCTGCATCTGGACTGGGTAAGGGGCCACTACTGATACTGTTATCATAAAACTGCTGCCCTGCCTGGATATTGAACTTCCCATAGACTTGATTTGGGGTCAGTTATCCACAATTTAAAAAACCTTCCTCAACTTTGTCAATTCTTTAGGCTTAAGCGTGCTGCATCTAATGATGCTGGGTGCAAAGTTAAGCCTGGAGCTAATGACTGGTCAAGAGCAAAGAGGGCATTTTGAACAGAGTTCTGATACTTGGAGTCAGAGTCAGCAAAAATGTACCAACTCTGACTACTAAAAAATTAAATTTGCAATGAAAAAAAAAATACAATATGTCACAATGTCCTATTTCCAGATAATAGTGATAATAAAGTTCTTCTCTGTCCAAAATAAAGCCTAGTGTGTAGTTGTTTCACTAGCATGGAGTCCAGCTGAGCTTTTAGAACCTTATTGTTTTCATTTCTTGTCTTTTGTTTAAACTTTAGGTTTAGGGAATGTTTGTGGTTTCTTTAAAGGACAAGTAAAGTCTATTCACTGAGGGGTGCTAGAATGATAAATAAAATGAAGCGCTATTTTTTTTCCCCAGTATGGTGCTCCTGTTAGGAGAGAAGCGCACCAGCCTGTGAAAAAACACTGAGCGCTGCTCCACCATTTTACTTACCTTTCTACCTTCGTCCCAGGCATCCCCTGCGCAAATTCCTTTTCACTCATGCACAGTAGAGTATATCCGTTGAGATTTCCTCTACTGTACATATGCAGAACGCCAAGCACCACACAATAAGAAACGAATGTAAGGAGATGCCTGCGCAGGGCTCTGATAGTTTTTTCCACAGGCTGATGGGGCTCTCAATTTGGGTTTTTTAAGCACAAAAAATGGTTTTGCCATGAGAAAAACGTGATTTTTCCACAATTTATTTTGCAACAAAACTGTGACATTTCCTAATGCTAAAATACTTTATATAAAACCTGTTGAGATCATGTAGAAGTCAGTGACATGTCTGTTTTAACCTGGAAGATCTTTCTTTACTTTGTGGTTTTTAGAAATTTTCTTGGGGGGGGGGTTGACACTGGGTTTTGTACAACAATACAAAAAAGTTTCAGTTTTCATGCAACAGTAGAAAAGGTTGCGGTTTTTGTATTTCTTCTGCATCTTTTTTTCGTTCATGCTTTTTTGATTCAGATTTTTTGACCAACATATGCAGAAATGGTTTTAGTCCTGGTTTCAAAATATTATAAAACTACGAAAATCCAAATGTTGATAAACACCCCACCTTAGTGATCTATTTCACTTGGGGGTGCGTAACATTTTGGCAGCCCCCAGTGAAATAGACTTTACATTTTTTAATAAATAAAATAAATAAAAAGCCACAATGACATAGGCTTAGTCATAGATTTAGACCCAAACATGAACAGGATCCTCATTCATGTTGGCAGTGCCAGGCTTGGATGGCCAATAGGGCCAGCTTCCCTGTTAGTAGTTCTTTGGTTTGTTCCCAAAAGCAGACGCCATCTTCATATAGCTTTAACATTACTGAGCTTTGGCATGGATGAAATCAACATGGGAAATACATTAATATATTAAAAACCGAGGTACCAGTGGTTCTACCACTAAGTGGAAGGATTTATGTACCAACTCCACAGCCCTCGTTTAGATTCAAGTACCTTTATAGAATGGGGTTAAGCACGCAGGTTAAATACTGGAGCGCAACTGCGTAAAACAACATTGACCCACAATATGAAGCCTGCCGATCAATCAAAATTCCCAGTACGTGACTACCAGTGGCAATCATAGAGTGGCCATGGAGAGTGAGTTGCATTATCCCTGCTTGCTTTTGAGGAATAGAATCCTCACCAAAAAAAAAAAAGTAAGCACTGAGGTAAATTGAAACCCTTCATTTTGTGATTAACTGAAGAGCTATTCAGAGCAGGTTTAATTGTGTTACCTGGGTTAGACCACCATGATCTATAACCTAAGGGGCCCTCCCAAGCCAGCCACAGAGATTGTTATTCACTAGCCATCTAATTAAACACACAGGCCAACCATTCTCCCACTGGGAACACAGTGACAGTGTATCCACCTGTCAGGTCAAGGGACATTTATGACTTCCTCCAGAAATCATTTTAAAAAGCACTTCCCTGTTCATATTTTTAAGGTCAATGCATTTTTCTTCCATTGATGGGATACAGATATCTGAATGACAAGCAGTACTATTTGAGCCAGAAAATGCGCACTATGCTGTCGCAGTGGAAAGGAGCTCCTGGTATAGGCGACCATGCATACAATGAGTGAATCTCCCAGCTTGCTCTTTATGCACATGTGTTTAATGTAAGATTGGGGGACTCCTCCCCTAAAACTACTTCATATGCATAATGAGTGACCTAGGGGGCTTCTTATTTCCATGCTTAGAGTCTCAACATGGCTGCCCAAGCCAGAAACTCCCTTCCAGTGGGTGGAATTGCACTTTAACACATATTTATATTTCTACCATATTTTGCAGCTCTGTACAACAGTTACATTAAGGGGGACATTTACTCTAGCTTGGGCTCTGTAGGTAGAGAGGTTTGCTTACATGGGTTTTCTTCCACAACGTAAAAACATACAGGCAGGTTAATTGGTTCCTAATAACTACCGGGGGGGGGGGGGGGTGTGTGATTGCACTGGGCTAGAACCCACTTAGGGACCTCTGAAAACCCATGCCTATGCAAATCTGTAAACCTGGACTGTGTCGAAACCTGCACCTTGGGGCCCAGCGCTAATAGTTACATATGGGGCTGATTTCCTATGCTGAAATCAGCCTTTCCTTGTGCCTGCACCACAAGCCATCGCGTTAGCCTGAGTGTAGGCACACAGAGTAAATTTTGGCACTGAACTGCATACTCATGTGTTTGATGAAATTTTCTCCAGGTGCCTAATCCTGGGCCCAAGCAATAGCTTTGGGTGCAGCCATAGGGGAAGGCTGGTGCCATTATAAAAATCAGCCCATTTGGCATTAGCCTTAAGGTGACCATAAACAAGCCCACCCGACCGAAATCTGTCCTAAACTTGGCCAGATATCGATCGGGCAGGTTTGATTTTCCCATCAGGGACCACATCTGCTCGTTGATGGTCCTCACTCCAACAGGTCATATTCCTATCACTGTAATTCCCTAGGGCCAAATGATCGGATTACTCCAATATCGGCCACCTTAGGTGGGCATGTCGGTGGAAAAATCTGCTCGTTTGGCGAACAAAGCACTTCAGAATATATTGGCGCTATCTAAATAAAACATGTAATAGAGAATAAAACAGAAATAAATAACGGCTTTAATAGGTAAAAATAGCCCCACATGAAGACAGTCATGGCCGCAATTAGTTCAGAATCGCACTGCACAATTATCCACACTGAGTATGAAACAAAGGACCTCTCCATGAGATTAGCTAATAGATGCACAAAGACAACAGAAAAGTAAGTGTCAGCCTCTGTGTGACAACACTCTGTCTCCTACTGGCCTGCCACTTCTCCCCACTGAAAGGGACACCTTCAGGGATCAGGTCACTTGAATTCCCTGCAAATTCAGTGTCATCTTAGCTTGACCAGTTCTGGAAGGACATATTAACCTCCTCTTGTGATTTTCAGAGGACCATTTGAGTTTAGTGAGTAATTAAGGGTCACATGCGGGATAAAGAACCAGATAATCTTGGATTACGCACAGGAAGCTTTGTTTCCAAGACAACCCTGTCCGAGGGGGGTGTTAATGCTGAGGTCAATCAGTTAATGAACTGGCAATGGGCAGTGACTCCAGAACTTGTTGGAACTAACGAAACTGGAAGTTTGAGGAATTCTTATAAAATTGGCTTCTGACTCTAAAGAAAAAAACTGTGTTTTGGATACACAGTCTAAAGTGTAATTGACAAAATACACAACTATACACATTTACATAGGAGAAGAAAAGTAAAAGCTATTATTTTTAGTTGTCAAACAAAGCTCACTGACAATGAAAGTGACTTTTCATAAAACAAAAGGAAAGAAAGACAAAGAAACCCACACTTTCATCACAAAACAAAATTCCTCTTTGTGACTGCAAACAATGTGTGAGGTTTAGTAGAGGAGAAGCTTATTTATTTTTCCTTAAGCAGTTGTACTGGCAGATACATAAGGGTTGGTGTCCTGTTTAGACAGAAAATATAAGGTTACTGGTACAGGTAAAGGATCCGTTATCCAAAAATCTCCGAATTACAGGAAGGCTATCTCCCATCTACTCAGTTATAATCAAATAATTTTTATTACATTTTCTTTTTCTCTGCAATAATAAAACAGTACCTGTGCTTGATCCCAACTAAGATATAATTACCCCTTATTGGGGCAGAACAGCCCTATTGGGTTTATTTAATGGTTAAATGATTCCCTTTTCTCTGTAATAATAAAACAGTACCTGTACTTGATCCCAACTAAGATATAATTACCCCTTATTGGGGGCAGAACAGCCCTATTGGGTTTATTTAATGGTTAAATGATTCCCTTTTCTCTGTAATAATAAAACAGTACCTGTACTTGATCCCAACTAAGATATAATTACCCCTTATTGGGGGCAGAACAGTCCTATTGGGTTTATTTCATGTTTAAATGATTCCCTTTTCTCTGTAATAATAAAACAGTACCTGTACTTAATTCCAACTAAGATATAATTACCCCTTATTGGGGGCAGAACAGTCCTATTGGGTTTATTTCATGGTTAAATGATTCCCTTTTCTCTGTAATAATAAAACAGTACCTGTACTTGACCCCAACTTAGATATAATTACCCCTTATTGGGGGCAGAACAGCCCTATTGGGTTTATTTCATGTTTAAATGATTCCCTTTTCTCTGTAATAATAAAACAGTACCTGTACTTGATCCCAACTAAGATATAATTACCCCTTATTGGGGGCAGAACAATCTTATTGGGTTTATTTCATGTTTAAATGATTCCCTTTTCTCTGTAATAATAAAACAGTACCTGTACTTGATCCCAACTACGATATAATTACCCCTTATTGGGGCAGAACAATTCTATTGGGTTTATTTCATGGTTAAATGATTCCCTTTTCTCTGTAATAATAAAACAGTACCTGTACTTGATCCCAACTAAGATATAATTACCCCTTATTGGGGCAGAACAGCCCTATTGGATTTATTTAATGGTTAAATGATTCCCTTTTCTCTGTAATAATAAAACAGTACCTGTACTTGATCCCAACTAAGATATAATTAATCCTTATTGGAGGCAAAACAATCCTACTCGATTTATTTAATGTTTGAATTATTTTTTTAGTAGATTTAAAGCATGGAAAGATCCTGAGCATTCTGCATTCTGGATAACAGGTCCCGAACCTGGTTTAAAACTCTTACCCCCACATGTAATAAAAGGCAGTAAGTTTGCCCAGTGGCAGTAACCCATAGCAACCAATAAGATGTTTGCTTTTAAACAGGTCAGAGATCATAATATTGGTCGGAGATCATATTGTTTAAATGAACTGTAGTATTTTGAGTTCTTAAAGGATAACAAACCCCCTTCATTTCTCTGCAGTCTGATCTCTACCAAGGGTGGCCTGCCCTTTCTGGAACCTTGTTGTCATCTCTGTGATCCTCCTCCTTCCCCTGAACCTTCTTGGGAAATAAGGAGAAGCACAGAAGTGTTGGCAGAGAAGATTTTCTCATAGGAAACCAATATAGGTTCTGCCATTCTGCACTACTCTGCAATTTCTGAAGGTGTACATGGTATGTACAGAGTATGATGTAGGTCTATTCAGGGAGTGACTGGTCACCCACCATAGCCCAATCTAATGTAGCCACTCTATAGGATCTAAGGAGCAGCCATCTAGTTTGTAAGTTCTGATAAGTAGGGAGCTTTAAAATTGGTGCTGTTTACACTGTAAGTGCTGATGCTCAAGACTCTGTAGTATCTTTAGATTGTAAGCTCTTCAGGGCTGGTTCTACAACAGAGCAGAGAATGAGTCCAACCCTAGGAAAGAAATGTACAAACTACACATTATTATCTTGTTTCATCAGTGTCAAACATGACAAATCGCCTCTGCGTAAAGTTGATCTGTAAATAGGAAATCATTTCAAGAAAAGTAAAACTGCCTCCTACTTGTTTTTGATATATTAGTAGCTGTGAAGCTGTCGCGGCATTTTGCCATAATAGTTCTTGCTCACGCACTGTAAATATCGAACAAAGGGCGCAATCTCTATGTCTGATGATAGGATGAAACATCTTCCAATAAATGTAGTCAGTATTTCCTTTTAGAGCTGATCACATTGTGTTGCTCACTGTTTCTGTTATTCAATATGTTTCCAAGTACTTTGATGCTACCCGGGAACAAATGCCTATGTGGAAGAACAGAAGGAATTACTGGAGAGTCACTTTGAAATAATTATTGTGAAAGTTGACACTGGAGCCAAAATTGCAAATGGGAGGTGCGCCTATGAATGTTTGATAAAAGCTAGATTGGGACTTTGTAGATAAGGAGATTTCTGTTTAATCTTGGGCCGCTCAAGTCATGCCTATGTGCGCTAGAAAATATCTTAAATTGCTATGGGAAAATGTTTTGCAGTGGGGGCCCATTTGTACAATCCCATTGCCCTTTGGTAAGCAGATTCAAGGTTTACTGCCAAACAGAGCCTTCTGTAGGCTGCCAGTCCACATAGGGGCTACCAAATAGCCAACAACAGTCCTTATTTGGCACCGCAGAATGTGTTGCTTCCCAAGTCTTTTTACATTTGAATGTGGCACACTGGTAAAAAAAAGGTTGGGGATCCCTGCTATAGATATATGGGGATGGTTAGGGGACAAGGAGGCATGTATATGTATGTATGTATAACTTTATTTATAAAGCGCCACAAGGGTACGCAGTGCTGTACAATCTTACAATATACAGAATTACACACAGGGAAGACAAGTGTTATAATAAATACAATAAATAAGTATAAATACACAGGGAATAAGTGCCATGGGGTATGAGACACAGTAGGAAGGAGGTCCCTGCCCCGTAGAGCTTACAATCTATATAGGTTTCTTGACCCATAGGAAAATCTTTTTAGGGCCACCACCACCACATATACTGCAACAGTCAGGTCCCCTAATTAACTGTCTATCCTCTTTTTCCTCTGGCAGCCATAGGTTTGCTATATCAGCTGTAAAGGTCCCATTCAGGCATCTTCACTGTCCAACATTTGACCAAGCCTGACCTTAGCTCATAGCAAAAGTTACAAATGAATAAAACTAAATCATGACACCCATCCTTCTTTAATTCTGGGATTATTCAAAATTCAAAAAGCATCCCCTACTACATCTTGCCCTAAAGTGCCTTGAGACTTGGGTCCACACCCACTGATTTTACCCATACCTGGGAGGGCAGCCCCACTGTTTGAGTATTTTTCTGTATTAAGCCACTGATCATCACTGAAATAATCCAGAAAAATACAGTGAGACGGATGAAATTTACCTATCGGAAGCAATTATTTAATCACCCTGTATCCTATGCATATTGTTCAAATATATTACTGTTGTCAGAATGCCACATGTATCTATTGAAAGGTTAATAGTGGCCCAAGAAAGTGTTCTCCTGAATCATTTCATTTCACACATGGTCACTTCCTTTCATTGAACACCTAATTGTCAGATCCAATTACGTCTGTAGAGTGTAATTGCGCTGCTATTGTTTGGAATGTTAGAGCTTCATCTGATAACCGGTGATCATCTGATCTGGATACTTTTATGGCCTCAAACGTGGTATCTCTAAAGAGTTATACAATTATGTGTACCAACAAATAATCTTGTATTTGTAGCCTTAGGTCTCTGGCACACGAGGGAGATTAGTCGCCCGCGACAAATCTCCCTTGTTGCGGGCGAGTAATCTCCCCGATATGACATCCCACCAGCGATTTACATTTTCCCCGGTGGGATGTCATATTGGGGAGATTAATCTCCCCGTGTACCAGAGCCCTTATAGACCACCTGTACACTGTCTAACCCTGCTCTTATGAGAAAATAGTGATATATGGAACTGAAGGTAATTATGTAGGTAGAGTCCCCACACCCACAAGCTGTGAGTAAGAGGGTGGGGGAAACTTGGAGTGAGTGGTGGGCTATAATTCAGACCTGCTGATGATCACTCCAAGTTCAAACCCTAGAATTTTGAGGGTGGTGTATGTGATCTTCTTTAACACGATTAAAGCTCTTCTTACAACATAATAATAGTTTTAATTTGTTCACAATAGTAATTCCAAAATGAATATTTATTCTACTCCACATGTGGGAGGGTCATGAGGTTGATTAAGAGACCCTGCTCTGCTTATGGATGAATGACTGCTCCCATTATACTGAATAATTAGGAACTTATTTCCCCACTCATTGGCTGATCTATGCCGGTGTATTCTATAGAAGAAGTGATCCCCAACCAGTGGCTCGGGGGCAACATGTTGCTCACCAACCCCTTGGATGTTGCTCTCAGTGCCCCCAAACCATGTAGTTATTTTTGAATTTCTAACTTGGTGGCAAGTTTTGAATAAAAACAAGATTTATTACTAAATAAAGCCTCCTGTAAGCTGATAGGGTGCATAGAGGCTGCCTAATAGCCAATCTGAGCCCTTATTTGGCTCCTCCATGAACTTTTATGATGCTTGTGTTGCTCTACAACTCTTTTTACATTTGACTGTGGCTCACAAGTAAAGGTGGCCATACACATTCAGATCCGCTTGCGGATCTTCTCCCGATATCCCCTACCTATGGGTGGGCGATATTGGGAGAATCCAGGCTAATTAATTAATTATAATGGCGGGTATAGTCAAAGTCGGTTCGGGGACCGCATCAACGAGCCGGTGCGGCCCCCGATTCGACTAGATTTTTTAACCTGCTTGATCGATATCTGGCCGATTTCAGGCCAGATATCGGTCGGGCAGGCCCGTCGGTAGTGCCCATACACGGGCCGATTAGCTGCCGAAATAGGGACCGATATCGCCAACTAGAATCGGCCCATGTATGGGCACCTTTAGACAGGTTGGGGATCCCCTGCTATGGAACATGAAAGAAGAGGGAGGCACACAGACTGCTTTGTTGACTATGCCCTACTATATGTATTCAAAACATATAGTAGGGCATCAACATAAAAGGGGGCCCTTTTATAGGGGCACAAATACTCAATCACACAACATACCACACCAGCTTGAGATTGTTGGGGCACGCTAAAAAATTAGTTGGTAAACGCAGACCTCCAACCGAGCATAACACTGAACACAATAAATCCAGTTGTAGGGGATCAAAAATAGTGATATATGGAACTCTAGATTATTGTGTTTCCAGACCCATAAATTATAAGAGGGTGGACGAAGCTTGGAATGTATGGTGCGCTATAATTCAGACGGGCTGAAGCTCAATTCCTAGGGCAACATTAAGATTTAGTTTGTAAAGTTTGATACAAGGCAGACTTCCCACCAAGGATAGTTGTTGGGATGTCATTGTCTAGAGAAGAGAACGTACAATCAGTAGTAGTGGTTTCAGAGATAAAAGGGTTCAATTGTTGGGCAGTTATGGGCAAACACATCTGGTGAGTTTCCCTAGCTTAAGGGCTCTGGCACACGGGGAGATTAGTCGCCCGCGACAAAACTCCCTGTTCGCGGGCGACTAATCTCCCCTGATTGCCATCCCACCGGCGAGGCAACTTGCGCGATTTCAGTGAAATCGCACCGCCACGTATGCCATCCCACCGGCGATTTAGATTTTCGCCGGTGGGATGGCAATCCGGGGAGATTAGTCGCCCGAGACACGGGAGATTTGTCGCGGGTGACTAATCTCCCCGTGTGCCAGAGCCCTAATAGTTCTAGGTTTGACAAGAAAGGAGGAAAAATCCTAAATTTCTTTCCAATGGGTTATTTACTACTTTGTGTTCCCCCTCCGCCCCCCCCAGAGGCTGACACTACCATCTGGGAACCTACAATTTAGAACAGGGCCCAGCAGTTCTTGCTGGTTACAAACATCTAGTTGCTGTGCATTGCTGGACAGGGTGCAACTTTTATGATACTTTTACAGTCATACTGGGCCAGATTCAACTGCATGAGGAAGACTTATCTTTTAATTTGGTTCCAAATTTTCCAGTAGACGTAATAAACCATGAGAAAAGTTTTTCTCATCAAATTAAATGTGTCCCTTTATGTAGTAATGAGTTTATGACAGCTCAGAAGATCTTGGTAATAGATTATATTTGGTACATACAAATTTGGATCGGTTACGGACCAACTAGTTTGTGTTCAAATGAAAATGTGTATTTCCAAGTTATGTCAGGGCATCCATGTTATTTGGACCTTATATATTTCTTTGTGAGACTATAGATTACAAGGCCATAAAAGGTCAAGTAGTCAGGCCAAACACAATGCATCTGGGGCAGATAGAAAGAGTGGTGGGATGGTAACAGAACTCATCGTACAAGAGGATTATTTTTGTAGGTTATACTGAATTTAGCAGAAAATCAATGAGGGGATTTGTAGAGCAGACAGAAGGCTTGTTTCTAAGGGATGGAGGCAAGATAGGATAATAAGGAGCAGACTAGAAGAAATTTACCAGATAATGCCTTTTTTTGTTTGTTTTGTTTTCCTATCAAGAAGCAAGCCGGATTTACTGATGAGCTTTGCGGAAATGCAGGAAAATTGAAAAATTTTTAGTCGGAATGTGCATTTATTATTTTCCCAACTGTCTGCTCGATTTCTATCCAGGCTGCAAAAATCTCTGTGTTTATATATTAGAGTGTAATAAGTCTCTACACTCAATTTTAATCAAAATTCACATTTTTTAAAAATTATTTCATTTTTCTCTGTAATAATAAAACAGTCCCTGTACTTGATCCCAACTAAGATATAATTACCCCTTATTGGGGGCAGAACAGCCCTATTGGGTTTATTTAATGGTTAAATGAGTCCCTTTTCTCTGTAATAATAAAACAGTACCTGTACTTGATCCCAACTAAGATATAATTACCCCTTATTGGGGGCAGAACAGCCCTATTGGGTTTATTTAATGGTTAAATGATTCCCTTTTCTCTGTAATAATAAAACAGTACCTGTACTTGATCCCAACTAAGATATAATTACCCCTTATTGGGGGCAGAACAGCCCTATTGGGTTTATTTAATGGTTAAATGAGTCCCTTTTCTCTGTAATAATAAAACAGTACCTGTACTTGATCCCAACTAAGATATAATTACCCCTTATTGGGGGCAGAACAGCCCTATTGGGTTTATTTAATGGTTAAATGATTCCCTTTTCTCTGTAATAATAAAACAGTACCTGTACTTGATCCCAACTAAGATATAATTAATCAGTATTAGAGCCAAAACTATCTTATTGGGTTTAATTACTGTCCAGATTAAGGAAAGACCCCTTATTCGGAAAACCCCAGGTCCCGAGCATTCTGCATAATGGCTCCCATACCGGTACCAGCCCAGGGCTACCGCAGCCCTTTAGCAGGGAAGATCTGAACATATTTTTTTAAAAGGTTTCTCCATAGTCATTCTGTGGATATCATACAAAGGGCTGGTCTGCCTTTAGGGTTTCCAACATCAGCTTTGAATGGTGGCTTAGGCTAGACCCACTGGAAATCTGTCGATTCTGACAAATGCCAGGCGGTGGGTCATGTAAGATGCCATAAACTTGTCTGAGCTCTAATGAAAGCAGTATTCTCCATTGACAACATTCTACCCAGTTATGTATTTGATGTAGTACCCCAGTGTGAGACTGCCACCTACAGGTGAGCTTAGACTATTAACTCTGCTTCTTTTTATTAATCTACACTCCCCAGGGCTGTTCAATAGGAGCACTGATACTGACCCATTTGCGCATACCGGGGCAGAGTTATAAGAGTAGCTGCTTATGACTGCGCACTTAAATTGCTATGATGCTGTCTTGGAGGGTTTGCACTTACACAATTCACACTTTATGGGCCAATGAGACTGGCCAACTGGTTCTTTTCTGCTGTCAAAGATGATGTGTCCTTCAAGATGTTGCAGATATACAGTGAATAATGTCCCCCCTATTGTATAATATAACAATTTCTTACATCACTGAGGATTTCCATAACCATATAAAGGCACAAGGCCAAAGGTCAAATCTTTTAACTGTTTTACAACCCTGGGCAATTTATTTATTATAAGGTTCAGTGAGTCATGTGGCCCTAACCCTAAAATGTTATAATCGTATGTCTCTATGACGTCAGAGAACTGCAATTAAAAGAATTTATTTACAGTAGAACTAATGGAAATATTGTGACAGCATGCATTGTGATATTCATTTTTCTGATGTTATTACTATTTACTATTAATGTTTATTTCTCATTATTTATCTAAATATTATTATCTATATACTTTGCTATCTATCTATCTATCTATCTATCTATCTATCTATCTATCATCTATCTACTATCTATCTATCATCTATCTATCATCTATCTATCTATCATCTATCTATCTATCTATCTATCTATCTATCTATCTATCTATCTATCTATCTATCATCTATCTACTATCTATCTATCTATCTATCATCTATCTATCTGTCTATCGCTCTCTTCTGTCTCACTGTCTAATGCTCTATTAGCTACCTATTTATCTATCTATAATCTATCTATCTATCTATCTATCTATCTATCTATCATCTATCTATCTATCTATCTATCTATCTATCTATCTATCTGTCTATCTCTCTCTTCTGTCTCACTGTCTAATGCTCTATTAGCTACCTATTTATCTATCTATAATCTATCTATCATCTATCTATCTATCTATCTATCTATCTATTTATTTATCTATCTATCTATATATATTTATCTATCTATATCTATCTCTATCTATCTATCTATCTATCTATCTATCTATCTCTCTATCTGTTTTTGTCTGTCGATCTAACTCTTTGTCATCTACCTCTTATTCTTTCTTTCTTTCTCTATCTGTCTATCTCTCTCTATTAAGCTACCTATATATCTATCTATCTATCTATCTATCTATCTATCTATCTATCTATCTATCTATCTATCCATCCCTCAATCTATTTATCTATGAGTCTATATTACCGCTGTCTTGCACCTTCAATACCAGCTCTGCTGTTTCCGTATCGGAACATTAGGGCCTTCCCCTCCCACTGTGAGCCAATGAATTGGGAAACAAACAGCTATTTATTCCCTTTTTGTTTGTTTTCCTTAGTTCAAGTTGTGCAGGTACAGTACCCGATTTCCATCCCTTTCTGGGGGCCGACAGAATGCCCTGACACAGAAGGCTTTATTTGATTAGGGGATTGGGAGGAACAATCCCCATACACAGGGAACTGATGGGCCCATATTGTTTGCTGTGCAGTGAAACTCGCTCATTAGAAAGTGCCAATGGGGCGGCAAAGAAAAGCTTTATTCTTGTGCTAATGGGGAACAGTTTGTATCAATAGACGTGGATCCAGAGGTTAGTAATGCTTTAAATATCAATAGGAGGTACAAATTGCTTGGGATAAACATTTAGATAGAGTCCACAGGGGGTAGGTATGGAAGCAGGGCTAAACAAATTTATTTATTTAGCATTTCTTTTCTACATTGCCCCGGTCTGGCTATGGGAGATGCAGGTTTGCAGGGGGCTGTATATAACAGTCAGGGGCTAAAGGGGGCTTACTGCTATACCTTGGGTTTTTAGATTGGGGGTCACGTCTCCTTTACATTTAATAAAAGCTACCTTAGAGGGGTGTATGCCAGGGGTCCAACCAGCAGAGATGCAATTATAAAATAAAGGTAAAGATATTACAGCATAGCACAAACGACACGTTCATAGCATTTCCTGTGCCTTTGATCAACACCTTATGACTGGAAATGGAATTTGTTTCTTTTTAATATGTGAGTGTGTGTCAGTGTATGGGAACTCCCAGAAGGACTAGTGTGAAATAAAACCTCCTCATATACCTAAACTGTCTGGCTGTGAAACATCTCTGCAACATGTCAATACCATGCAACACAAAGCGGCTTTATAAATTCCATTGGGTGTATAATTACTAAGTCACTGGCAGCGTCAGTTTGGGCTTCCGGGGCACCGAGAAAGAACCTGGTAGGCCCCGGTGGCCCAGACCCAAACCCAATCCTGCGATCCCTCTGTCTCTCTCCCCCGACACGACACAGGTAAGTTTCATTTAAGCAAGCTCAGGGAGGGGGTTAGAGGGTGTCGGAGGCCCCTGCTGGGGGGGGGGGGAGTGTGAAGGCGGCGGGGGCCATTGGGGGTGCAGGGGCCCCTGATGTAGACGCCAGATAGCGCTGCACCTCCAGTCCGACCCTGGTCACTGGGTAGAACTACTGTTAGATAGGAAAGAGCAATCTGGTCAAACAAGGAGAAATTGCTTTGCCACAGTTGGATGCTGATGGTGGGGGCCCACCAAACCTTGCCCCATGGACCTGCTCTCCAAACAATTATTCTTATTAAATTCCTATGGTCTCATAGCTCATACAAACCTCATCTAGCCCTCAATACATTTCTCCTCTTTGTTCTCATGCAGAAATTGGGAATGTCCATGGTCTAGGCATACACAACACTACGGTTGGGTGACCATTTGGGCCCAATGATACTTTGGCCTAAAGTTTTCCTGGTACCCTGGTTGGCCGGTCTGCCACTGTACATCACTGACACTGTACATTAATATACTTTTACTTCTACAAAGTGAGAAAAAACAGTTTTGGGGGCTCTATTAAATGATACTGGCGATAAGGAATGGAGCTATGATTATCATGCATAGGTGTCATTCATTCAGTTAGGTAACTATGCCTGGGGGTTGATGGATTTACAAATCTGTTTTGTAATAGGATAATATCTTAATTAACTTGCTGCATTCTGTCTGGTTCAGTTCGATTTTTTTCTTGCTAAGGCTGATGCCACACGTGGCGTTTTTACGCTGCGTTTTTTCTCAGCCTAAAAACGCCGCACAAGCCACACAGCCCCTGACTATGGCGTTTTTCAGCCTAGTACTGGTGACATAGCAAATCCCGTTTCCATGGTGCTAATAGTGCAAAATAGTAAAAAACGCAGCGTATTTCCGCTAGGTCTGGCAGCTGCCTTTGTGTATACATAGGAATAGGTTGCTGTGCAAATACTGGCGTATTTCAGCCAACGCTTGAAAAATCCATGCTAAGGCGTTTTCTAGCGTATTTCCGCATTGTGTGGTTTGCTTCGAGTCTTTTCAATTTATTTCTATGGATGATGATATTGTGCGTTTTTCAGCCGCTGAGAGAATTAGAAAATATGCAGCGTAAAAACGCCACGTGTGGCATCAGCCTAAGACTCATGAATTCAAATGCAAAACATTATAAAATCTCAGATGTAAAAACTTGGCATCTAAAAGCTTGCTATGTCATGTAGAATTCAACGGGAGGTAGGGGCAGATTTATCAAAATATGAGATTAGAGCTCACCGCAGAAATACTCACGTTCTATTCATTCCTATGGGATTTTTAAAAGTGTATTTATCAAGTGGTGAATGCCATAGGAATGAATAGAACGTAGGTTAATATTTAAAAATGAGTAGAATATGTATTCAGTGGATTCCAGGTTTTTTTTTTTGTGGCCTTATATGAGTATTTTTTATATTCACATTTTTTTAATAAAGAAGCAAACATTTGACTTTGGTAAAATTCTGAGTTTATTCAAAATGAAAAAAGGAACTCTAAAATTGACAAAGAGCCTTTATGGGGCAGAAGTGGATTAAATCCATAGGATAAAACTGTAGTGAGTGTTCAAAACTCTCTGTCAGGGTAAGTGGTGAAATACTTTTTTTAAATGAGCCGGATAATATAAAAAAATACTTTTTCAAAACTCTTCAGGGTCAAATCTGAACACTCAAAAAACGTTTTCTTCCACTGTGAGTGCAGGGAACTTCTCTTCTCTTGTATAAGTGAAAATATGCATTTTACTAGGTATTTTAATTTAGAAATCATATTCTGTTCCTTTATCTTTGGGGTACAGGTATGGGACTCATTATCCAGAATGCTCGGGACCAAGGGTATTCCGGATAAGGGGTATTTCCGTAATTTGGAAACCCAATAGGGCTGTTCTGCCCCAATAAGGGGTAATTATATCTTAGTTGGGATCAAGTACAGGTACTGTTTTATTATTACAGAGAAAAGGGAATCATTTAACCATGAAATAAACCCAATAGGGCTGTTCTGCCCCAATAAGGGGTAATTATATCTTAGTTGGGATCAAGTACAGGTACTGTTTTATTATTACAGAGAAAAGGGAATCATTTAACCATTAAATAAACCCAATAGGGCTGTTCTGCCCCAATAAGGGGTAATTATATCTTAGTTGGGATTAAGTACAGGTACTGTTTTATTATTACAGAGAAAAGGGACTCATTTAACCATTAAATAAACCCAATAGGGCTGTTCTGTCCCCAATAAGGGGTAATTATATCTTAGTTGGGATCAAGTACAGGTACTGTTTTATTATTACAGAGAAAAGGGAATCATTTAACCATTAAATAAACCCAATAGGGCTGTTCTGCCCCAATAAGGGGTAATTATATCTTAGTTGGGATCAAGTACAGGTACTGTTTTATTATTACAGAGAAAAGGGAATCATTTAACCATTAAATAAACCCAATAGGGCTGTTCTGCCCCAATAAGGGGTAATTATATCTTAGTTGGGATCAAGTACAGGTACTGTTTTATTATTACAGAGAAAAGGGAATCATTTAACCATTAAATAAACCCAATAGGGCTGTTCTGCCCCAATAAGGGGTAATTATATCTTAGTTGGGATCAAGTACAGGTACTGTTTTATTATTACAGAGAAAAGGGAATCATTTAACCATGAAATAAACCCAATAGGACTGTTCTGCCCCCAATTAGGGGTAATTATATCTTAGTTGGGATCAAGTACAGGTACTGTTTTATTATTACAGAGAAAAGGGAATTATTTAACCATGAAATAAACCAAATAGGGCTGTTCTGCCCCCAATAAGGGGTAATTATATCTTAGTTGGGATCAAGTACAGGTACTGTTTTATTATTACAGAGAAAAGGGAATCATTTAACCATTAAATAAACCCAATAGGGCTGTTCTGCCCCCAATAAGGGGTAATTATATCTTAGCTGGGATCAAGTACAGGTACTGTTTTTTTTATTACAGAGAAAAGGGAATGCAAAACTTTCTGGATAATGTTTTTCCGGATAAAGGGTCCGATACCTGTACTATAAATCCCCTTGAGTATATTCCAAATGAGTAGCCTTAGGGGAGTCAGAAAGGTTTAGAAAGCCTTGGCCTGTGTTGGTTGGGTGGGTCGTGGGACCTGACCTATAAGAAGAGAAGACTCTTGCAGGGAAGTGCTATTACAGGTATGGGATCCTTTATCCGGAAACCCGTTATCCAGAAAGTTCCGAATTACGGGAAGGCCATCTCCCATAGACTCCATTTTTATCAAATAATTCAGAATTTTAAATCTCATTTCCTTTTCATTTTTAATAGTAAAACAGTACCTTGTAATTGATCCCAACTAAGATATAATTATCCCTTATTGGGGGCAGAACAGTCCTATTGGGTTTATTTAATGGTTAAATAATTCCCTTTTCTCTGTAATAATAAAACAGTACCTGTACTTGATCCCAACTAAGATATAATTACCCCTTATTGGGGGCAGAACAGCCCTATTGGGTTTATTTAATGGTTAAATGATTCCCTTTTCTCTGTAATAATAAAACAGTACCTGTACTTGATCCCAACTAAGATATAATTACCCCTTATTGGGGGCAGAACAGCCCTATTGGGTTTATTTAATGGTTAAATGATTCCCTTTTCTCTGTAATAATAAAACAGTACCTGTACTTGATCCCAACTAAGATATAATTAATCCTTATTGGATGCAAAACAATCCTATTGGGTTTAATTAATGTTTTATTGATTTTTTAGTAGACTTAAGGTATGGAGATCCAAATTAAGGACAGACCCCTTATCCGGAATACCCTTGGTCCAGAGCATTCTGGATAATGGGTCCTATTGCCTGTGCATGTAGCTTTTTTATTTGCGGTTATGGGTCACACAATAGAAAGTGCTTCAGATAAATATACATGGACGCAGAGGCAGCACAAATACACCAAATATTCTCTCCTTGCAGAATAAAATGGGGACAACCAATTCACTAAAAAATAAAAATGAAGGAGAGGCAACTTCCTTGGGTATTTTTTTTTTTAGCTAAACCCTCATTAACTCCACTCATGCTGTCTCTCTCTGCTTGCCAGTTCTTAAGTAGCATTTTTCTCAAAAAAAAGAAAAAAAATATATAACAAGGGAACCAATTAGCACCTCATCAGCTCCAATTAGAGCAGACAAAGGCAGGGTACAGATAACTCAATGAGAGGCCCTGGCATGACAACATGTAATCACTTAAGACAGTATTCAGCATTCATTGTGCTTGCTGTGCTGCCTCTATTCATTTTCTTAGCCTTCTTTTTGGATGCTCTTAAAATTGTTTTTGTGGGAAGCCGGGCCTCCCGGGAGTCTCATGGAGGCCATTCTTAGCGTACCTGTTTATAGCTTCTCAAGCAGGCTGATCGGAACAATCGCATATTGTATCTTCAGTGCTTCCTTAAACTCAGCCCTTAATTACAGAATGTTTCCAGTGAGCAGGCAGAATAAGTTCGACATTGGCTTTATGCTCATTAATTGTTCTGCTGGTACTGTCTTCTAATTACGCCGGGGAGCTACAATGTCATTTTTTCTCCCCCCCCCCCCAACCCTTATCTTCAGCTTTGGAGCAGTTAATTTGGTGCCTGCTCTAAATACCCAGAATCGTTAATTAGTGTGGAAGGATCCCTAATTTCCTCAGCAGCTTTCCTCTCCATTTAACCCTGTTGTTTTCACATAGGCTTGGATGGGTCTCCATAATGAAATTACCTCATTAATGCCTTTTATATCTACACAGTTACTTGTCCGCCGGCCTCCATTTAGATTTAATTGAACCCTGTCAGAAGCAACATGGGCATTCCTGTCTCCGATTAGGGAATTTTTGGGGGGATTTTTTTTTTTTTTTTTAAGGGGGGTGGACAGATTTAAATTATTAAGATGGTGAGCAGTGAGTTATAATTGAGTACAAGCAGCACTTCAGCAAAATATTTAATGCGTTCAAAGCCGGTTAGTCTGGTCTACTGACTATTAACCACTTGTGCCGGGGTCGGCTTGAGAGTCTTAAACTGATAGCATGGACTGTACCATCGGGTTATTTGAACGGAAAGGCACAACACATTTGATTGTTTATTTTACATTTTTTTTTATTATTAGCATTATTTTTTTTTTCATTTATTTTTATAATAGTTTATTAAAAAATATTATTACTTTTATTATTTATTAAATACACCCCATTCAAGAAAAAAATATTCTGGCTAGGATTCCGGCACTCCATATTATTATTATTATCATCATCATCATTGTTATTATTGCTTTTTTATTATTTTCTCATTTCAAATATTATTTATTTATTTTTTAAATATATTTTATTATTATTAATATTATTATTATTAACATTTATTTATAAAGCGCCAACATATCCCGCAGCGCTGTACAATAAGTGGGTTACATACATTGGACATACAGAGTAACATATAAAGCAATTAGTAACCGATACAAGAGGTGAAGAGAGCCCTGCCCAAAAGAGCTTACAATCTACAAGGAGAAAGGGTTGAGACCATTTTAACCAGGATTCCTTTCCTGCACCCCAGTGGCCATTTTTCTTAGGGCGTTTAAAAAAAAACAAAAGGGCTCAACAATTTCTGATGGTTTTCTATTTTACATGATATAATAATAATAATAATAATAATTATCTTTATTATAGTTGAAATATGAATTAATTTCTTTTTTAAATACACCCCTTTCAAGAAAAATATTCCGACTAGGATTCCTGTACCCCAGTGGCCATTTTTCTTCGGTTATTATTGGGTAAAGCCACTGTGTTTTTTTAACAAACATATTTATTTATTTTACATGCTTTTTATTATTTTATTTTATTAGAATATTATTTGTTTTTGTTTATTTTTTAAATATAAAAAATCTATTATTATTGTTATATTATACTGTATATAAATCCGGCCCTGAGTGCAGTTATATAGTTACAACCAATCAGATATTTGCGTTCATCTTTTAACATGTAAGATCAAAAGAACTTGGTGATTGGTTCCTTTACTTAATGGCACCTATTTAAGTAAATTATTTCTTTAATCTTCAACTTGTTGCTCTAAAGCTCAACTGCACATTTACATCCTCCATTTATTCTGATCTTTATTAAAGTTTCTAATAGCATATTGAATGATTCAAAAGGGTAAGTTTGCTTTTTTAGAAAAATATGTTCACTAAAACACAGTATTGACATAGCTTGTCCTGCCCAGGCAGCCTTATCTATAGGCATGTTTATATGCATTCATAGGAGTGGGTGCAGCCTTGATTGCTCTAATGAGTAAATGCGATCCAGAGAATCTAAAGAAACAGCGCCCTCTCATAGTCAAATTCTAATAATGAGAGAGTGTTTGTTTGGAAAAATCAAGATCAGTAGCCTGTGTATCACAGTTACTACCTGGCACTTCTCAGACTAGAATGCCACCAAGGCGTAAGTATGATAGCTGCTCTGTTATAAGCCAGCCTAGCTGCAATATGGGATCATTGGTTTCCTAGTCTGTTAATTGAACACCCTTTATTAGACAGTTCATTGAACATCCCTGACTTATGTGGTGTGAGCCAAACAGCTTGTCTCTGGTGGCACCACTGAAGGAGTTTGGGGTCACATACTGTAGAAGATTGTATTTGGAGCGTCATTTTTTTAACAAGGAAGCCTGAGACGCTTACCCTATGGATGTATATATATATATATATAAAGAATATTCCTTAGCACAGGGGTCCCTAACCTTTGGGCCGCAGGCCAGTGGTGGGCCATGGGCTGCTTTGCACCAGGCTGCCTCTGATCCCAGCTGCGGTGGTGATGCGTTGCGCCAATGATGCCGCGAACGGCATCACTTTTTTAAATAAAATAATTAAATTTACATTATATGTGTAATTAATTAAATACTAAGCCAGGGGTGGGCAAACTTTTTGGCTCACGGGCCACATTTACCTACCCCCGGGCCGGACCGGGCCAGGGCGGGCAGGGCCAGGCCAGCGTTACGCCCCCTTCGTCTCTTTAATTCCGGCCCGCCAATGACACCAAGTCTCGCGTGATGAGACTTGGCGTCGGCGACGGGCCAGATTAAAAAGGCCAAGGGGCCGGATGTGGCCCGCGGGCCGTAGCTTGCCCACCCCTGTACTAAGCCCTGACTAGTTTATTGTGTTTTATTATGCGGCTGAAATGCTTGTCCACCCCCGCCAGTCCTTGGAAAAATTGTCTTGCTTGAGACCTGTGCAAAAAAGGTTGGTAACCAACCAATGCATTAGAGTGCACATTTTGGGGAGTCACTTTTCTGCGTTAATCATGGCATTAAGGTGGCCATACACTGTCGCCAAGTCCTAGCCAACGATCAAATTAGAATGATGGGTAGTGATGAGCGAATCTGTCCCATTTCGCTTCACCATAAATTTGGTGAAATGGCAACAAAATTCATGAAACAGCAAAAAATTCAAGAAATGCATTTGTCTCTCGCATTTTTGTCTCTTTTTTTGGTCACCCACGTCTTTTTTTTTTCTGTCGCCCGTGCTTTTTTTAGATGCGACCATGCACATTTTTGCCACGCCTGCGCCCAATTTGACAACATTTTTCTGACACGCGCCAAATTTTTCGGTGGCGAATTTTCACGGACGTTTCGTGAAACATTTCGCCAATGGATAATAGTCGTGCGTCCAAAAATTGTTGCAATAATAGCCGAGGGCATCAAAAGAATAGTCGCATGCCCAAATTTGTCACAAGAGTAGTTGCAGGCGTCAAAAGAATAGATGCACGCCCCAAATTGTTGCAAGAATAGTCAGAGGCGTCAAAAGAATAGTGTAATATGTACACTTGTCACCGTATACTAGAGGGGGCTGGGTGGGTGCTTTGGCACCTCCCTTTGCAGGAGCACATAGCTTAGTTGTAAATGCTGACAGCCAAATACGTAAATTACATCCAAACTCAACAGGACTTATTTACTAACATTCATATTTTTTTTCCCATGATTCATGTTTTTTTCGCGAAAACTTTTTATTAACTATTTTTGATGTAAAAAAAGTGGTTTTTTTGCCATTTACAATGCATTAAAACCACGAAAAACATAAATGTAAAAATGCCCCATCTACAACCTGTCAAGGTCCTAGAGAAATTGTAACAATCTTTATTTCATTTGTGGTTTTAGAGGTTTTCAGGGTTTTTTTTCTACGAAAATTCTTATTATTCTCGTTTTAGGTTTTTGTCTTCTTTTAATTTTTTTTCAGCATTTTAATTTGGGCTTTTTTCGTTTGGATCTTTAATAAACAACTAGTTGTTTGAGGTTTTTACAATGTTCTTACCATGGCAACATTATTAAATAGCTCAACTTTTTTGGAAAGAAATTATCTTTCAAATATGTAAACAACAAAAAAAAATAAATAAATAGGACATTTCATGTATGGCAAAAATGACAATTTTATTGTAATTCAAAAAAATATATATTTTATGATTATTATAAATAATAATTTATAATAAAAACTCTGCCCCATTGTCTCTATGTGAATTACAGGTATATTGAACTGTATTTGTGTATTTATACAGAAAGATTTTATATGTTAAAATAATGTGTTTTCAAAAATGGCTTCTATGTTCATTTCATCTGTTTGGAAACATTTATGAAACTTGAAACAAATATCTTAATTGTAGCCTTGGTCCAACTCCCATTGACTTCTATACGAACTCACGAGCTGTTAGTTGCTGAGGTTTTTAACATTTTTTGTGTTTAATAAACATCGAACATTTCAGTTTTAGAAACCGTAATTCGAATTTGTTATTTTTTGTACAAAAAAAAAAAAAAATCGCAGAAAACATTTGAATTCAAATGTTGATAAATCAACCCCTTCATTTCTAAACTTTTTCCAATGTAAAGAAAGGAATAAAATGATGCCGCATAAGTGAAGCTTTCCAATTGATACGCATTTTAATAAATAGTGCAGCTAACTGATATAACTTAATATAATCATGTACAGGTATGGGATTCATTATCTGGAAACCCGTTATCCAGAAAGTTCTGAATTACAGGAAAGCAAATAATTCACATTTTTAAAAATGATTCCCTTTTCTCTGTAATAATAAAACAGTACCTGTACTTGATCCCAACTAAGATATAATTACCCCTTATTGGGGGCAGAACAGCCCTATTGGGTTTATTTAATGGTTAAATGATTCCCTTTTCTCTGTAATAATAAAACAGTACCTGTACTTGATCCCAACTAAGATATAATTACCCCTTATTGGGGGCAGAACAGCCCTATTGGGTTTATTTAATGGTTAAATGATTCCCTTTTCTCTGTAATAATAAAACAGTACCTGTACTTGATCCCAACTAAGATATAATTACCCCTTATTGGGGCAGAACAGCCCTATTGGGTTTATTTCATGGTTAAATGATTCCCTTTTCTCTGTAATAATAAAACAGTACCTGTACTTGATCCCAACTAAGATATAATTACCCCTTATTGGGGCAGAACAGCCCTATTGGGTTTATTTAATGGTTAAATGATTCTCTTTTCTCTGTAATAATAAAACAGTACCTGTACTTGATCCCAACTAAGATATAATTACCCCTTATTGGGGGCAGAACAGCCCTATTGGGTTTATTTAATGGTTAAATGATTCCCTTTTCTCTGTAATAATAAAACAGTACCTGTACTTGATCCCAACTAAGATATAATTACCCCTTATTGGGGGCAGAACAGCCCTATTGGGTTTATTTAATGGTTAAATGATTCCCTTTTCTCTGTAATAATAAAACAGTACCTTGTACTTGATCCCAACTAAGATATAATTACCCCTTATTGGGGCAGAACAGCCCTATTGGGTTTATTTAATGGTTAAATGATTCCCTTTTCTCTGTAATAATAAAACAGTACCTGTACTTGATCCCAACTAAGATATAATTACCTCTTATTGGGGGCAGAACAGCCCTATTGGGTTTATTTAATGGTTAAATGATTTTTAGCAGACTTAAGGTAGGAGATCCAAAAATTCCTTATCCAGAAAACCCCAGGTCCCAAGCATTCTGGATAACAGGTCCTATGCCTGTACCTTATTTTTTAACTTGGTGCAATAAAATATATTTGCAAATTTAAAAAAAACCCATGGAATTATGGTAAAAATTAAAAAAACAACCCAGAGAGAATTTTTTTAAAAAAATGCTGCATTAAATTATTTAAAACACACACTTTTGGGGAAAAAATTGTTGTTATAAAGTGTAATAACTAGAAATCAAGCTTTCCATAAATGTTAAAAATGTCAAATTTATTGCAAACGGTGACAAACAAATCGACATTTAGTAAATGTGCCCCATAGTCTGTAGGAAAGGATCTGGCGCAGGGTTTGTGTATCAGTACAGACAGATTATTCATTTGTTTTTGTAAAATGGTTTAAAAAAATGACTTGCGCGACCAGTTCAGCATCTCTTAAACATTCTATTATTGCGTTTACAACTGGTAAATTGATTTAATTATGGGATTAGCGCTGCCTTGTGTACTTTGGCACTTCAGTAATAAAGTCTTAGTAACTGGGAAATTATTGCTAATTTGTTCATTATCCGGGCAGAGAATGAGGCTTTAACCTTGCGCTGGCCGCTGCTTTAAGGATTACGGCTGCTATACCAACACTGCCGCCAGGGACAAAGGCCGGGCACAACATAATGAACTCTCATGTTTGTTTTTGCCGTTTGCGTATCCCAGAGAATGCCTTTTGTTCAGCCACAAAATCTTCCCCCAGCACCGGCCCCGGAATTTCCAGTCGGATCTGCCCTTAACAGAAGGAATCTGGCTGAGCCACAAAGCAGCGCATTCCCTGTGTGCTAATAAGCGGCGGATTGATGGATCAACATGGGAATTAAGTTAATTCATAAAATAAATATAAAGGTATGGGACCTGTTATTCCTGGATAAGGGATGTTTCTGTAATTTGGATCTCTATAACTTAAATCTGCTAAAAATTATTTAAATATTGAATAAACCCAATAGGGCTGTTCTGCCCCCAATAAGGGGTAATTATATCTTAGTTGGGATCAAGTACAGGTACTGTTTTATTATTATAGAGAAAAGGGAATCATTTAACCATTAAATAAACCCAATAGGACTGTTCTGCCCCCAATAAGGGGTAATTATATCTTAGTTGGGATCAAGTACAGGTACTGTTTTATTATTACAGAGAAAAGGGAATCATTTAACCATGAAATAAACCCAATAGGGCTGTTCTGCCCCAATAAGGGGTAATTATATCTTAGTTGGGATCAAGTACAGGTACTGTTTTATTATTACAGAGAAAAGGGAATCATTTAACCATGAAATAAACCCAATAGGGCTGTTCTGCCCCCAATAAGGGGTAATTATATCTTAGTTGGGATCAAGTACAGGTACTGTTTTATTATTACAGAGAAAAGGGAATCATTTAACCATGAAATAAACCCAATAGGGCTGTTCTGCCCCCAATAAGGGGTAATTATATCTTAGTTGGGATCAAGTACAGGTACTGTTTTATTATTACAGAGAAAAGGGATCATTTAACCATTAAATAAACCCAATAGGGCTGTTCTGCCCCCAATAAGGGGTAATTATATCTTAGTTGGGATCAAATACAGGTACTTTTTTATAATTACACAGAAAAGGGTAATCATTTTCAAAAATTAGAATTATTTGCTTATAAATAAAATGCCAGGGCCTATTATGAATCCCAGTCCTGGCTTGGACCCAGCTGAAAGTCCAAATGGGGCCCTGAGCTGCCTGTTGTCATTGCTGCTATAGACCAGTAATGATACAATGTTGACTGCATGACTATAAATGTCCTTGTGATCACTGAGTAACCTCTCAGCATCACCCGCTTACCCAAATTCAGATGAAACTAAAGCAGTAATGTACCTAAATGAAATCAGCCTTCCCTACATATGTCAACCATATTGTCCTTTATCAAACCCTGACAATGGGATTGACCATTAGCACAGGTTTCCTCCCCCCCCCCTCCCAAAAAGTGACCTGATCTTGGCATACACATCTGTTGTTGGTCAGGTTATTAACATAATTGCTCCATTTAGTAAGATGTGCACATTGAATAGCACAAATATTTGGATTGAAGTGGGCATGGAAGCTGGGATCAATGGAACTCGTCATAATGAAGCCCTGTGGGAACCAACCGTGGATAAAAGAAGCTGAGGAGTGTGTCTAAATGGAGACAGGACTATAGAGTGGGAGAGGGAAGCCGCCCTCACCGTTGTTTGGACGAGTGCATATTATACAATGTTGGGCCAAGAGAAGTGTTGGAACTAATTAAAAAGCAAATTCCCCAAGGCATCTGTCGAAGGCAGGAGTACTGTATCCTGAAACCGCCAGATTGGGTAACCGTAGGGTTTAAAGGGATAGAGATGCTAAATATGGGAGGGTCCTTTGTAATAATACTGTCAAATGGGTATTCAAGTCAGTGACGGCAGATGCTCAGCTCAATAACTGATAAGCGCTGTTACCAAACTACAACGGGGCCCAATAATAAAACGAGACGTCGTGGGCGGCCTCTTATTTATATCAAGTAGGACAGTTCTATGGTCCTTCAAGTTCTCAGCAACCTGCACATGTACTTCAACAAGAGCCAAAGGGCTGCAGGGTGAACAGAACTGATATAAACTGTCCTCATTTGGCCCCACTACTAAAGTCTTGCCATGATTTATTCCACAGTCCCTTCCCAGAGGCTATTATCCCCCCACTGCTACTATAGGCACCATCTCTCCCTACTATACCTGCTATCCCACAGCCCCAGTCCCTTCCCAGAGGCTATTATCCCCCCACTGCTACTATAGGCACCATCTCTCCCTACTATACCTGCTATCCCACAGCCCCAGTCCCTTCCCAGAGGCTATTATCCCCCCACTGCTACTATAGGCACCATCTCTCCCTACTATACCTGCTATCCCACAGCCCCAGTCCCTTCCCAGAGGCTATTATCCCCCCACTGCTACTATAGGCACCATCTCTCCCTACTATACCTGCTATCCCACAGCCCCAGTCCCTTCCCAGAGGCTATTATCCCCCCACTGCTACTATAGGCACCATCTCTCCCTACTATACCTGCTATCCCACAGCCCCAGTCCCTTCCCAGAGGCTATTATCCTCCCACTGCTACTATAGGCACCATCTCTCCCTACTATACCTGCTATCCCACAGCCCCAGTCCCTCCCCAGAGGCTATTATCCCCCCCACTGCTACTATAGGCACCATCTCTCCCTACTATACCTGCTATCCCACAGCCCCAGTCCCTTCCCAGAGGCTATTATCCCCCCACTGCTACTATAGGCACCATCTCTCCCTACTATACCTGCTATCCCACAGCCCCAGTCCCTTCCCAGAGGCTATTATCCCCCCCACTGCTACTATAGGCACCATCTCTCCCTACTATACCTGCTAGTCCACAGCCCCAGTCCCTTCCCAGAGGCTATTATCCCACTGCTACTATAGGCACCATCTCTCCCTACTATACCTGCTATCCCACAGCCCCAGTCCCTTCCCAGAGGCTATTATCCCCCCACTGCTACTATAGGCACCATCTCTCCCTACTATACCTGCTATCCCACAGCCCCAGTCCCTTCCCAGAGGCTATTATCCCCCCACTGCTACTATAGGCACCATCTCTCCTAACTATACCTGCTATCCCACAGCCCCAGCCCCTTCCTAGAGGCTATTATCCCACTGCTACTATAGGCACCATCTCTCCCTACTATACCTGCTATCCCACAGCCCCAGTCCCTTCCCAGAGGCTATTATCCCCCCACTGCTACTATAGGCACCATCTCTCCCTACTATACCTGCTATCCCACAGCCCCAGTCCCTTCCCAGAGGCTATTATCCCCCCAATGCTACTATAGGCACCATCTCTCCCTACTATACCTGCTATCCCACAGCCCCAGTCCCTTCCCAGAGGCTATTATCCCCCCATTGCTACTATAGGCACCATCTCTCCCTACTATACCTGCTATCCCACAGCCCCAGTCCCTTCCCAGAGGCTATTATCCCCCCACTGCTACTATAGGCACCATCTCTCCCTACTATACCTGCTATCCCACAGCCCCAGTCCCTTCCCAGAGGCTATTATCCCCCCACTGCTACTATAGGCACCATCTCTCCCTACTATACCTGCTATCCCACAGCCCCAGTCCCTTCCCAGAGGCTATTATCCCACTGCTACTATAGGCACCATCTCTCCCTACTATACCTGCTATCCCACAGCCCCAGTCCCTTCCCAGAGGCTATTATCCCCCCACTGCTACTATAGGCACCATCTCTCCCTACTATACCTGCTATCCCACAGCCCCAGTCCCTTCCCAGAGGCTATTATCCCCCCACTGCTACTATAGGCACCATCTCTCCCTACTATACCTGCTATCCCACAGCCACAGTCCCTTCCCAGAGGTTATTATCCCACTGCTACTATAGGCACCATCTCTCCCTACTATACCTGCTATCCCACAGCCCAGTGATGTAACTACAACGTGCTGGGCCCCCCAGCAAAAAAATCTTTGGAAGGGCCCAGCACACACAGCAAGCCTTACACGGCCTCCCACTCCCCACCCATTTGTGCCACGGTAGGTAGGAAAGTACCCGGGGATGAGGGATATAAACAATATAGAAGAAGCAGACCCTGTGGTCAGGGCCCCCCTGTTTTACTCTTATTCTTAATCCAAAGACATTACTTTATAATCCACGGCTGAGTGTGTAGGACTTTTGCAAATCAGGGCACAGTTCCTGCACTCTTGGCACTCTCCAGTTACGCATTATAGCCCATATTTGCTTGATTCTGTGATGTGAAACAGTATTTTTAAGCAAGATAATAGGAAGCTCTTTTCTTTGCCCACCCATCACCCCCCCCCCCCAATATTTAATTTGTCACTTTGTCTGAATAAATGTTAGTGGTCTTCTAATGAGGGGATATGCAATGAATATCTCCTCTACAGTCTGTGCCTTTCCCATTGGCAGCACACATTGTCCTGATTGGCATCTTAGAGGGTCTCAGTACCCATGGGAATCATGGCATCACTGCAAGGGCAAAATCTGTAATGCATCACTAAATAGAAATATAGATTTATAATAATAATAATTTTATTTGCCTCTAGGTGGCAGTGCAGTGTATTGGAGTGAAAATGTATAAAGCCTGCCAGCACCCCCTGGTGTTATCGTAGCATAATTACACCTTGATATTACAAACTGCTGGAATAGTGCAACTATTTATGGGCACAGCCGTCATTAATAGGGTGCTAGTATGTGTGGAAAACAGAAATGCTAAGAAATTATTAATTAAATATGTTCAGGGCATAAATAAACGAACCTGCCTATATCTATAGTTCTGCCATTGAGCTTAGGGGAATTCAGGGCTGAATTAACTGGGTTTTTTTTTCATAAGAGCAATAAAACATCCCTGTATATCACATTTCATAGCCATCCAACCTGTAAATATTGCTTAGCTTTAAGCAGTTGGTAAAACTTTAATACGGATCCTGTCATCCTTTATGAGAATAACTCTCTGCAGCAGAGGCAGTAGGTAACTGGGGGGGGGGTTGCATTTTCTGCCCCACTGTGTCCCCCAACCCAGATGGACTGCTGAGCAGAAGTTACCTTCCCAATCATTTAAAAAAGGGATTAATATCAGGTTGCTGGCTGACGCGTTTCATGCTGCTCTCATGAAATCATAGACTAAAGTAGCAGAACTTCCCACCATAGTGTTAACCCTTGTTTAGCCAAAAAAAAAATTCAACCTGCACCTCTGGGTGCTCACCACAAGGCAGGGTGCAAAGTGCAAAAAAAACATGGCAGTTTGTAAATGACAGCCAGAAGGAAGGCATAGGCAAGCACAGGCCCCAAAGTGTGACTGCATTGCTTCCTGGGCCCCATTAAACATACTAGGCCACTATCGGCACAAAATTACATTCACTAACCAGTTGAATCTAGGTAGGGCTGCCACCTTTGGCTTTGGCAAAGGGGCGGGGCGATTACATTTTGAGGGCGGGGCATTATGTCAGGGGGTGGGGCAGTGACATGTCAGGGCAGATCCGTAATGATAGGGGACAAGGATATGATGCAGCGATTGGCTCGTTACTGTGCAGAGTCCTGTCCAGGATTTCCTCATTTGGGAAAGTAGGCTGAACATGTACTTTGCTCACCCTACCCTGCTGGTTGCAAAAATGTATTAAAAATGTCAGTTTGCTCCTGTTTTCTGCACTGTACACCCTGCCCTGCACCTCAAGAACTCAGCAATCGCCCACCGGAATCCAGAAATCTGTACCCAGCCAATCAAAACACATATAACAGCTCCCCAGAACCACCTGCCCAATAAGTGGGTCCCATGCTGATATGGTACATAGTTCCCCTTTAATCCCGAGCAGGCTGTGTATTGTCTCTCAGTGCCAAACATAAGCCAAAGCCTTGCCTGCGGGGCAGTCTGGGGGGGCGTTTAAGTGCGAATCAGTATCAGACTCCCCGATCCCAAACAAACGTGGCTGTGAATTTTAGCTTCAACGCCAAAGGTCAATAAACAACCAGAAACCTTGATTTTTAGCCGTTTCAATAAACCCCAAAGGATTTAAGGAATTATAGTTACAAGGGAGAAAAAAGCATATTTTTATTGCTCAACATATTTTCCATTAGAGACGTTGCCTTTAATATGAGCGAGTGTTTCCCTGCGCATCAGTCCTATGGTGGGGGGGGGGGTATTTGTGGGGGTTAAATCCTGAGGCATCACCCTGGGCTGGGAAACACAGTATCCGCACAGAGCCGCTCCCGCAGCTCATGTTTGGGTGTGAAAAGGAGTTTTTATTAAAAAGGAAAAAGTAGTGAATCAGGACAGGTTTGGAAAGTGCAACTCAATAGCAGGTTTCAGTTAGATCAATATATATCTTGTATATACATATCCGCTGTATTACTGATGAGTATGTGCAGGGGTTCTCAGATGGCTTTCTGATTGGCCACTGCCTGAGCTCACATAACATCCAATCAAAACACTGTTAGTAATAGATGCAAAACATGAATGACACAGTCTTGTTTATATACATATATTTTTCTTGTTGCACCTATGTAAGGGGAGGACTCAGTGTCAGGCTGCCACCTTAGGGGCCCTCACAGGGGGGAGTGCCCAGGGTTTCAGGCAGGGACAAGGGCTCCGGGGCTGCCATTGCAGGGGCCCCGCACCCCCCAAGGGACTCCTTCTGGGGTCCCCAAACCCCCTGATGCCCACCCAACCCCCTCCCCCAAGCACGCAAACTTAACCATGTCAGGAAAGGGGGACCTGTGGGCCCTGGAGTACCAAGAAGGAATCGGATCTGGGAAAAAACCCCTGCTGACCCCGAACCAATTCCTGCTGGGCACTCCGGGGCCCACAGGTCCCCCTCTCCCGACGCAACTGGGCAGGGACCAGGTCTGGGCCACTGGGGCCCACCGCATTTTTTCCCTAGTCCAAGCCTGGTCTCATGTACTAACATTGCAGAAGAGCAGTTAGCTTTGTTAGGCTACTACAAGATAGACAATGATCTGACTGGTTGCTATGGGCAACTACACAAGGGCAATTTAGCACAAATGTTCATATATCATGTCCAGAAACTAGGAGCCACTTTTATTCTTGAAAAAAATTGAATTTATCATTTATAGGCCCCTCCCAAAATGCTGCTGCTCCAGGCACAGGCCCTCGGTACCTATATAATACAACCTTGGGGGCCCCTAACCAACCCCCCGAGTGTGCTTACTTTTTTACTTATCTTTGGGGGGATCAGGGGAAGGAGGTGAGCGCAGTGAGCGCCAATACTTTAGATCGGGTCTGGGCCGGGCCCTGATGGGTGTTTTCCCCATGTCCCGCCGCCCTAGTCCAACCCTGGACCCACTTGGTTTGTGAATGAGCACTAAAGGGACAGGATTCTGTGCTGGCGCTGGCGTCCAGGACCCATAAACCACAAAACTTCATAAAAGCATCACCTGTATAAGTTTCTCATTGGGCAAAAGCCGCCTGTCTCTCACCACTTTCCCTACATTCATATTTAGAAATGTTTTCATTTTCCTGCCTAAACGCATCCAGCTGGGGTTTTTCTGTGGCCAATCTGAAAGCAATTTGGCTGGTAGAGCGCTCGCTCCTCCAGGATATCAAAGGTTCCATTACAAACAGATGCCCGCAGAATGCTAACAAAATACTTTCCCTCTCTCTCGTGTCAGCGAGATGCAACCCCAATGGCGTAATGCGCCGCTAATAACTGGAGACAGCAGCAGAAATAGGTTCCCAGTCATGTTTTGCGGCGGAACGCGATGGGTAGAACGTGCTCCCAACACAGAAACCGACTGTCACCGACTGACACTGTGGCGATTGGATGGGATTAATAGTAAATGTGTCGGAGTGAGAGAGGGTGAAAAGGACAAATACAGCCTGAAACGCCATCAGCTCGGCACATATTGCCCATAGCCCAAAGCCTCTTTATTTTATGTTGTGTTTTATAGGGAGATTCTGTTTATCAGAGGCTCAAGTTTAGCTTATTTTTTCTGCCTCAATTACCAACCTATATGTGCTGATATATAAGCTGGGATTGTTCTTCCTCTGAAGAGGTGTAAATGCAATATCATTCACAGAATAGTTGCCTTTAATACATAGGAACCCAGGGGATCCCTACAGGCATGCATTACATGGGAATAATTGGCTCTTACCCAAACGGTTACCTAGTGTTATTCCAGGTGAGTATCCATTGCATTTGCAAGAAGAAAAGATTATGGTTTGATGCCTCACCCAGTACTGCCTGGGACCCACTTTGCTAGAAGACAATCAGTTTTGGGCTGCGGTGGTGGTGGCCGACCAGCAAACCAAAGATATAGGGCTGCTAGCCAACATTCTTCTTCCCTTCATGTTTCATAATTCTATCGTCTCTCTCTGCTCCTCTTGTTTTTCCATGGCCCCATCTCCTTTTCCTTCTCTTCTTGTTCCCCCTTTCTGTTCCCACAAACAACAACTGGCATTACTTACTCCTGGTACAATTTTCAGTGTGTGTATGTTGGCGGTATGATCCCAGCTGGTATCTATGTACTATGGATATTGGTCAGTTCATCAGTTGGGCAGATTGTCATCTGATGATGAAGTGAAGATTAACTACAGTTCCTCATTACTTTCTTCAGTTCCGATCCTTTGGACTGTCTGTCTGAACAAATGGAATAATAGTAATGTGGCCTTACCATGTATGACCACTTGTAGAGGATCTGTCCTTTCAACCCATTGGCCAATCAGTCCTGTACCGAAGAGTATCATCCAATGAAGGCCACCAATAACCTCCCTCATCCTGACTCCTTTCTTCTCTTCTATGTTTCATCTTCAGTTGTGCCTATATCCTAATCTAATCCCCACATCCCCAATATCTTCTTCTGTTTAGCAGATCAGCGGTGATGGTGGCCACTGGTGGTGGGGTTGTTGGAGTGAGCAGGAGGGGGTGTGGCTGCCCTGCCCAGTTGTATTAACTTGGATAAACTTGGCTTTGCAGTTTAGTATTCCTTCAGTTGTATTTATTTCCCAATCTCCTTCCCACAATCCGCTATAGAGCACTACAGTACTACAGTTCCCAACATTTCTGTGCCTTGGAGCCCAGTTTTCAGCAATGGGTTCAACTTGGCATCTCATGCAGTGGCCTAGGGTAAGGGAGTAGGCTGTGGTGCTGGCAGTGAATTTAATTCAACTAGTTGAATAGAAAAGAGGTCCAAATTAAGCCTGAACCTACAGACTATCCTGGTCTGAAACTGTTGGTTAAGGGTTCTGGCTCTTTAGGTCTTTGGCACGCCAGTCATTCTTTCCACCAGGATATTTCTGTAGCAGTGACAGGTGCATATGCACGTTTATGGGTCAAAATTTCCCCATTACTGCTGCTCATTCCAGCCAATGGCACAGCAGGCACGTCTCCTCCAGTGGGAGGCATAGGACCGCCCCCCCAAGCCCTAAGGTTCCTTTTTGTGCTGTAAAATTGACAACTGTTACCTCTTTCAGTAAGAGGAATAGATCCAATTCTGCGCTCTGGAGGCCCAAGCAGATGTTCTATTACTTAGAAAATCCCGTAGTAAATCAACATATTCAGGCACGGGGAGATAAATCAGCTCGGAACACTGGCTTCGGAACAATCCCAAGCAATCTTCCATTTTCAGTTCTGTTGCTGTTCCACCGGGGCTTCATATTCCTGGGTTTTCCTTGCCAGACTGACATTCTCGTCATCGAGCAAAGACCATAATTAGCTCCTTGGCCGTTTGTGGTTGCATTAAGTTATTGAGTTAAACCTCAGGAGATACAAACACAGTGATTTAAATGTTTAGTAATTGCACGAGCGATGAATGATTCCCCTTTCAGGTCAAACCTCTTTAATGTAACTGCTATACCCTCCCTTTGTTGCAAATAGGTGAATGTGTTTGGTTTTATAGCAGCTGCAGGAATGATGCTCAGAGGGGCGCGTTCATTGGCCACTTTCCAGTACTGACCTGTTTCTACAATCAATAGGATCATGTCAGTATCATTAGTAAGAAGGATCTGGCTATTCTTGCCCATCAGACAAGGACAGCATCGCCCTCTCCTATTGGTTCCTTATATGCCCACAGTATGATCCAATCATGGTTCAGCCTGATTCGGCCCAGCAAGCAGGTATCCAGATCAAGCAAATATCTCATATATGCACCAAAATGGTCAAGATCTAAAGTGATCAAATAGCATCTTGGACACACCTGTTGCACCCTGAACTGCCCCATTCCACCCCCAGCAATGCTTCCTACCCCATTTCACCCCCAGCAATGCTTCCTGCCCCATTCCACCCCCAGCAATGCTTCCTGCCCCATTTCACCCCAGCAATGCTTCCTGACCCATTCCTTCCCCAGCAATGCTTCCTGCCCCATTCCACCCCAGCAATGCTTCCTGACCCATTCCTTCCCCAGCAATGCTTCCTGCCCCATTCCACCCCCAGCAATGCTTCCTGCCCCATTCCACCCCCAGCAATGCTTCCTGCCCCATTCCACCCCCAGCAATGCTTCCTGCCCCATTCCACCCCCAGCAATGCTTCCTGACCCATTCCTTCCCCAGCAATGCTTCCTGCCCCATTCCACCCCCAGCAATGCTTCCTGACCCATTCCTTCCCAGCAATGCTTCCTGCCCCATTCCACCCCCAGCAATGCTTCCTGACCCATTCCTTCCCCAGCAATGCTTCCTGCCCCATTCCACTCCCAGCAATGCTTCCTGCCCCATTCCACCCCCAGCAATGCTTCCTGCCCCATTTCACCCCCAGCAATGCTTCCTGCCCCATTCCACCCCCAGCAATGCTTCCTGCCCCATTCCACCCCCAGCAATGCTTCCTGCCCCATTCCACCCCCAGCAATGCTTCCTGCCCCATTCCACCCCCAGCAATGCTTCCTGCCCCATTTCACCCCAGCAATGCTTCCTGACCCATTCCACCCCCAGCAATGCTTCCTGACCCATTCCTTCCCCAGCAATGCTTCCTGCCCCATTCCACCCCCAGCAATGCTTCCTGACCCATTCCTTCCCCAGCAATGCTTCCTGCCCCATTCCACTCCCAGCAATGCTTCCTGCCCCATTCCACCCCCAGCAATGCTTCCTGCCCCATTTCACCCCCAGCAATGCTTCCTGCCCCATTCCACCCCCAGCAATGCTTCCTGCCCCATTCCACCCCCAGCAATGCTTCCTGCCCCATTCCACCCCCAGCAATGCTTCCTGCCCCATTCCACCCCCAGCAATGCTTCCTGCCCCATTCCCCGCATGCTTCCTGCCCATTCCCCCCAGCAATGCTTCCTGCCCATTCCACCCCAGCAATGCTTCCTGCCCCATTCCACCCCAGCAATGCTTCCTGCCCCATTCCACCCCAGCAATGCTTCCTGACCCATTCCTTCCCCAGCAATGCTTCCTGCCCCATTCCACCCCCAGCAATGCTTCCTGCCCCATTCCACCCCCAGCAATGCTTCCTGCCCCATTCCACCCCCAGCAATGCTTCCTGACCCCATTCCTTCCCCAGCAATGCTTCCTGCCCCATTCCTCCCCCAGCAATGCTTCCTGACCCATTCCTCCCCCAGCAATGCTTCCTGCCCCATTCCACCCCAGCAATGCTTCCTGACCCATTCCTTCCCAGCAATGCTTCCTGCCCCATTCCACCCCCAGCAATGCTTCCTGCCCCATTCCACCCCCAGCAATGCTTCCTGCCCCCATTTCCCACCCCCAGCAATGCTTCCTGCCCCATTCCACCCCAGCAATGCTTCCTGCCCCATTCCACCCCCAGCAATGCTTCCTGCCCCATTCCACCCCCAGCAATGCTTCCTGCCCCATTCCACCCCCAGCAATGCTTCCTGACCCATTCCACCCCCAGCAATGCTTCCTGCCCCACTGCTTTGGACAATATTAGAGGACTTCACATGACGGTTTCATGCATTTCAAGTCGGTAAATTAGGTTTCAAGTCCAAATTACTGACAGTGGGGGACTCCCAACAAATATGGGGGTTTTGACATGTCAGGGCTGGAACTAGGGGTAGGCAGAAGATGGACCTGCCCAGGGCACGACGGGGGGTGGGGGGGGGGGTGCCAGGCAGGTACCTCTTCTTTTACCTACTTCTAATTCAGGACCCTTTCCCCCCCCTGGCAACCCCCCACCCAGTGCAGTCGCTTGTGTGTGTTCACACCTGGGGGTTGGGGTGGACCAAGGACCGGGTTGCCTAGGGCGCCAGGATGGCTTGGCCCGGCACTGCTTGCAGGTCCCAATACTTTGACCAGGCCAAGCACTAATGCTACTCGGGAGGGATCGTGGAAGCCACATAGGCATAATTTGCAGTAAATTGTACTTCAGTCTATGGAGGGATCGTGGAAGCCACTGCCCAGTTTCAGTGACACTTTGGACAAATTACTACTACAAGTTCAATGTTACTTGTAGGAACCATTTTCCATGCCCCCTTAGGCTAGCAGTGTCAAGTGACCCCTCCCTCTTGTTCACTTGTGAAGTGATGGATTCTGGGAGTCCCTCTGCTTTCCACAGTGGATGGTGAACAAATTCTTTTTTAAAAGCTGAGGGGCTTCACGTCCTAGAATCCATCACTTTACACTAGTACAAGGCGAGGGAGGGGTGGGATTACTCTATGAGCCTAAAGGGGGGTGGGGAGCTGGCAGCAGATTTGAGTGTTGGATTTGTGTATCTTGAACTTGTTTTGTGTCATGTTTAAAGATGCAGATTCCAGGCAAATTGGGCCCCAGGGAAACACAACTGAACATATTCAGGCGACACTGGTAACTCCGTTTACACATTTTCATAATTTAATAAATGTTTCATAATGTTTTCCATTTACAAAACAAGAGTACAGAGCATGGGCACAGAAATATCAATATTTTATTCCTCGGAATGCTGGGTGCGTGGATTCAGAACTACAAATCCCAGCATCCTCTGGGCTGTGGCTCATACTGCAAGGGTCACTAACTTGGCAGAAAGATTCAATGATAACAATGTATAAAGTCGGACAGGCCAACTAGTGACTCTCTAGCTGTTATAACCTTTGCCCTCAGCAGCCATTAACAACAGCTAAAGGTTGGTTAGTTAGTAGGTCCTTTCCTGCCCCAGGGGGCTGGGTTATTAACTCACTACCCACCCGGCACCCCGGCCCTGCCAAAAAGTAGAAAGGGGCCCCAATTTTACAAAGGTACTCCCCTAAATCGGCCTCTCATTTTTATACCAAAATTCACCCCAGAACTACCAAAATGCTACTGACACCCCATAGTAAATAAAGCACCCCCTATTGTAAAATATAAGGATAAGCCACCACCAAGGAGTTCCATGGCCATATAAAGGCACCAGGCTGAAGGCCGAGTGCTTTTATACAGGTCAAGAAACTCCAAAGTTATTTCTAATATCCTCTTATTTTCCAACATGGGGTTCTTTATTATTATAACACATGAGTTTCAGTGAGTCACGTGACAGAAATGACATCACTAAGCAGAGATTATAACTTATGACATCACTTAGCACCATTTATAAGGATATAATTTACAGAATATTTATGACTCTTATGTATTATATATATAAATACTCTGGCGTTGTGACTTCCATTAAAACTACCAGACTAGGGACCACTTCCCAGTACCCCACCAATACTACCTTCCCACATTGCCCACTTCCCTAGCACCCATTCTGGGCATTATGAGTTGTCCTCCAAAGCAGTGGCCCCCAACCTTTTTGCATCTTGGACTGGTCCAAAACAAGAACATTTTTCCAAGGACTGGGGTGGTTTGGGGGGTCGCAGGTCAAATACTGTCATACGCGCCCCACTTGTAATAATAGTAGGGATCTGGCACATTGCGACACCCCGCAGCCCGATGGTTGGGGACCCCTATTATAAAAACAAAGACCAACTGCAGGTGTTGTTCTGTACTAGAGTATTGTATTATATTTTCTATGCAGCCAGCCATGCTAGACAGCAGTTCCTTCTTGCTTTATGGCACCCCACTCTGTGTAGCAGGACACCACTCAGGATCAATGACATTTTTGGTGACTGTTGAAGCAAATCGCAGAAGCCGGGCAGTTCCGACTGTTGCAAGTCACTATTTTTGAGATCTGAACCATCGGAGCGTAGCAGCATAAAGAAAATTGCACAACGACATAAAACTTTGCTAAAATATAAACACAATAAAAGAATCCCCAGATCCCAGGGTTGGATTTGATGGACTTGCGGTAAATGTGAAGGTCAGAAAGGTTATAATGGGGAACTCTACAATACAAAATGGAGGGGAAGTTAAAAACCACTGGGGGGCACCCCAGAGTAAGCAATATCGCTAGCTTCTTGCCATGAACCAGCCTTGGGTGCTTTGCTGGGGAGCACAGTGGCATCATGATTTTTACTCTGCTGCCAGATCTTCCTTGTGTGGGCTTGGGGGGGGGGGCACATCTAAGGTACATTTACACTTCCTAAAATAATTATACTGCATATAAACCCAGCCTAAGCCAAGTAATATCCAGGAACAGGACAAGAATGGAGCCAATGTGTTCCCAGCAAAGTTCCCAGGCTGGTTTAACTATATAGAAGAGATCAATTAAGGTCCCCATACACGGGCCGATTGTAGCTGCCAATATCAGTCTCTTGGACCAATTCGGCAGCTAATCGGCCCGTGTAGGGGCAGAAACGAGGGGCCTGCCTTACCAATATCTGGCCTGAAATTGGCCAGATATCGATCGGGCAGGTTAGAATATTCAGTCGGATCGGGGACCGCATTGGCTCATTGATGTGGTCCCCGAACCGACTGCCCCATTGCCGCCAATATAATCCGATCGTTTGGCCCCAGGGCCAAACGATCGAATTGTTTTTTTTTTACCTACACTCTCCCCGATATCGCCCACCCATAAGTGGGGGATATCGGGTGGAGATCCGCTCGCTTGGCGATGTCGTCAACGTGTACGGGGGACCTTAAAGGTTAGGTTAGCAAAACTGGGAAAACCCAACCTATCGGCACCCCCCGGTGGTAGGAAGATACCTAAACTACTGGCCCCTCAGTGTTTTTGAGTTTCTTTGCCCTAAGAACAAAGTTAGGGGATTGTTTGGGCTAAATCTATGCCTGGGGTTGTCCATCGTTCTAGCTGGCCAGTCCCCAATGGTGACCAGGCCGTGCCTCTTGCTCGGTTACTGTAAGGAAGCTGTAATACTATAGGAGAGCTATGGGACAAGGATGTATACTATTTAGGGTTGCCACCTTTTTTTAGTATTACACCGGCCTTCAGGTTGTGGACGTTGGCAGGGGCGTGACATAGGGTGGGACGATGACATCATAGGGCAGTGAAATGGGCAGACTGGGCGGAGTATAGGTGGGTCTGGCTTTATAAGGTGTCAGGGAAGGGAGAGATTTGTACGGTATTACAACTTTGCCAGCATTACATTACATTACAAGTTTGTAATTCTGTCCCCTAGCTGCTGATTTACCTGTTGGGCCGGTCAAATACTGCCCAGTTGGTGACCCTAGTCCTACATAAGTCTGAAACCGCAGGAAGAGTCAGTAGCGCTGACACAGAAGCTAAGGCAACACAAAGCAAGATGAAAATAATGATACATTCAGGGCTTAATTCCTCCATTAGACATATACAACAGGAGAATAAAACACAGAAATTGATATGGACACAAGATCAAAAATGCATTTTTGTTCACATTTCACAGGAAATGAATGGAGATTGCGGCTCTTTTATTCTCCTCCATCCCGTTTCCATAAGATAAATGCCCAGCAACCCCGCTAGCCATAGAGAAGAAAGGTCCCTTAATGTAAATATACGTAAGCAATGACATGCGTTTAATCCCGTTACACAAGCGAGGGCAGGAAAGTGATATTGGGGTGGAGAAAAAGATGGGCATACGGACTAAGGCAAGTAAGATCCTGACGTTTGTGCTTGAACAGCAGCTAAGGCACCGCAGGTTAAAGGAAACGTAAACCTTTAAAACTAAACAATGTAAAATGTCTTACTTTTTGGATGGTTGTCAAGTTAATAGCCATTTTTAAACTCCCAATATAATGAATTTAAAACCACAGCACCACCTGCTGGTCACTTTATCCAACTGCCTACAGTCGGCCGAAACTTAAACCCTGAAACAGGAAACCTCTTGTCATGCTTCGCTGCTTAGAACTGACTAGAGAAACATAGGATGCCTTTTCTCTGCTCACTAACTTCATTTTCTAAGCAGCGCAACATCACAAGACGTTCCTTTTCTCAAGAGATTCATTTTCAGACAAATGACAGCCAAAATGACCAGCAAGTGTTATCTATTGGGAGGGTTTTCATTTAATATGATAAAGAATGGGTAATTTTAAGCAACTTTTCAATTACTCTTCATTTTTTATCTGTTATAGTTTTTGAATTATTTGCCTTCTTCTTCTGCCTTTTTTTTCGGCTTTCAAATGGGGGTCACTGACCCCGGCAGCCAAACTATTGCTCTGTAAGGCGAAAGTTTTATTGTTATTGTTACTTTTCATAACTTATATCTCTATTCAGCCCCTCTCCTATTCATATATCGGTCACTCTCTCAAATCACTCCCTGGTAACTAAGGTAAATTGAACCCTAGCAACCAGATCTGTTGAAATTCCAAACTGGAGAGCTGTGGAATTTAAAAATTGGCAATAATAAAAAATGAAGACCAATTGCAAATTGTTTTAGAATAACATTCTCTACATCATACTAAAATTTAATTAAAATGTGATCAACCCTTTTAAAGCATTACTGATACATGGGAAGCTGTTGAGAGGGTTTTTATTTTCCCCCTATACCATTGCTCTTCTGCGGGACCCCACAGCACTCACTCCTGCTCAGACCCCCTAGAGACAGCTCTGTCTGTACAAACACCCTTTACTTCTGGCTACAACCATGTTGGTCCATTACTTTGAATAAAATGACAATATTGACCTCTTATTCCTTGTGGTTTGGAATATAATGGTGCGTATTCTAGTCCGGCATCATATACTGGATCATCTGCCAATATTTCTTTCCCAAATACATCACTTTAGGGGCCATATTTATGGTTGGGTGTCATTTTCCAGTTTTGTGCTTTGCCTTTAGCCTCTGGCCAATGGGAGCTGTGGATTTTGAAGATTCCAAAGTGGCATTTTCGCTGCATTTTTCCGAGGAGCCTGTTTTGCAATGGAGAAGCAACATAATAGTACAAAATAATAATATTAATAACAATAAATTCAAAAGTCAAAAATAGATACTCTTTACATTTTTCAGTGCATCTTTTTTTTTTATACATTGAGAAAAAAAAATATAAAGTTATTTCCATGTGGATGAGCGGCAGTTAATGGCGGCTGTTTTTGTCTGTTCGTAGGTTCTTTGATACAGTTCTGTGTTTGTAGTCCTCTCCTGAACCCAAGTCCACAGACTCATGATGGTTTGTAAACTCGTGAGGTAAAGGAAACTCTTCGGCTGAGGAATGCGTCCTGCGCCCGAAGACTTTGTCCTGTAATTCGGCAATGTCATTCCTTATGTCGGCCATCATTAGGAGCAGGAAGTCGAAGGAACCAGGTGGGCCCTGCAGAGGGGAATATAGAAATGGCTACATTAGAGCTTCATGTTGTGCCCAACGCTGTAATGTTCAGGTTCGCTTACCTTATTAAAATTGGGGTACACTCAACATTTAAAAAATACAAAGAGGGACAAACAAAATGGCAGCCATAGCGCAGGAAATGTATTTGATTACGCCCATTTTTTTACCACAACCCCTAAACACTCCTATTTTACAACATTTGGCAGGTGATGTAAAGTTTGAACACATTTCTGGGGGTTTTGTTTTATGTGAGGGAAATGAGGGACTTTTCAATAAGAATCCGGGACTGCGGGTTAAAATCAGGACTGTCCCTTGAAAATTGGGACAGTTGGGAGGTATGGGGTTGGTGTAAAGGGCAAAATGGGGCAGCAAGGAGGGCTTTTAAAGAATCTGTGGAACGTGGTGAAGGCCTGGTGTGGTGGGACAGTGAAGGGTGGAAAATTGGCCTGGGGGGCAGGAATGCAGGAAAGAGCCCAATGAGGTAAAATTTTGGGCCAGAAATGCTGGGTGGTTGATAATATTCCATTAAATGCTGGGGCGACACTGTGTCTGAAATCCTGCAGCAGTGTATTTGTCATGGAATGCCGGGGTCACACTGTGTTATGAAATACTAGGGCTGCGGAGAAGGGAAACTATCCCCCAAACAATGTAGGTCTCTATATAAATATATCACATAAACAGCTCATATGTAAACCCTGCTTCATCTAAATAAACCATTTTCATATAAATATACTTTTTTAGTAGTATGTGCCATTGGGTAAATAGGAAACTGCCATTTTATGTACTAAGGGCCGCCCCCTGGGATCATAGGATTCACAGTGCACACAAACAAGCCAAGGCACACATACATGCTAGGCCCCATCAGCCAATGAATGGGCAGAGTTCTGCCTTTTGCCACCACACCCCATAAAAATCTGGGGGAGGGATTTGGTGTATCAAGGGTACTTTAAGTGGTGGCACACAGAAAGGGATCATAACTAACTTGTGTTTTATCTCCCTCCCTAAGTTTTTCTAGGTTAATATAAGCATGAAATACTGCTTAGCCGCAGGAGAGAGGCGGCAATGCGGACCCTATATGGTGGTTGGCAGGCCCTGGAATTGTGTGGGGGCAACCGCTGGGCAGGGATTCTGCTTTCTGGCCTTGAGGATAAACCAAGTGAAGCCCATTTTAACGGAAGGGCAACCACTGAGGTGCTCACTGGCACTGGTTCTGCTTCCGGGTCGAGTATCCCTACAGGAGAAGCCCAAATGTGTTTTCAGAGGGGCAACCACTGAGGGGCTCACTGGCACTGGTTTTGCTTCCAGGCAGGAATCCCAACAGGAGAAGCACATATATGTCTACTATGACAACTGGTGGTGGGCCTGCCCATTTGCAAATTGTGTTCTCCCTTAAATGGGAAATTCTACCAGTGCTTGAGGAGATCCTGAAAGCGGAGAACCAAAGATATTGAAGAATATGATCAAGTTCTAAAGAAGATTAGGTTACAGTAACAGGGACAATGCAAGGGGCAGTTCTTTGTTGTTAGAAGGTTTAACATTTAGGCATTTAACGCAACAGATACATGATCTTCATACTATAAAGCCTGCTCACTTGAAGAAAAAGAGGACAATATTATTTTACTTGGAGTCTGGTTCCGTTTAGGTACTTAGAGCAGAACAATGGGAGAAAATAAGGGAATTTGTAGAAATATGGTGGAATATAAAGAGCAATCACATCAACATCCTGACACATATGTACTCCATAACACGTGTTAAGCTGTCTAAGCTGGGCCCAGGACTCCTGCCAAACTTTGATCTTTGAAGATGGGTGTGACCATGTTGGCAAAGCCCTTCACATTTGCTGGACCCGCCCTAGGGTGTTATGGAAATCAGTACGAACTTAAACAAAATATACAGCTAATAGGGATGGATTTTGGATGCCTCAACCATCTTTCCGCTACCCTTATCGTTACCTTTGTCTTTATTCACTCTTGGTAAATGAATACCCTTCTCAATGCTCAGACCACAGACTAGAGAACCTGCCAGCATCACGGAACTTGCCAACTTCCAAAAGCTGGTGTTGTTCCAGGCTCTGTTATATATCTTTGAAAAGAGATGTTTGGCAGATACAAGCTATAGATCGCGAAAAAGCCCTGCAATAAGCACAGGAATTTTGGGATGAGGCTGCCATCATTTACAGGTGTTTTGAGCCCAGCTGCTTTCCCTGAGAAGATGCAGGAATCAAAATGTTCTTCTTGAAACAGGGGCATCAAGGGCCACATCATGTGACCACCTATGCTGTCTTTGCTTGTGATAAGGAAATGTTTATGCAGGTTCATTACCATGGTTCAGTAAAATGAATTATGATTGGTTTATAGCAGTAATCCCCAACCTGTGGCTCATAGGCAACATGTTGCTCACCATCCCCTTTGAGTGGCCTCAAACTAGATACCCATTTTAAAATTTCTGGCAGCTTGGAGACAATTTTTAGAAGCCCAGAGACACAGTTTTACTCCAAGCAGAGCCTCCAGCAGGCCACATGGGGCTACCAAATAGCCAATCACAGCACTTATTTGGCATCCCCAACGATTTCTTTCATGCTTGTGTGGCTCCCCACAACTTTTTACATCTGATTGTGGCTCATAGGCGGATTTTCAATAAGGCTAGGGGGGGCTAAGCCTCCCCAAACCTGCTTTGGCACCTTAAAAAAAAACAAAAAACATCTCGCTTTGTTTCTGCACTATGCGGGAAATCTTCTCCTGTTCCTGCAAGCTCCGATTCTGCTGTAATCAGCTGTGCTCTGATTGGATCTTTCTTCTTGTGGATTCCCCAATCAGAGCACAGCTTTCTTGACAGACAGTAAAATTGACCAATCAAGGCACAGATGCACACAGGGCTCGGGAGATATTACAAACTGAAGGCAGTGCAGAATTGAAGCCTGAAAAGAAGGATCTGCAGGCTGTAACTTTACCTGAGAACCAACTCTGAACTTGCTGCAGATTTCATCCCACAGGTACTATACTGTATGTGTTCTAAAGGCTGAATCACTGGCTGAAATTAAATTGTGTTTTGTCACCTGACATCTATAATATCCCTATCCCCTACACTAACAGATGGAGGGTAAGTTAACTCTTTCCCCCTGAAAAAGCTCATTGTGCTTTTATATATTTGTTGTTTTTGTTCTTTTCACTTACTATTTTTTTTTACTTTTGTCATTGTTTTGTTCATTTCTAGTTACAGTGGGGCCAATGTTGTGTATCAGTGCCAGTGTTATAGTGCCAGGGCCTGAATATCTGCCATCTGTACCCACTGCCTCTCACTGTATATAATGTGCTGGTTTTGTAAACACAGACTGTGTCTCACTGTATATAATGTGCTGGTTTTGTATATACAGAGCCTGGGTTGTCAGTACCCACTGCCTCTCTAAAAAACTTAGACACATCTAAAGAGGAGGTTCCCTTCTAAGTTGAGTTTTATTTATTATGTTACAGAATGGCCTATTCCTAGCAACTTTGCAATTGGTCTTCCTAATTTATTTTTTTTGATAGTTTTTGAATAATTTGCCTTTCTCTTCTGCCTCTTTCCAGCTTTCAAATGGGCATCACTGACCCCGGCAGCCAAAAAGTATTGCTCTGCGAGGCTACAGTTTTATTTTTCCATGCAGACCCCTTAACTATTCATATTCCCATCTCTTGTTTAAACCACTACCTGGTTGCTAGGGTAAATAAGACCCTAGCAACCAGATAGCTGCTGAAATACCAAATGGAGAGCTGAACAGAGAGCTGAACAAAAAAGCTTAAATGGAGAACTAAACAGAGAGCTGAAAAAAAGCTAGATAACTGAAAAACCATTAAAAATAAAATAGGACCAATTGCAAATTGTCTCAGAATATCAATGTCTACATCATATTAAAAGTGATTTAAAGGTGAACTACCCCTTTAAGCTAACTGATCACAAACACAAATGGATGTAGAACCCCTAACAGAAGTGCCTGTATGGATACTTTTACATCCTAAGCATTTTAGGGTAAAAAAAATACTCCCATTCGCACTTTTGAGCAGTATCCCTGGGAGTCAGTGGGAACCGCAATAGATAGTTGGGAAAAAGTAGTATAGAAAAAGAAACATATATCCCAGAGCCCCCCCCCCTCGCCGCCAGGGTCTGTCCCCCCTATAGTTACACCACTGACATGTAGCTTTTGCTAAAGAACAGATTGCAGGAGCTGCCATAAAGCCAAAGATGTTCTATGCCACAAATGAAATAAAGAGGCTTGCTAAAAACCCATCAATAAATAAGATGCCAATTGGCTAAATGAGTGGGACGTGTAGCATAAGGGCCTCTGCAGTTGTGTAGGTGTAATCAGCTTGTGTCATGGGGAGTCCCTGATGGGCAGAGATAGAGCAATGCACCTACGCTGGGGCTCATCCGCTCAATAGATTCTAAATCCTGTGTAAAACAATCAATATTAAAGTTAAACCTGCAGCCAGTAGCGATGCCCCCCCCCCCCCCATTACATAACAGTTCCCTCTCCCACAGCAGCAGTAGAGCTGTTCCTATTGGGCAAGGAGATACCCAGCAGCCGTTGGGGCAGCTCATTGGCATATCAGTTATGGTGCCAGTTTCTGTTACAGAGAGAGAAATATGCTCATTTGTGCTTTGATTAAGAAACCCGAGGAACGCGCAGGGATAATATTGATGGCGCGCACAACGCTGTGCACTGAAATTGCCAACTATATACTAATCTCTCAACAAGGTAAAAAAGTCAGCAATTCAGGGGTATAAATACCCCCGGTCTGGTCGGTTGGTTTGTGCCGACTCGCCTGGGAGGCAGTTGGTGCTATGCTGTCATGGGGAATGTATTGAAGGTAGATGGGACACAATCCCAGTGCCCCATGTTAGGGGTTGTTGTGCTGCAGCCAAGCACAATGGCCACTATCCATCACCCACTGACACTGATAGTGACATCCCATGCGCTGGGTGAGTGCTCACTCCGCTCACATAGCAGTCACAGCATGGCACCAACAAGAGTTGTGCCCACATTTTTATCCCCCAATCAATAAAATTCTTTCTTTTTCACAATTCTTCTCACCCAGTCATGCAAAGTACAAGCTGCTAGAGCCGTACCACTCACATGTGCTGCTGGGGGCCACTGCAAAAAATACAAAATGAAGACCAATTGCAAATTGTCTCAGAATATCAATGTCTACATCATATTAATAGTGAATTAAAGGTGAACTACCCCTTTAAGCTAACTGATCACAAACACAAATGGATGGAGAACCCCTAACAGAAGTGCCTGTATGACTTTTACATCCTAAGCAATTTAGGGTTAAAAAAAAAACATTCCCACCCGCACTTTTGCGCAGTGTCCCTGGGAGTCAGTGGGAACCGCAAGAGATAGTTGGGAGGTTCATTTTTTACACCAGCAGCGAATCCACTAAGGGGCACATTTACTAACCCACGAACGGGCCGAATGTGTCCGATTGCGTTTTTTTCGTAATGATCGGTAATTTTGTGATTTTTTCGTATTTTTTGCAAAACGTTGCGCCTTTTAAATTTTAACGCTACGAAAAAGGCGCGACTTTGCGCGCAAGTGTTAACGCTACGAAAAAATCGCGACTGCGCAACTTTCGTAATGGCTATGAAAAACTCGCGTTTTTACGCAAAAATCGTAAAGACGCTGAAAAAATCGCAAAAAATACGAAAAAGTCGCAAAATGTTCGTTTCCAATCGGAATTTTTCCAATTCGGATTCGAAATCGTGTCTTAGAAAATCAGCCCCTAAGTGTCACATTAGCTCAGGTCAGTCTCTGTATGGCCCATATTTAGCCTCCCCAAACAAAAAAGTCACGCTCCGCCTATGTTGTGGCTCACAAGTAAAGTAGGTTGGGGGTCTCTGGTGTATACAGACAACTTTATATTGGGGTGTCAAGGCACAGCATTTCTAGAGCGTTTAATGTTACACCAATGTGGGGGGCTACAGGGTAATATAAGAGACTTTAACAGTGGTGACCAATGGCACATCTGAAATTAGCAAATGTCATCAGGAGGATTTCTGAACCTAGTACTTGATAAAAATAACTGGTAAGTCAAGTCAAGTAAATATTTTTAAAGTGAAACTCACCGGAGGTCCTCTTGGTCCTGGAGCACCTCGATCTCCCTAAAAAAGCAATAGATCCTTTATTATTAAAGAAGAAATGCAAGGGTTGATAGGAAACTCTGCTTTTCTCTTTGGAATGATGGACTCCCTTGGCCTCATAACAACAGTGGCAGAAATATATGGCATAAAGTCCCAGAGCTGGATTAGTTATAGCCCCCTCCCTGTAGAAAAGTCCATAATGTAGCTTAGCGTATGGACAAAACCTTGTGGCCATACACCTTCAGATCCGCTCGCTTGGTGATGTCGCCAAGCGAGCGGATCTTCTCCCGATATCCCCCACCTATGGGTGGGCGATATCGGGAGAATCCAGGGCCAAACGATCGAATTATAATGACAGCTATAGGCAAAGTCGGTTTGGGGACCGCATCAACGAGCTGATGCGGTCCCCGATCCAACTAAATTTTTTAACCTGCACGATCGTTATCTGCCCAATTTCAGGCCAGATGTCAGTCGGACAGGCCCCTCGGTAGTGCCCCTACACGGGCCGATTAGCTGCCGAATTGGTCTAAGGGACTGATATCGGCAGCTAGAATCGGCCCGTGTAGGGGCACCTTAAGACGGGGAATTTTCCTGTATTTATCATTCTTTAATTCTTCTTTTTTCTGCGTGAAAAGATGTCAAATAAAAACAGTGAGGTTCCCCGTGAGTTACACCCTGACGCATTTCTCATTAGCTTTTCACACAGGTTGACTGATTTGAAGCAAACTTGGAAGCTTGGCCTATAAAATGTATTTTTCATTCTGGGGAAGTCGGGAGGAGATTCTGGGAATCCTTTTCAGTTTGTTGGGAAAGGGTTTCATAAATGTTTCAAATATTTTACCAGGAAAAATAACGTAAGCTTTGATAAATCTGCCGCTTGATGTAAATCCTTTTTGCAATAAGTTTGGCAGTCGGATCCCACTGTGTTTTCTAAACGATAAAATGGGTAAAGGTCCAAAAAACACAAAGCAAAACGAGGGTAGTTGTGTCAAACCCATGCGATTGTATCCATGAGCATCAGAGATTGGGGGGGGGGGGGGGGGGGGGGCAGATCATTTTTCATGAAAACAACATTTTTTGTACATTTTGCCAAAAATAAATTTGGGAGAACATTGGTGGGGCTAAAGTCCCTTGATCTAAATGAAATTGAGAGAAGGTATTCAGGGCTCATTTACAGCAAGAAAGGCAACACTCCAAGTGCAATAACATCGGCCTTGATCTTCCTTCTTTTGCACTTTGCCTTTCTCTGTTGCCCTATTGCCCCAGGGTAGGGGCAGGGAGTATGGGTGCCTGTTGGCCTAACCAGTAAAATCAGGGCCGGTATTACAGGTTTCCCAGCAATGTAGAAGCTGATAAATTTGTAAAACCCTTAAGTTCAGCCCCTGATCTGTCAGAATATAGTGGAGGCTTTACCCTTTCTCTTCTTTTTTGGCCTTTTGGCATCACCCTATACCTCTGATGTCACAGGCTGCCCACTTTGTCACTGCCCCCCCAGCTGGCCTGGAAATTCTTTCCAAAATGGAAGCAGCCCTATTGATGAGACTCTGGCATGTTATTAATGGGAAGGCTGCACCCAAATTAGGGTTGCCACCTGGACAGCACGCTTTTCGGTAGGCCTGTCTGGGTCAAAACTACCTGCCTGGTTTTCCCAATTTGGAAAACTGTGCAGGATTATCTAAGATTGACACAGCAATTGGCCAATCGTAGTGGAGCGGCACGCCCTACCTCTCTGCCTGGAGAGGTGGCAACCTTAAACTTATCCCTTCAAAGGTACATTGGGTCACTGCGACACTCCAACATCTACTTTTTTATTTAATTATCCAATTAATAAAAGAAAACAAATCAAATATATATATATATACATATGTGTACATTTAGGGTAGGTTGGAGGCTAAAAAATCCTACAAGATAGACCACCCCTTAGTTAAACACCACGGGGGGCTTACAGGTGCTGCTTGCACACGTGCCTCTTTATACCACCTTGTGTCATCTATTAACCGATCCGTATCTGTGTAAAGTGGCTATCACCGGTCTGCCTCGTAACCCACTGCCCTGTAGCAACTACAACAGGCATAGATGCCTCCTTATTGCCAGCTGCCCCCCCCCACATGGAGTCTTCCTGTGCTAGGCCCAACTCTGCCTGCCAGACACGTATATGAGGGGGTGGCAGAGGACGCCGGTGCCCAGTGCAGCCATTCCCCAATACATGAACTCCAATGTGCTCCTCTTGTGCCCCTCAGTGCTCTTGCTCATGAGTTTGGGGGAACAGTAACTAACTCCCCCACTGTTTCAATTATAGGTTTGCCCATAGGATGTATTACATACCTATCTTTGCCCATTCTAGTTACTATAATACCATAAGTACAATACATGCTGTGCCCTTACCTTTGTGCCATCCTTTCCTGGTGCCCCCGGAGGTCCCTGGAGAATAAAAGAATATCATTGATTAAATTGCTGATAACATCAGTTCACCTTCCTAACCCCCCATGACAGTGGCTGCCACATTCTCCCCTTCCAGAGATCAGTTCTTTCCTGACTGCCCATTTGCTAAATTCCTCTAGCACTAAATTTTCAATACTTACAACGGGGCCTCTCCGGCCTTGTTTGAGCTGAGAGATTTCAGGAGACGGTCCGACTGGACCCATGAATCCTCTTGGACCCGGTGGCCCAGGAGGTCCCGGTATCCCAGACTGCCCGGCGCTTCCTTTCGGACCAGGTAATCCTTTAAGCCCAAAGATAAAACACAAAGGACCCTTCAGTTTCATCGAAACAAAGTGGGTAAATGAAAAGCATGTGCCATTCCCGGCCCCATATACAAGTACAATTTATTAGGCTGCTCATGGGAAGGAATGTAGGGTTCCCAGAGACATTAGCTATGTGCCATGGATTCATCCACCAGTATAACACTGACATGTAGAGCGTTTACGAGAGCTTTCCGACATACAAATAGTTTAGGTGCTACTTCTGCAGATCAGTAATATGACTCTTGGTTTGATATATCGCTTTCATTTCTAGTCAAAGCTCAGAATAGAAGAGCTCCGTCAGGCTGGAATTCTTTCTGGGGAATTCTCCATGGGTTCCAGTAAAATGTGGCTTCAGAGACTGGAGATACACAGTGCGGCGATTTGCCCGTCTGTCACAGCCCTTATTGGGGGCAGAACAGTCCTATTGGATTGTTCTGCCCCCAATAAGGGGTAATTATATCTTAGTTGGGATCAAGTACAGATACTGTTTTATTATTACAGAGAAAAGGGAATCATTTAACCATTAAATAAACCCAATAGGGCTGTTCTGCCCCAATAAGGGGTAATTATATCTTAGTTGGGATCAAGTACAGGTACTGTTTTATTATTACAGAGAAAAGGGAATCATTTAACCATTAAATAAACCCAATAGGGCTGTTCTGCCCCCAATAAGGGGTAATTATATCTTAGTTGGGATCAAGTACAGGTACTGTTTTATTATTACAGAGAAAAGGGAATCATTTAACCATTAAATAAACCCAATAGGGCTGTTCTGCCCCAATAAGGGGTAATTATATCTTAGTTGGGATCAAGTACAGGTACTGTTTTATTATTACAGAGAAAAGGGAATCATTTAACCATTAAATAAACCCAATAGGGCTGTTCTGCCCCCAATAAGGGGTAATTATATCTTAGTTGGGATCAAGTACAGGTACTGTTTTATTATTACAGAGAAAAGGGAATCATTTAACCATTAAATAAACCCAATAGGGCTGTTCTGCCCCCAATAAGGGGTAATTATATCTTAGTTGGGATCAAGTACAGGTACTGTTTTATTATTACAGAGAAAAGGGAATCATTTAACCATTAAATAAACCCAATAGGGCTGTTCTGCCCCCAATAAGGGGTAATTATATCTTAGTTGGGATCAAGTACAGGTACTGTTTTATTATTACAGAGAAAAGGGAATCATTTAACCATTAAATAAACCCAATAGGGCTGTTCTGCCCCCAATAAGGGGTAATTATATCTTAGTTGGGATCAAGTACAGGTACTGTTTTATTATTACAGAGAAAAGGGAATCATTTAACCATTAAATAAACCCAATAGGGCTGTTCTGCCCCCAATAAGGGGTAATTATATCTTAGTTGGGATCAAGTACAGGTACTGTTTTATTATTACAGAGAAAAGGGAATCATTTAACCATTAAATAAACCCAATAGGGCTGTTCTGCCCCCAATAAGGGGTAATTATATCTTAGTTGGGATCAAGTACAGGTACTGTTTTATTATTACAGAGAAAAAGGAAATCAGTTTTAAAGATGTGAATTATTTATTTATAATGGAGTCTATGGCAGATGGTCTTCCCGTAATTCAGAACTTTTTGGATAATGGGTTTCTGGATAAGAGGTCCTATACCTGTACAAAAATATAGTAATAACCCCGTCCTGAACATCTGTATTGAATAATGTGCCCACCAGATGGAGAAAGTTGTGAATATCAATCAGGGTCAAAATAAACAGCAACCCCCAGGTACCTGCCATGCTCTGTTACTTCTATACAATGTGATACAGTTCAGGAACCCACCCGCGCAGCTATGAGAAACTATTAGATGTGTAACATTGTCTGGGTGGGGCGCGCAGCATTGCAGAACATTATCTAATATTGATGAGCCTGCCCTGCCCCAGGAACTGCTGGCCAATCCCAGGAATGGGGAGCCTACATACAGCGACAGATCAACTGTAATTACTAAACACGGCATTGCTTCAACTGTTTCCAGATCATTTGTGGAATGTAATCGTGTGCCTTTTATATCTCAGCATAAAGAGGATGGAATTAGTAACAAGCCCTTAAAGGAATACTGTCATGGGAAAACATGTTTTTTTCCAAAACCCATCAGTTAATAGAGCTTCTCCAGCAGAATCCTGCATTGTAATCTGTTTTTCCCATGGGGCTAGCCATATTCTTCATTTCCCAGGGTGCCACAGCCATGTGACCTGTGCTCTGATAAATTTCAGTCACACTTTACTGCTGTGCTGCAAGTTGGAGTGATATCCCCCCTCCCCCCCAGCAGTTAATCAGAAGAACAATGGGAAGGGAGCAAGATAGCAGCTCCCAGTAGGTATCAGAATAGCACTCAATAGTAAGAAATCCAAGTCCGGCTTGGGACTCCTCCAGTTACATGGGAGTAGGAGAAACAATAGGTTAGCTGAAAGCAGTTCTAATGTGTAGCGCTGGCTGAAAGCTCAGACTCAGGCACAATGCACTGAGATGGCGCCTACACAACAATATTACAGCTACAAATACATTTGTTGGATCAAGAATAACATTTTAAATGGCAGAGGGAATTATTTGCTATGTAACAGTGTCATTTAGAAATAAAAAGTACCCCATAAAAATCAAGACAGAAACGCTTTAAAGGGAAAAGGGCAGCATTTATTCATATGTTAGGGACGCTGAACTCCCTGTCCCCAATAATTCTGTTCAGTGTAATACACAATCTGCACACAATCCCCATTCTTCCCTTATATGGCGACAACTGGACGCACAGCCCTGAATAAAGGATTCCTTATCTACCTATAATAGAAACACTGGGGTTTTCTCTGTGTATAAATCTCCTGCTGTGCAGTTAAAAAGAACAGGTTTCCATATTTCATATTGTTGCAATGTCCAGTAGATCGTTTCCACTTCGACAACAACACAGCGCCCGGGACTCAGATGTCTTTTAAAGGGGACATATACCCATACAAAGAATTAAATGTAAAATTGCTTAGATTGTGCTTCTGTGCAATTTACATTAATCAATTTTTCTTTTAGTTGTTATGATATCAGTAGTTTATCAGGAATGTGTAACAGGAGCACCCATTGCTTTTTAGTTCATTCACTGACACTGATGTTTGGTGGAATTGCATGTTAATCAGACTTCTGAAATCCAGACAGGCATAGAAAACACAGTGCAGTCAGACAGGAGGCACCCATAGTGGTAGGAGTGAGAGAACTGAGCAGGGACATGTCAGGAGATGCTTCAGGCATCAGTAAATAATGGTTTTGCTACTCCCTAGAGAGACTGCTCCTTTTACACATCCATTATATTATCACAATGAAATAAAAAAAAAATGTAAATTGTAAAGTTTATGGGTTATATTGGGTGGTTATATGTCCTGTGTCCTTCTTATTCTTAGATTTTACAGAATATTTACAGTATGTTGGTATAGTTGTATGGTTTCTCTTTGTATTGCTCACCCCACAGACTACTAGGCCACCCCCCTTCTGACTGATCATATTATCTACTCCAATGACTTAGTGAGCAGCTCCAGTACTGGGTTTCAGGGCTTTAGCCATGACCTAGCCCAATATAGTTTTAGTACCCGATAACCTACCCTGCTGGGGTTTTATAACACCTTTGACTCTCAGCAGGTATGGGTAACTATTTTAATGTATCCAGAGCTTGAACTGGGGAAGGAAGGAGGAGGAACCAAAATTCACTTGGGATGTCACCAAACGAGTGGATCATTCACTGATATGAGGTGGGCAATATTGCAATAACCCAAATGGTTGGCCCTTGGGCCAGCGATTGGATCATAATTGCGGCTATGTCAGATAGAGGACAGCATTCCACAAGGAAATGAAACCTGCAGATCAACATCTGGCTGATTTTCAGGCTCATATCAGTCAGATATTAATGGTTGTATATATACAGTAGTTTATGTATGATATAGTAAAGATTGGTAAGTATAAGTTGTGTGTGCTGGGTTTACTTGGAAGGGTTGAACTTGATGGGCTCTGGTCTTTTTTCAACTCTATGTAACTATGTAAGATAGGCTCATTGAAGGGACCAATACATGGGCAGATAAGCTACAAATTAAGTCTTAAGGTGCAACTTAAATTTGCCCATTGATGGCCACCTTAACTCTCTGAACCCATTCCAAGGAGTTACGGGGTTAATACTAAAACAAAAAGTGTTGGTGTCTGGGAAAGTTCTCCTTATCACTAAGCAGGGTGACACAGAACCTCTCTAGGACATTCATGGAGTCATAGCGTTCCGCTTATTTATGACCGCATCCAATTGTTCAGTCCACCCAATGTGCAGAACTGAGGCAGAACCTACTGACCCACAGCTCCATTTCACTTCTTGTGTCTCAACCCTTTCTCCTTGTAGATTGTAAGCTCTTTTGGGCAGGGCCCTCTTCACCTCTTGTATCGGTTACTGATTGCTTTATATGTTACTCTATGTCCAATGTATGTAACCCACTTATTGTACAGCGCTGCGGAATATGTTGGCGCTTTATAAATAAATGTTAATGTAATGTAATGTAACTTCTATTAAAATCAGTGTTAATCGTACATATACGCCCAGTTTAGGGCCAATTCATATAATAGGCAACCGTTGTGCCAGGGGCCAATCAGAATACTGGCTGATGAATCTGAAGCACACACAGTCTGTACATATTTTGCCTTTCAGCTTTGCAATTAGGATTCTGCAAATTGCAGCCTAACAAACCCTATTCCCTGGGTCCCAGCCCTCGGTGCTATTGTGCTTAATAGCCCTCATTTTTCTCCGATGAGCGGAGCTGTACACATTTCCTTACACATTTGGTTTTTATTTTTGCTCCTTTATTACTGAGGTTCTTTTTCCATAACGCCATTCATTCCACCATTCGGCTGCATTAGCGGAGCAGCTTATCTTCCCTGAGAATATCTTTGTATCTCTTCCTAATAATGACTCACTCTGGCCTAAGCGGCTCCCCTGTTTATTCATCTTTAGCTGTTTACTGACTTGGCGCTAATAGAGAATTTGTCAGGCCAGGAACCACCTTTTGGCTTGTCATTCACTCCCACATTTGGAAGCCTCTATTTCCATGAGTTGGGGTGGGGGGCTCATACACAATAGATTTATATACATGATAATTGTATTTGGATTGACGCTGTTCCAAACCGATCCATTAAACCTTTACAAGAGAGTTTACAGGTATGAAGATTCCTAGTATTCTGGAATGCAGATTTTAGATATTTCGCCCATTAGTCCTGTGGTATTACCTTTTTTATTCTCTGCCCCTATCCAACTCTCCATGCCCCCATTACTACCTTCCTAATTCTCTTCTCCTTCCTTTATTCTACTTCTGAGTCTCCCCCAGCCTTTATCTCCCCCTCCTCTTTCCTTCTTCTAGTTTCATCTCACATTCATCCTTCATCTGCAACACCATCACTGTCTTCACTGCCCTTACCTTCTTTTTCTTCTCACCCCCTTTACCTTCAACCCTTTCCTTCTGTGTCTCCAACAGCTCCCCTTTCTCTTTTCTGTTGTCTTCTGTCTTCTATCTACTTTTTACTCAACCCTTTGTTTCTCTTTGAAATCTCCTGCTTTCCCTTTCCCTTCCCCTCTGCCTCTCTCCTTGATGCTTTTTCCTACCTTTCCCTACCTACCAGTGTCACAATCAACCAGGTTTTCTCTCTACTTCTTCCTCTTATCTTTCACCTTTGTATTTTCTGTTTCTGCTTCTTCTTTTCATTGGCTCTTTCCTATCCCCAGCCTATAGAGAGAGAGAAGAGCAGTATAAGCACTGGGATGAGCCATATACACACAGTAGGTACATACCTTGAGATGTTTATGAAGAGGTTAATGAAGAGGACAAAGTGAGGGGTATAGGGATACCCCTTATTCTGTCCTAAGCATGCCCTCTTCTCAAGGTATGTACCTACTGTGTATATATGGCTCATCCCAGTGCTTATACTGCTCTTCTCTCTCTCTCTATAGGCTGGAGTTCCAGCTTACTCTGGCCTGGGGCAATCTGCTCACATTGGCACAGAATATATATATGTTATGTGGATCATTTTGTTATGTGCAATTGGCTGTGTTTTTGTTGGGCAGATGGAAACTGGAGGGGGTTGGACCAGGAAAGACTTTTCTGGGGCTGGAGAATTGGTTGGGAGGTGGTGGAAGGAAGGCCGTATGGACAAACACAAGACTTTGCAAACCGGCCTTTGATTTGGTCAGTTTGCTGGAGAGTTGCCAATGGACAGAGGGATGGACTCTGCTGGCTGGAGGGATATGGGTGGGTTTGTGGGATTTGTTTTGGTTATGTTTTGTTCCATGATCTGTGAAATGTTTATGATTTGTTGATTATTTATTGTAAAGTGATTTTATAAATACAAAATTCCTGTACCCCATCTGTTGCCTTCCCTAACCCTTCCACTTCTCTACCGTTAGATATAAACCGAAGAACTGATAATGAAGAGTGTAGAATTTTAGCTGGAAGAAAATCAATTGACCCATGGCAGAAGGACAAAGACCTGGATCAGCTATAAGGTACCATGAAAGTCTTCTGTCCTAGATTATTGTTCTTCTGACAAACATTTAATGCCAAGTAAAGTCATCTGTAAACCTTTCTTTTCCTAAGAAACATTGTGTCTAGCTCTTTTCTGTACTAATGAACTTATTGTCCTATGGATTAGTCTCATGTCACCTGCCCAGTAGAAGCTGCCTGTAGTTCCCTTATAAAAAGCCCAAGCACTGATACAGATAATATTATGATCATATAAAGTTACATGGTATCATGATTATAAATCACAAGCAAATGGTAAGTAATGGAATGGAACGCTAATGGAAGTAATACACTTATTCAGAGGAACAAGCTGCCAGGTCCCCCTGAATTAACAGGAATAGAACATTTTCATTGCTGAAGATGAGGGACATAATAACTGGAGCAAGATATACAGATTTCCCCAATGCAGTTTAAACTTTTGAAGCCAATAAAGCAGTTATATGAGCAAATTTGATACATGGGGCAATTAAACAATGAAATGAAGGGGAACTCCGGCTTCCAAACCAAGTGAAATCTGAATACATACAATTTTTATATGCTGAAATTCAGCGGCAAAACATTTCTTCTCTTTCTGCATCATTTGAAATCCTGGCAGGGGAGGAGGGACTAAAACATTGATGTTACAAATTGTAACAACTTCTCCACAGCTTACAGACATCATGCAGGAACTACATAACCCACAATGCATTGCACTGGGATGTTCCTTTCCTTATTGGCATCACGTGTGCAGGGGATTGTGGGATTGGGAGGAGGCAGGCTGAGGGACAGGCAACTACTGTTACATTTTATTTGAGTCACAAAGTAGCCAGCCAGATCAGCAGGGGAACAGGGGGCGGGGCTTAGGGAACTGTTCCAAACCATATTATTACATTAAAAATCATGAAAAGGCTGCATATTTTTTATTGATGGATATTGTAAAGTTGCTTGAAATTATGTTTAATTTGTTTAATTTTATTTAAGTTGTGTTTGGGTGGAGTTCCCCTTTAAACAAGTGATATTCATTATGTATGTTGTTACCTGGGGGCCCCTGTGCGCCAGGTAAGCCAGGGGGACCCTGTACGTAAGTGGTAGAGGCCAACACCTTCTCAGCAGTTATATGTTTGCTGGATTCCGACACGCTGTTTGGAAGAAACGCAAGCTAAAATAAGGAGACATGGCTGTTAGTGAACAGAACAGAAACACAATGATATAAATCACATAATCCTGAAAGCGCTTACCCCTTAGTGCTTCTGCACTTCACACATGGGGCAGGAGCAGTGCTCCGACACGGGGTGCAGAATACAGCATCGCTTAGCGCAGTCCTGCCCTTAGCAGTGCCCCCCACCCCTCATAAATACAGGGCTGCCAAGTGGAGGTAACTCTGTATTCATTGGGAAAACAAAGGCCTCTGTGCTTCAAAATGGATAGGAAGCAAAGTGCAAGAAAAACATGGAATATTGTGCCTGTTTTTTGCACTTTGCACCCTACCCTGCAGGTAGTAAATAACCCCGTATGTTCCATCCGTACATGGTTAGGGTTGCCACGCGGCTGGTATTTTACTGGCCTAGCTACTAAAACACCTGGCAAGGCCAGGACTGGTATTACAAATTTACTTGCAATGTAGTTGCCCATGAATAGCCTTCAGATAAGCCCCTGACCCACCCACGAATTTTAACTTTTTTCCCCCTAGATCCTCTGCATAACTCGTCCTCCATTGGACCCAGTGTCATAGCCCCACCCCTTTTACATCACAGATGGTAAAAATAATTTAGAAAGATGGCAACCCTATACATGGTACATCATGTGAGGCACAGGGCAGAGAATATTAAGCCTTTATTCTCTGTATTGAAGCTTACATTGGGGCAAATTCTTGTTCCACAGAGGAAACTAAAGCAGTGAGGTAACTGGAATGTGGGGCACGTTGTAGGGTAAGGCCGGAATAGTTATACAATTCAGCAAGAACAGCCGCTATGTTTGTGCATAGCCCCTACAAAAAGAAACCATAAAACTAAGTACAGGTATGGGACCTATTATCCAGAATGCACGGGACCTGGGGCTTTCCGGATAAGGGATCTTTACGTAATTTGGATCTCTGTGGCTTAAGTCTACTAAAAAATCAATTTAAAATCAATTAAACCCAATAGGACTGTTCTGCCCCCAATAAGGGCTAATTATATCTTAGTTGGGATCAAGTACAGGTACTGTTTTATTATTACAGAGAAAAGGGAATCATTTAACCATTAAATAAACCCAATAGGGCTGTTCTGCCCCAATAAGGGGTAATTATATCTTAGTTGGGATCAAGTACAGGTACTGTTTTATTATTACAGAGAAAAGGGAATCATTTAACCATTAAATAAACCCAATAGGGCTGTTCTGCCCCAATAAGGGGTAATTATATCTTAGTTGGGATCAAGTACAGGTACTGTTTTATTATTACAGAGAAAAGGGAATCATTTAACCATTAAATAAACCCAATAGGGCTGTTCTGCCCCCAATAAGGGGTAATTATATTTTAGTTGGGATGGAGTACAAGATAATGTTTTATTATTAGAGAGAAAAAGGAAAACATTTTTAAAAATTAGAATTATTTGCTTATAATGGAGTCTATGGGAGATAGCCTTTCCGTAATTCCGAGCTTTCTGGATAACAGATCCCATACCAGTACAAATTCTCCAAAAATATTTTGGGGTTCAGTATCCCTTATAAAAGACAAAGACAGTTACCTGCTCCTTAATTTGAAGCAATTTGATTGAAAAAAAAATAGATAATTCCATATCATTTCTCTACTCCCAAACCTTTTGGTTCCGTGCGACTCCCGGCTCAATTCACACAGTAGGGAAAGGGACGCTGATATTTAAATGAAGAAATCGTAACATAAGCTGCATCCAAGCAGAAAGCTGTGCCGGCCCGATGGAACCGCTCTGGGGGGATTATTTTGGTTGTTACCTGATTAGCCCTTTGATTGGCTGCCAGATGTAGGAAAGAATATGTTGTCTCTTCTTGATTCCAAAATTGCAAATTGAGAATAAATGGCTTTGGGTTTGCGCAAGTGAATCCTGAGAGCTCATAGCTTTCCCGGGCAGTTCTCATAGCGGTTCAGGCTGTAGTTATTAATGGCCGGCCTGCGGCGCATTCCCTTTATGTGCTGTCTGGGCTTTGGGACATTAATATAGAGATTCCCTGACAGCAGTCTCTCAGTCTGATTTAAACTGTGCGCTAAACGTTTTTAATCACGCGGGTGTCATACAGACCATAAACAGAATGACGGCTCAGAATTTCTATATACTGTTTCCAAGCCCATATTAAGTTCTGGCCAAAGGCAACCAGTCTTTGTCACAGGGCTGTATTAGGGGCAGGGGAGGTTGACAAGCAAGCAGATCTTTCCCCGATATACCCACCTTGAGGTGGCCCCATATACAGGCCAATAAGCGGCAATTTCGGTCTCTTGGCCCTTGTATGGACACCTTAAAAGTGAGGCACCCATTGACTTTAATGCCAGCTGCTAGTTAAGGTGGCCATACACGGGCCGATTGTAGCTGCCGATATCGGTCCATTAGACCATTTCGGCAGCTTATCGGCCCGTGTATGGGCAGGAACGATGGGCCTGCCCGACCGATATCTGGCCTGAAATTGTCCAGATATCAATCGTGCAGATTAAAAGATTTAGTCGGATCGGGCAAATTTAGGCTAATTAGACGGCAATGGGTACAGTCGGTTCGGGGATCGCATCAACAAGCCGATGCAGTCCCCGAACCAACTGCACCCATTGGCGTCGTTATAATTTGATCGTTTGGCCCCAGGGCCAAATTGAATTAGCCTAAATTTGCCCGATATCGCCCACCCGTAGGTTGGGATATCAGGAGAAGATCTGCTCACTTGGCGATCTCGCCAAATGAGCGGATCTTAACGTGTATGGGCACCTTTACTATGCACACCGGGCAGATTTTGGTCCAGAAGCTCAAGGGCTGAGTCTGCTGGGTATGCACAGTGTCAGGCAGCAGCCATTAAAGCCAACTTAATAGGTGATTCAGGGCATCCCTGCATTTTTTTTTTGCATTTTCCACTAGCGAAAAAAAAAAAACAATTGTGACATTCACCTTAGTTATATGAGGCCCCAAATTGTCCAACCAGTTTCCTACAGTGAACTGCAACAGCTCTAAGGGTGAAAACACACTGGGCTACTGGTAGCAGCTAATTTCTCATGACTACTAAGCTCCAAAAAATCCCCTGCCATAGACAATACTGAGAATTGCCTCTGCTAAAACAGAGACAGTTATCAGTAAATGATCATCATTGTCTATTTTAGTGGCCACAACAAGTAGCTGCTACTAGTAGCTCTGTGTGTCTTCACCCTAAAAGACCAAGATTTTAAGCAACCAATTAGAAATAGATGTCATTGGTCTAGTGGTTAAAAATTGCAAAGATCTTAATGGCTGCTACTGGATCAGGGCAAATGTACAACCCAGTAGTACCCAGTGTACTGCCGGACATGTGTTTATTGGTGAAACCAGAAGTAACTGGGTCCTACACCAAACTCTAGCCCCCCTATACTTTATAAATAAAATATTTTCATAAAGCTGCTTATCCATCAGTCTCTCACTGGGTCCCCTATATTTTCTCCCCACCCAGTAGTCACAATGGCTGCTCCTTCCAAGAGACTCACTATAGAGGTTAATATAAAATCTTATTGGGAAATGAACAGGGTCTTCATGGAACCCAGTGAAATTGCATATTTTTATAACTGGGGGACCCAAACATATGTTTAGAATAGGCGAATCCTAAGGCTAATGCAACACAAAGTCGTTCCAGCTAGGTGGTCGAAGTGTTTCATTTCTTCCTCCAATCTGGGGTTTTTTTTCAGCAAATTTAAGGCAAATATGGAAAAAATCAGGTACCTTTTGCTTGAGCTGTAAAACGGTCTGTTTTATTTGGTGGAAATCCTTGCATGTCTCCGAGCAGACCCCGGCCTTCATCACGTTGTTGGATTTCTCGAAATCCCCTTAAAACAAAAGCATTGGGATGTGGAATGGAATTAGCCTTGGGGCAAGGAGGGATTGCTAGGAGGTGTTACTGCTACACGATAGCCGGGGAGCCGTGCAGCCACAACAACTGAAATGCACCACGCACAGCTCTATAGTTACCAATATGGCACAGGGGCACAGAGGGGTATTCTTATATATATTGTATGGAGTTTGTAAGGGTCCAACAAATCACCATGTTTTTCTCCCAGGGTTGCCACTGGCCCGGTATTCGACTGGCATAGCAGGTAAATCCCCAGCCAGGACTGGCACCAGAATTACACATTTACCAACAATGTACTTGCCATAAATCTGTAATGCCCTATAAATCCCTTCTCTGACTCTCTCCATAGGCCCAACTCTACTTCACCTCTAACCCTGCCCAGTCCAACTATTCCCCAGCCATTTTTCCCCTTCCCGCCCCTTACATCATAGCCCTACGCCCAAATGATGTCACATCCTGGCCCCCAATCTGAAGATTGTCCTCTCCCTGTTAGCTGCCATCAGAATGTCCCCACCCTTTATATTCATTGCCCCAATCAGCAGCACATAGGGTCAGTAGGTAGCCCTTCTGCACTGCAGCGCTGGGGTCCTGAGTTCAAGCTCAGCCAGGGCACTATCAACAAGGAGTTTGTATGTTCTCCCCGTGTCTGTATGGGTTCCATCTGGGTACTCCCTCACTCCAAAACCATACTGGCAGGTTAGTTGTCTCTTGATCAAAGTGATGATATGGGGCATGAATGTTTAGGGTTAACAGATTGTAAGCTCCACCGGGACTAATGAGCAATCTCTATAATGTTTTACAGATTACAATCCTGCATTGGGTCAGATACCCACGGAATACCCACAAGTCAGTTGGCTTTTGGTAGGAAAGTCCCAGATCCCCTGACTGTTCAAACAACATGCAGTTAACCTGCCTTGGTATCTGGCTCAAATACAGACTTTTATCCCTCCCTCACCTACCCCAGCTAAAAGATCATTTTTTCCCCTGATCTAGTTGATCCACCTTACGGCCAACAGTGACGTCACTTGCATTTTTGCAGGTCCTGGGTTGGGTTAAAATTGACCAACTTCCAGATAGGGGAGGGTCATAGGGACGGGTAAGTGGATTTGTGAGTCAGAGTCAGGTTGCAGGTCAGTGAGTTTGGTTTGGGCAGGGGTCTGGGCACTATATATTGTACATAATTCATAATAATATCTATAATAATTATATAGAGAGTGTAGTAGGGTACCTTGTGATCCCTTTGTGCAGGTTTTGCCATCCTCCTCCAGGGAATAGCCCTCAGGGCACTCACATCTGTAACTCCCCGGGGTATTGATGCAGATATGGGAGCACACAGTCTCGTTCTTGGAGGCGCACTCGTCGATATCTGCCAATTGGACAGAATACATCATGAGTTAGAATTAAGGGTAAAATGCAAGTTGGCCAGATATTGGCTTGCCTGCCCTGGATTGGAAGGAAAAAAGAAAAAGTGCTGCTGTCTGCCCCTCCGGGGCCCTTACCCATATTTCATTTGCCCCCACTGAAGTAAGTGAATGACCCCCCTTGCACTGCAATAACCGGGTCAGGCCACAATGCGGTCGCTGGCTGATGTGGGCAGAAACCACAGTTCTGGTTTTTTACCAAAGTTGCACAAAGCTGGAAGTGCCGGTTAATCCCCGCTGGGGATCCGGTTACATTGTTTTGCAGCAGATCCAGAGATCTTTTTTATGTTTATGACACTTAGAAGTGAAAGACTTTGCTGTGCAGCCAAACCCAGAACAAGATGGGGGGGAATCACTGACAGGCAGGGGTGCTGCCCTAGAGCATAGCATTTAGCCAGTCCCCCCTATTATTATGTCTGGGGTGCAGGGCATCCCACCCCCCCGTACTTGGCAATGGCGGCAGCGGAAGCCCCATGTAGAAATTCTGCATGTTATTGGCCTTACAGAGGGTTGTACAGAGCAGATGTAGCAGATGAAAAGCAAATCAGGGCTGTTTTTATTGTATTTAGCACAGGGCTTTCCAATATAAATACACAAACAGAGCCGGGGAAGGGTCATGCTGAGACGGAGTTATTCAGGGCACAATCGGTGCTTAATTCAATGTGAATGCTATGGAATAATAAACCCGGAGAGCTATTTAATCCCTTGCATTTGGGCTGCAGCGAGAATATATTGGGGGGGGGGAAGAATTCTGCGCAGCCAGTGTTATTCCTCATTAGATTCTGTTCTAGCAGAGCAGCCTCAGTGTTTAAAGGCAAAGTAAAGCACAACATTGGAGGGGTACAATGGGCTGTAGCTGTGGGATAGTGTGTATAGTAAATGTAAGCTGGTGTCAGGGAAGGGGCTGTAACTGTGGGGCATTGGGTTTAGTTTACTGCCCTGTGAGGCTACAATTTTATTGTTATTGTTACTTTTCATTGCTTATATTTTTACACCAGCCCACCACTACACATATTCACATCTAAAAAGACCCTAGCAACCAATTAGCTACTGAAATAACGAACTGGAAAGATGCTGTACAAAAAATGAAATTAAAAAAAATGAAGACCAATTGCAAATGTCTATAAGGCACTAAAAGTTAATTTAAAGGTGAACAGGACAGAGCCTGCACCCCTTGCAGGTGTAAGGTGCCACAGGGAATTAGCTGTAACTATGGGGATAGTGTTCTAAAAACAACCCCCCTATGGTGTCAGGGGAATGGCCTATAACTTATAGTAAGGCAAGATGATATCAGTGTAATTAGCTGTAATTGTGCAATTGTAGGGTCAGACTGGGCTCAGGGGACGACGTCGGGTGGTGGATCCTGTAGGGGAGTAAGGGAGGCTCTGCGGGGGGGTAGGGGGTGTGGGGGTTTCGGCCAGCGGGGGCACCTGCAGGGCCCCTGGGGCAGCAGCCCTGGTTGGCCCTGCACCCCCCCCAGTCCGACCCTGTGCAATTGTATGAATAGTATAGCAAGATGGTATTAGGGGAAGGTGGAATTAACATGGAATATCATAAAGAGCAAGGCAAGAAGGTATCAGGGGAATGGTGAGTGGGGATATTATATATATACTAAGCCAGATGGTGCAGGGGAAGAAATTGGGGGATAATCTGTGTATTGTACATAAGGTCCTGGGTCAGGGCAGCAATCTAGGGGGAAAGGAGGGGGCTTGGGCTTCTGTCAAAGGGACGTAGTGTGGGCAGATCAGGGACGGGATTGGCTGGTTAGGGGATTGGCTGGTTAGGGGATTGGCTGGTTAGGGGTGGGGCCAGTTAGGCACATGGGTCCCCACAAAGCCTCTCGGAATCCCTGCCTGTGGGTAACACTGGTGTTTCTGTTTTAAATGCCAATATCCCTGTAACCCTTGCAATACTTCAGCAAAGGGAAGAAATCGCCCATGGGTGCGGAGCCTGAGCAGCTACACTATACTAATCATTCCTTGGAAGTTACATTTCCTTTTCTGCCAAATAAGCGAGTCTGCACCTAGCCCTCATCCCATTACTCCCTCTCTCAGGGGAAAGTAAAATATTTATTCCTTTTTATCAGTGGAAAAACTCCAACCTTGATTATTTCCCCCTATTTCCTCATTGTAACCGCATATGTATAAAGCACCAACATATTCCACAGTGCAGTACAATAAATGCGCTATATCCATCTCTGGGAGCAACTGTATCGCTGACTTGAAAAAGCCCAAAAGCCACAAAATTAAACACAGTTTCTTTCTCTCCAAGCACATAAATAACCCCCGAGTTTTGCTGCCACTGATCATAATCCTCAAGGTAAATAATTTCCCGAGCATGACTTTAATAAATATTGCCTTAAACGTCTCCATCTGGTGCGAGCGGTGTCCAACATCAATGAAAGGCAGAACTCCCCGGTGCCCGCAAGATTTACGCCGTGACACGAGAAGCACTTTATAAAGCAGCGAGACCCAACGGGGCTGCCAGGGGATTTTTGACATTTAATGAAATTGTACCATAAAATATGTCACTGAATCCAAGGGAAAGTGAACCAAAAGGATGCGGCGTTACAGCCAAACAGATAAATCTCTGCCGGGAACCTATGAACCCTCAGTGTGATGAATAAAACACAATTATATAAATAGCAAAACTATTAGCAAATAAGAGAAACGCTCAGCGTGCCGTGGGTTATATTAGTGCCAGTGTGCCAACTCCTGTCATATCATCCTAAGCCCATTGGAATAAATACAGTTATATTTTTATTCTCTTTCTGCATTCGGCTTCTTCTCTGAACTGTACTTGAAGTACAAAAATGCTATTCATTGTTAGCAGAGAATCCTATTCCAGGTACTGTTTTATTATTATAGAGAAAAGGGAATCATTTAACCATGAAATAAACCCAATAGGGCTGTTCTGCCCCAATAAGGGGTAATTATATCTTAGTTGGGATCAAGTACAGGTACTGTTTTATTATTACAGAGAAAAGGGAATCATTTAACCATGAAATAAACCCAATAGGGCTGTTCTGCCCCCAATAAGGGGTAATTATATCTTAGTTGGGATCAAGTACAGGTACTGTTTTATTATTACAGAGAAAAGGGAATCATTTAACCATGAAATAAACCCAATAGGGCTGTTCTGCCCCCAATAAGGGGTAATTATATCTTAGTTGGGATCAAGTACAGGTACTGTTTTATTATTACAGAGAAAAGGGAATCATTTAACCATTAAATAAACCCAATAGGGCTGTTCTGCCCCAATAAGGGGTAATTATATCTTAGTTGGGATCAAGTACAGGTACTGTTTTATTATTACAGAGAAAAGGGAATCATTTAACCATTAAATAAACCCAATAGGGCTGTTCTGCCCCAATCAGGGGTAATTATATCTTAGTTGGGATCAAGTACAGGTACTGTTTTATTATTACAGAGAAAAAGGGAATCATTTAACTATTAAATAAACCCAATAGGGCTGTTCTGCCCCCAATAAGGGGTAATTATATCTTAGTTGGGATCAAGTACAGGTACTGTTTTATTATTACAGAGAAAAGGGAAATATGATTTCAAAATTAGAATTATTTGCTTATAATGGAGTCTAAGGGAGATGGCCTTCCCATAATTCTGAGCTTTCTGGATAATGGGTTCCCGGATAACTATACCTGTACATGAATGGGAACTCCCCAGTCACTTTCTTCTCATATTTGATGCAGAATCACTAAGCTGCCAGAATGCCGACTATTCTAGGAGAGCTTATTAAGCTCCAGCTGCCCTATGACAGTAATGTGCTAATATATACTGTGATAATGAGCGGACTCAGAACTGTATATTGTTCCTACAGTAATGTAAGTACCAGACGTTGCTAAGGGCAAATAAATGAGGCAGCAGCTCCCTATAAAGGTGAAATGAGGATGAAACGTGAGAATCCTGGCACCGGCCCATCTCCCTGTCTGCACTGTCATGTTTGGCGAGTGGCGCCGAGCTGCGCTTATTTCTCTCACACTTTGTCCAGTTCAGCCTCAGCCCCTTCTCTCCATACAGGCGGGGGGATAGGGAGAAACCCCCAATATCTCTCCCTTACTTGTACATCCTATGGCTCTGTGCAGCCTCCTCTGCTAATACGGCCTCTAGCCACATCCACTGGCAAATGCAGGAAGGTTTGGGGTATTTGTTATTGCTAAGTACCAGCAACAGGTCAGGATCCTCAGTTAACTGACCAGTTAACAACGAGTGAGAGGTAAAAACATGACTAAGGGGCAGATTTATCAAAATGTGAGTTTAGATCTTAATACATAAAAACTCACTCACACTCTATTCATTCCTATGGGATTTTTAGAAGCGTATTTATCAAATGGTCCTAACATTCACCCATTTGATAAATACACTTCTAAAAATCCCATAGGAATGACCAGAACATGGATGGGTTTTTATGTATTAAGCTCTAAACTCACATTTTGATAAATCTGCCCCTTTAAGTGTCCAATAGGTTTGATCCCATGAAAGTGAAAATCACTGGGCATAGCTTATATAACCTTGTTCCCCAGGAAGGTGATCCTCTTCCCTGAAATAGGTACCATCCTGGGGAGTACTGGGAACAGTGCCGCAACTCCATCTTCGGACATGTAACTATAGAAACCACGTGGGATCTGCTCCCTCTATAGTTGTATATAAATCCCCCCTCCCAGTGGGCAGTGCAAGCTGGCAGAGAGCAAGGGAGGGAAACGGCTAGTGGGGAGGGTTACTGTGCATGCCGGGCCCCTTTAAATATTTGGGGGGTTGCTGGGTAATTACACCACTGACACTTCCCAGTGGCTCTTTCAAAGTTTCCGTGACTGCAAACATGCTTTTCAATGGAGCTGAGTAAGTAAAATTGAAGAGTATATTCTGATGGCTGCTTGTTATTTCAGGTGACTGGGTGAGAAAAAGAAATCAGGGTGACTCCTCAAAAAGTTACAGTGAGTTGACATGTTGGTCGGTCTGACCACATTATTATGCACTGCCTGGCAGGCAGTTAGTGGCTAAACTTTCATTAATCCAGGTCAGTTATTACCCAAACTATACGACAATCCATTGGGTCCAGGCCACAGATATGTGGATTGTAGCAAATGCCTGAAATGCCATACACAGTCTTGTAGGGGGGCTGTCTGGCCTATTTTGAATCCCAGCCAAGGCTGATTGGGTCTAACAGCAGGACACAGTGTGGAATCACACCCATGCCTATTGTATGTATTTCTCACTTTCAGTTCCAGCTACTGACTGATAATCCCCAAAGTAAGAGCACTATGAAGAACAGTAATTCCGCTATAGTGTGATGTTCTGAAGATGAATCTGCTGTTTGCTGCACACACACCACTAGTATTTTCCCTGTGAGCAGCATGAGATTCCGCCCCACGGCCTCTAGGTGTCGCTGTCGGGAAGCAGTTGGCACAAGGGATTTCCTTTCGTCCCTGATATTATGGAAAGAATATGGAGACTTTACCATTTATTTACTTAGTTTATTTCAGTACTGATATTATTATGAATTACTATGAATTTTAATTTTTTTTTCCAGGTTAACTGCTAACTATGGGAACCCTAGTGCTAACCGCCACCTCCAAATCAGGCAGTAGCTTCAGGGTTCCAACAGCGGTAAAAGTATAGGAATCACATGTCACTTGAATACTGTTCTAAAAATGATACCAACAGACTTCAGTACAGTTCCATTTATTTTACCACAACAAGGCTGGGATACTGGGGTAAAATGCTGCCCACCTCATACCCCCAGAATGAATACAACATATAGTTTATACCATATTAAGTGACCAACTAAAGAATCTTATCCGCAAACCCATTATCCAGAAAGTTCCGAAGGCCATCTCCAATAGACTCCATTTTAATCAAATAATTCACATTTTTAAAAATGGTTTCCTTTTTCTCTCTTATAATAAAACAGTACCTTGTACTTGATCCCAACTAAGATATAATTACCCCTTATTGGGGGCAGAACAGTCCTATTGGGTTTATTTAATGGTTAAATGATTCCCTTTTCTCTGTAATAATAAAACAGTACCTGTACTTGATCCCAACTAAGATATAATTACCCCTTATTGGGGGCAGAACAGCCCTATTGGGTTTATTTAATGGTTAAATGATTCCCTTTTCTCTGTAATAATAAAACAGTACCTGTACTTGATCCCAACTAAGATATAATTACCCCTTATTGGGGCAGAACAGCCCTATTGGGTTTATTTAATGGTTAAATGATTCCCTTTTCTCTGTAATAATAAAACAGTACCTGTACTTGATCCCAACTAAGATATAATTACCCCTTATTGGGGCAGAACAGCCCTATTGGGTTTATTTAATGGTTAAATGACTCCCTTTTCTCTGTAATAATAAAACAGTACCTGTACTTGATCCCAACTAAGATATAATTAATCCTTATTGGGGGCAGAACAGCCCTATTGGGTTTATTTAATGGTTAAATGACTCCCTTTTCTCTGTAATAATAAAACAGTACCTGTACTTGATCCCAACTAAGATATAATTACCCCTTATTGGGGGCAGAACAGCCCTATTGGGTTTATTTAATGGTTAAATGATTCCCTTTTCTCTGTAATAATAAAACAGTACCTGTACTTGATCCCAACTAAGATATAATTAATCCTTATTGCAGCCAAAACAATCCTATTGGGTTTAATTACTGTTTAAATACGGTAATTTTATTAGCAGACTTAAGGTAGGAGATCCAAATTATGGAAAGATCCCTTATTTGGAAAGCCCTCGGTCCTGAGCATTCTGGATAACTGGTCCCATACCTGTACTAAAAAAGTATATTTTCATGACAAAGGTTCATACGCATGAGCTGTTTTATGTGATTTATTTTTATAGAGACCTTCATTGTTCGCGGGTATAGTTTTCCTTTAAGGGCTCTTGACTTAAGTCATTTTGAGTTAAGTTATATTATGTAGTTCGTTATGTTCTGAGAAAATTCATCCCATGTTCTTGATACATCCCAATAGTACTTTACCCTTTGGGATAATTATCCTGCTAATATAGATTTTCTCCCAATATTCCATTTTTAAACAGAAAGAGCAGCCCCGTGCAGGATTCCCTGTATTTTGCCCCATCCATTTGTTCATGAAAAGAAGCCCCACAGCAGGAGGAAGCAGAATCAGCTGCCCACTGTTTGGCTCCCATGAAAGGAGGAGAATTCAGTGACCAACAGCTACATTGCCATGGACCGGACAGTTCTAACTTATAGTTGGACCCCGCACTGTTTGTCCAACACCATAGGTGCCCATACACGGGCCGATTCTAGCTGCCGAAATAGGTTCCTTAGACAGATTCGGCAGCTAATCGTTCTGTGTATGGGCACTACCGACGGGCCTGCCCCACCGATATCTGGCCTGAAATTGGGCAGATCTCGATCAGGCAGATTTAAATATTTAGTCGGATCAGGGACCGCATCGGCTCATCCTCGAACCGACAATGCCTATACCCGTCATTCTAATTCAATCATTGTCCCCAGGGCCAAAGAACCATATTAGCCCAATATCACCCACCCATAGGTGGGGATATCGGGAGAAGATCCGCTTGGGAGAAGATCCGCTCACAGATCTTAGCGTGTATGGCCACCTTTACACCACTAAAGATGCCCACCGACCCAGCCAAGGCAAAAGAGATGAGCGCAACCCGAGTCAAGCACAACCAATAAGCAACTACTTCTTCCAACATCCATACGATTCCCCTACAAATGGTTTGTCTCACAGCCAGATACCTTAACCTTCAGCTCCAGAATATTTTGGTTTCCAAGGTTTTTATCTCACTTTCTAATCTCCACACTTCAATGTGTATCTCATCGACTGTGGTTTTTCCCTCTAACCCACATTCCGTGCTCTTGGGCGTGTTGCACATAATGGATGAAGCCTGTGCCGCGTGTGCTATGTATCCAGTCCCTGGGGTACATATTAACGATATTCTGGTTAGAAAGCACTTTATAAATGACTCTGCGGCATACAGGTAATGCGAGTTTCTATCATCAAGTCCATGATGAAATTCCTAAAGGTCGGCCAGGGAAATCCCACGTCTGTCGGCCGCGGCCTTCTAATGACAATAATAGAGATTACGCGCATTTGTTGGGATACCTGCCTCTTACCGTGACAGTGATTCATTAGAACATCTATATATCGGTTAAAAGAGAAATACTTTGGGCCCTTTACTGCACTGTGTTATTCATTAGCCAATTATCTTAGATGACAATATAACGGACTCCAAAGCTCCATCAAAGGAAAATGTGAATTCCACTAAAGCCCCTCTGGGGAGCACAAGGCCGAGAGGTTGTTATAGTGAATACTAACGATAATTTCTAGGTGATTATCGGCAATAGATACAATATGAATACATCAAAGCTTCTTTACAGACCCTCAGTACTTTCATTTTCCCCCTCGCATTTGTCTTATAGAAATATCAGTAGATGAATTTAGAATTATTATTCACTTGCTTTGCTTTCCATTGTTTTTATGGAAAAAAAATGTTGGAATTCTCGCACCAGGGAGCTGGGCAAAAGGTGTGGTATAATATCATGGGGTGTGGCCAGTATAATATCATGGGGTGTGGCCAGTATAATATCATGGGGTGTGGCCAGTATAATATCATGGGGTGTGGCCAGTATAATATCATGGGGTGTGGCCAGTATAATATCATGGGGTGTGGCCAGTATAATATCATGGGGTGTGGCCAGCTAAGGGTGGTTGTAATACAGTTTTACAGGAATGGTTCTACTAGTAAGAAATCTTATGTTTGCTCCTGGCCTGTGAGACACCATTAGGTTTGGCACCTTTTTTTGTGACTAATACTGGTCTTTGAGTTGGGGGAGGATGTGACATCATATGAGGGGGGGCTTTGATGTAAAGGGTGGGGAAATGGTCAGGCTGGGCAGGGGAAGGTGGATTGGGCCGGTAAATGGGTGGGAAAACAGACAGATTGGGCAGGGTTAAGTGGAGCAGGTGGAGCCCATGGTCATAAAGGTGATCATCAGCACAGAGGGTCAGGGAACGGAGGGATTTATAGGCCATTACAAATTAATCACCAAGTACATTGCTGGTAAATTTGTAAGATCGGTGCCGGCCCTAGCTGGTGATTTTCCGGCTAGGCCAGATGGCAATTCTACCTTACAACTGTCAGCATAAGTATTCAGCATAAGTATTCCCCTGTACTAAGCAAAAATGTACATCTATATATATAATCTACATTATAATAGTATAATGGTCCTCAATTTGCACCAGACCCTGTATGAAAATCTTAATTCCTAGTTTGAATGGAGTAAAATATTAGAATGCTCTCACCAGGGGCTTGTCCTATGGGATGTTGCATGATGTTATGGGGTGTGGCCAGCTAAAGGTAGTAGTTATAATGGCTTTTCATAGGAAAAGGGATAGCAGATGTAGGGGTCCATTGGGTCCCAGCCTGTATTTGACAGGTCTAGCCAGCAAATCCCCAGCTAGGGCCGGTACCAGTCTGGTAAGGCTGGCAACTCTTACCTATAAATCCCTCCCTTCCCTGACTCTGTCCGTGGCCAATCAGCCCCTTTTTAAATAAAGACAGGTTCTGCCCCACCAATTTCCCTGCCCCACCTGCCCGTTTCCCTGCCCCATAATGTCATTGATTGTCCCAAAGTGACATCACTCCCCACCCCCTAAGCACACCCCCTACCTGGCTTTGGCCAGCTAAGACTTTAACCTGTTTCCCATTTTAGGTTAAAGTGTTCCCCTTAAAGGTCCAGATTCAGCCAGGAGGTGTCAGTATTTCCTTAGTCTTTATAAAGAAGCAGCGCCAGGTGTTCTCTCTCTTTGGCTTCCACATACTGGAAGGTGAATGTTGGAGATCCTGGGACTTAGCCATAGTAAATGAAAGGGCACAAGGGAGGTAAGCCTTGGAGAAGAGTGGAAACGGGGCCCTGTGAATGTCATAGTACCACTCTAGGAGGGAAAGGTGTTAGGGTTGAGCTAGAATGAGCAGTTCTGAGCTCCAATGTAGAAGGATAGATTGGGGGTATCTCTCCCAGGTGATACTGCCTGTTAGTGTAGGGATCATAGATTGAATCAGATTGGAAGATTTTCCTGAAGGTTTCACTGAAAGTGATCCAAGTCTACTAAAGCAGCGGTTCTCAACCTGTGGGTCGGGACCCCTTTAGGGGTTGAACAACTCTTCACAGGAGTCGCCTAAGACCATCAGAAAACACATATTTCCCATTGGTCTTAGGAATAATTTTATGGTTGGGGGTCACCACAACATGAGGAACTGTATTAAAGGGGCACGGCATTGGATTGGGGGGGTGGGATGTGACGACATTCGGGGGCGGGGAAATGGGAGACCTGGGGAAGGTGGATTGGGCAGGTAAATGGGCGGGGAAATGAACAGACTGGGCAGGGTTATAGGCGGAGCAGAGGTGGGATCAAAGTTATAAAGGTTCCCCACACAGCCCCTGTGAGTACCCTGTGACCGTAAATACATTGTTATTGCGATTAAGAACCATTTGTGCCCTGGGTGGAAAACTAAGGGTTACAGAGAGAAACCCTACATTTGCTCCTAGCTCTCTCGGCAGAACTATTCCCCTCGATAAACCCAAATCTACAGCCTCATTTCAATGCACAGTATAAGGCCCCTAAATTATATGTTTTTCCCCTGTTTATAAATTCCAGTTCTTAATTCCTGCTTCAAATTTCGACTATTAAGGAGAAACATTGGTTTTTATAAAACTGAAATATTACAGGAGATTAAGAATTTAAGAATTCATCTGTCTTCCAAACAATTAGCAACCTCAGAAAAATGCATGATGCTTGTGCACATTTTTAATACAATAATTGAATAAAACAAATGAAGGACAAGGGATGAGTTGCTAAATGAGTGTTGAGGAATGAGTCTGGCAGTGCCAGGACATTGTTCTCCCTATGAAAGAGGCAGCAGCGCCAGGGGAGGGGCCACAGCTCCGTGTGGCTTATGTTTGCCCGTGATAGGGCCGCCATCAGAAACTTTGGGGCCCCATAAAAGTTATTTATATGGGCCCCCCTGGAACACAAGTGAATAGTGCCAAAATATAGGCCACGCCCAATGTGGGTGCAATATAAACAGCTGATGTTACTCTATAATAAGCAGTTCATAGAAAGAGTTTTATTAATCAATGTAATAATTAACTGTTAGTGGAGTAAAGGTCCCCATACACGGGCCGATTGTAGCTGCCGATATCCCCCTTGGACCGTGTAGGGGCAGAAACAACGGCCATACCCCGACCGATATCTGGCCTGAAGCCCTGTGGATGCATTAATGCCCCGATTGGCTACAGGTTGGTCAATCCCTATGAATGTTCTTATGCTCTGACTTCCTGCCAGAAGGGCTCACCCCAAATGTTCTAGCAATGAAAAGGGTTCATCATAAAAAAGGGACAGAAGAAATGAAAAGAGTAAAGGGTGGAAATGGATGATAGAAAAAGTAATTGTAACATAATTACCTAAGCAATAGGGCTTCTCTCTGTTCCGGTGCCTCTCCCGGTCGTACAGGTACCCAGGGTAACAAGTACACAGGACTCTCCCAAAGTTGTCAGTGCACTGCTGCTCACATGGAGCCTCTGAGCAAACATCGTAGTCTGCCAAAAAGAAATAATAACAGCAAAAAATTACTACAAATATTTCCTGCTCTGTTGCAAATGTTGGATGGCGGAAGACACAAAATGATATAGATCTGTACATGAACAGCCAGTTATAGCCTCAAAGTGCATCTGTCCGCCATGATGGGTGAATGGGTGGGACCTGTGAACGTAGCGCCAATGAGATGTAACAGGCTGCTGACTCTGGAACCCCCCCCCCAGTGGCAATTTGCAGATACTAAGGGTACAAACGTTTTCTAACCTTTATTGATACTGGAAGTTGGATATGAGGAACAGTGGCAGATTGCCTTTGCACAGTAAATTAAAAACACGCATGGGACTTGTGTAAAGCATTAAAGGGGAACTAGCACTCTCCTAATTCAGGCAGCATTAAATAATTAACTTTATGCCCCCTGATGACCAGAAGTGTGCCCTATACTAGAACAAGTCATTTGCCAGTTGAAGTCATATGCCAGTTGGCATGTATGCAGGGTCAGACTGGGGGGTACAGGGCCCACCGGGGCTGCAACCCCCAAGGTGCTTCCCCCGCCGCGCTCTGTCCTCCGATGTACCCCCCAGCTGCTGGGGAGCGGCAACAGGCATCGGGTCTGGGCCGCCAGGGCCCACTGGGTTTTTTCCCAGTGTCCCAGCTGCCCAGTCCGACCCTGCATGTATGGGATTGGAAATCACACAGCCAACAATCATATTCACTGGGGCTTCCTAACAAATTGGCACCCCAAGTGAATACAACTTTACTTATCCTTTAAGATGGCCAAGTTTGCACCACTGCAGTTGCCCACAGCTGCCAATCAGATTGTTGCTTTTGTTTATGTAACTGGTAGTAGACTGACCAAAACTAACTGGTGCCAAAGGGCTACTGTGCAATATAGCTCTTTTGCTACTAAATGAGTCTTTTATGCCCTTAAAGCTAACATGGACATATGTTAGGTGCCATGGGGGCCACTCCCTGCTATCGGTGTAGATATGACCAGCTGAATTCTGCCTGGCATAGCATTAGCTGGGACAAACCCTTACATGTGTTCATAGCCTATACAGAAAGATACTACTTTACCACCCCACGTACTAAGCACAATTCTCCCAGGAAAAGCTCTCTGCAATTGCTTGGAATATACCAGCAGCATGGGTATTCCCCTGTACTAAATACAGTCCAGCAGGAACAGCCTCATAGCCCCCATTGCTCATAACCAGTGCAAAGAGACACCATAAAGCTATGCCAGACTTAGTATTTCCCTGTATTAGTATATACTTGACCTTTAAGCGCCGGCCCTTTTCCAAGCATCACTCTGTTATCCCTATAGCTACCCCCTGGGAATGTAAATGCCAGCACCAATTGTTCTTCTGGACCCAGCTATGTTTTGGCTAATAATATTGCGGAGGGCAGATTAATTCACTGAAACAATATTTTCATTATTAATAAAGGAATGTGAGAAATCTGAACTGTACAATATCAATGTGCTTTGCCGGCTGAGAGAGACCTCGGTAAGAGCTGTCATCACTTGGGGAGAATGGAGGAAAGACATTCTGCATCTATATCAGATGCTCTAATGCCAAACCAACCACTTTTATGGGATTTCTACTCTGAAATCTACCCCTTTACACTTCAGGGGGCTTTAATGCAAGTCAACTGCCATAAGTTATGACTCATGACGGGTCGGGATGCCAAGGACCTGCTAATCCCTATGAAATGCACGGATAAACTTTAACGCCTGCGGAGCTTTGCTTGCCCTTGGGGAACGGAAAGGTTCGGGTTTATGGTGTAAATCCCTTGGATTAGGACCAGGGAGTGAGGTAAATTGGCTCTAATGAGAACAAGATTGATCGGATTGCCTATTGTCAAGCTCAGAATGGCTCTCCATTATACAGGGCAGTGGCAACTGTCTCTTGTTGGATAATGTTGGATATTTTTTCTCTGTGCCAGAATTATAACCATATCTATAAATAGGTAAATATAAATATAATATATAAATATAATATATACACTATATATATATTGGTATACCTAGCTAATAATTGTATTGAGAGGAACAGATACTAAATATAACTGCACAGACGAGAGCTGAGAATCCATTGCACAACCAGAAGGAAGCCCCCTGTGTCAAAGAGCTTACATTCTATTAGCAAAATATAACAATAGACTGGTTCTGGTTAAAAAATAAATGAATGAAAAACACACACATAGAGGTCAAGCAAGAGGGCAGTTGGGTTGCAGCTTGGAACCGTTCCCATGTTCCTACAGCAGAGAGGCACGTACCTTCTGGAATGCACTGCCCCAGGACAAATTTATATCCTTTGCAGCATTTTTTCCTGAAAGACAAAGAAAAATAAATATCAGTGAGACGTAAAATAAAATAACATCTCATTCAATAACACAAGTTACACAGAGTGAGATTACTCTGTATAAAGGGCAGCATAAAGGGCATATACACTGGGCCAACCAGCCTCAGAATGGGCCTCCTTTCCTCTTTATGGCCAAATGTGTCGGGATATCTGCCTGTCCAACGTCTTCTGAAAACAATATAATATGAAGCTCATCTTCCCTTTTCTCCTATCTACTCTTCTAGGAAGGCTTTCCATGGGCCCTGATGTTGGGCAATTAAGCCAGTTGGGTTGAGGACCCAATCCACTCAACACAACTGGCTGTGCCACAAAGCATTGCATTGCCAATAGGGGACTAGTTAGCTCTAGTTATGCCACTTGGGTATTACAGGAAAAGACATGGCAACTGGCTGTGCCACAAAGCATTGCATTGCCAATAGGGGACTAGTTAGCTCTAGTGATGCCACTTGGGTATTACAGGAAGGGACATGGCAACTGGCTGTGCCACAAAGCATTGCATTGCCAATAGGGGACTAGTTAGCTCTAGTGATGCCACTTGGGTATTACAGGAAGGGACATGGCAACTGGCTGTGCCACAAAGCATTGCATTGCCAATAGGGAACTAGTTAGCTCTAGTTATGCCACTTGGGTATTACAGGAAGGGACATGGCAACTGGCTGTGCCACAAAGCATTGCATTGCCAATAGGGGACTAGTTAGCTCTAGTTATGCCACTTGGGTATTACAGGAAGGGACATGGCAACTGGCTGTGCCACAAAGCATTGCATTGCCAATAGGGGACTAGTTAGCTCTAGTTATGCCACTTGGGTATTACAGGAAGGGACATGGGAACTGGCTGTGCCACAAAGCATTGCATTGCCAATAGGGGACTAGTTAGCTCTAGTTATGCCACTTGGGTATTACAGGAAGGGACATGGGAACTGGCTGTGCCACAAAGCATTGCATTGCCAATAGGGGACTAGTTAGCTCTAGTTATGCCACTTGGGTATTACAGGAAGGGACATGGGAACTGGCTGTGCCACAAAGTATTGCATTGCTTCTGTTACCGGAAATACAAAGGTGGCCATTGCTCATTTGTTCCTCAGTGGTTGCTCAGAAAATGCCCCCTTGCATCACTGTGTCTCTACAGACAATGGCCCCATTTTAATCACTTTTGAAACAATATAATCCAACCTAGATACTGGTGCGTCACTGCACAAATACCGTAATAACAATTCTTTTGTGCCATTTGTTCATCTAAGTCAGTAAAAAAATCCTATCAGAAACAGGTTTGTGCTTCCAAGATGTTCTCCCCCCCCCCCACCCACCCCCATGGAGCTTCTGGGGAGATTTTTATTGTATTTATTATACCCAGGGAAGGGGCCTTTATGTCATAAATACTTTATTTCGGCTGTCATTGCTGTCATTAAAGTTTATGCTGATTCATGGCCAATAAAATATAGGTAAAGCTTTTTCATCTGCAAGCCAGGTTGGCCTATAACGGAGATTAGCAGGAAACTGAATCCAGAGATACAGAACGTGGCGTTTGTCCCGGGGGCTGATTTCTATTATGTATCATCCCAGGAATCATCTCAAACCACCTATACATCGCTTGCTATGGAAATGCCTGAGCTAGGTGCTACCCACATGTAATGCTTACACCTCCACACCTGATAGGGCACCTAATGGCATGTTCCATTGCAAAGTATTTATTAGAAAGCAATTATGAAGGTTCCCTTTAAAGGGGGACTAAACCTTTCCGCAGGTTTTAACTGATAGCCACAGTGGAGAGTCCTCCCCCAACCATGGTTGGTCACATCAACATTGTCTCTTGGTTTCATGGTACAGGTATGGGACCTGTTATCCAGAATGCTCGGGACCTGACGTTTTCCGGATAAGGATAATTTGGATCTCCATAACTTAAGTCTACTAAAAATTATTTAAATATTGAATAAACCCAATAGGGCTGTTCTGCCCCCAATAAGGGGTAATTATATCTTAGTTGGGATCAAGTACAGGTACTGTTTTATTATTACAGAGAAAAGGGAATCATTTAACCATGAAATAAACCCAATAGGGCTGTTCTGCCCCCAATAAGGGGTAATTATATCTTAGTTGGGATCAAGTACAGGTACTGTTTTATTATTACAGAGAAAAGGGAATCATTTAACCATTAAATAAACCCAATAGGGCTGTTCTGCCCCCAATAAGGGGTAATTATATCTTAGTTGGGATCAAGTACAGGTATTGTTTTATTATTACAGAGAAAAGGGAATCATTTAACCATTAAATAAACCCAATAGGGCTGTTCTGCCCCCAATAAGGGGTAATTATATCTTAGTTGGGATCAAGTACAGGTACTGTTTTATTATTACAGAGAAAAGGGAATCATTTAACCATTAAATAAACCCAATAGGGCTGTTCTGCCCCAATAAGGGGTAATTATATCTTAGTTGGGATCAAGTACAGGTATTGTTTTATTATTACAGAGAAAAGGGAATCATTTAACCATTAAATAAACCCAATAGGACTGTTCTGCCCCCTATAAGGGGTAATTATATCTTAGTTGGGATCAAGTACAGGTACTGTTTTATTATTACAGAGAAAAGGGAATCATTTAACCATTAAATAAACCCAATAGGGCTGTTCTGCCCCAATAAGGGGTAATTATATCTTAGTTGGGATCAAGTACAGGTACTGTTTTATTATTACAGAGAAAAGGGAATCATTTAACCATGAAATAAACCCAATAGGGCTGTTCTGCCCCCAATAAGGGGTAATTATATCTTAGTTGGGATGGAGTACAAGATAATGTTTTATTATTAGAGAGAAAAAGGGAATCATTTTAAAAAATTAGAATTATTTGCTTATAATGGAGTCTATGGGAGATGGCCTTTCCGTAATTCGGAACTTTCTGGACAATGGGTTTCCGGATAAGGGATCCCATACCTGTAATAATCACCCAGCAGGAGCAGGCACCCTGGGTCCCCTGTCCCCTCCACAACCACATGACCGCCCAAGAGAATTCTGCAATTCCTCTGTACTTACAAGTTGCACAAATGGTAATGACCCCCATGTTTGACCACGTCACTGCCACACTCAGGTTCCACGGTGGGAAAAAATAAAGGGGACAAATCACAAGCAAAATACCCAGCAGGGCACAGGAGTTCCAGCACTTAGAATGCTCAGCATGGTAACCTTTAAAGAACAGACGTCATCAGACTTTATGGCTTTTCTCCCAGGTATTTCAACCCAAAAGTGGTTTTAAGTTACTGTGATTTGTTTCAGCTCTGCCAGGGCCGTTAACCCCGAGGGCTGGAAAACAGTGCAAATCATTCCACTTCATCAGATCAGAAGTCGGAGCAGGTTTCTGGGAGTTGGAAGCCACTTTGGGAAAGGTTCTTTGAGGCTGGAATACAATATCCAAGTCACAATGTGTGTGGGTGACACGGACAATCACCTTTCAAAATGTCAGAAAACTGGTATCCTACCAAAAAGGCTCATGCATCCAATTTCCTATCAAACGGATTGTATGGAACCAGGTGCAGTTGGGCCGTTTGTGGGGGTGTTAGCAGGTCTTTGTGGCCCTTCAGCTGCACTATTACTCTGTAAGTAGGGGCAAGGCAGTGTCCTAATGTCACCATACTCTTCCTACCTACAACTACTGGTTTGGGGGATGCTACAGGTATGGGATCCCTTATCCAGAAACCCGTTATCCAGAAAGCTCCGAATTATGGAAAGGCCATCTCCCATAGACTCCATTATAAGAAAATAATTCAAATTTTTCTCTGTAATAATAAAACAGTACCTGTACTTGATCCCAACTAAGATATAATTACCCCTTATTGGGGGCAGAACAGCCCTATTGGGTTTATTTAATGGTTAAATGATTCCCTTTTCTCTGAAATAATATACCCCTTATTTGGACAGAACAGCCCTATTGGGTTTATTTAATGGTTAAATTATTCCCTTTTCTCTGTAATAATATACCCCTTATTTGGACAGAACAGCCCTATTGGGTTTATTTAATAGTTAAATGATTCCCTTTTCTCTGTAATAATAAAACAGTACCTGTACTTGATCCCAACTAAGATATAATTACCCCTTATTGGGGGCAGAACAGCCCTATTGGGTTTATTTAATGGTTAAATGATTCCCTTTTCTCTGTAATAATAAAACAGTACCTGTACTTGATCCCAACTAAGATATAATTACCCCTTATTGGGGCAGAACAGCCCTATTGGGTTTATTTAATGGTTAAATTATTCCCTTTTCTCTGTAATAATATACCCCTTATTTGGACAGAACAGCCCTATTGGGTTTATTTAATGGTTAAATTATTCCCTTTTCTCTGTAATAATATACCCCTTATTTGGACAGAACAGCCCTATTGGGTTTATTTAATAGTTAAATGATTCCCTTTTCTCTGTAATAATAAAACAGTACCTGTACTTGATCCCAACTAAGATATAATTACCCCTTATTGGGGGCAGAACAACCCTATTGGGTTTATTTCATGGTTAAATGATTCCCTTTTCTCTGTAATAATAAAACAGTACCTGTACTTGATCCCAACTAAGATATAATTACCCCTTATTGGGGGCAGAACAACCCTATTGGGTTTATTTCATGGTTAAATGATTCCCTTTTCTCTGTAATAATAAAACAGTACCTGTACTTGATCCCAACTAAGATATAATTACCCCTTATTGGGGGCAGAACAGCCCTATTGGGTTTATTACATGGTTAAATGTTTCCCTTTTCTCTGTAATAATAAAACAGTACCTGTACTTGATCCCAACTAAGATATAATTACCCCTTATTGGGGGCAGAACAGCCCTATTGGGTTTATTACATGGTTAAATGATTCCCTTTTCTCTGTAATAATAAAACAGTACCTGTACTTGATCCCAACTAAGATATAATTACCCCTTATTGGGGCAGAACAGTCCTATTGGGTTTATTTCATGGTTAAATGATTCCCTTTTCTCTGTAATAATAAAACAGTACCTGTACTTGATCCCAACTAAGATATAATTACCCCTTATTGGGGGCAGAACAGCCCTATTGGGTTTATTTAATGGTTAAATGATTCCCTTTTCTCTGTAATAATAAAACAGTACCTGTACTTGATCCCAACTAAGATATAATTACCCCTTATTGGGGGCAGAACAGCCCTATTGGGTTTATTTCATGGTTAAATGATTCCCTTTTCTCTGTAATAATAAAACAGTACCTGTACTTGATCCCAACTAAGATATAATTACCCCTTATTGGGGGCAGAACAAGCCTATTGAGTTTAATTTAAATGATTTTCAATAGACAAGTTATAGAGATCCAAATTACAGAAATATCTCTTATCCGGAAAACCCCAGGTCCCAAGCATTCTGGATAACAAGTCCCATACCTGTACAAAGAAGCCACCCCTATTTGGACCTCTTGGAGACAGCTGCTTCTAGGTGCTTCTGTAGAAAATGCATTACTTGTTTATAGGCAATGCTTTGCTCACAGTATAAGAGAGAGAACAGGCAGTATTATGAGCAAAAGTGATGGGTTTCAAGTTTTATAAGAAAAAAAAAATGTATGTGTCCCACTGTAGAAGCCTGGGAATTATCTATTCAGTTGGTCATCTATGAACAAATTGCACATCCCGGAGCAAAACAAATTCTAATGAAAAATGAAGCTTGCAAATACAAATACTGATCCCCGGTCAGTACAGAAAGTCATAGGTTCTGTAGTTCCACCCAAGCTCAGAGCCATAAATTCAACTTCAATTCATATAAGAAGCATTTAGTGTAACATGAAATCACTTGTGAGTATAACTCAAGCCGTCAGATGTAATTCCCTGATAGGGATAAAGCTGCACAGAACGTTTAATTGAACATGTGCAGATCTCATACGCTTGTTGGGGAATATTATTAAATGATACCGGGGAAATCCGAGGTAAGTCCTACATACAATGCACTAGATTGAGTTTCAAAGAGAAATTGGGCTGCAAACAGGTTTATGACACCCACGGTACGGTTCATGCATTTTCAGCTTAAAAGGACTGGAAATCCCAGTGTAAGCTTGGGATTTTCTCTTTCAATGACATTGGAAACCCTCCGGGATCTGATAAAAGATCTGGTTGCAAGAATCTTTGAAACTTAGGGCAGCCAGTGTATAGACCTTCCTCTTGGTGGTCTCAACTGTTTGGGCAGACGGGAGTAATAGCCGGGTAACTGTGCGTTGTTGTGTTGAGATGGGAATAAATCTACTGATCCACTTCTCTGGCAAGGACCCCAAATAGACAGATCCTTCCCAAATCTGGCACACTTGTGCCGGGCCAAATAGGACTGAAATCATAATGCAAACCTTGGCCCACTGGGAGAAAGGAAGCCCAAATAGACAGATCCTTCCCAAATCTGGCACACTTGTGCCGGGCCAAATAGGACTGAAATCATAATGCAAGCCTTGGCCCACTGGGAGAAAGGGACCCCAAATAGGCAGATCCTTGCCAAATCTGGCACACTTGTGCCGGGCCAAATAGGACTGAAATCATAATGCAAGCCTTGGCCCATTGGGAGAAAGGGACCCCAAATAGGCAGATCCTTGCCAAATCTGGCACACTTGTGCCGGGCCGAATAGGACTGAAATCATAATGCAAGCCTTGGCCCATTGGGAGAAAGGGACCCCAAATAGGCAGATCCTTCCCAAATCTGGCACACTTGTGCCGGGCCAAATAGGACTGAAATCATAATGCAAGCCTTGGCCCATTGGGAGAAAGGGACCCCAAATAGGCAGATCCTTGCCAAATCTGGCACATTTGTGCCGGGCCGAATAGGACTGAAATCATAATGCAAGCCTTGGCCCATTGGGAGAAAGGGACCCCAAATAGGCAGATCCTTCCCAAATCTGGCACACTTGTGCCGGGCCAAATAGGACTGAAATCATAATGCAAGCCTTGGCCCATTGGGAGAAAGGGACCCCAAATAGGCAGATCCTTCCCAAATCTGGCACACTTGTGCCGGGCCAAATAGGACTGAAATCATAATACAAGCCTTGGCCCATTGGGAGAAAGGGACCCCAAATAGGCAGATCCTTGCCAAATCTGGCACACTTGTGCCGGGCCAAATAGGACTGAAATCATAATACAAGCCTTGGCCCATTGGGAGAAAAGAAGCCCTTACTTGATGGAATGTCCTAACCTCGATAGATATCTTTTTGATTTTCATTTCAGATATTGGTTGGGCAGGCTTTGAGAAAGGGCCCATACATGGGCTAATACACTGCAGACTAAAGGTGGCCATACACGTTAAGATCCTCGCCAAGCGAGCTGCTCTTCTTCCGATATCCCCACCTACGGGTGGGCAATATCGGGCGAATTTAGGCTAATTCGGTTGTTTGGCCCCAGGAATTTACGAATTATAACAACGGTAATGGGTGCAGTCGGTTCAGAGACCGTATCAACGAGCCAATACGGTCCCCAATCCGACTAAATTTTTTAACCTGCCTGATCGATATCTGCCCGATTTCAGGCCAGATGACAGTCAGGCAGGCCTGTAGTTGCTGCCCCTACACGGGCCGATAAGCTGCCGAATCTGTCTAAGGGACCGATATCGGCAGCTAGAATCGGCCCGTGTATGGGGACCTTATGTGAGACCAGTAGGATAAGGAAAAGCCAAGTGATAATGTGGGCGACAGCCAAAGATCAGCTAGAGGCATATTTATCAAAAATGTGAGTTTACAGATTAATACATAAAAATGATCTATTCATTTCTATTTAAGTATGTTATAGAATTGCCAATTCTAAGCAACTTTCAATTGGTCTTTATTATTATTTTTTTTTTAATTATTTGCCTTCTTCTTTTGACTCTTTCCAACTTTTAAATGGGGGTCACTGACCCCGGCAGCCAAACACCTATTGTCTTTGAGGCTACAGTTTTATTTTTATTGTAACTTTTTATTACTTATTTTGCTATTCAGGTCCTCTACTATTTATATACCAGTCGCTCATTCAAACCACTCCCTGGTTGCTAAGGTAATTTAAACAATTAAAAAAGAACTCACAAATAATAAAAAATTCAGATGAATTTCAAACTGTCTTAGAATATTACTCTTTACATCATACACAGTGAGAAAAGCCCTTTAATCCCAGCGTGGCTTTACTTGGGCAGCCCAGCACGGCAGATCCCGGGACGGTACAAGTGATGAGCCCCAAGGCTCCGGCGACTGCTGCTGAAAGTATTATGAGCTGCTGACAGTTTGGCAGGTTAGTCCTGTTAATGTACCTTAAGCTCATAGCTCATCTCACACATTAATATCACTGGGCTGCATTTATATGGCTGATGGGTCTCACAATTCATCATATTTGGGCTAAACAGAGAGAGAAATGTGAATTTGTATATCACCACCTTTCCTTCTCCTTTAAAGGAAAACTATACCCCCAGAATGAATACGTAACCAACAGAGAGTTTATATTAAGTGGCCTATTAAAGAATCTCCCCAAACTGGAATATATATATCAGTAAATATTGCCCTTTTACATCCTTTCCCTTGAGCTGCCATTTAGTGATGGGCTGTGTGCTCCCACAGAGATCAGCTGACAGGAAGTGATGCAGCTCTAACTGTAACAGGAAGTAGTGCCGCTTGTCATTACCATGTAATGACAAGCGGCGAGGGCAATGACAAGGGAGAGTAGACTAGGGGCCCCCCAATCGTTGCACCCTAGGCCCTAGTTCCAGCCCTGATACTAGAGGGCGGCCCTTATTATTAAAGATGAGCGAATGTGTCCCGTTTTGTTTCACCATAAAATTAGCAAAATGGTAAGAAAATTTGCGAAGCGCATTTGTCGGCCAATTTTTTTGTCGCGCACGTTTCTTTTTGTTGCCCGTGCTTATTTTTGTTGTCACCCGTGCTTTTTTTTTGACGTGAACGCGCCCAATTTTTATGCGCCCACACCCTTTTTGACATGCCCGCGTCCAATTTGAGCGAATTTTCACAGAAGTTTCACAAAACAATTCGCCAAAGGCGAAATGCGGAAATTCGATGTGAATCCATGCCTGCCGAAAAAATTCGCTCATCACTACTTATTACCTAAAAATTTCCTATTTAGGATTACCCAATGGCACATACTACTAAAAAAGTATATTTATATGAAAATGGTTTATTTAGATGGAGCAGGGTTTTACATATGAGTTGTTTATGCAATATATTTATATAGAGACCTACATTGTTTGGGGGTATAACTGCATTCTGGCTCCCAGAGTTTTGAGCTTATCATTTCCAGCGATACATTAGTTACAAAGCCAATTTGCCACCATGATGTAGATTGCACCAAGAATACATCTAGCAGTCATGGGGGCAGATTTATCAAAGTGTGGCTGCCATCAGACACGGGCAAGAAAGTGTCATATATCCCTTTAAACCTAAGCCTGGGGAGGAGGAGGGAATCTCACTGGTATTACTGGGCCGCGAGTGCCGCATTCTCTCCTCAGAACCTTTTTTGACTCTCGATTAGAACCAAATGGAGATGCCTCCGCCATCTGCTTTTTATACTCCGCAACGGCATCGAGACATCTGTTTCCATTTGTTGGTTTCTATTTTGATTGCAGTATCTAAGGTAGGATCCCAGAAATGCTGATCACACGTTTAAAGATGTTTAAATGGTCTAAAATCACAGGAGTCTTTTATCATTACCGGGGATGGTACGCACAGGCTTTCAGTGGGCTAATAAAGGGCTTTGCTTTCTGTGCCAGCTACAAGTGCCGGAATAAATTGGAGTGATTGCTTGGAGCTTCCCTTCCATGTTTTGTCTTCCTGTTATATGAAATACTGCTCGGAGATCTGTTCCTGATTAGAAGCACTTTAACATAGCTGCAGCCTCCTTCCTGGCAAAAAGGTTGGGCAGCAGGCGGAAAACTGGCCTGCGCTCGCAATACGGAGCCTGGTTGGCTTCCAAAGAGAGACAGGACAATTTGCGTGCAGAGACAGAGCTCATATGGAGTCTCAGTGACCGACTAATGGCATGTCCTCACCTGTGACTGACAGTTTTCTATTGCACGCCTAAAGACAGACATGAGTAATGACTGAAGAAACAGCGTTGACTGGGAGCCGCCATGATTGTTCTGATGCGAGTCCCTAATGCGAGTTAAATTGATAACATGCCTAGACTTCTGTTGACATGAGGAAGATATGGGCCATTAGCTTAGCATTCACAGGTATCGCTGTCCTTTAAAGGACAAGCAAGCCTTCGATTTTAAAATCCCCTAAAAGTACAGGTATGGGACTTGTTATCCAGAATTCTTGGGACCTGGGGTTTTCCGGATAAGGGATCTTTCTGTAATTTGCATCTCCATACCTTAAGTCTGCTAAAAATCATTTAAATATTGAATAATATTTATGGCCTTTCAGTAATTTGGAACTTTCTGGATAATGGGTTTCCGGATACCGGGTTCCATACCTGTACTCTAAACAGCCCCCAGAATAACATAACTTTCTTCATGCATGCAGATTCCTTTTGCTTCTGAATTACAAGCAGCTGAATTGTAGCTCTTTTACTGACTTCCTTGTCTAGCATGAAGCTCCACCTCCTTTTGCTTTCTGTGCCCTCCTTCTATCTCCAACTATGTACACCTCAAAGAGGTGCCTACTGGGTATGGTCACTGGCTCTACTCCAATTAAAATCAACTAGGCATGTGAAGTAGGCGCCTCTATGGGGTCATCGTAATTGGAGAGGGAAGAAGTGCCTACAAAAGCAGAAAGGGGCGGAGCTTCACACTCGTTGAGGAAGTCAGTAAAAGAGCTGCAGTTGAACTGGCTGTAATAGAGAAATAAAATAAATCTGGATGTGGGGAGAAAGGAATGTTATTCTAGTGGCTGTTCATAGTCATTTTAGACATTTTTAGAAAAATATGGTTTACTTATTCTTACATATAGTTATGTAGTACTTATTAAATCTTGTCATTCCAAACTGCTCTCTCTTACTCACCTAGCTCTGGTTTCCCACATTGTGACCCCCAAAACTGCAGCCCCCCACTGCCACACTAGGAGTCGATTTCCCCCAGGCCACTCAGAACAGATTCCCCTATATTAACAAGAAATAGTAACAAGTACATGTATATTTATTTTCCATCTGCAGAATGCAGTTTTGGCTTGGACTAAGAAGCCGTTGTCTGGTTGGATGGCTGCTTCCCACTGCCCCATATGCCTCCTATTGTGATATAATCCCATTGCAAGAAAAGTAAAAGGAAGTGGTCTTGGAGCCCATGTCCATAGCATGTCACTAGGGTCCTGGTCAGGAGAGTGGGTCATCAATGGAACTCCCCAGAGTTTAGTTGTATTGGGGGGTGGGTTGCATCAAAGTAACTGGGGCAGACACAGGTTGGGAGCATTTATTTAGTCTACATAGGGCCCATCCCTAGGGAACACATTGGGTTAATAACCTGGGCCACTTTAGGGGGAAGGTTCTGGCAACTAAGTAATATGGAGCCTCATAATTTCTGATGGCAGCTCTGCCAGTACTTAATTCCAGGGGAAGATATCCTGCTATAGTAGCCCTATGAAGACAATAGGCCCCATTTTAGATGTCCTACAGTGTGCAAAATGCATGAAACTTGGCATTTTTTTGCACTTTTCCCACTGTGCAGGCACTTTGAATTCAACACTTAAGGGCGAAGACACACAGGGCGATTAGTTGCCCGCAATTTTTTAAAAAGTCGCGGCGAGTAATCCGCTCGACGGAAATGTGCGCACGATTTGTCACAGCAACACAATACTCTATGGGCGAAACGTTGCCGCCGCGACTGGGTTAATTAAAAGTCGCGCCGACTAATCTCCCCATGTGTCTTCGCCCTAAAAGAGGCAGCCCCAAGCCATAATTTTCCTAAAGTCATGCCATTAACCGTACCCTCTTTAGCAGATCTAATCCGACCCGCAAGAGTGAAGACACACAGAGCTACTTAGTAGCAGCTACTTGTCTTGGCTACTAAACACCACAAAATCCCCTGCCATAGATAACACTAAGAATTGCCTCTGCTAACACACACATAGAGACAATTATCAGTAAATGATCAGCATTGTCTGTAGCCCTGACAAGTAGCTGCTACTAGTAGCTCCGTGTGTCTTCACCCCAACAAGTTCTAAGGTAACATACAGTAGAAAGTCTCAGGTTAGTGCAACACAATGGCAGGGCTCTGCGTGCGTACGACTGCCAATTGCACAGTAATGCATTGCTTAAAGTTTGCTTGAAAACACGTGTTGTTGGGGCAATATTTACCATTACGGAATACTGTACATGAACATAACACATACAGCCCTCTCGCTATTCAGGGTCACGCACAGATTGCACTCCCAAGCCAAAACATCTGCTTCCCAGAGATGATAATGTGTTGGGTATCAACCAACAGCTCTCGTGCACGCGTGTGGATACGGGCGGATAACACACATAAACCCCTAGCAGGGTATTCACTATCTGTATATTAGAAAGGGAAGTATCTGTGTAACTGAAAGGTCTCTGATTTGGCTGCTGCTGCTTATTTTATTATATTTAGTGTATTTGTATCCAGTTGCTGAATGTATAGGCTTCCCAGTACAGGTATGGGACCCATTACCCAGAATGCTCGGGATCCCCATACCTTAAGTCTACTAGAAAATGGATAAACCATTAAATAACCCCAGCAGGATTGTTTTGCTTGCAATAATTATAATTATATCTTAGTTGGGATCAAGTACAGGTACTGTTTTATTATTACAGAGAAAAGGGAATCATTTAACCATTAAATAAACCCAATAGGACTGTTCTGCCCCCAATAAGGGGTAATTATATCTTAGTTGGGATCAATTACAGGTACTGTTTTATTATTACAGAGAAAAGGGAATCATTTAACCATGAAATAAACCCAATAGGGCTGTTCTGCCCCCAATAAGGGGTAATTATATCTTAGTTGGGATCAATTACAGGTACTGTTTTATTATTACAGAGAAAAGGGAATCATTTAACCATGAAATAAACCCAATAGGGCTGTTCTGCCCCCAATAAGGGGTAATTATATCTTAGTTGGGATCAAGTACAGGTACTGTTTTATTATTACAGAGAAAAGGGAATCATTTAACCATGAAATAAACCCAATAGGGCTGTTCTGCCCCCAATAAGGGGTAATTATATCTTAGTTGGGATCAAGTACAGGTACTGTTTTATTATTACAGAGAAAAGGGAATCATTTAACCATGAAATAAACCCAATAGGGCTGTTCTGCCCCAATAAGGGGTAATTATATCTTAGTTGGGATCAAGTACAGGTACTGTTTTATTATTACAGAGAAAAGGGAATCATTTAACCATGAAATAAACCCAATAGGACTGTTCTGCCCCAATAAGGGGTAATTATATCTTAGTTGGGATCAAGTACAGGTACTGTTTTATTATTACAGAGAAAAAAGTGTGAATTATATGATTATAATTCCCTACGGGTTGTGGGTAGAATTTTCGGATGCAGGTCTTATCCATATTTCTTATCTGCTGTGTAGCCATGGGGGCAGCCATTCAAAAGAGAAAAGGCACAGGTTACATAGCAGATAACAGATAAAATCCTGTTGTATTCTACAGAGCTTACTACAGTATATCTGTTATCTGCTATGTAATCTGTACCTTTTCTCAGCTTGAATGGCTGCCCCCGTGGCAGCTTGTTTATATAAACTATAGTAGTGTTTCTGAAGCAAAAAAACACCAAATTAATAAAATTCATATATATATATATATATATATATATATATATACAGTGGCTTGCAAAAGTATTCGGCCCCCATGAACTTTTCCACATTTTGTCACATTACAGCCACAAACATGAATCAATTTTATTGGAATTCCACGTGAAAGCCCAATACAAAGTGGTGTACTTGTGAGAAGTAGAACGAAAATCATACATGATTCCAAACATTTTTTTCAAATAAATAACTGCAAAGTGGGGTGTGCGTAATTATTCAGCCCCCTTTGGTCTGAGTGCAGTCAGTTGCCCATAGACATTGCCTGATGAGTGCTAATGACTAAATAGAGTGCACCTGTGTGTAATCTAATGTCAGTACAAATACAGCTGCTCTGTGACGGCCTCATAGGTTGTCTAAGAGAATATTGGGAGCAACAACACCATGAAGTCCAAAGAACACACCAGACAGGTCAGGGATAAAGTTATTGAGAAATTTAAAGCAGGCTTAGGCTACAAATAGATTTCCAAAGCCTTGAACATCCCATGGAGCACTGTTCCACTGATCATTCAGAAATGGAAGGAGTATGGCACAACTGTAAACCTACCAAGACAAGGCCGTCCCCCTAAACTCACAGGCCGAACAAGGAGAGCGCTGATCAGAAATGCAGCCAAGAGGCCCATGGTGACTCTGGGGGAGCTGCAGAGATCTACAGCTCAGCTGGGGGAATCTGTCCATAGGGCAACTATTAGTCGTGCACTGCACAAAGTTGGCCTTTATGGAAGAGTGGCAAGAAGAAAGCCATTGTTAACAGAAAACCATAATAAGTCCCGTTTGCAGTTTGCCACAAGCCATGTGGGGGACACAGCAAACATGTGGAAGAAGGTGCTCTGGTCAGATGAGACCAAAATGGAACTTTTTGGCCAAAATCCAAAACGCTATGTGTGGTGGAAAACGAACACTGCACATCACTCTGAACACACCATCCCCACTGTCACATATGGTGGTGGCAGCATCATGCTCTGGGGGGGCTTCTCTTCAGCAGGGACAGGGAAGCTGGTCAGAGTTGATGGGAAGATGGATGGAGCCAAATACAGGGCAATCTTGGAAGAAAACCTCTCGGAGTCTGCAAAAGACTTGAGACTGGGGCGGAGGTTCACCTTCCAGCAGGACAACGACCCTAAACATAAAGCCAGGGCAACAATGGAATGGTTTAAAACAAAACATATCCATGTGTTAGAATGGCCCAGTCAAAGTCCAGATCTAAATCCAATGGAGAATCTGTGGCAAGATCTGAAAACTGCTGTTCACAAACGCTGTCCATCTAATCTGACTGAGCTGGAGCTGTTTTGCAAAGAAGAATGGGCAAGGATTTCAGTCTGTAGATGGGCAAAGCTGGTAGAGACATACCCTAAAAGCCTGGCAGCTGGAATTGCAGCAAAAGGTGGTTCTACAAAGTATTGACTCAGGGGGCTGAATAATTACGCACAGCCCACTTTGCACTTATTTATTTGTAAAAAATGTTTGGAATCATGTATGATTTTCCTTCCACTTCTCACGTGTACACCACTTTGTATTGGTCTTTCACGTGGAATTCCAATAAAATTGATTCATGTTTGTGGCTGTAATGTGACAAAATGTGGAAAAGTTCAAGGGGGCCGAATACTTTTGCAAGCCACTGTATATATATATATATATATATATATATATATATATATATATATATATATATATATATGCAGCCAAATAACCTATTTGTAGTAAAAAAAAATAGCTGGGCTTTCTGGAGTCATGAATACAGCTACAATGAACGTAGGAAAAAAGATGTAGAAACCCTTTCATTGACATCAGTCTTTGCTCAGCTTATGTTATGAGTGGTACAAATAATTGTGCAATAATAGAACAACCATCAACTGCTTGTAAATCTCCTTCTGGCCAGAAATAAGAGACACTTGCCCTTTGAATGCCGAGTTCAGAAGCGATTATCAAAGGCACCATCAGTAAAGAGGGGGGTTCTATCTGTTAAGGTTACAGACAAGCTGTTTTTCATTGAAATAAAAAGATGTTATCTGATGAAAAAGCTCCGCTGACAAGTGTATTCACCTAAATACCTAATAAGGTTGGTATGCGGCTGAACTGCACCTCTCACAGTCATTGGCGCAACTTTATTCTTTACAAGGTGTGTAAGGTTAAAAGGGGTTGTTCACTTTGAAATGAACTTTTTGGATGACATTCGTATTCTGAGACAATTTGCAACTGGTTTTCATTTTATTGTTTTTCAGTTATTTCACTTTCTGTTTAGCAGCTCTCCAGTTTGGAATTTCAGCAGCTATCTGGTTGCTAGGGTCTTGTTTACCTTAGCAACCAGGCAGTGGTTTGAATGAGAGACAGGAATATGAATAGGAATTGGGGCTGAATAGAAAGATAAGGAATGAGAAGTAACAAGAACGATAAAATTGTAGCCTCACAGAGCAATAGTTTGTTTTGGCTGCCGGGGTCAGTGACCCCCATTTAAAGCTGGAAAGATGTAGAGGAAGGCAAATAATTAAAAAATAATAATGAAGACCAATTGCAAAACTTGCTACAAATAGGAAGTGGCTATAAAATAGCCATGTTTAAGCAGTGAAATTGTTTATTGGATGTTCCCTTATGACGGATAACTGTAGATGCTCTATGCTTGGGCCTTGGCTTTTCTAGCACGTTACTGATTTTTAATATCAAAGGAGCACAATGATTTCCCCTTAAAAGATAAGGAAAGTCTATCACAGACACTAAATCATAATACAGAATACCTGTAGTGTACTCTGCAGCCCTGTACAATCTCTTGTATGTCAATCCCTTCCGCTTGTAAACCCAGTAGTTGAGGAAAGACCAGCGACTACTTTTAAAAAAATACCCAAAGTGCATCTCTTAGGGTTGCCACCGGGTCGAAACCTCCTCCCTGGTTTTCCAAATTAGGAAAACCAGGCAGGATTCACTGAGATTGGTGTGGCCATTCGGGCAATTGCTGATCTCTGCATTATAGCCCCACCCAGTGACGTCATGGCCCGCCTCTTGCCCACCCAGTGACATCACAGCCCCACCTCTTCCTCACCCCCGTCATGTCACAGCCCCGCCTCTTCCTCACCCCCGTCATGTCACAGCCCTGCCTCTTCTCCACCCCCATGATGTCACTGCCCATCCCCTGTCCAGTGACAAACGCCAGCAGAGGTGGCAACCCTAGCATCTCTCCTGCACCAAGACCAGACCAGACGCTTGCGCATTAGCGCGTGTAATAAATCGGCACATTCACATTACCCACAATCAGGAGTGAGCAGCTGAGAGAAGCTCACACATGCACAGTAGATGTGCGGCGGCCATCTTAATGATGTCAAGGAAGCAAAATAAGAACTGTCAATGGGCAAAATAAGAATTTTTTATGCAAATCTGCTACAGCAGGGGGCACTGAATAATATGCTTAAAACTTGTAGTAAAGAGTTTCCTTGTCTTTTACTGCATGGAGGGCAAAGGAGCAGCCTCTTTCCAGTAAAATTTGTGGGTGCCAATACAAGAAATGGTATAGACCAGGGATCCCCAACCTTTCTTACTGGTGAGCCACAGTCAAATGTAAAAAGACTTGGGGAGCAACACAAGCACCATAAAAGTTCATGGAGGAGCCAAATAAGGGCTGTGATTGGCTATTAGGGGTCTCTATGCACCCTATCAGCTTACAGGGGCTTTATTTGGTAGGAAATCTTGTTTTTATTGAAAAAACTTGCCCCCAAGTCAGGAATTCAAAAATAACTCCCTGGTTTGGGGGCACTGAGAGCAACATCCAAGGGGTTGGGGAGCAACATGTTGCCCCTGAGCCACTGGTTGGGGATCACTGGGTTAGACCCTTCCCAGGAACCACTGGGTAAATACAATGTGCTTTAAAGTGCATAAGTTACAAGGTAGAGCGCTAACAAGCCTAAAATCTAACCACAAATGTGATTACATGTCTCTCTATACTCAGTTATAAATATAATGATACAGAGAGGGATAATGGTGACAGTTGGACTGTGCGTATATTATTGCTCCAATACTCTGATAAATAACCTCCCCGTCCCCCGATATCTCAGAAACCCCAATGGGACGCAAATTGCAGGTGGTCTTACTCTCCTGAACATCTGAAATAACAAGATTTGCAAGAGAAGGACATTGATTGTATTTATGGCATTACTGACGGGACGGCACATCAGACAAATGTGGGAAACCCAAACCCGCTTGACACATTCCACAATATATAAAAGATTTGACTGTTTTTATACGACCGCACCCTGAAAGGCTCGCTGGTCCCTATTACATATATCACGCAAAGCGTTCTCTCCAATTGCTACAGCTCAGCAATACCTTGATATATATATATATACAGTCGGGGAAACGCAGCCAACGTGGGATCTTGATTCCATTTATCATCACCTCTAACACTTTTCCCAAGATTTCTTGCCTTTTTAATGAAAGCGCTGGAAGGAGAGATTAGGGCAAGCGCTGCTCTCAGACGGACGCTCATTTTCTTCTTCAATAAAGTGTTTAATATACAGGGGATTTGAACGTTTATTTTACCGAGGTCTTTTAAACAAAGTAACAAATTCATGTTTTTTCAACTCTAATCCAATTTTCGGGTGGAAATGAAAATTGTTTTCCCTAAAGATGAAGCCTCAGATAATCTGAAATAACCCCAAACTGACACCAACTGCAAACAAGACCCTACAGGAGAAGGAAAGGTGGAATCCCTGGGGGGGATATAATCGACCCATGACATAGACAGATGCTCTCAGCCACTGAGTTCTACTGATTGTTGTTTGGCAGGTCCTGGATCTGTTATCCAGAATGCTTGGGAGCTGGGGTTTCCGAGGGATGTTTCATAATTTGGATCTCCAAGTCTACTAAAAATCATTTTTATGTATGTATATCTTTATTATTATCTTATTAAGATAATAATAGATAAATACAAAGTATAACAGTAAATACAAATAAATACAAGATACAGTTGCAATAAGTTAAGAGGCAAAGACACAAGAGGATGGAGGTCCCTGCCCCATAGAGCTTACAATCTATATATCATTTGACGGCAATAGGAACTAATGAAGTTTAGTTACCATCAAGGTAATGTTTTATTATTACAAAGAAGAAAATCTTTTTTACAAATTATTATTTTCTTAAAATGGGAGCTGGTCTTTCCATAATTTGGGATAATGGATAATGGGTTTCCAGAGAAGGGATCCCATACCAGCAGTAACTTTTATTGCCACTAAGAGGTACCAAGATAGTGGAGGTTTCAGTGTAGGACTGGTCTGCAAACATCACAGAGTTGGTATCCTGGATAGACAGCGGCTCATTGGCTGTTACGAATGGAATCACAAGCAGCCAATCACTTGTACTTTGCAGTCTCAATCTTGAGAAGGCAGATATAGGCAACTGCAGTGTCCCAGCTGGCAAATGTTGTAGGGATATTATTTAATTTACTATTTTTTCCAGTGCTCACCATTTTAATAATGTTTGCATGTGATTCTTTAGGCGTAACTCTGCCATGTCTACTGACAGCCCACGGGGGAACCCTGGAACTAATGCCACGTGAAGCATGGTGGCAGCGCCACGGTACCCATGCACCATTACGCAAATCATCATATATGAGCAGGGTCGGACTGGGGTTACTCCCTCAGTGGCCCGGCACCCCTCAATGGGTCCCTGCCGCAGCCTTCACACCCCCTGCAGGCGTGTAAATTAAATTTACATTCAGTGCATTGGGGGAAGGAGACCGGCGGCTTGGGGGAGTGCTTTGTGGGGATCAGGTCTGGGCCACTGGGGCCCCCAAGGGTTGGGGTCTACCGTTTTTTTCTTGGTGCCCCGGCGGCCCAGTCCGACCCTGTATGTGGGTGCAAAAGAGCATGGCTAAAGCACCTGTAATGAATATTGTCAATAGGTGCTACAATTATGTCAATTTTAGGGCTCTGTGTTCATAATTAGTTTTTATTTTCCAAGATATTAGCAACACATTTTACGTTTTACCAAGAATGCCCTAGCCATGTGATCCTTCTACCAAATCTCAGTTTTGGCCAAATGTCCCCTATGCTTCAAATCATAAAATGCCCCATTTTGCACACCCTAATAAGACTAGATGCCCAGGGGTTAAGGTATTTTACAAGAAACTGTTTATATAAACTAGTTTCAATGTAAGGGATGAGCCGCGGGAGAGAAGAACGGAGCCCAGGGAACCAACACGAGTGCGTATGAAGGAAAGTTATGGAATGTTATAAATGATTTCCTTCCCATAAGTGTAACAGATGGAAACGGAATATAAAGAGATTCACTTGAGCTGATAAGTAATCGGCGGCCCCTTCACATCTCTCTTACAAAATCCCTTGGCAGTAAGAGAGGATTTGATGCCAGTGTATAGAGTTTATATCAAAGGCGCCACGGCAGCACTCGAAATGCAGGTTTGATTATGTAATTCCAAGGGGAACCGTGCCAAGATCCAACCAGAAGTAGTTAGAAAACCATTATAATAAGCATGGAGGTTACTTTTCCAAGACATAAGTACAGAAGGATGACGTTGGCATCTTTAAAATGAACGGCTTCTCTCTTTCAGGGCTTCCAAACTGTCAGAATTCCCGGTGCTCTGTGCAACTCCCTGTATCCCTAGCCAGCCCGTGTGCCTTAACTACAGCATATAGAGCAGCCGTGCCTACTGTTACTGGCCGACCAACGCCAGCATTCTTTATCAACAACTGGGCCCCAAGGCTGATACCCTTCATAAGAAGCCATTAAATAATAAACTCACTGCCCATAGATAGCCAGCGGCTATGATACGCTCCTCACCAAAGCACATTGCTTCCATTGTGTATCATGACCCCTTAACCCCCGATCCTCAAGGGCAGGGGCCATACATGATACCACCCCCTCCCATCTCCTTGCCCACCCACCCCCACATCTCCCTGCCCACCCGCCTCCCATCTCCCACCTACCCCCTCCCATCTCCCACCTACCCCCTCCCATCTCCCGCCTACCCTAAACATCACCCGCCCACCCCCTCATGTCTCCCATCCGGCTGAGTTTTCTTTTCCTCCCTGCAGGAAGGAGAGAGGCTGGGGAGGGAAGAATTCTTTTCAGCTATAGAGGAAGCAGACCCTTCATCCCGGGCCCCCCTGCAACCCCACATCTCCCTGCCCACCCCCCTCCCATCTCCCTGCCCACCCACCCCCACATCTCCCTGCCCACCCCCCTCCCATCTCCCTGCCCACCCACCCCCACATCTCCCTGCCCACCCCCCTCCCATCTCCTACCTATCCCCCCCACCTCCCGCCGGCCCCCTCCCCTCCACACGGGCCCCCCTAACCCCCCCACAGGACCCCCCCATCCAGATGTCCTCCCCCGAGTACGTAAATTTAACGCGTCAGAGGAGGAGTGGTCAGGCAGGGGGAGCACCGGCAAGGGTCGGGTCTGGGCCGCTGGGGCCCAATACAGCCGGGGCCCACCGGAATTCGACCCAGTTCGACCCTGCCCACAGGCCCCCCCTGCAACCGCTGGGTCTGCTTTCTCCACGGTTACGCCACTGGGTAAGCACTTTTAGAACAAATACATTTGATAACATTGTGTTGCTTGGCAGAAAATATTTCTGTAACTAACAGATAAAAGATAACATAAAATATTCCTTTGCGTGGAAAACAGGCCTTTCCACAAATATATAAAATGTAATAACCAGGGATTTGCTAAATGAACTAAAACTGGCAACTGTCTCTAGTGCTGTTACCACGGTGATGTTTGTGGCTGTTGCATTGTGTAATGTATAGCCCTTTATTGCCGATCCGCCGGCCCATATACACGCGTGTGATTCAGAAAGATCTCCGGATATTGTAATCTGAGCAGGTTTTGTTCTCTGTGCTATAAATTAGCTTTTGGAGTATTTTGGACTCTAATGGCATCTGGGCCAAAATTAAAAGTTCCAAAGTAAATAAAGCGAGGCTTTTTATTGCATTCGAAGACAATAGCGAAAGATAATTATGCTGTTACCTGCCATCCAATCTCTTAGAGAGATAAATGACGTAACTATTAATATTGCCAAATCTACCAATTCCATTACAGGGGACAGGGGATTATATAAAGAAGCAATAGATTTAACAGAAGAATTAGAAGCAGGGCTGGTACATCCCCAACGCTACTGCTGTTATATAGAATGTACTGCCCTATGGCACCGCTTTGCACCCCGTTTGCTCTCAGATAGCACCCATCTAATCACTTCTTTATTTCACAGAACAGTAATAGTTGTATATGGCTACTCTTGTTCCCGGTTTGTAAAGTAGTAAAGACAGCAGCTTTCTGTGTAATTTGGCCCCTTTTATTGGATTAATGATGTTTGATTTGGCTGAAAAAAGCAGTAGGGTAGTCCCACCCTTTATAATAAATAGAAAACCGCCTGAATAAAATCATTTATGGCCAGTTGTTTTTATGCTCAATAATTTCCCATTCGGATGCAAATATACAATTTTCTTTTTTTTTTTAGACTCAAATGACCCAACTATAACATTAAGTGGCAATTATAATAATTAGTCTTATACAGGTATGGGACCTGTCATCCAGAATGGTTGGAGTTTTCCGGAAAAGGGGTCTTCCCATAATTTGGATCTCCATACCCTGTTAAAAAATAATTTTAACACTAAATAAACCCAATAGGATCCAATACCTGTTATTGATCCCAACTAAGATATAATTACCCCTTATTGGGGGCAGAACAGTCCTATTGGGTTTATTTAATGGTTAAATGATTCCCTTTTCTCTGTAATAATAAAACAGTACCTGTACTTGATCCCAACTAAGATATAATTACCCCTTATTGGGGCAGAACAGCCCTATTGGGTTTATTTCATGGTTAAATGATTCCCTTTTCTCTGTAATAATAAAAGAGTACCTGTACTTGATCCCAACTAAGATATAATTACCCCTTATTGGGGGCAGAACAGTCCTATTGGGTTTATTTAATGGTTAAATGATTCCCTTTTCTCTGTAATAATAAAACAGTACCTGTACTTGATCCCAACTAAGATATAATTACCCCTTATTGGGGGCAGAACAGCCCTATTGGGTTTATTTCATGGTTAAATGATTCCCTTTTCTCTGTAATAATAAAACAGTACCTGTACTTGATCCCAACTAAGATATAATTACCCCTTATCGGGGCAGAACAGCCCTATTGGGTTTATTTAATGGTTAAATGATTCCCTTTTCTCTGTAATAATAAAACAGTACCTGTACTTGTATGTATGTAAACCTTTATTTATAAAGCGCCACAAGGGTACGCAGCGCTGTACAGTCTTACAGAATACAAAATTACACACAGGGAGGACAAGTGATATAATAAATAAATACAATAAATACATATATGTATATGTCAAAAATAGAACAAATGCCGCACTCACAGGACGTTGATTCACAATAAAGGTATATTTTTTCCACTAAGTCCTGTGAGTGCGGCATTTGTTCTATTTTTGTGTTATACGTGCTTCTATACTGCACCCAGGCAGACTATGATTTACTAGACGTGAGTGCCTGCTCTCTATCAGTTTTATATGTATACATATATATATAAGTGCCATGTGGTATGAGACACAGTAGGAAGGAGGTCCCTGCCCCGTAGAGCTTACAATCTGAGTGGTTGGGTAACATACAGGCACAAACTGGAAGGTAAGAGTGCACCAGGTATGGGCATTTGCCCTTAAGTGCAGGACTGGGCAAAATAATGTTTTATTGCCCCAGAAGGTAACAGCTGAGCTTTTTCTTAAAGAGAGTGGGTGAGTTTTCCCTACGGAGGGATTCAGGGATAGAGTTCCAGAGGTAAGGAGCAGCGAGATAGAAAGGTTTAAGACGAGAGAGCGCAGTGGGTGTGGATGGTGTAAAGAGACGGAGGCTCTGAGAGGAGCGGAGGAGACGACCAGGAACATATAGGGAGACCAGTGAAGAAATGTAGTGAGGAGCAGAGGAGTGAAGGGCTTTGAATGTCAGCAGAAGGATTTTGTAAGCTATCCTTTGCTTGACAGGTAACCATACTAGTGAGCTTAATTGAGGCTGAGCAGGATCCCTCTTAGGAGAGAGCAGGAGGATCCTGGCAGCAGAGTTTAAGATTGATTGCAGGGGAGAGAGGTGGGAGTCTGGGAGGCCGGTTAGTAGGAGATTGCAGTAATCGGGGAAAGGATAAGGGCATAGATTAGTGTTTTAGCTGTTGCTGGTGAAAGAAAGGGGCGTATCTTGATCCCAACTAAGATATAATTACCCCTTATTGGGGGCAGAACAATCCTATTGGGTTTATTCAGTATTTAAATGATTTTTAGCAGACTTAAATTGTGGAGATCCAAATTACGGAAAGATCCCTTTTCCGGAAAACCCCAGGCTCCAAGCATTCTGTATAACAGGTCCCATACCTGTATATAAATTATTACGCAAAAATGGGAGCTGTCCTAGGCAAATTGTAACATATCTTTATTTAATTTGTGGTTTTAGAGGTTTTCATAATTGGCAACACTACCTAGGATGGCAGCTTCAGAGGGGCGGTTTTCTTTAAGCTTGAGCCCCTCAACAAGGCCCCAACAACCCCCTCCTGCACCATAGGAGAATGCTCAAACTATTCCGGGTGGATGAGGGGGAGCGCGCCGAGGGCAACGCCAGATATAAATCCGGCTCCAGCTTGTACACAGGCCAACTAGCTAAAGAGTCGGTCAAGAGTGGCCAAAATGGAAGCCAGTATCCACCCATTGGCTCTTTTTGACCAAAGTCATAAATTTCTTACCGTAAAACAGATTACATAGGGCTTATTTACAATTTATTGGTGCAGCACTAGGCACCAACATGGGTGCAGAATTGAGCCAATGAAACAGCACATTATATAAAGCACTTGTGCCTATCCACACTTCTACGTGCCAGCGCTACAGTAGACGATCTCGTGTAAGCCCTTCAGTGTTAATATCTGGATTTAAGCGAAGTTTCTAAACCCTACATTTTGCAGCCAAAATACACGTACGCGCTGTACAGAACGAGCGGTTCAGGTTTAAACAACAAAACATATATGCCAAAATCATCCTAAAATGAAGGACAGATTCCTTGGCTGTTTGGGTTTTTTTTCAATAAGAAATGCAGATAAGATATAAAGTTATGGACTTCATTTGGGTTTTATAACGGAAGGAGAGCCCAAAGCTGTGAAGTCAGGAATGCGAATGTATTTATGAGTTGGCTGAGGGAGAGCAAGGAGGCCGTATTGCTGGCACGAGGGTGAGATTCGGAGAAGGTCAGTTTGGGTTTTGTGTACCTCACCAAACACGATTCCAGATGTCTCTACTGAGAAGATTAGGGGCATGATATCCTCAACAGCGAAGAATGAAGCTCGGAGGCACGCGTGAATTTGTATATGGAGAGGGAAGATCAGAGACCATGGCACGCTCGCACTGTCCGACATGCTTTGATATCTCAGCATATCATAACTGACATTCTCCAGTTCAGCAATGACCCAAAGAGAACAGAGAACTTACTCACTAATCTCATCTCCCAGTTAAAGGGGAACACCACCCAAAAAAAAAGTTTTTCATGCCTAATCAAAGAAAATGTCACTTGGAGCAACTTCTGTCTGTTTCAGTTCCGTATCTTCTTTCCCTGCTCACATAACGACACTGTATCGCTAGTCAGCTTTCCCTTAGCCTAGACTACAGTTCCCACAATGCCTTGCAAGTCATGTAATTGAGAGGTTTCAAGAAAATGATAATTACAGAAGTGTGCAAGGCATTATGGGAAGTGGAGTCTTGGCTGGAGCAGAGCCCTATGCTGCCTGTGTGTGCCATACTCTGCCTGCCCTATGCTGCCTGTGTGTGCCATACTCTGCCTGCCCTATGCTGCCTGTGTGCGCCAAACTCTGCCTGCCCTACCCTGCCTGTGTGTGCCATACTCTGCCTGCCCTATGCTGCCTGTGTGTGCCATACTCTGCCTGCCCTATGCTGCCTGTGTGTGCCATACTCTGCCTGCCCTATGCTGCCTGTGTGTGCCATACTCTGCCTGCCCTGTGCTGCCTGTGTGCCATACTCTGCCTGCCATACCCTGCCTGTGTGTGCCATACTCTGCCTGCCCTACCCTGCCTGTGTGTGCCATACTCTGCCTGCCCTATGCTGCCTGTGTGTGCCATACTCTGCCTGCCCTACCCTGCCTGTGTGTGCCATACTCTGCCTGCCCTACCCTGCTTGTGTGTGCCATACTCTGCCTGCCCTACCCTGCCTGTGTGTGCTATACTCTGCCTGCCCTACCCTGCCTGTGTGTGCCATACTCTGCCTACCCTACCCTGCCTGTGTGTGCCATACTCTGCCTGCCCTACCCTGCCTGTGTGTGCCATACTCATACTCTGCTGCCTGTGTGTGCCAAACTCTGCCTGCCCTATCCTGCCTGTGTGTGCCATACTTTGCCTGCCCTATGCTGCCTGTGTGTGCCATACTCTGCCTGCCTTATACTGCCTGTGTGTGCCATACTCTGCTTGCCCTATGCTGTCTGTGTGTGCCATACTCTTTCTGCCATACCCTGCCTGTGTGTGCCATACTGTGCCTGCCCTATACTGCCTGTGTGTGCCATACTCTGCCTGCCCTACCCTGCCTGTGTGTGCCATACTTTGCCTGCCCTATGCTGCCTGTGTGTGCCATACTCTGCCTGCCTTATACTGCCTGTGTGTGCCATACTCTGCCTGCCCTATGCTGCCTGTGTGTGCCATACTCTTTCTGCCCTACCCTGTCTGTGTGTGCCATACTGTGCCTGCCCTATGCTGCCTGTGTGTGCCATACTCTGCCTGCCCTATGCTGCCTGTGTGCCATACTCTGCCTTCCCTACCCTGCCTGTGTGTGCCGTGTGTGCCATACTCTGCCTGCCCTATGCTATACCACAATTAATGTGGATATGGTCTTAAAAGCTCTTGTGATAACATTGGTGTGGTTTGAGGTTTCCATTATCAGCCCTCCACCATGTAGGACAGAAAAATTCTGGCCCTTGGTTCCACAAAACTTGGACAGCACTGGTCTATGTGTTACACATTTCCATTCATGAATATATATGGGGGAATGGTATGACCTACAAAAATGCTTAATAATAGCAAATGGGGTGCAGGTAGGGGCCTGGGGAATTCTAACCCCACTGATCCTCTTTAGCACTAAGCTGCCCTTGCTCACTAACCCTGCCTGTCTTACACCCCTGGGTCGTACTATACCAGGATCTGACTATCAATAACTATTCCTCATTCATAGTGAGACCCAGTCCAACATCTGGACTCTCAGCCCTCCTACCTGCTCCTCAGCACCAAGCCCAGAACATGGTGATCCCGCCCCTTTAATAACATAATAATAACACCTTATAATATGTCATTTTTACTTTTTCCACTAAAATATCCTGCCAACTGTATAACTGGGTCTCTGAGCACAGGTCCTCTTTGTTAAAAAACTGACAATTTTTCACAGAATGAAAAGAAATGAATAGTGAATTTGTGCCAGGTGTGGGGCTGAAATGTCCTATCAATGGAGGGACTGGGGGGAGAGGTCAGGGAGCTTCCCCGACAGCTCAAAGCTTCTCACAGCAGATGATCCAGCGCACATGTCTGGCCTGTAACTGGCTGTGATGTGCCGATGATTTATCCCTGAATATAACCATGCAGTGAGACAATCTTATTGCCTTCATAAATAAAGCTGGAATAGCTGTGAGTGCCGACAGCCCCTCGTCTTATTCCAAAGCCTCTTTCACCGAGCAGGGAAAGTACTGATTGGCTTGGCCACGCGTGAGCCGCTCATTATTGCTCAACTCCCATCCAAAAACCTCAATTCCATCCAGAAATGCCTTTGCTCCTGTTAATTTAATACCTGGCCTTTTTATGGGGCATATAGCGCATTCATTTATCAGTTTTATTGGTCTATCCAGATAGGAAAGCCCAGGCATTTCCTTTGCATGTCTTATGAGCTGAGAAAGCATCTATATGTAGGAAGGGATATTTATATACATATATATAGGGATTAGGGATGCACAGAATCCAGGATTCAGTTTGGGATTCGCCAAGATTCAGCCTTTTTCAACTTAAAATCACATGACTTTTCGTCACATAAACACGGAAAGTGAAAACTATTAGCTGCACAGGTTTAGTTCGGTATTTGTGCGAAGTTGTGGATTGAGTGCATCCCAAATATATATATATAAATAATATAGGTATGGGGTTACTTAATAACATTTATTATTAGGAGAAAGATACTTGTATCCTGACACTAGGGTCCAGGCAGGGAAGTAGGGCATGATGTCATGGGGCATAGCATGATGTCACAGGGGCGGGCCACGTCATCACGGGGGCAGGTTTATGGCGCAGCTATCGGCAATTGGCCATTTGCTGCGTCAATCTTAGAAAATCCTGCCTGGTTTTCCAAATTGGGAAAACCGGGCAGGTAGTATTGAAAAACTATTTACTTTCTCAGTGCTACATAGAAAAAGGAAAACAAAATATAGAGAGTTTAGAGGAATAAAGATACAACCCAGGTTAAAGAGATGATTCCGGCCTTTGTCCACTATTTTGCTCTGAAGATTTCATACATAATAGGCCCATTAAACAGTAATGAAACAGCCAGAGGAATAAGAAATAAACTCAGGGAATTCCCTACCGCTCACTTGAACTGAAGAAGCCGCTTGGGTTAGTAGTGAAACATTATCAAAAACAACTCAGAAAGTCCAGTTGCTTTAGGGCTCTAGCACACGGGGGAGATTAGTCGCCCGCGATTAACTCCCTGTTCGCGGGCGACTAATCTCCCCGAGCCCTTAGACTTAGTTCTGCTAGATACTGTGTGTATATAAAATATGCAGTGTAAACTTTAATGCCCCCAGAACACACAGAAGTGCAAACATCATGATTAATGTCCCTGAACACATAGCCAGTATAAATGCTGAGCAAAAGTAATGCTTAATGCCCCATAAGACATATAAGCATAAATGAAGTGCCACCATCATGTTTATGCCCCCAGAATACTTAGCAGCCTAAATACAACAGCAACTTCATATTTAATGGCTCAGACCCCATAGCCAGAATAGACAGAGCAGTCAGGCTTGGTCAGACAGCCAGGGGCAGGCTATTGGGTAGGGGAGACAGAGAAGCCAGGGGGGGCACAGTGAGTGGTACAAGCGGAAAGCCTCGGACCCCAGCAGCTGGGCATACAGGTGCAAAGCTAGGTCTGTTTCTGCTCCCACTGCTTTGTGAGGTATGTAATTAACCCTGAAATAATCCATGTTCTGATATTTTTCAGTGTGTAAAATGAACAGAAATAAAACCAGGTTGCTGGGGGGATGCAGGTAGCGACAGCTGGAGGGCTGCAGGTTAGGCATTCCTGTCATTCTCTGAGAATTAAAAATTTATTGTCGTAAGTTGTTGTGATGATTTAGCATTACTATAAAATGAAAGTCGGCGCTGGTGTCAATCTGTTCTCTGAAAGCAATGGTTCAGCCCAAATGTATCAGCCAATGAGAAGGTCTGAAATAATACGAGGAATTAAAGTGCAGGTCTCTACAGGCCGATCCTTAACAGTAACCATATTGTTTCTGTACATCTGAGCCGGTGCAAATCCACTAAGCACAGCATAAGGATTCAGCAGTATAACAATCCCCGTACATTGCTCTGAATGCAATCAGTTTGGGCTATTTAGCTCTGAGACGGGGCATACGGCAAAAGCTGCTATCAACATCCAATGAGCGGGATCCCCTGGGCCTTATTACCCAGCGCCCCTGATTGGTGTTTATTCATTTAGTGGCTACATCTCATTTAGCACGGGAAGAGCAAACAGCAAATTATTGTGTTTATCGAGCCTATTAAATTATAATGCTTTATAGCAGATCATTCACATTTCCTCCCTCCCCATAAAGAACCAATTTATTTTCCCCCAAAACTGCCCACCAAGGTAGCCGAGTAAATTAACTGCCCAAATGCAAACAGCTCAGCAGAGTGTTTATTGTTTATAGGCAGCGATCATTTGTCTGTCTGTCTATGGAGCAATGAAGGATTTCCGAGGGACTGCGATACTGCAGCCAAAGCAAATTCTACTGCCGAATCACTGCTAGGGCTGCCTGCTATGGGGACGCACAGACACCCTACGTATGGGTTACGGTGAATGATCCCTAAAGGCACAGAGTTGGTTTATCAGGGCAGTTTTTAGAAGAGTAGAGCCATCTGGGAATTACAGGAACCTTTGTCCCCTATATGAGTTAAAATAGTTATGTCCTTGCAGCTGGAAACCCATTATCCAGAAAGTTCAGAATTATGTAAAGGCCATCTCCCATAGACTCCATTATAAACAAATAATTCTAATTATTAAAAATGATTCCCTTTTCTCTGTAATAATAAAACAGTACCTGTACTTGATCCCAACTAAGATATAATTAATCCTTATTGGGGGCAGAACAATCCTATTGGGTTTATTTAATGGTTAAATGATTCCCTTTTCTCTGTAATAATAAAACAGTACCTGTACTTGATCCCAACTAAGATATAATTACCCCTTATTGGGGGCAGAACAGCCCTATTGGGTTTATTTAATGGTTAAATGATTCCCTTTTCTCTGTAATAATAAAACAGTACCTGTACTTGATCCCAACTAAGATATAATTACCCCTTATTGGGGCAGAACAGCCCTATTGGGTTTATTTCATGGTTAAATGATTCCCTTTTCTCTGTAATAATAAAACAGTACCTGTACTTGATCCCAACTAAGATATAATTACCCCTTATTGGGGGCAGAACAGCCCTATTGGGTTTATTTCATGGTTAAATGATTCCCTTTTCTCTGTAATAATAAAACAGTACCTGTACTTGATCCCAACTAAGATATAATTACCCCTTATTGGGGGCAGAACAGCCCTATTGGGTTTATTTAATGGTTAAATGATTCCCTTTTCTCTGTAATAATAAAACAGTACCTGTACTTGATCCCAACTAAGATATAATTACCCCTTATTGGGGGCAGAACAGCCCTATTGGGTTTATTTCATGGTTAAATGATTCCCTTTTCTCTGTAATAATAAAACAGTACCTGTACTTGATCCCAACTAAGATATAATTACCCCTTATTGGGGGCAGAACAGCCCTATTGGGTTTATTTCATGGTTAAATGATTCCCTTTTCTCTGTAATAATAAAACAGTACCTGTACTTGATCCCAACTAAGATATAATTACCCCTTATTGGGGGCAGAACAGCCCTATTGGGTTTATTTCATGGTTAAATGATTCCCTTTTCTCTGTAATAATAAAACAGTACCTGTACTTGATCCCAACTAAGATATAATTACCCCTTATTGGGGGCAGAACAGCCCTATTGGGTTTATTTAATGGTTAAATGATTCCCTTTTCTCTGTAATAATAAAACAGTACCTGTACTTGATCCCAACTAAGATATAATTACCCCTTATTGGGGGCAGAACAGTCCTATTGGGTTTATTTAACATTTATATGATTTTTAGTAGACTTAAGGTGTGGAGATCTCAATTACGGAAAGATCCCTTATCTGGAAAACCCCAGGTCCTGAGCATTCTGGATAATGGGTCCTATACCTGTACTATTGCTCTGTGAGGCTACAGTTTTAATGTTATTAATGTTACTAATTTTATTATGTATCTTTCTATGCAGACCCTTTCTCAATTTATATTCCCAGCTCTTGTTCAAATCTTTGCCTGGTTGCTACGGCTAATTGCATCCTAGCAACCAGATAACTGCTGACATACCAAACTGAAAAGCTGCTGAACAAAAAGTGAAATATATGAAAAATCATGAAAAAATAAAAAATGAAGTCCAATTGCAAAATATCTTAGAATATCAATGTCTGCATCATGCCAAAAGTTAATTTAAAGGTTAACTACCCCTAATGGGCTGCATACATATGGACCCAAGTGAACAGTGACAATGATTGTAATTATCAGCTGGAATTGTCTAATGGAAGAGGTGAGACATACTCAGCACTCGCCAGTAGTCACTATGGCTTTGGGTGCAGCACCCATGATTTACAACAGAGACGTTTCTGTTTCCCATCAGCTCTGTGTGTAGGTATTGGGCCAATAAGCCACGGATCCATGTGACACATCAGGGACACTTACTGAGCACCCAGACAGGAGGGCTGCACTGGAAGTGTTTAACTTGATATGTGATTGGTTAAGCTGCATTAATTAGAGGCACCCCTGATTAGCAAAACATATATCAGAGTTTAAAAATAAATAATAATCCAATCAAATCATGAGAAACTATCCAACCAACATGTTGATTCATTGTAACACTTGTTTATTGTTCCACTTACTGGTCCCAAGTGCCAGTCCACATAGGGGCTATGAAGTAGCCAATTATAGCTGTTATTGGCACCCCAGAAATCTTTTTTATGCTTGTGTTGCTCCCCAACACTTTTTCCCTTTAAATGTGGTTAATGGGTTAAAAGGTTGGGGATCCCTGTTTTAGAGGTTTCCAGGGAGGGTTGATGCTGGTTTTTGTTTGACAATTCGAAAAAGTTGTCTTTTTTTTATTTTTTTTGCACTTTTTCAGTTCAGATCTTTTGCTAACTGACTGACATTCGTGGAAAAGATTTTAATCCTGGCTTCAAAAAACTATAAAACCACAAAAATCAGAATCTTAAAAAAATGCCCCCCTAAATGTTCCTACAAATGACTGGGAAGCGGCTTTTCCTGAAGCGCAGGATAAATGCTCAGTCTGCTGCCAGAGAAGCCTAATGGGCCGTCGCTGGGCTAAACCATATGGTAAGTGCAAACATATTAGCTGCGAGGGTCTGCGGCGGGGATCTGGCCAGCGGAGCATAGCAGAACCTACATAATCTCCGGGATAGGAGCTGCTGACAGGGATAATGGTAACTATATACAAACATATTCGGGGTCAGCGCTAGAGCCGCTCAGGGGTTCATTTTACTTACAGCAAAGTGCAAAGAACATGAGGTCATCGTTTAAAGTGCCCACACACACACACAGACATCCACTATATACAAACCAGCATCACATTTACTTTATAGTCACAGTCTGGGGAAATCTGAGTTGTCCAATGAGGGGCAACTAACATGATCCTGCCACATAGGGGCCCCATAGAGCAGAAGTGGCCAAGAAGAATAGTTTAAGCAATGTTCAGTTTACCTGTGAGATGAGCACAAAAGCACCTGTAGTAATGGAGGGGTTAATAGCCTCTGTCCATCTGTGATGTCACACCCTCACGCTGCATGAATTCGCCTCCACTTGGCATGACCCCGCCCCATATGATGTAATCGACCTGCCCACCTGTGCCGTTCTTGCAAAGGCCGAGGGTGGCAAAGGGGTGGAAGAAGTGTGGCAATAGCAACAGTAATAACAAACCCCATCTCCCGAAGATCCTGATTTAGGAGGAATAGTTTTGAATTGCATTGGAAATGGGTGTGGTTTCAGGTGGGTCAGGGGGTGTGTCTGAATTTCACTGGTATGGCCTCAACTGTCTTGACTTTTTTGTTCTTTTAATGATATAACTAATATAACTCTCCCCCGCTAAAGGGGTTCTGGGAGTGTTAGCTTAAAGGAAAACTATACCCCCAGAATGAATACTCAACTAATAGTTATATTATATTAAGTGGCCTATTAAAGAATCTCCCCAAACTGGAATATATATATCAGTAAATATTGCCCTTTTACATCCTTTCCCTTCAGCCGCCATTTAGTGATGGGCTGTGTGCTCCCTCAGAGATCAGCTGACAGGAAGTGATGCAGCTCTAACTGTAACAGGAAGTAGTGTGGGAGTAAAAGGCAGAACTCTGCCCATTCATTGGCTGATGGGGCCTAGCATGTATGTGTGCCTTGGCTTGTTTGTGTGCACTGTGAATCCTATGATCCCAGGGGGCGGCCCTTAGTACATAAAATGGCAGTTTTCTATATAGGATTACCCAATGGCACATACTGCTAAAAAGTATATTTATATTTGCTTTATTTAGATGAAGCAGGGTTTTACATATGAGCTGTTTATACAATATATTTTTATAAATTACAGTACATTATTTACTATATATTAGGGCTGGGTGATATACCGTTTAATACGGAATACCGGTGTTTTTTTTTTTAAAACTATATTCATTTTTCAGATACTGCAATACCGGGGTGTCAGGGTACTCACCCGTGTGGCCCGGTCTCACGCGTTCCGTTGTCCGCGGGACGTTGCGCACGTCCAGGTGCGCGTGCGTCAAAGCGCACGTACATGTCAAAGCGTGCACGTCCGCGACGCGCTGACATCTTATCTACCATCCCTCAATTTTCTTTATCCCAATTCAAGCACTGGGGTTCCACCAATTATACTGCTACCCCCTGGCACAGTGACTTCAATCCCTTCAGCCCCATCCATGTCTATCCCCAGGGCCATGGCTAGCAAAGGCACTTGCTTCGGGCACAACTGTTGTGTTAATAGTTTACATGTAATTAATGGCTGAAACATGTACCAGTTGATCTACAGACCTGGAGAAGAACTCACTTCTGATACATTATTTCAAGAGTCGGAACCAGAGAACAGAAAAAGATAAACAATATATTCACATGCAAATACCTTCTCAAATAATTTTAAAACCAAACAAGCCCTGTATGGCTGGCCCTCGGGCTGCTGTGGGTCAGACAAAGACCATGTACGTTATGTCTTTGCTTTTCTATCCCACAGGCTCCACTTTGCTTCTCTATCTCCCTGGTTACATAGGACGTGTGTTTTTATTCCAGTGTTTTGTAAAATTGCAAAGAAAACAAATAACGTTGCACAAATTCCATCCATTCGCTATCCCATGCCTGCAGGGCCCTCTGCTCAGGTGGTTTTAATATTGCGCTTTGCGACAGGAATTCCCATTGGTCCGGCGAGGGTACTGAAGGTATTCATGGAATGAGCTGGGGATTCTTTATTCCTTCAGGATCTAATTAAAGGTCTTGCATGTGAATTTCTGAAATGTTATTTGGGAGTTATGTAGAAATATGAGAAAATGCTGCTGGTCCAATGATCTAAAGCAACCAATCAGCATTCGGTAATTACTGGTCTAAAACAGGTAGAAATATTAAAAGCAGACATCTGATTGGTTGTTATGGTTAACTATACCAGGATATCGCAGACCCATAGAAGCTACTTGCTGTTTGCTCCTTATGAGGTAGACAATTAGATTACTAGTGCACAGGCAATCCCCCTACATAATACACTTCTGATAACAAAACAGTCACAACAAAAGGTGAAGGGAGGGGGTTGTATACTGGTAATCTAATTATATACCAAGCAGCAAACATGGAGTTACTTCAGTTACCCTATTTGCCCTGTTTGCCTCTAGAAATAACAAAAAACATGGATTTTTTAATGGTTAGACTCTTATTGAACAAGGCAGATACTGCCAATTTAGGTCAAAACCAATTATTTTAAAGCAATATTCAATTTATTGAAGAAACTTTGAGCAATTTAACCCCAGCTGTGCTTAATGAAAAAGGCATACACCCCCAGACACCCCCAGGCACCCCTATGCTGTCTGAAATGATGGGGGGGGTGGGGGGGGGTTCCTAACAGTGCAGCTCATCCCATATTCCGACTCATGAGCAGTGTAATCTTGTGACTGTGGAACAAGTGTATGGCTCCTGTGCATAACTGCTTTGTCATTTCTATATAAAATCTTTTGTATATATATATATATTACTTTTAGAGAGTAAGACCTTATTAAAGTCACACATTTTGTGATCATTTAAAGCGCCTGCACAACTGGTATAAAGATGTTTGCGGTCACCGCCGTTACCATTGAGCGTCTGCAGTTGCATAATTGTGTTTTTATTGCCCCAGCTAAATCCTCATTGTGCTTGAAAGGGTCTCTGAAGTTTATTAAAAAAAAACGTTTTCTATTAACTATCTACAGCTACAGTTAACTCATTATGGGGAACCAGCAATTGTTTTTTGCAAAACTTTCTAACTCTCCATTTTACATTCATGATGGACTTTCTACAGTTTGAAAGTTATTTGTAAAAGTAATGATAGTTGAAAGAAGTATATGTTTATCCTTGTCTGGCTGTGACTCTTGAAACAATGTGGCAGAAGTCAGTTCTCCTCTAGGTCTGTTAATCAGCTGCCTACATACTTTCAGGAGTCACAACCAGAAGTGCATAAACAATAAACAAAACTAACATAGGAGGGGGCATTTTAGGGAACAAAACAAAAAGGAATGGGCATGCAGAGCTCAATGGAACGAAGCCAGTCCCAATCGGCACCCTTGGGAAGGAGATGAATTGGGTGCTGTGCACTTTGTATGCTCAGTAGAGAAGCATTAGTGTTGGCAAGTGGGGTCTTTGCGAAGATTAAGAATAATGCCAGGGGACTTCTTATGTAATGGCCTTATAGGTAATTAAATAAGTTTGTAAGGGGTTTATTTTTCCTTTACTTTCATGCTATAGGGCATGTAACCCCCCAAAAAAATTTGCCTAATGAAAGAAAATGTAAACACTGTTCCAATATACACTAATTCAAAATATCAATGGTAGAAATGGTGAAGGCAATATTTATCTGAGTATTGGGTTCTGTCTCTTCAAAAAAAATAGCCTTGCATGGTTCTTTACAATTCTGTTAATCATCTAGCTGCTACATAGTTTCAAAAGTCAGAACCAGCAGGGTGGAGAATAACCAGGGACAAACAGTTACTGCTTTCAATGGCAATAACATTTACCAATACAGGTATGGGACTCGTTATCCAGAATGCTTGGGACCTGGGGTTTTCCATAATTCAGATCTCCTACCTTAAGTCTGCTAAAAACATTATTTAAACAGTAATTGAACCCAATAGGGCTGTTCTGCCCCCAATAAGGGGTAATTATATCTTAGTTGGGATCAAGTACAGGTACTGTTTTATTATTACAGAGAAAAGGGAATCATTTAACCATGAAATAAACCCAATAGGGCTGTTCTGCCCCCAATAAGGGGTAATTATATCTTAGTTGGGATCAAGTACAGGTACTGTTTTATTATTACAGAGAAAAGGGAATCATTTAACCATTAAATAAACCCAATAGGGCTGTTCTGCCCCCAATAAGGGGTAATTATATCTTAGTTGGGATCAAGTACAGGTACTGTTTTATTATTACAGAGAAAAGGGAATCATTTAACCATGAAATAAACCCAATAGGGCTGTTCTGCCCCAATAAGGGGTAATTATATCTTAGTTGGGATCAAGTACAGGTACTGTTTTATTATTACAGAGAAAAGGGAATCATTTAACAATTAAATAAACCCAATAGGGCTGTTCTGCCCCCAATAAGGGGTAATTATATCTTAGTTGGGATCAAGTACAGGTACTGTTTTATTATTACAGAGAAAAGGGAATCATTTAACCATGAAATAAACCCAATAGGACTGTTCTGCCCCCAATAAGGGTAATTATATCTTAGTTGGGATCAAGTACAGGTACTGTTTTATTATTACAGAGAAAAGGGAATCATTTAACCATGAAATAAACCCAATAGGGCTGTTCTGCCCCCAATAAGGGGTAATTATATCTTAGTTGGGATCAAGTACAGGTACTGTTTTATTATTACAGAGAAAAGGGAATCATTTTTAAAAATGTTAATTATTTGATTAAAATGGAGTCTATGGGAGATGGCCTTTCCATAATTCAGATAATGGGTTTTCGGATAAGGGGTCCGATATCTGTACCATTAAAACAATTGGAAATGTTTAATGATTGTATATAGGAAAGCTGCTTAGAATTACATCTTCATTTAAGGAAAATCAGATTTTTAGCTTCACACCCTTAAATTTATATATATATTTGCCACATAAAAACAAAATAAGAAACAGGTTAATTAAATGTGTGAGGACTAAATCAGGAATGTTTATAGAATTTTAGCCAATCTTAAATGGTTTGTTCACCTGCTAGGTTGGTTGCTAGGGTACAGTTTACCCTAACAACCACTGGTTTGAATGAAAGACTGTAATATGATTAGGGAATAAGTAACAAATAAGTAATAAATAGTAGCAATAACAATAAAACTGTAGTGCCATGAGATTTTTGCAGATTGTAAGCTCTTTGGGGCAGGGCTCTCTTCACCTCTTGTATCGGTTATTGATTGCTTTATATGTTACTCTGTATGTCCAATGTATGTAACCCACTTATTGTACAGCGCTGCGGAATATGTTGGCGCTTTATAAATAAATGTTAATGTAAATAATAATAGATTCATATAGATTGTAAGCTCTTTTGGGCAGGGCTCTCTTCACCTCTTGTATCGGTTATTGATTGCTTTATATGTTACTCTGTATGTCCAATGTATGAAACCCACTTATTGTACAGCGCTGCGGATTATGTTGGCGCTTTATAAATAAATGTTAATAATAATAATAGATTCATATAGATTGTAAGCTCTTTTGGGCAGGGCCCTCTTCACCTCTTGTATCGGTTATTGCTTTATATGTTACTCTGTATGTATGAAACCCACTTATTGTACAGCGCTGCGGAATATGTTGGCGCTTTATAAATAAATGTTAATAATAATAATAATTTTTGGCTGCTGGGGTCAGTGTCCCCCATTTGAAAACTGGGAAGAGTCATTAAAATTTAAAAATGAAGACCAACTGAAAAGCTGCTAAGTTCTATAACTAATACTATACTAAAAGTTAAAGATTCATTAACAAAGCAACCTCTATAAGCCGCTGCTTTTCTTAGGGGCGACTGCTAACGAGCTGACAGGGTGGAAACAGAACCAATATGGATGCAATGAATATTTTGACACTTTATGTTAGAATTAGGGCTTTTCCTGCCCTCGCTGCTAAGCCTAAAGAATAATTATCATCCTATGAATTATACACAGCTGTTAATGTATCAAGTTGACCAAACTTTTATGATTCTTGTCTATCGGCCAAAGGATCTCGTAGTTTTGTGCTGTGTTTGGCGATGACCTAATTCTATGTGTTTAGCCCAGTGATTTGTTTTCCCATCACACAACATTCTTGTGTAAAAGTAAAACCGATCTTTTTAAATGCCATTTGAGGGGGGGGGGGGGGGGTGTTTTTAATTAAGTGGAAATGACTCTGCTCTTTGCTGATCTGTGTATCATCTGTTTGATGGAATGACAAACACTCGGCAAGAATACAGGGGGGATAAATTTAGCTGCCTGTCTGGTTTCAATAAATTGTCAAGTTGCTGTTGTTGTTATTGGCCCATCGGAGGCCTTGGCAAGAGCAGGAATGAGGAAATACGGAATTGTTTACCAAGCTGCAAAACCGATTCGTTATTTGTAACAATATGACTGCGCCAGTGTTAGGCCATGGGGCCCATTTATGAACACTCGTTAGCTTTTTACAAGCAGTAACGACTATTTTGTAGAAAATGATTTCTCCTATACATGAGAACTGTATTAAATTTACAATATTGCTCGTTTATCAGGTGCTTTCTTAAGGGTTGTTAGAGTTTAGTGCCATGCAATGAGCTTTAACACCCACAGTAAAGACTTGAATTTGACTGCACAAAATAGTTGATTTAGTTCTGACACATCTGATCAATTGTCAATATGTTCTTGATTCTGGACTGTCAGGAAAGTGATAATTCCTGGAGAAGTCCCTAGTTTTCATTTTAGTAAATTTGTCTCTAAATCTTTAAGAGATAAGTGTTCCCATCATTATTATTATTTCCAGGAGTGTGCTGGCTGCAGTTGTGAATAGGGATGCCGCCTTTGTTTGGGGGGGAGCAAATGGGCGGTCTGTGATGTCAAAGGGGCAGGGCGATAATGAAAGAGGCAATGAAAGGGTTCTGTGGGTTTAGGGCCTACTGATCATGTAATGATACATGGGTGGAGGGGTTCCTGGGTAGCTCATTGGCTGACATAGTATTATGGACCCACCACTTACTGAGACACAAGCCTATGGGGCCAACCTACTGGTTAGGATAGGATACATGGGTGGAAGGGTTCCTGGGTAGCTTATTGGCTGACATAGTACATTATGGACCCACCACTGACCCTATCACAAACCTAAGGGTTCTATGGGTTTAGGGCCAACCTACTGATCATGAAATGATACATGGATGGAGGGGTTCCAGGGTAGCTCATTGGCTGATATAGTACAGTATGGATCCACCACTGACCCTGACACAAACCTACAGGTTTAGGGCCAACCTACTGATCATGAAATGATACATGGGTGGAGGGGTTCCAGGGTAGCTCATTGGCTGACATAGTACATTATGGACCCACCACTGACCCTGACACAAACCTATGGGTTCTACAGGTTTGGGGCCAACCTACTGATCATGAAATGATACATGGGTGGAGGGGTTCCAGGGTAGCTCATTGGCTGACATAGTACATTATGGACCCACCACTGACCCTGACACAAACCTATGGGTTCTACAGGTTTGGGGCCAACCTACTGATCATGAAATGATACATGGGTGGAGGGGTTCCAGGGTAGCTCATTGGCTGACATAGTACATTATGGACCCACCACTGACCCTGACACAAACCTATGGGTTCTACAGGTTTGGGGCCAACCTACTGATCATGAAATGATACATGGGTGGAGGGGTTCCAGGGTAGCTCATTGGCTGACATAGTATTATGGACCCACCACTGGCTCCTACGGGTTTTTGGTCAACCTACTGATCAGGATATGATACATGGGTGGAGGAGTTCCAGGGTAGCTCATTGGCTGACATAGTACATTATGGACCCACCACTGACTCAGACACAAACCTATGGCTCCTACGGGTTTTTGGCCAACCTACTGATCAGGATATGATACATGGGTGGAAGGGATCCAGGGTAGCTCATTGGTTGACATAGTACAGTATGGACCCACCACTGACACTAACCCTATAGGTTTGGGGCCAGCCTTCTGATCAGGATATGATACATTGTCGTTTATATCTGCTTAACTGAGCTCACAATACTGAGAATTTTTAGACTACAGTTCTGAAGTCTGAAGACTGAGGATCCCTCAGAATCATCCTGAGAGGCAGCGAGTAGGGCGATGGGGGCACACCACAATATTATTAAATGGCCGGTCTCCATAGAGACACAGTAAAGCAGTTTACTAGATGTTTTACTCATAAAAGCAAATAGAGAGCTCGGCACTGACATTTTTTGTCAAAACAATGAATAAGAAGAATTTGTTAAGGGCTTAGAGCGTCGGCCTCTGGGGAGCCATTAAGAGACTGACTAACTGTTAAGAGAGCACAAGTATGGCGCGGTGCGAAAGGAAGATCATTAGGACGGCGATGATCCGACTGCCAAAATAACACAAAGAGGTTTCAAATGTCCAAGGTGGAATTTATGGCCTTAAAGATAAAGCTTTACGTCGTTGCAATAAAGCGTAAGCCCCTGTGAAATAAAACACCTTGTGCGCTGAATGGCACGGACACGCTGATATTATTCCCAGGGAGGGAGGGGGGAGCCAGTTTATCAGCTGAATCTTCCTATAAAATCCTTCCTCAGATGGAAAGTGTCAGGAGCAGCCGGGGGAAGAACTGCCCTGGGAAGCTTCATTGGCGTAAATAGCACTCACCTTAACTTAAAGGGGAACTGTCACATATAAATCTGTTATGTATGCTTAATAAACGTATATACCATATCGTTATTGTTCCTCTGCTCATTGTTTATATAGAGAATTGCTGCAATGGTAACTGAACCGACTGACTCAGCATCCCCCAGTCTGAAGTTCATTCCATTACTGCACCCAACTGGCTGACTGCGCTACAGTATATTGGGGCATTCACCCACCCTAGGGGCAGTTTTATCAGGAGACAGTTATCCTGCCTGTATGTGTTGGAGAGAGGGAGAAAACTGGAGAACCCTGAGGAAACCCCAGAAGAAACTCCTTGGAGAGAATCAATCAAACCTAGAACCCCAATGCTACATTCTAGAACCATAGATCGTTTTCCCCCTTCTTGACTCTAATCATCTTTGCATAATGTTTTGAAGTAATAAAGTTATATTTTGATAACAATGGGGTCACCGCGGCTGCATCAGTTTTCTATACATGGGCAGATATAGGGGTGAATTTGTATCTGTTTTAGGGGTATTCACAGTGAAGTTAGCACTGTTTATTAGGGTTGCCACCTCCCCCCCTTAATAAAGGCCACATATTAAATATACATTCTGCATTGCTTATTAGCAGTTTATTTAGGTGCACGCTGCAGCCTGAACCGATTTATGTGCAGCCATGCAGGGAGCATCTTAATGAATTGCTAACCAGCCATACAGGATGTGGATTCAATGTGTGGGCGGCAACCCTACTCTATGAGATTTGTAAAGACCTATAAATGAAAGTGAGAGTATGCCCTTTGCAAAATACACTTGAAAATCTCATAGAAATTGCAAAGAGGGCAGAATTTCACTCTTTGATGTATATTCTTTAACATTCCAACTTTTTAAAATATAATGTTTCAAATATACAGAACACAAGAGTAAATAACCAAAAACCTCTTATGGGGTGATTTTTCTTCTTATTTACTTGCGTTATGGTTTGAAAACTCGAATGTCTAGTACAGGTATCGGACCCCTTATCCAGAAACCTATTATCCAGAAAGTTCAGAATTACGGAAAGGCCGTCTCCCATAGACTCCATTTTAATCAAATAATTCACATTTTTAAAAATGGTTTCTTTTTTTTCTCTGTAATAATAAAACAGTACCTGTACTTGATCCCAACTAAGATATAATTACCCCTTATTGGGGGCAGAACAGCCCTATTGGGTTTATTTAATGGTTAAATGATTCCCTTTTCTCTGTAATAATAAAACAGTACCTGTACTTGATCCCAACTAAGATATAATTACCCCTTATTGGGGCAGAACAGCCCTATTGGGTTTATTTCATGGTTAAATGATTCTCTTTTCTCTGTAATAATAAAACAGTACCTGTACTTGATCCCAACTAAGATATAATTACCCCTTATTGGGGGCAGAACAGCCCTATTGGGTTTATTTCATGGTTAAATGATTCTCTTTTCTCTGTAATAATAAAACAGTACCTGTACTTGATCCCAACTAAGATATAATTACCCCTTATTGGGGCAGAACAGCCCTATTGGGTTTATTTCATGGTTAAATGATTCTCTTTTCTCTGTAATAATAAAACAGTACCTGTACTTGATCCCAACTAAGATATAATTACCCCTTATTGGGGGCAGAACAGCCCTATTGGGTTTATTTCATGGTTAAATGATTCTCTTTTCTCTGTAATAATAAAACAGTACCTGTACTTGATCCCAACTAAGATATAATTACCCCTTATTGGGGGCAGAACAGCCCTATTGGGTTTATTTAATGGTTAAATGATTCCCTTTTCTCTATAATAATAAAACAGTACCTGTACTTGATCCCAACTAAGATATAATTACCCCTTATTGGGGGCAGAACAGCCCTGTTGGGTTTATTTACTGTTTAAATAATGTTTTTAGCAGACTTTAGGTAGGAGATACGAATTACGGAAAGACCCCTTATCTGGAAAACCCCAGGTCCCGAGCATTCTGGATAATGGGTCCTATACCTGTATTTATTAAGTGCAGAAAACCTGAAAACTTGAATGTAAAAGTTTGCCAGCTAAAAGCTTGTGAGTTTCTATAGAAGTCAATAAGCCCATTAGTCCTCAGGTGCATTTAACCTTTGGGTCAGGACTAGGGTTGTCAACCCTTTAATACTGGCTACATAGTGAAGACTAAACCAATTTATGTGCAGCCATGCAGAATGCATTTAAATGAACATATACACTGCATCCCAACCAGCAATACGAATATAACTGTAATGCCAATGTGCCAACTAATAAAAATGACAATAATTCCTAAGTTGGCCAGCACAGAGTAACAGAGGGTTAATACACGGCTTGTACATTCCGTCCCGCAACTCCCTGCATCTCTGAAGCGATAATCACCGCCTTTAACCAAATGGAATAGTTACACTTACAGGTTATTCTGACCTCTTGTAATCACGGCTTCAAAGCCAACCTTTCCTTTCCGTTTCAATTCAGACACTAATTAGACCAAACACACCGCAGGGATTATGGGAATTAGCAGAATGGTTACAAGCCGCCAAAGAATTCAGTAGTCGGAACTCACACAGATGCAAATACTGTAACCTACTGCAGGTTTAACGTATCACTATATCTGACAGTTCAATAGCAACTACTGTAGGCCGGGGGTACTGTAACAAGCAAATCCAATAAATCTGTATTGACTTTAAAATGCAAAACCTAAATTACAGAATTTAATTTTACTACCGACGACCCCGTCCCAATATTACTCAACATATACCCAGGTAAAGATGTTACGGTTTCAGATCCCCTCACCCGCCATTTACTACAATCAGCAAAGTCAGAAAATGGAAATCTATAGAGGCCCCCACCTTCACAGAATGGTTAGCCAACATGAACGAAGTTAGGCAAATGGAAGAAATAACATGTATAATTCATAATAAAAGTTTGCATTATTGGAATATCTGGACACCCTGGCTAAATTATCCAAATTCCTTATAACTCCCATATCAATCTATGCCATTCCTGTCAGCACATCGTAATATTGTCCACAGTTTATAAGTTATTTATTATTCAAGTGACAAACTAGCAATGACTTGTTAACAGCTGTTGCCTGAAAATCCCACTGTTAAGTAATGATAAGATGTATAATTGCATTGTTCCCCTCCCTTTTTCCTTTCTGTATCCCTTCCCCATAAATGCAAAATGTTAAGTAAAGAATTGAAAAAAAAAAAAATGCAAAATCTTACATCACTTACATATAGAAATGCATACATAGTATTTAGGTTGAAAAAAGTCAAGTTTTATCTTTTTGTCCAACAAAAACCTGGGGATTTCACCATTTTGCATATCTTTTACTATGTGACAGATGGACATTACTCTAACCAGCTTATAAATTGGTGCTTATTATTTATTTACATATTTTGTGAATGATTAGACTTTACGTTCAGCCTGACAAAAAAAAAGTTGGGGTTGTTTTCTCTGGAAAAGAGGCGCTTGCGAGGGGACATGATTACTCTGTACAAGTACATTAGAGGGGATTATAGGCAGTTGGGGGATGTTCTTTTTTCCCATAAAAACAATCAGCGCACCAGAGGTCACCCCTATAGATTAGAGGAAAGGAGCTTCCATTTGAAGCAGCGTAGGGGGTTTTTCACGGTGAGGGCAGTGAGGTTGGGGAATGCCCTTCCTAGTGATGGGGTAATGGCAGATTCTGTTAATGCCTTTAAGAGGGGCCTGGATGAGTTCCTGATCAAGCAGAATATCCAAGGCTATTGTGATACTAATATCTACAGTTAGTACTAGTGGTTGTATATATAGTTTATGTATGTGAGTGTATAGATTGGTTAGTGTGGGTTAGGTGTGCTGGGTTTACTCGGATGGGTTGAACTTGATGGACACTGGTCTTTTTTCAACCCTATGTAACTATGTAACTATTTCCAGGCTGCAACTGACCCCGGCCTATTTCCAGGCTGCAACTGACCCCGGCCTATTTCCAGGCTGCAACTGACCCCGGCCTATTTCCAGGCTGCAACTGACCCCGGCCTATTTCCAGGCTGCAACTGACCCCGGCCTATTTCCAGGCTGCAACTGACCCCGGCCTATTTCCAGGCTGCAACTGACCCCGGCCTATTTCCAAGCTGCAACTGACCCCGGCCTATTTCCAGGCTGCAACTGACCCCGGCCTATTTCCAGGCTGCAACTGACCCCGGCCTATTTCCAGGCTGCAACTGACCCCGGCCTATTTCCAGGCTGCAACTGACCCCGGCCTATTTCCAGGCTGCAACTGACCCCGGCCTATTTCAAGGCTGCAACTGACCCCGGCCTATTCCAGGCTGCAACTGACCCCGGCCTATTTCCAGGCTGCAACTGACCCCGGCCTATTTCCAGGCTGCAACTGACCCCGGCCTAATTCTAGGCTGCAACTGACCCCGGCCTATTTCCAGGCTGCAACTGACCCCGGCCTATTTCCAGGCTGCAACTGACCCCGGCCTAATTCTAGGCTGCAACTGACCCCGGCCTATTTCCAGGCTGCAACTGACCCCGACCTATTTCCAGGCTGCAACTGACCCCGGCCTATTTCCAGGCTGCAACTGACCCCGGCCTATTTCCAGGCTGCAACTGACCCCGGCCTATTTCCAAGCTGCAACTGACCCCGGCCTATTTCCAGGCTGCAACTGACCCCGGCCTATTTCAGGCTGCAACTGACCCCGGCTTATTTCCAAGCTGCAACTGACCCCGGCCTATTTCCAGGCTGCAACTGACCCCGGCCTATTTCCAGGCTGCAACTGACCCCGGCCTATTTCCAGGCTGCAACTGACCCCGGCCTATTTCCAGGCTGCAACTGACCCCGGCCTATTTCCAGGCTGCAACTGACCCCGGCCTATTTCCAGGCTGCAACTGACCCCGGCCCTATTTCCAGGCTGCAACTGACCCCGGCCTATTTCCAGGCTGCAACTGACCCCGGCCTATTTCCAGGCTGCAACTGACCCCGGCCTAACTGGGCTGCAACTGACCCCGGCCTATTTCAGGCTGCAACTGACCCCGGCCTATTTCCAGGCTGCAACTGACCCGGACCTATTTCCAGGCTGCAACTGACCCCGGCCTATTTCCAGGCTGCAACTGACCCCGGCCTATTTCCAGGCTGCAACTGACCCCGGCCTATTTCCAGGCTGCAACTGACCCGGCTATTTCCAAGCTGCAACTGACCCCGGCCTATTTCCAGGCTGCAACTGACCCCGGCCTATTTTCAGGCCCTGCAACTGACCCCGGCTTATTTCCAAGCTGCAACTGACCCCGGCCTATTTCCAGGCTGCAACTGACCCCGGCCTATTCCAAGCTGCAACTGACCCCGGCCTATTTCCAGGCTGCAACTGACCCCCGGACTATTTCCAGGCTGCAACTGACCCCGGCCTATTTCCAGGCTGCAACTGACCCCGGCCTATTTCCAGGCTGCAACTGACCCCGGCCTATTTCCGGGACCACTGACCCCGGCCTATTTCCGGGACCACTGACCCCGGCCTATTTCCAAGCTGCAACTGACCCCGGCCTATTTCCAGGCTGCAACTGACCCCGGCCTATTTCCAAGCTGCAACTGACCCCGGCCTATTTCTGGGACCACTGACCCCGGCCTATTTCCGGGACCACTGACCCCAGCAACCAAATGCAGATCAACTGTGAGGTAAAAATGTTATTATTATTCTCAATGTTGGGGTTATTCTTGTTCTTTTGTGTTTGCCTTCCTTATTTATAGCCCAGGGCAATATTAATTTATACACAGACAATGCAGTACCTGCCTGTAAGGCTAAGCAGCTGTCAGCCAATCAAAACTACAGACTGAAATCCAATAAACTATGTTTGCCCAGGCGCAGTAACTCATAGCAACCAATAAGATGTTTGTTTTTGAACAGGGGACCAGCAAATGCTACCTGCTGATTGGTTGCTATGGGTTACTGCTCCTGGGCAAACTTAGTGCCATTTATTATATAACCCTATATATGTGAAAATATAAAGTGGCCAATCAGCAAACAGACTTGATCCTTCCCATTAAGTAAGAATATATAATATAAGATTTTTCTGACATTCATGGAAACATAATGTAAATGTAACCTCTTTAAGCAAAAAAATCTACACGGAAAATGTATACTTTATTGGTATATATATTTGTGCAAGGAGTTCCCTGTAATCTGCTGTGTAAGCCACAAACATTTCCTTGGGTTTATCTCTGCACTGCAACAATAAAAGTTAAGTGGCTCTTTTATAGGGCTCTCGGGGTCAGAATGTCTGAGCTAATATCTGCGTACAGACTGTCTAATGCTACTCGGGTTCTGCTATAAACAGGTGAAACAAGGTCGTCTTGTTAATAAAACAGGATAATAGCAGCGTATTGTGCAACTGCACGTTCCTTTCTGCTCTGCTGGGGCCGTTGTGTTTAGTTGTCACAAGGTACTGAAACAATACCCCAATCACATGTATATTCAGTGTCGGACTGGGGTAACAAGGGCCCACCAGAGAACCTTAGGCCCACTCTGCACTTCTCTGTTCATTCACTTTCTTTTGTCTCTTAATTACTTATTTTTACATATTATTATCTATCCTTTCCTCCATTTCTTCTGTTTCTTGCCATATAGAATTGAGTAATGGCCATGGTATAGGCATAAAAGGCAAATGGTTGGGTGAGCAGGAGGGCCCACTGACACCTGGGCCCACCGGGAGCTTTCCTGGTGTCCTGGTGGGTCAGTCCGATACTGTGTATATTCCGTGTACCACTGATACCTTCTTCAAATTAGGCACCATCTCTCCCTACTATACCTGCTATCCCACAGCCCCAGTCCCTTCCCAGAGGCTATTATCCCACTGCTACTATAGGCACCATCTCTCCCTACTATACCTGCTATCCCACAGCCCCAGTCCCTTCCCAGAGGCTATTATCCTCCCACTGCTACTATAGGCACCATCTCTCCCTACTATACCTGCTATCCCACAGCCCCAGTCCCTTTCCAGAGGCTATTATCCCCCCACTGCTACTATAGGCACCATCTCTCCCTACTATACCTGCTATCCCACAGCCCCAGTCCCTTCCCAGAGGCTATTATCCCCCCCACTGTTACTATAGGCACCATCTCTCCCTACTATACCTGCTATCCCACAGCCCCAGTCCCTTCCCAGAGGCTATTATCCCACTGCTACTATAGGCACCATCTCTCCCTACTATACCTGCTATCCCACAGCCCCAGTCCCTTCCCAGAGGCTATTATCCCCCCACTGCTACTATAGGCACCATCTCTCCCTACTATACCTGCTATCCCACAGCCCCAGTCCCTTCCCAGAGGCTATTATCCCCCCACTGCTACTATAGGCACCATCTCTCCCTACTATACCTGCTATCCCACAGCCCCAGTCCCTTCCCAGAGGCTATTATCCCACTGCTACTATAGGCACCATCTCTCCCTACTATACCTGCTATCCCACAGCCCCAGTCCCTTCCCAGAGGCTATTATCCCCCCACTGCTACTATAGGCACCATCTCTCCCTACTATACCTGCTATCCCACAGCCCCAGTCCCTTCCCAGAGGCTATTATCCCCCCACTGCTACTATAGGCATCTCCCCCTACTATATTAGGGGCTCCTAGTATTTCCTTGACGCTTGAACATGCTTTGATTCCCTAAAGACAGGTCTGGACACAAGAAGTTTTACTGAATGTCACATGAAGACATTGCCAAGCATTCTTACACAAAAGCCTGATAAAATGAGCACATTCCAACATATTTTTCAACCCCTGTTGCTATACTTATGTGATAAAAAGCAATCCCATTCCATAGGGAAAGTGGCAAAGCTCCAACATACACAGTAAATTAGCTTAATAAGGGTTTACAGCCCCTGAGAACATAAATACCTGAAAAATAGAATTGTCTTAACCTAATGGGGCCCATACAGGCCCTGTACTTTCCCCACGTGGGAGTGCCATAAATAATAGGAGACTCTTGCCATCCCAAGCAGCGCTATTATTGCATCGGAGGGCGGCAGCCAAGGGAGTGCTACAAGGTTGTTGTTTAAAATTAAGTAATGTTTCTAAGCGACATTAATTCACATTCTTTTGGAGAATATGCTTGGAAGTGTTATTTTGTGTTGTGTAGCCATACGGATTGCCAGTTTCCATTAGGAAGTCACAGTGCGGGGGCCGACCCATCAAACCACAGGTATAAGAACCTCCTTTTCTCCGAAACACTTGAAACCATTCATATTACCAAAGTTCAAGCTTGTGTTAACTCAAAAAACATTTTACCCCCCAACTTATTTTGCTTATGGAAAACCACATTTTAAGGGCTGAATTTAAGAGGAACTTAAGCTGTTTATTTTTCTTTTGTCCCAGTATTCAGGGCTGCTGCACAATTTTCCCACTAAACCAGCTCACTGTCCTCTTATGACCTCCTATTTGCATGCCGGGCTCCTCTGGGGAGCTGGGTATCCTATGATATTACCTGCAGCCTTGTGCCTTTATATGGTCACAGAACCCCTCAGTGTCTTCTAATATCCTTATCATTTACAGTAGGGGGTACATTATCCCTTATAATACATGAGTGATACTCAGAGTTCCCTGTATAACTCAGCCTGCAGCCTTGTGCCTTTATATGGTCGCAGAACCCCTCAGTGTCTTCTAATATCCTTATCATTTACAGTAGGGGGTACATTATCCCTTATAATACATGAGTGATACTCAGAGTTCCCTGTATAACTCAGCCTGCAGACTTGTGCCTTTATATGGGCACAGAACCCCTCAGTGACTGCTAATATCCTTATCATTTACAGTAGGGGGTACATTATCCCTTATAATACATGAGTGATACTCAGAGTTCCCTGTATAACTCAGCCTGCAGCCTTGTGCCTTTATATGGTCACAGAACCCCTCAGTGACTGCTAATATCCTTATCATTTACAGTAGGGGGTACATTATCCCTTATAATACATGAGTGATACTCAGAGTTCCCTGTATAACTCAGCCTGCAGCCTTGTGCCTTTATATGGGCACAGAACCCCTCAGTGACTTCTAATATCCTTATCATTTACAGTAGGGGGTACATTATCCCTTATAATACATGAGTGATACTCAGAGTTCCCTGTATAACTCAGCCTGCAGCCTTGTGCCTTTATATGGGCACAGAACCCCTCAGTGACTTCTAATATCCTTATCATTTACAGTAGGGGGTACATTATCCCTTATAATACATGAGTGATACTCAGAGTTCCCTGTATAACTCAGCCTGCAGCCTTGTGCCTTTATATGGGCACAGAACCCCTCAGTGACTGCTAATATCCTTATCATTTACAGTAGGGGGTACATTATCCCTTATAAAACATGAGTGATACTCAGAGTTCCCTGTATAACTCAGCCTGCAGCCTTGTGCCTTTATATGGGCACAGAACCCCTCAGTGACTGCTAATATCCTTATCATTTACAGTAGGGGGTACATTATCCCTTATAATACATGAGTGATACTCAGAGTTCCCTGTATAACTCAGCCTGCAGCCTTGTGCCTTTATATGGTCACAGAACCCCCCAGTGACTTCTAATATCCTTATAATTTACAATAGGGGATTTTGGATATTATGGCATATATCAGTAACTTTCTTTGCCCAGTCTAACAACTCTCTATAGTCCTTAGAAAGAATCTATCATGGGTGACTGTGTGTAAATATTTTCCCCCCAGTAGTGTTTATGTTATGTAATGGAGTATGCAATATAATAACAACACATTCAACTTTTTCTGGACCCTAAGGAATTCTTTAGAGACCCCGGATACAGGTTATTACAATATTCCGGTTATGGAAAGCGAGTTGTGCAATAGCCAGCAATAAGTGAAACCTCTGTATCTGGATATCCATAAAATAAAACGATCTAGTGACAGCTCAGGAGAAGGAAGACAGATCCGGAGACATCAGTATTTCCTCTGTGCCGCTCTCGCTAAGGAGCATGGATTACTAGGAGCTTTTAACTTCTCATCAATCTTCTAACATGAACGCCATATTTGTCATCAGCTAATGCATATCTCAATCCCAGGCTTAAACACTAAGGTGGGCCTTGCTTCATGGGACTGTGGTTTTTATTTCGTATACTAGACTTAAAGGAGAACTAAGCTTCAACAAAGAAGTGGGGTAGAAATGCTTTTGCATGTGTTTGGGCTTCTTTACTGGCCCAAGGCAACCACAGCCCTTTAGCAGGGAAGATCTGTGCCCCCAAAGATGCCCCAGTAGCCCCCCCATCCCCCACTCACTATATACTGTATATATACAATATAAATGTCACAGTATCACCTGAGCTTAGGGGCCCACTCACTATATACTGTATATATACACTATAAATGTCACAGTATAACCTGAGCTTAGGGGCCCACTCACTATATACTGTATATATACACTATAAATGTCACAGTATAACCTGAGCTTAGGGGCCCACTCACTATATACTGTATATATACAATATAAATGTCACAGTATAACCTGAGCTTAGGGGCCCACTCACTATATACTGTATATATACACTATAAATGTCACAGTATAACCTGAGCTTAGGGGCCCACTCACTATATACTGTATATATACACTATAAATGTCACAGTATAACCTGAGCTTAGGGGCCCACTCACTATATACTGTATATATACACTATAAATGTCACAGTATAACCTGAGCTTAGGGCCCACTCACTATATACTGTATATATACACTATAAATGTCACAGTATAACCTGAGCTTAGGGGCCCACTCACTATATACTGTATATATACAATATAAATGTCACAGTATAACCTGAGCTTAGGGGCCCGCTCACTATATACCGTATATATACAATATAAATGTCACAGTATAACCTGAGCTTAGGGGCCCACTCACTATATACAGTATATATACACTATAAATGTCACAGTATAACCTGAGCTTAGGGACCCACTCACTATATACTGTATATATACACTATAAATGTCACAGTATAACCTGAGCTTAGGGACCCACTCACTATATACTGTATATATACACTATAAATGTCACAGTATAACCTGAGCTTAGGGACCTACTCACTATATACTGTATATATACAATATAAATGTCACAGTATAACCTGAGCTTAGGGGCCCACTCACTATATACTGTATATATACACTATAAATGTCACAGTATAACCTGAGCTTAGGGGCCCACTCACTATATACTGTATATATACAATATAAATGGCACAGTATAACCTGAGCTTAGGGGCCCACTCACTATATACTGTATATATACACTATAAATGTCACAGTATAACCTGAGCTTAGGGGCCCACTCACTATATACTGTATATATACAATATAAATGTCACAGTATAACCTGAGCTTAGGGGCCCGCTCACTATATACTGTATATATACACTATAAATGTCACAGTATAACCTGAGCTTAGGGACCCACTCACTATATACTGTATATATACACTATAAATGTCACAGTATAACCTGAGCTTAGAGACCCACTCACTATATACTGTATATAAAAGTTATAATATAAGTGTGATTAGTAATAAATATATATAACTATTATATGGCAGCATATAAACCAGGGTGTTCTACATAAGAAGTGATTTATAATCAGTCCACTAGCATCAGCTTTTATAACATATATAACCCAATTGCTTCTCAACAGCAGCCTAGAGCACACTGAGCACGTGCAGCCACAGTGCCCAAAAGATGGCCTAACAAGATCCAAGATGGAGAGCATCTGTGGACAAATGTGACAAATGGTTCATTACTGTTATAGGGCTGCTGAATATCTGGCTCATACAGAAAGTGCATTAGGTATAATATAACTTTTCTATGCATTTTCTTTTTTAGGCTTAGTTTTAAGGAGCAACTTATTAATGACAGATCCTACAGGTGCAAGGGGGCCATGTATTAATACCGACCTTTACCTGATGGTAAGTACATGGGTCCTGGGTGTGCTGCTGTCTTGTGTTTCTATGCATGACCTACAAGGTAGCGGAATATCAGGGTACGCCTGCATGTGTATCACCCCTGTTGTATGCAGAATTGGTACGTGCCAATATTAACAGGGGCAACAATTTGGAATCCATTCTGCTAAGGCAAAAAGTTGTACCTGTGGCAGACAAATGCGATTCATGGGGGGGGGGGGGGGGGTGCTAAGATACAAACTGCAAAAAAATGCCTTTTCCCCCCTCCTATAGTGAATGAGCACTAATGTGCTAAAGCTTATATTCAAAAGTCACTTAAAAGACACATAAACCCTACATTTTCTTACCATATATAAAGGTTGGGCACATCTACCCCACTTAAACTGCGACATTTCTACTGTATATTTTTCTAAAACAAATAAGAGCTTTTACCTGGCAGCCATTTCCCCTCTGACATTCATTGGCTAGACTGGAGGGTGTCTTTAGTAACCTGAGCTGAGAAGAACTGAGCATGCTCAGTAGTCAACAGCCAAAGTAAATTCCTAAGGGAGGAGGCTGAGTGGGTTAGAGGCGGAAAAGGAATCCTAAGTGATTAAGTGGATGCTTCTGCCTTACTATTAACCTTTTAACACCCAGAGTAGCAGGTAAGATTTCAAAGAGGCTGTTCAGTGATTACATTTTGTGGGGAATTTACATGTCATTTAAAAGGGTAAAGTGTGCCTGAACACATCCATTTATTAAAAAACATATATATACTTATTTAGTGGACCCAAAGGGGTTGAGAGACTTCAGTACTATAAGCCTGGATATCTTAGGGGCTGTCATATTACCCTGTCTTTTCTGTAAATACCACATTATTGTCAAGAGCCCCTCTCTCTGTAAATGACCTGAGTGCTGACAGGGGCGCCATCAGCAGCTCTTTGTTAATGCATCTTGCAAAGAAGCCATATTTTTGGACACTGACATTAAAAGCTATAAATGTATCTCCCTTCACTTAAGCAGGATTACAGGGACATTCCTCCACCGGGCCTGACCCCTGCAGCTGGGGAGTGGGCTGCCGGACTCCCTGGTACTCCTCTCCCATGACACTGACAGAGGTGGGAGGACTTGCTTAGATGGTTTAAAAGCTTTTTTTGTAACCCTATCCATATCCAGTATATATATTAGGTGTGAGAGATAAGCCCTATTGACGGCACTTCCTTCAATCCCTTAACTATGGATTACTCCCAACGACCGGCATTAAAATAAAGGCCAAACAACGCGCATTCAGATTTGTCCAAGTCTGTGTTTTTTTAAATGACTGCAATTATTTAGAAGGACAATTCCCTAACGAGGCTCTCTCGCTCTCTCTGCCGTCGTTTCTGATCCTGAGAAATTCGTACAAAATAAAACTGAAATAAATTACGCAGGGATTTGATCTGATGGTTTGTGCCAAACAATTTAAATGGCCACTCACTGGGAAACAGCGATCAGATTTGCCAGATGACCGATTGGCTGGCCGTAGCTCTCACAGCCACAGCCAATCCCTTTAAGCCTCAGGGGGTGTCCCATTTGCCAAATTGCTCACTGCTATACGCCCTGTGTCAGTCACCAGCAGGTAACAATACTAATCATTTATGAAGCATTATGGTTAATCCCACGGCAGCGGATATAGTGTAGTTCTGTATTACTTGCAAATATATTGCATTCGCTGTTTTTTCCTCTATTATGGGTTTTGTGCAGTGTTGGACAGGGATATCTGGGGCCCAAAGGGGCCTGAACTCTAGGAACCCACAACCCCACCCTCAGAGGCCCCTGACTCCCCTCCACATACCCACCACATACCCACCACATACCTCCTCTTGCTGCCACTGGCAGGTGATGCAAACTTTCGACCACTGCCTGGGGTGGCAGAGCCCATAGGGGCGGGGAACCACCAAGCTGTTAAAGAAAAACTAAACCCTCAAACAATGTGGGTCTCAATAAAAATATATTGCATACAACAGCTCATATGTACAACCTTGATTTATCTTAATAGACCATGTTCATAAAAATACACTAATTTAGTAGTATGTGCCATTTCTAAATAGAAAATTGCCATTTTATGTACTAAGGGATTGCATCTGTCCATCGCATCTTATATAAAAAACAGGTATGGAATCCAATATCCAGCAACCCATAAAGTTCTGAATTAAGGAAATGCCTTCTCCCATAAACTCCATTTTAATCAAATAATTCAAATTTTTAAAAATGTCCTTTTTCTCTGTAATAATAAAACAGTACCTGTACTTGATCCCAACTAAGATATAATTACCCCTTATTGGGGGCAGAACAGCCCTATTGGGTTTATTTCATGGTTAAATAATTCCCTTTTCTCTGTAATAATAAAACAGTACCTGTTCTTGATCCCAACTAAGATATAATTACCCCTTATTGGGGGCAGAACAGCCCTATTGGGTTTATTTCATGGTTAAATAATTCCCTTTTCTCTGTAATAATAAAACAGTACCTGTTCTTGATCCCAACTAAGATATAATTACCCCTTATTGGGGGCAGAACAGCCCTATTGGGTTTATTTCATGGTTAAATGATTCCCTTTTCTCTGTAATAATAAAACAGTACCTGTACTTGATCCCAACTAAGATATAATTACCCCTTATTGGGGGCAGAACAGCCCTATTGGGTTTATTTAATGGTTAAATGATTCCCTTTTCTCTGTAATAATAAAACAGTACCTGTACTTGATCCCAACTAAGATATAATTACCCCTTATTGGGGGCAGAACAGCCCTATTGGGTTTATTTCATGGTTAAATGATTCCCTTTTCTCTGTAATAATAAAACAGTACCTGTACTTGATCCCAACTAAGATATAATGAATCAAACAATCATATTGGGTTTAATGAATATTTTATTGATTTTGTTAGTAGACGTAAGGTATGGAGATCCAAATTATGGAAACACCCCTTACCCAGAAAACCCCAGGTCCCAAGCATTCTGGATAACAAGTCCCATACCTGTACTTAAGGAAAATGAAAGAGTAACATTAGCCAGAGCTTAGCATTATTTCTCCCTAATGTTCTCGAGCGCTCTGCACGGCATGACTGTTTGTTGACCGCATAGTGATTTGTAACCCAGCCTGCACTTCAGTGGGAATTAAGCAAATGGTAAATGATCGGGCAATAAGAAAAGGAAACTCAGATGTGGAATCTGAAGCTTAATGCCAACGTATACAATGTAAAGCTTTTAGAGTAGTAACATTTCAGTGCTTATCTCCCCCCTATTCTATAGAACATTTAGGAAGTATGCCTAAAAATAAAGTGCAATAACCAGGACTGGTATCCTTTCATGTTAATACATAACAGTCAGATGGGAGGTATAACAGGAACGTTGTGTTGTATCACATAATCCAGACAAGCCAGGACTTTTCTGTATTGCATGATTTGTCTCTTAATTTCTTTATAGGCTCCTCTTTTATCAAAAGCTCTCTAAAATCACAAGAAATAGTGAATACAATCATTATTATTAATTTATTTATATATGTAATTTGAAATTAATTGGGCTGTTCATCTGCACATCAATGAGACTGGGTGAATTTCCGTTTTTATATGTGCAATTATTCAAGGCCCCACCTATAAGGGAACCACAATGAATTCGATTTTTACCGGTTGATTTTGCAATTAGAGATCAGCAAAAAAATCCGCCGTGCTTCGCTTTCTTTAACGCTTGTGTCGAATTTTATTCTTGAGCAGCGAAAGAATTATTACAAATTATTTTGCCATCCCCTATTTGTAATCTTTTATAATCATGTTTTCTCTTTTTAATTATAATCTCGCATTCTACCACTAGTTGGCGCTACACATACTTAACTATGCACAAATGGTCAACCAGGAGCCCTTGTGCTAGGAGGAAAGTCAGGCAAGGTTGCTGCAGCCTAGCGGAAGGGTATCATAGTGCAAAAATTAGTGCCCGCAATCAAAATGTAAAAGAATTATATAATGTTATATTAGGCAGCTTTTTGCCCAAATGCAGTAACCGATAGCAACCAAAAATATGCTTGCTTTTAAACAGCTGATCAGTGAATGCTATCTGCTGATTGGATACTATAGCATCTGCAATAACATTCCACCATAACATATACAGGTATAGGAGCTGTTATTTATAATGCTCAAGACATGGCATTTACCAGATAAGGGAGATTTCCATATTTTGGATTATACCTTAAGGCTGATAAAAAATAATTTAAACATTAAATAAATGCAACAGCATTGTTCTGCCCCCAATAAGGGGTAATTATATCTTAGTTGGGATCAAGTACAGGTACTGTTTTATTATTACAGAGAAAAGGGAATCATTTAACCATGAAATAAACCCAATAGGGCTGTTCTGCCCCAATAAGGGGTAATTATATCTTAGTTGGGATCAAGTACAGGTACTGTTTTATTATTACAGAGAAAAGGGAATCATTTAACCATTAAATAAACCCAATAGGGCTGTTCTGCCCCCAAAAAAGGGGTAATTATATCTTAGTTGGGATCAAGTACAGGTACTGTTTTATTATTACAGAGAAAAGGGAATCATTTAACCATGAAATAAACCCAATAGGGCTGTTCTGCCCCCAATAAGGGGTAATTATATCTTAGTTGAGATCAAGTACAGGTACTGTTTTATTATTACAGAGAAAAGGGAATCATTTAACCATGAAATAAACCCAATAGGGCTGTTCTGCCCCCAATAAGTTGTAATTATATCTTAGTTGGGATCAAGTACAAGACAATGTTTTGTTATTACAAAGAAAAATTTTAATTGGTTGATTAAAATGGAGCTGCACTGGGCATGCTGGGAATTGTAGTGTCACCACATCAGAAGCACTAAACACTTGCCCATTTCCTGTACCATTGAGAATCAGTGTTGATTTTCTTTTAGAATCCTTCCTGGAAATGATGTTTATAGATTGGAATGGTCTCCAGCAACAGTAAGGGAAGCCATGTGTGCTATCACATGCAGAAAAATTTCAATAATCTGAATATCAGTGGTTTTTATCCATCATCAGCGTCTGTTCCTATGAAAAACTGACTCCTAACAAGATCCCAGATGCATCAGTTTTTCATTTCCCGATTAAAAAAAATAAAAAGAGAAAATCCCATAGATGCCCTGCAAAAACGCGTGCTGCCCACACCTGTTCTGAAAGCGTTACAGTATGGAAGCCTATGCCATTGCCTATGTTGGCAGTATATTATAGTATAATGCTGGCCCAGAAACAGGTCCAATTGCAGTCGGCTAATGGACAGGATTTTTCCCACTTCTGCGGAAAATTATAGATCCCTTCCATGCACTGACTAGAAGAATTCTATGGGAAACAGGCCTATGTCTTTTTTTAAACCTGAAAGGAATACTATCATGGGAAAACATGTCTTTTTTCCAAAACCCATCAGTTAATAGAGCTTCTCCAGCAGAATCCTGCATTGTAATCTGCTTTTCACAAACACAATCAGATTTTTTTATATTTAATTTTGAAAGGTCACATGGGGCTAGCAATATTCTTCTTTTTCCAGGGTTCCCCAGCCATGTGACCTGTGCTCTGATAAACTTCAGTCACACTTTACTGCTGCGCTGCAAGTTGGAGTGATATCCCCCCCCCAGCAGCCGATCAGCAGAACTATGGGAAGGGAGCAAGATAGCAGCTCCCAGTAGGTATCAGAATAGCACTCAATAGTAAGAAATCCAAGTCCGGCTTGGGACTCCTCCAGTTACATGGGAGTAGGAGAAACAATAGGTTAGCTGAAAGCAGGTCTAATGTGTAGCGCTGGCTGAAAGCTCAGACTCAGGCACACTTTACTGCTGCGCTGCAAGTTGGAGTGATATCCCCCCCCCCCCCCCAGCAGTCGATCAGCAGAACAATGGGAAGGGAGCAAGATAGCAGCTCCCAGTAGGTATCAGAATAGCACTCAATAGTAAGAAATCCAAGTCCGGCTTGGGACTCCTCCAGTTACATGGGAGTAGGAGAAACAATAGGTTAGCTGAAAGCAGTTCTAATGTGTAGCGCTGGCTGAAAGCTCAGACTCAGACACAAGGCACTGAGATGGCGCCTACACACCAATATTACAGCTACAAATACATTTGTTGGTTCAAGAATAAAATGTTAAATGGCAGAGGGAATTATTTGCTATGTAGACAGAGTAATTTGGAAATAAAAAGTACCCCATAAAAATCATGACAGAATCCCTTGAACTGTTATTCCTATTCCTGAAACCATAGTTAATCCTACAGCACCAACAACTCATGCAGTGCCTGGCATTAAGCTGTGGTACCTTCCTGCCTACAGCCAGACTGGCACAAACACTTAACACCACAGAGTATTGCACAAAATCTTTTAATTGACCTTTAACTTCCCAAAAACTAATTAGGTCCATGTACTTTTTTTTTACCATCAGGCGACACAGCTGAATCCTGTCTCTATAACAGGGCAAGGGGGAACGTTCCCAAATGGCTGGATGCTGAGGTTTCATATCAGCAAAGAATACAGCTGAACTGTAGGAACAACAGGCCTCCCCGGCATTCTTTCTCTGATAAATGAACAGGCCACTTACAGTGTTTTCAATCAATGACTGCATCTCCTAATTATGTTCTGTTTATGGCATGTCTTCAAATAACAAATAGCAATGTTACACAAGGCAGCTGCTGTTATACTGGCTGATATTATTCTTGTCAATTGTGTCATTAGCTGTGGATGGGCTATCCCTGCAATCTCTACCCAGAGGCTATTATCCCACTGCTACTATAAGCACCATCTCCCCCTACTATACCTGCTATCCCACAGCCCCAGTCCCTTCCCAGAGGCTATTATCCCCCCACTGCTACTATAGGCACCATCTCTCCCTACTATACCTGCTATCCCACAGCCCCAGTCCCCTCCCAGAGGCTATTATCCCCCCACTGCTACTATAGGCACCATCTCTCCCTACTATACCTGCTATCCCACAGCCACAGTCCCTTCCCAGAGACTATTATCCCCCCACTGCTACTATAGGCACCATCTCTCCCTACTATACCTGCTATCCCACAGCCCCAGTCCCTTCCCAGAGGCTATTATCCCACTGCTACTATAAGCACCATCTCCCCCTACTATACCTGCTATCCCACAGCCCCAGTCCCTTCCCAGAGGCTATTATCCCCCCACTGCTACTATAGGCACCATCTCTCCCTACTATACCTGCTATCCCACAGCCCCAGTCCCTTCCCAGAGGCTATTATCCCCCCACTGCTACTATAGGCACCATCTCTCCCTACTATACCTGCTATCCCACAGCCACAGTCCCTTCCCAGAGGCTATTATCCCTCCACTGCTACTATAGGCACCATCTCTCCCTACTATACCTGCTATCCCACAGCCCCAGTCCCTTCCCAGAGGCTATTATCCCCCCCCTGCTACTATAGGCACCATCTCTCCCTACTATACCTGCTATCCCACAGCCCCAGTCCCTTCCCAGAGGCTATTATCCCCCCATTGCTACTATAGGCACCATCTCTCCTAACTATACCTGCTATCCCACAGCCACAGTCCCTTCCCAGAGGCTATTATCCCCCCACAGCTACTATAGGCACCATCTCTCCCTACTATACCTGCTATCCCACAGCCCCAGTCCCTTCCCAGAGGCTATTATCCCCCCACTGCTACTGTAGGCACCATCTCTCCCTACTATACCTGCTATCCCACAGCCCCAGTCCCTTCCCAGAGGCTATTATCCCCCACTACTACTATAGGCACCATCTCTCCCTACTATACCTGCTATCCCACAGCCCCAGTCCCTTCCCAGAGGCTATTATCCCCCCACTGCTACTATAGGCACCATCTCTCCCTACTATACCTGCTATCCCACAGCCCCAGTCCCTTCCCAGAGGCTATTATCCCACTGCTACTATAGGCACCATCTCTCCCTACTATACCTGCTATCCCACAGCCCCAGTCCCTTCCCAGAGGCTATTATCCCCCCACTGCTACTATAGGCACCATCTCTCCCTACTATACCTGCTATCCCACAGCCCCAGTCCCTTCCCAGAGGCTATTATCCCCCCACTGCTACTATAGGCACCATCTCTCCCTACTATACCTGCTATCCCACAGCCACAGTCCCTTCCCAGAGGCTATTATCCCCCCACTGCTACTATAGGCACCATCTCTCCCTACTATACCTGCTATCCCACAGCCCCAGTCCCTTCCCAGAGGCTATTATCCCACTGCTACTATAGGCACCATCTCTCCCTACTATACCTGCTATCCCACAGCCCCAGTCCCTTCCCAGAGGCTATTATCCCCCCACTGCTACTATAGGCACCATCTCTCCCTACTATACCTGCTATCCCACAGCCCCAGTCCCTTCCCAGAGGCTATTATCCCACTGCTACTATAGGCACCATCCCTCCCTACTATACCTGCTATCCCACAGCCACAGTCATTTTTGCATCTCTGTAGGTTCCTATATAATGTATGCCCTTTGGTGCTTACCTTTGTTATAACCTCCCTACAGACAGCTCTGATTCCTGTCATTGGTGCCAAGCTATAACACCAGACATTTCAAACAAGGCACATTTATCTTTTGAATGTAGTCCATGCTTCCAAGCAGAATTTTCCATGCTTATAAAAGTCATATTATTCAGTAGCTGCTCCTCAGGATTAGCTAATTTTAAACAAAGTCCATTTTTCTAAGTCAATGTTAATATTGCTAAGGCCTCCCAAAATCTGTGTGCAGCTATTAGAGTACAGATCTGTCAGGCCTGATATAAATATTGGGATAGGATTACACAAACGTGCGCAGAAAGACACATGGTGTTACAACTGGCATTTAATTATAGAACTCCGTGGGATTCACACGGCGAGGCTCTTCGTTACACCGACACATTCGCACACAGGGGAAAAGACTGCACTTGCAACAAATGTACATTTTTGTTTGTCCATTTTCATTCTGTGGTTCTGACCCTTAAAACTATGTAGCAGCAGGGAGTTTTCCATGTCTGTTAAACAGATGGCTTCTGCTGCATTGTTTCAGTAGTCAGAACTAGAATTGCATTTTATTTCATTTTGCAAAAACGATTTACCTTTACAGGTTTTCTTAACTGCTCAGTGTTATTGGGGATGTATGCACAAATTAGAGTATCATCAGCCCTTTTATAACTGGCGGTGTAGGACGGAGCAGCTTCTGACAAATCTGATTGGCTAATTATCCCTTTTTTAGTAGTATGTGCCATTGGGTAATCCTAAATAGAAAACTGCCATTTTAATGGCCACTCCCAGGGGACCATACGATGTAAGGGCACACATACATGCTAGGCCCCATCAGCCAATGAATGGGCAGAGTTCTGCCTTTTACTCCCACACTACTTCCTGTTACAGTTAGAGCTGCATCACTTCCTGTCAGCTGATCTCTGAGGGAACACACAGCCCATCACTAAATGGCGGCTTAAGGGAAAGGATGTAAAAGGGCAATATTTACTGATATCTATTTACTGAACATATTACAATGCAGGATTCTGCTGGAGAAGCTCTATTAACTGATGCGTTTTGAAAAAAACATGATTTCCCATGACAGTATTCCTTTAAACATCCTTGATCGAACTTTATGTGCCTCAGTCTAAGGACCCTATATATATGTATGACAACTGGGCTCCTCAGCCAGCCACATTGCCCAATGTAAGAGGTATAAGGTTATTATGCACCTCCCTAATAAAATTTGTGCTTTTAAACAAGTTCAGCACTTACTTACATCTTGTTTCCTATAAGACTGTATTTTCCAGGAAGATTTCCTGCTCTGCTACTGCAGGGGGAACCAAAGTGCACGGCTAAGGTAGGAACTTTTACCTGATGCACCAGTTTCCATGTGCAGGACTAAGACTGTTCCTGTTGTTACAGCTCCCTGCAATAAAAGGAATTACTCCTCTTACCCTCCCCTCGCACTCTGAATTCATGTTCATATGTGCAACACCAAGGGGCACATTTACTAATCCATGAACGTCCGGAAAGCGCCCAAATGCGTTTTTTTTCGCAATAATCGGTATTTTGCGACTTTTTCGCGAACTGTCGCAAATTTTTCGAGCGCTCAATATGAAAAAGTCGCGAGAATTCACAAAAGTCATAATAGCTATGAAAAAGTCGCGACAATTCACAAAAGTCATAATGGCTATGAAAAAGTCGCGACAATTCACGAAATTTGTAATGGATATGAAAAAGTCGCGACAATTCGCGCAAATCGTAACGGTTACGAAAAAGTCGCGACGGTGACAAAAAAATAGCAAAAAATACGAAAAAGTCGCAAAATGTTTGTTTCCAATCCAATTTTTTCGGGATTCGGATTCGTGGATTAGTAAATCAGCCCCCAAGTATTGCCCGATTGGAATAAACAGTTCTGTTCAGGTCATTGTGAACACACTAGTCTAGAAACAATATCTGAGGAACATCTGTTTATAAAAGGGTAAAATTGGCGCATATGAAGTTTCCTAAACAAGTGAGCTGCAACCTAACGTTCAGCAGAAAATGAGAACTCTGGGTAAATCTTGTTGACCCTAGGAACTATAAGTGCAAGTTGGACTGGCCTGTGTGAGTACCAGAGGCTTCCCCAGTGGGCCCCAATGGCTTATTCTTATTTCCGCCCTAAGCCTGTATATGTTCTATGCCACTTGATACCATGTCCCTCTAAAGGTGGCCACACACGGGCCGATTCTAGTCCTTTAGACTGATCCGTGTAGGGGCACAAATGATGGGCCTGCCCGACCAATATCTGGCCTGAAATCTGCCAGTTATTGATTGTGTGGGTTAAAAAATTCAGTCGGATCGGGGACCGCATTGGCTCGTTGATGCAGTCCCCAAACCGTCTGCCCATTACCTTCGTTATAATTTAATCGTCTGGCCCCAGGGCCAAACGACCAAATTAGCCTAAATTCTCCTGATATCGCCCACCCGTAGGTGGGGATATTGGGAGATGATCTGCTCGCTTGGCGACCTCGCCAAGCAAGCGGATCTTGATGTGTATGGCCCCCTTAACGGATGTGAGAGTTGTCCCTGAATGTCAGGTTCTTTATTGGGCCCTCGGAGGTCCAGTCTGACACTGCATGATTGGATGGGCTTCCCTCCTATCCAAATAACCCTGCCCTCGCTTTAATACCATTAATTCCGCCACAAGCATGGTTATCACTTCCCCAAGCCTAAGCCGAACGCCTCTCCGTCTGCCTGGCTCTGGCTGCAAGGAGCATGTGTGGGGGCGATGGTTTCACGGTGAATGAGCCTTTGTAGCTTTACTGCAAATAACTTCCTTCCTGCATACGGCCCTCCTTATCTAGCGCCCAATCACCTGGGGGGAGATTTACTAAAGGCCAAATTTTCAGCCTGAAATTGCACGGTCAATTTCTCTGTGGAATCAAGCAAATTAGTCAGTGATTGCTATCTGACCGAGCCTAGCCAGCTATTTCCTATGCGATACCCTTGCCCGCGCATGTTTCCAATGAGCAAGCCCTGGAAATTTCACAGCTAATCTCGCTCGGCGAGTGAAACATTATGCGGGTACGCCCTACTCTGAGAAAGGCCTGGTTGGGAAGTTATTGCCTAGCAAAGCCAAGCAAATATTTTGACAATTTTCATTTGATTTAAAAGGAACAGTAACAATGTATATCTCATAACTTCAAAATATTCTGCACGATTTCTGACAGGGGTGTAGGGTAAATTGCATTAAAGACCAGGGAACTGAGGGGGGATTAAGAATTGGACCTTCCAAGAAATGCCAACTAACTGGGAAGCTAATCCTGGTGATTTCTGGACACACTCATAATGTACCTACCCATGCCCCAGCACCTACCCACAGCCTCGTTCCTCCCTCAGAGGGGATAAATACTGATAGGGGTAGCTTCTGATATAAGGAATGTAATTAAATGGGAACAGCTTCTGAACCAAAATATGTTAAAGAGTCCCACACAACACAGAAACCCCTAATATAAACCCTAATATATATCACTGTAATCTGTTCCTTCAATAAATAGGAATAAATACCATTTTTATATGTTGAAATCCAGCTGCAAAACTGTTCTTCTCTTTCTGCATCATATGAAATCCTGGCAGGGGAGGAGGGACTAAAACACTGATGTTACAATTTGTAACAACTTCTTCACGGCTTACAGACAGCATGCAGGAACTACATAACCCACAATGCATTGCACTGTGATGTTCCTTTCCTTATTGACATCACGTGTGCAAGGAATTATGGGATTGGGAGGAGGCAGGCTGACTACTGTTTATATTGTGTTTGGGAGGAGTTTGCCATTAAAAAAGAAGGGTGAGGAGGGAACCCTGAACCAAATTTTGCACGTGGGTTTCTAGTTATGCCACTAATTCCTAGAACTCTATTATATTTTTCTTTTATAATGCCTATCATTTCTTTTTGTGGGGCTTTTAGGGTCAGTTCATAAATATGTATTTTATGTGGCTTCACAACAGGCTTTCTTTAAACAAAGGTTGTCTGAAGCCCAGGAAATCTGATAAATCAAACTATGGGATAAAAAAACGGGGACAACCCATTTTTGCCTTTAAGATATGGCCATGATGTGTTACTTGCCAGAATAAATGTGCCAGCAACTTAAATCACTGGGGAATGTCTAACAATATGGTTATCCCCCCCCAGGTATGGGACCTGTTATCCAGAATGCCCTGGGGTTTTCCTGATAAGGGGTCGTTCTGTAATTTGAATCCATATGTAGTTAAAAATCGCTTAAACATTAAATAAACCCAACAGGATTGTTCTGCCCCCAATAAGGGGTAATTATATCTTAGTTGGGATCAAGTACAGGTACTGTTTTATTATTACAGAGAAAAGGGAATCATTTAACCATGAAATAAACCCAATAGGACTGTTCTGCCCCAATAAGGGGTAATTATATCTTAGTTGGGATCAAGTACAGGTACTGTTTTATTATTACAGAGAAAAGGGAATCATTTAACCATGAAATAAACCCAATAGGGCTGTTCTGCCCCAATAAGGGGTAATTATATCTTAGTTGGGATCAAGTACAGGTACTGTTTTATTATTACAGAGAAAAGGGAATCATTTAACCATGAAATAAACCCAATAGGGCTGTTCTGCCCCCAATAAGGGGTAATTATATCTTAGTTGGGATCAAGTACAGGTACTGTTTTATTATTACAGAGAAAAGGGAATCATTTTACCATTAAATAAACCCAATAGGGCTGTTCTGCCCCCAATAAGTGGTAATTATATCTTAGTTGGGATCAAGTACAGGTACTGTTTTATTATTACAGAGAAAAGGGAATCATTTTACCATTAAATAAACCCAATAGGGCTGTTCTGCCCCCAATAAGGGGTAATTATATCTTAGTTGGGATCAAGTACAGGTGCTGTTTTATTATTACAGAGAAAAGGGAATCATTTTCTGGAAACTTTCAGGATAACGGGTTTCCAGATAATGAATCCCATACTTTTTATTATTATCCAGTCCCTATCACATTCCCATCAGTCCCTGCCCCAGTGAGCTTACAGTCTAAGTTCCCAATCACATTCACATCAGGTACTGAACATTGCTCCAGAGAAGCTTACAATCTAAGGTTCCTATCAAACACACACTATGACTGTGGGCAAGGTTACCAGGAGCCAATTAAGTGGAATCTCTGCTTTAGGAGTTTGGGAGTAAAACTGCATATTTTAACACTATTTTTAGAACTGAATTTATTTTTCTTTATTTGAAGCTTGAAACAACCCTCCAGGTGTCCTGTGGTGAATTATACGGTCGTGTCACATGCCATAAGTCAGCTGATATCTATCTAGCGAGTCCAGCTTGGCGTTTAATAAATGCGCTCCCCAGGTTGCTGCCTGCACACAGCACACAGACATCCAATCCAATTTGCCCATGTTTTTCCCCTTGAAATCAATGCACAATCTTGTCAGAACAATATTTACATTATCAGTGAGCAAAATACTTGACCCTACCAATACACAAAACAATTGCCCCCGCGATTCCCACCACCAGTCAACTCAACTTTCCGCTCTCTTTCCAGTGGAATTTCCACGGGGGGTACCCTCAGGCTCCAGATAATAAATAGCAGCTCTCCCACTCTGTAGCCATCAAAAATACTGCTGTTATATAAACCCTTAATTTGTAAAGCTCCCCCCTGTTCCACTCAGGTATGTGAGTATATCAGTCAGTCTAAAACACATAAACATGGATCCTTAGTTCAAAACTGACCCTTAATGAGTGTTTCATTCACTGTCCAACCAAGTTTGTTGCCCCCAGTGATGTCATGCTTGTGCAAGATCATGTGCCCGGGGCTACGTTTTTATTGGCGGTATTACCAAAATTGTGTATTTTACCAATACAGTGGTAACACAATGCTCCCATTCACAATTCTAATGAAAAGATTGCTTTTACGGTTGTGATGATAGTTCTGAGTCTGGGGCAAATTTTGCCCCTAAGGGGTTGAGGTCCCATTGGCTTTATCCTACAATTTCATTCTGAATGTGAGTTTCAGATCGTTGCCTTTAAACGTATGACCGATATCCGAACGTTTGTCGGAATAAGACTAAAATCTGAACATGTATGACAGCAAATACATTTTCTCACCCTAATTGGCCTTCAGGCTGAGCCCCCTTGACACTGCTCCAAGACTCCTGAAGGGACTACACAAACAAAGGACTCAGCAAAGCCACTTGCAGTGGCCTCACAGGCAGAAATGTCCCAGCAACATCACTAGGAAGATGAATATATTTGTGGATCAAGAATAAGCAGAGGAATTATGGGTAAATGTAAGTGTGCAGGGAACGAATCAAACCCAGACACCCAGTTCCAACGAGTAGAAGCAGCAGCATTTGAGCAGCTCATTATCAGGGGTGTCTCAGTGGACTGATAATTAGTTTTATTAGTTCCTTTGAAGCTCTTTAGTAAGTGACAGGAAACACTAAAGTGAAACTTCATATCCTATGATTATCTCATGAAATCTTGGTTGGAACATGGGAAGCTTTACATTTCAGTGCAGGGGGGTCATCTGAGAAGACAAGCCAATAAAACAAATGCCCATACCTGGTGCACTCTTACCTTCCAATCTGTGCCTGTATGTTACCCAAACACTTAGATTGTAAGCTGTACGGGGCAGGGACCTCCTTCCTACTGTGTCTCATACCACATGGCACTTATTCCCTGTGCATTTATATATATTGTATTTATTTATTATAACACTGTCCTCCCTGTGTGTAATTGTGTATATTGTAAGATTGTACAGCGCTGCGTACCCTTGTGGCACTTTATAAATAAAGTTATACATACATACATACATACATACATAGAAGAACATAACTCACCTTCTCCAAGGACACATGAGAAATAGACAGATTTGGACTAATCAGTCCCTTTATACAAGGGTTGAACTAAAAACCAGATTCAGTTCAGAATTTGGAAAAATGGTGGGCCTTTTTGTAAGGATTTGGCCAAATATGAGTGCCTTGTTGAATAGAATTCAAGTCATGGAGCTTTAGCCCATGTGACAATTGAAGGTGACAATGGAAGGTGCACGATTTAATGAAATTGCTAGTGGAAGGTTCATTATTCAGTAGAAAAAAAAGTAGATTTAGTGCATCCCTAGTATTTACTGATGGAATGCTGAGCCTTTAGAGAAGTGAAGGACTTTGTTGCCCTCCTCCAAACTACTGCCCTAGCTCTCCTGAGCCCCACCATCCTCACCTCCCAGTGCCACCATTCCTCATTTAACCCCTTTCCTGCCCTGCTGGCTGCCGAGCACATATGCACTAACCACTAAACATCATTGGCTGTGCTTGCCCAGATATTCTCCATTGGCCACATGTTCTACATTTACACTGTTTTCTTACCTAGATTGTGTGACTAAGATGCCAGCTAAAGATGAGTTAGCAGTAAGAAATGGTTTACACCACATCCGTCTGCTTTAAATTTCTAGCCCCCTGCGATTCAACACGAAAACATTCATGTTACTCATCAGGTAACGAGTTTCACAATGTAAATTCTAGGCCGGATCACGTTCCTGCTCGCCCCGCTAATAGAAAGGCAGCACGTGTACCGCCATCCATCTATGACAAGCACAATAAGCATTTCCAGAAGTACATCGTGTCGGCGAAGCCCTTAGTGTTCGGCAGGTTTGAACTTCAGATTATTCCTGAGCACTAATCTATGCAATGTATTCATATGTGGGGCAGAAACGGGGGGCTAACGAACGCTGCTTTGCATTAACCTTCTGCATTAAAGACACTGTGTAACATTTCCCTCTAAAACATTAGCACGCACTGTAAAATAATAAATATTAATATAACATAACTCCCAACATTTGAACAATGCAAAAAGGGACAAAAAGAAATGGCACGCGTAGCACATTTTTTGACCACATCTGTTTTTGTGACCACACCCCCTAAATACCACGTACATTTTACAAAATTTGGCAAGTCATGTAAAGTTTGAACACATTTCTGGGGGTTTTGGGGTCTTGTTTTATGTGTTATTACAGTTTAGCTAATGAAGGCAAAATTGGCCTTTATGATACAAGTCTCAGTTCCCCCAAGAGGCCTGTGTATCTCTTATCAGAGGGATGTGAATGCTTACCAGAAATGCACTGATTGCAGTACTGACATGAGTCTGTTTTAATGAGGTCACTAAGTAAAGTAATTAGGGTTGCCACTTTTTTGTGGCCCCTTACCAGCTGATGACGTGAAGGCGTGGGGGTGGAACCTAAAGGGGCGGGCCTATGACTCAAAAGGGGTGGGCCTATGCCATGTTTGGGGGCAGAGCTGCTACACCATTGGGCAATTGAGAGGGAGAATGCTGGTAGAGTGCTCACAGGAGGGTTTAGAGATGCACGTGAATTGTCTAGGGCACCTGTTTAACTTGGCCCGGCCTAACTAGGTCAGGTTTGCAGCAAAATTGAACGTACAGTAATGTGGCCTATTGGGCAAATCAAGGGCAATGCCAATCATAAAATATAGGTGACTTTTTTTTTTTCTTTGAAGCTCCATTTGATTTAGTTGGCAGAGCCCACTGCCCAGGGGGTGGAGGAGGGCAGTAGGCTAAGAAGTATGGGTCCTCCCTGTTTTCTGAGAGTGGGCCCTGGCTGGAGCTACTGGGCTCCCCAAACCTCTTTTGCCCCCCAGAAGTCACAGGGACTATAGTGCCTCTGCTGTATGGGGCCTCTATCTAAAATCACTCATGCACCAAGGTACAAAAACAGACTGCTCCCAAAAGCAATAGGCAGAAAGTCCATTATTCACTTTAGTCAATTAAAAAAAAAAATATGAACTTGTCGTTCAGCAGAATTTGCCTTCAGTTGACTTATATCCTCTCAGTGCCTGCGGCCGGATTGTGTTTCTACAGTCCCAGCGCAGCCGCTCATTAATGTTTCATCGTGTAACCGCACTCAGTCATGTAACAGTTATTACAGCTGATAAGGTGCATGTGTATCGGGCCCGGCAGTCTCTGCGGCACAGGCACTCTCATACTGAGCCCAACGAGACATTCTAGGGTTACACAAGCAGCACAAGGGGAACACGCACACAAACGACATATTTGGGAAGACAAGAGTCCATGGGGACTGGAGGAATGTCTAATGACACAATAGGGCTGAGTGATGTCTCTCTCTGCTTATTTATAAGATGAGCCATGGAATTTGGCAGTGGTGTAAGTATAGGGGGGCTGGAGGGAGAGAAGGGGTTGCTAAGCTGTGGCAGCAGGGTGGGTAGCAGGTTGTGCCCCCTAGCTCCGGAACAGGGTGTAAGGGCTGAACATATAATAAAGGAACTACATAATGTTCAGCCTGGAGCCCTACACTTGTTAAACAGCTCCTACTTGTGTGCATCAGAAGTTCCCCATATATATTCTATAGCAGGGGTCCTCAAACTACGGCCCCCCATGGCCATTTACCCGCCCCCCCGATGCGTCCTCACCCCTGGCTACTACCTGTCTGCCTCAGCGTGGTCCTTGGCCACACCACTGTGTCCCACCAGGTGACCCTAATGACGCGCTGGGGCCGAGGACCACGCTGAGGCAGGCAGGTAGTAGCCAGGGGTGAGGTCACAGCGGGGGCCGTAGTTTGAGGACTAACTATAGTCCAGCCCCCCAGTCTGAGGGACCGTGAACTGGCCCCCTGTTTAAAAAGTTTGAGGACCCTTGCTCTATAGCAAGGCTGGGTCTGGTCAGGACATGCTCTGGACATGACCAAAAAACAACCAGGTTTGGCTTCCGTAAGGCTGAATTTCTTTTTGTACTTTTAAACTTCTTCAGCCAAGGGACACTATCTGGGCCAGCAGGATACTGGGCAAAAACCCGGTGAGCCCCACCGACCCAGGCCCACTCCCCACCATTACCTGTAGGCGCTGCCATCCCCCATTTGGAAGGAAGCAGGTAGCGTATGCGTGGTGGTGTTGGGGGGCCGGAGTCAGGATGGCCATGCACAGGAGTGACTGGGGTGAGGGGCCCTGAGGTGGCAGCCTTGGTGGACCCGGACACCCCAGTCCTACACTGGTCACTTTTGGATTTTTTTCTTACAATATTGACTGAAACAGTCCTTTATATATATGTGGACCCCACAAGGCAGCAGTTGTAGGTAGGAAGAGCCAGGGATAGCGGGTACAGATTGACAGTTACTTGACATTTAGTGAACTTGGCACAGAATTAACGCCCCACTCTCGTTTCATCCACTGACCACATTATAAAAATTAAAAGTAACCCTTAATGTTCATTTTCCCCCGTTTATTCATTTGTCTGTAAGGAACAGTAAGGAAAGTGATTTCGTTTTGCTGTGATGAAGCCATTGCTGACTGGCTGCCTTTCACTTTTAGTCTTGTCAAAGCTGCCATTGCTTTAGGGGGGGCTGGCCAAAGCCTTCTATATCCCCTCCCATTCTATTGAAATTGCTTTATAATTCCCTGGGGTGGGTGTGGCCTAGCAGTACATGGGGCATTGACTGCAGTGAGCTCTGCCCAAAAACATATGTAAAGGGATAAAAGTCAAAAGAAGTCTAGTAACCCATTGCAACCAACCAAATGCTTTCTAACAGGTGATTAGTAACTGCTGCCTGCTGATTGGTTGCTATGGGTTACAGTATATTACCCGGGCAGCCTAAGTGCGCACACATCCCATCCACTCATTGACTTTCAGCCTGTTATTCGCTTTCCAGGACGCGGAAAATGTTTTTATCATTTATGCTGAAGGAATTTCCCAAAGATACACACTGGAAAGCCTTCGCTTACTCACGTTACCCGAAAGGATAAATCACATGCGCAACATTTTCATTGAACTGGACAGGCCCTTGGCCGCCGGCGTGAAGGAAATGGCCGTGCCGTTAATCTGGCAGCTGGGGAGAGCTCGCAGGAAGCGTACCAGAGAATGCGGATCCGTTCCCAGCAGGGGCCCTTTTGGATTGGGAAGCTGCTTAAACACGTGTTCCTGGACTTATTAACACAACGGGCCCGGGGAGCCATTAGAAATCACCACACAGGCGCAGGGTAGAAGGGAGTTGTATGTTTCGGTTATTACTGGGCTTTTAGGTGATATCTAACCTGGAATGGCCCCTGCACTGTCCCCTATTATCCAGTTAGAGTGTAAGCTCATTGGGTTAGAGACAGCTTTCTACTATACTGTTACTCCTTGAGTGTAGCGGAACTACTCCCAGAAACACACTAACAACCATAATAATTGTTTGCTGTTCTTCCTATCAGTGATGTACTGATGTTGTTAAACTGTAACTCTCACCTCTGCCATCCCCAGTTTTCTGCTAGGTGTGGCTACATCAGATCAAAGTGTGGCCTAAACTCGCCAAATGGAAACAGTGGGAGATGTTCTATTGTAACAGACAAGTCAACTCACTAGGGGCGCCACCTAGTTATTATTTCACTGACATAGCCAGCAAAATATCAGATAAATACCACATTTACAGGCAATGTACTCCCCTTTACCCACCATCAAACTGCCCAATACCCTCCCTTCCCTCCTCTTGTATCCCCTCAACCCAGCCCCACAACATTACAACCCCAACCCGCGACAGTATGGCTCCACCCTTACTCCCTCCCAGACCCGCCTCCACCCCTACAAAGGCCCACCCCTACTCCCTCTCAGACCCACCTCCACCCCTACAAAAGGCCCACCCCTACTCCCTCTCAGACCCACCTCCACCCCTACAAAAGGCCCACCCCTACTCCCTCTCAGACCCACCTCCACCCCTACAAAAGCCCACCCCTACTCCCTCTCAGACCCACCTCCACCCCTACAAAGACCCACCCCTACTCCCTCTCAGACCCACCTCCACCCCTACAAAGGCCCACCCCTACTCCCACTCAGACCCGCCTCCACCCCTACAAAGGCCCACCCCTACTCCCTCTCAGACCCGCCTCCACCCCTACAAAGGCCCAACCCTACTCCCTCTCAGACCCACCTCCACCCCTACAAAGGCCCACCCCTACTCCCTCTCAGACCCACCTCCACCCCATTCATCATCAGCCAATACAGGACAGAAGAAAAGGTGGCAACCCTACAATTAAACCTCGCTGTGGCCATTTACTTCCCGACATGACTCTGATCCGTACAACCCCAGCCCTGCCCAGGGGCCCACAGTTTTAGGACTGTACTACAAAATGAGGGACCAATGAGAGGTAAGCAACCAACCACAGACTTGCACCCATTACTCAACATGCAATAGGCTGATGAAAGCTAAGTAATGATTGGTTGCTCTGGGTTTCTGCACTAGGGTAAATTTGCCCAGGTTAATAAAGGGGCCCCACTGTCTGGAAACACATTTTCTACAATCTTTTCCTTGAAACAAAGGGCTTTTGAGCTGGGTCGGGCCAGAGCGAGGTCACCACAATGAGCGCTTCTGGCAGGTACGCAATGAAGACTTCCATATTTCTGGCTATTCTTCTTCACTAACGGGTCAACCATACTGCTTGCCAGGATGTGTCCTGATTCATTGCTGTCATGTTAAACCTATTCCAGTCCACCATTCCAGCTCCAAATATACTTTGTCTCCGTGGCAACATCTCCGCAGATTCTTCTACTGAATACTTTAATGGCTAATCCATTGCCCTTAAGCAATAAACACAGACGACGGGTTAAGTTTAGACATTCCAGCAGCCTTCCATCTTAAACTGGTGATTCAGCCATTCCCCCAATAAGCACTGCAGCTGCAGGGGGAATGTTGGGAGTTGTAGTTCAGCCTCATCCAGCAGTGTATTAAAGGGGTTTACCACCCAAAAACAGTTTTTTGCATTATTAAAAATGTTTTGTGGTGGCAGTCACCAGCTACTGTTGCCATAGGACAATTGGCACTGATTAAATTGGGGGGCGGTAGGGTTAACACCCAGCCGGTATTTGCCAGGAAATCACCAGCTATGGCCGGGGTGAAATTACAAATTTACCAGCAATCTAATTGGTAAATTGCCAATACCCTACAAATCCCTCCCTTCCCTCACCCTCTCCATTATGGATTACTCCTACACCCACCTATACCCTGCCCATTTCTCCACTTACTCCGCCCATTCCTCGCCCACTTCCCCACCCTGTGACATGATTGTCCCGCCCCATGTTATGCCCTTCCTACTCCCCAGGCCCAAAGGCAGGAAAAAAAAGGTGAATCTGGCACAGCCCCTGCAAAAGATCAATTCCAGCCCCTACAATATCTGTGTCTACAACTATTGGCTAAACATGGAACGGGGACTGGCAATTTATGTAGAGCAACGGAACTACAACTCTAGGCTATGATGGTCGGGGGGCTCGGGGAGTTGTACTACTACTGGTTCTATATAAGCTATTGTTCCCTTTCCCTGAATGGAAAAAAAGATCCTAATTACATGTCTCCATGTGATAGAATGCATACTTAATGCTTTTTACTGTTGGGAATGTAAATAGAGCAATAAATAGAGCAATTCATTCTCATTAGATCACTACTAAGCCAAATATTCCCCTTTTCAGTGTAAATGGTAGTGCTGATGTTTTAATCATTAGCGTTGTGTGCGAGTGGCTGGAAAGCTTGTGTAACGCTGAGGAAAGTAGCCCTGTGCTATAAGCAGGGATCTGAACCTTTCCCGCAAAACTCATTATTATCCCATTAATATCACATATATATATATTTATATACAGTGCTGGCACATTTACACATTTACTGATCTTCATTTACTTTAGTCCCTGCCGCAGTGGAGAATATAGTCGGAGGCTGCTCTCACAGTATAGATGGCAAGCTCTAAATATAGGGCAGTATAGGGTACAACACAGTGGTAGGAAATAGGTGGGCAAGAAGGCCTCTCTATTGTACGGTCGTCACCTTTCTGGTTTTGGCAGTCTAAGAAGGGGGCAGGACAGGTGGCTTTGGGGGCAGGTGAGGTTAAGAGGGTGGGATGGTGATGCGTTGTGGGTGGGACATCAAATGGCGGGGCTATGACAAGGAGATTGGATGATCACCACATAATTCAAGGAGAGTTCTGTCTGGATTTTCTTATTTGGAAAACCAGGCAGGAAGACTTGGGCAGTCCTGACAAAATACATCCTGTCCTAGTCAAAACCGGCCTACTCCAGGACTACTAACTTCAATTTATGGGTTTCATTCTGTGACTGGATCTTCCCTGTAGTCCCTTGGGTCCCCAAAGCTGCTGCAAGAGGCACTTTGGACCCCAAGAAAGATGTGACCCATGTGCTCTGAAGCAAAGTACCTCCTGTCCAAAAGTCCTTCCTGAGAGGGTTTGCCTTTACTTGTGCTTTAATAACAACATACAGTATATTGAAACAAATGTACTATCAATGCAGTCAGTCACCAATGGTTGAGGAGATACAACTAGTCTACATGCTTTAATCTTTCATTGTATGTTGGAGTATGCTGGAATTTGTGGTGAAGTGAGGTTCTAAGACCCAAATTAAAGAAAGGAGTTGAGTTCAGAGAAGCTGTTACCAGACACAGACAGCCTTCATTCAAGTAGATCACGTGGGAGAAGTAGCTCTTGCCAAAAGTAAGCCAGGAGCAGCCTCAAACTGTCAGGTCTTCTTTGTAGCTACACTATTTATATAAATGAGCAATACTGATAAATACAGGTTTTTGCATTTGGTGTTTTTTCTGAGCCTCAGAAGGCTGCTCATAGGCACACAGTGTAATGGACTCTGTCTGGCCCCAGTCGGGCAGAGTGCCATTGAGCCCTATGGGAGACTTTCCTTGGGCCGGGTTGGAGCTGCAGAGTGCCATTGAGCCCTATGGGAGACTTTCCTTGGGCCGGGTTGGAGCTGCAGAGTGCCATTGAGCCCTATGGGAGACTTTCCTTGGGCCGGGTTGGAGCTGCAGAGTGCCATTGAGCCCTATGGGAGACTTTCCTTGGGCCGGGTTGGAGCTGCAGAGTGCCTTTGAGCCCTATGGGAGACTTTCCTTGGGCCGGGTTGGAGCTGCAGAGTGCCATTGAGCCCTATGGGAGACTTTCCTTGGGCCGGGTTGGAGCTGCAGAGTGCCATTGAGCCCTATGGGAGGCTTTCCTTGGGCCGGGTTGGAGCTGCAGAGTGCCATTGAGCCCTTTGGGAGACTTTCCTTGGGCCAGGTTGGAGCTGCAGAGTGCCATTGAGCCCTATGGGAGACTTTCCTTGGGCCGGGTTGGAGCTGCAGAGTGCCATTGAGCCCTATGGGAGGCTTTCCTTGGGCCGGGTTGGAGCTGCAGAGTGCCATTGAGCCCTATGGGAGGCTTTCCTTGGGCCGGGTTGGAGCTGCAGAGTGCCATTGAGCCCTATGGGAGACTTTCCTTGGGCCGGGTTGGAGCTGCAGAGTGCCATTGAGCCCTATGGGAGACTTTCCTTGGGCCGGGTTGGAGCTACAGAGTGCCATTGAGCCCTATGGGAGACTTTCCTTGGGCCGGGTTGGAGCTACAGAGTGCCATTGAGCCCTATGGGAGACTTTCCTTGGGCCGGGTTGGAGCTGCAGAGTGCCATTGAGCCCTATGGGAGACTTTCCTTGGGCCAGGTTGGAGCTGCAGAGTGCCATTGAGCCCTATGGGAGACTTTCCTTGGGCCGGGTTGGAGCTGCAGAGTGCCATTGAGCCCTAGGGGAGACTTTCCTTGGGCCAGGTTGGAGCTGCAGAGTGCCATTGAGCCCTATGGGAGACTTTCCTTGGGCCGGGTTGGAGCTGCAGAGTGCCATTGAGCCCTATGGGAGACTTTGGTTCGGAGACTGAAGGCCGGTTAGGATTGAATACCTATTTGCGCACCAACATACTCTTAAAAACCTTTATTGAAGGTGCAGGATAGTTTTGGAAGTTTGGCTAAACGGCAGATAGGTATATAATATATAATAGCCTGAGCAAGACCAAGGTTACACTTTAGAAAGAAGATAATAGGGATCTACTTCTCTGCCTGTCATTGCAAAGTTACAGTTTACCCCCTGACTTAATTTCCCCTTTACTTTTGATCATGTATAAACTATAATGCTGACTAAGGTATTGCAGCAAGTCCAGGGTGTCCCTGTAATTAAAACCCTAAAAATAACCTGTAGTATCGTGTGTGTGTAAGACTGCTTCTGTCATCGCGGTGCTATTACTTTTACCCTCAGTCCAGGAAATTTGATCAATTTTTTACATAATCAGTCTCTTTGTTTGAAGAAACTAATTAATAGATTCTTGCATGATATCCAGAGATATGGTACGTGCCAAAACAAGCAGCGCTCACTTGTAGAGACCACCAATATCATACGGACGCCCCTCTCCGCTCCAATGGATATTCTCCAAATACTAGTCTTATTCCGCAATCAAATAATAAACGAGAACCAGAAACTAATGGGGGGAAAAAACTCAAATTCAGAGTAAATGAAGGCAAAGTGCAGCTTTAATTGACAGGCGTTATAAATAATTAAGTTTGACTTAACACATCGGACCAGCCAGAAACGGACGCTCGGGACTTTAATGTAAACCTGGGGTGCTGGCCAGCCATACGCAATCCAATCTAAAGCCTGACTGTGAACAGATTTAAGCCTAATTATGCCCTGAGAAAAGTAATAATTCTGCAATGTTCTGAAACGCTCAGAATTTGAGAGGATGATTAAACTGGAGCCCACCCATACTTTCCACTGTATTCAAGGGGCTTACGTCAATCACTGTTAATCATACAGGAATGAAAAACATATTCCTATGCGTTCTACACGGGCAAATTTCATTAGGGATTATTGTCACAGGTTTTGGTTTGAACCCCTATAATTCTTTAAACAGGTATGCCATATGATTCGTAATAAAGATAGGAGAATACATTTGATATTACTGTTGTGGTTTTGCTTCACACTATTCTATTTAAATATAACAAGGCCTTTCCAGGCTAAAGAGGTGCAAATATAAGTCATGGAAATCCAATATAAGAAGAGGATAACTAACAATTAGCCTCCAACCATTTATTGTATCTAAAGCTCACCATACATGCCCAGGATTGGCTGAGTACTTTGGTCGCGTTGTAACATTTTACCCAATCAGGTCAGGGGCTGCTTCAACAGATTATCCTAAGATCCAATAGAACTGGAGGTGATCTGTCATGTTTGAAAATTTCATCTGCCAATGCACCATGGTTGCATGTAATTGTTATAAACATGGGTATATAGCATGGGTTGTTTACGTATGACGGGAGGGAAGTAGAAAGTCACATGACTTAATAGGATATACACCTCGGCATGCAAGCAGAAAAAAAATAGTTTTATCCAGAACTGTTCCAGGCAGATACAAAACAAGTTATTTGTGCCTAGACCCAAATACCTCTGTTCTGCACCCTGTGGCTACACATAGGCAGTAGGGAAAATTGATCCTTTGGGATTTAAATTCAATTAAATCTTAATAGGTGTTTAATAAACACATGATTAATTGTTCAGAGGCACTTTGGCTACAATAAACAGCCGGGGAAGCATGCCTTTGGCTAAGGAGACCTGGGTTTAATTTCTGCCCTTTTTAGGTTCAGCACCTAGCCACTATTTTCCCAGTGTAGTTTGAGTCTGGTACTTGATTTCTATGTTATTAATAAGGAAAAGAGAGATGGGAAGGCTGATAGGCTGAAGGCTTCCATTCTGTATTATAAAGCAGAGCAGCACCGGTGGGCTTTTCCATGCAGTGGGACAATAATCCCATATACCACATGATCACAGGCCCAGGTGTATTTAAATGATAAAAAAAGGGTGAAAAGTTTGTTGGCCTGAAATTCTCAGAATTCATTCACTATTTAGTAAGCAAAAGGTTAATGGCAATTTTTGTAGACAGAGGAAAGAGTTGCATTGGTTGAAACTGATAAAACCAAATCAAAATAATAAAACATAAAATATGTTCCTGTTTGTAAATAAGTCATTAAGTCCTTTGGGACTATGGACAGACTAAGAGCCATAGAAATCCACTAGAGGGCCACATACAGCTGTACTGCATGTAGCTAGCAAGTTCAATGAAAAGCTAATGACACTGAATTAAAGGGTAACTCCAGCTTTCCAACCAAAATTTAAAACCCCACGCAACACAGAATTCCCTAATATCCCTATCACTGTAATCTGTTCCCTCAAAAAGTAAGAATAAATACAATTTTTATATACTGAAATCCAGCTGCAAAACTGTTCTTCCCTTTCTGCATCATTTGAAATCCTGGCAGGGGAGGAGGGACTAAAACACTGATGTTACAAATTGAAACAACTTCTCCACAGCTTACAGACAGCATGCAGGAACTACATAACCCACAATGCATTGCACTGTGATGTTCCTTTCCTTATTGACATCACGTGTGCAGCAGGGGATTGTGGGATTGAGAGGATGCAGGCTGAAGGCAGGCGACTACTGTTACATTTTATTTGAGTCACAAAGTAGCCAGCCAGATCAGCAGGGGAACAGGGGGCGGGGCTTAGGGAACTGTTCCAACCATAGTATTACATTAAATATCATGAAAAGTCTGCGTATGTTTAATCAATGTATATTGCAAAGTTGCTTAAAATTATGTCTACTTTTCAGTTCTGTTTTAACATACATTTATATACCTGTATATAAAGATATATATCTATAAACTAAAAATGATCACAGAGATCAGGAGACTGTCTCTATACATCGCTCACCGGTGCAAAAAAAGATTGATTGTTGCACTAGTGGTTTGTACGACTGCCGTCAGCAGCCTGCGAGATGAATGGCTACCGCTCCCTCTGATTGAGTGCCAGAGACGCCCGGCAGGCAGCGAATGCCTTCTGTGCCCCCCTCAGTGCGAGTGCGAATGACAGGAGATTTATCGTATTATTGCAATGTATGAAGGTGTTTTTGCCACTGGATTTTAAAGTCCAAAGCAGGGCTTAGAGCCCCTGGGAATGCTTGAACGATGGGGCCCCAATGTGTATATGGGTAATGGACATTCAGCATGTCAAACCTGTGACTCTCCCGCTATTGCTGAACTACATGTGTCCTTTGTACTTTGTATATATGTTTATCCCCCAAGACGACTCCCTCTCGATTTCTGACTGTGCTACTTACAATTTATTGATAGAGTAATACATTAATGCAATTACTATACTATATTGCCACTTCAGAGAGAGTCGGTGCTAACTGCTAAGCTGAAAGTGGGCCCCTCTTTGGAAAGTCTGGGATGGGCACATTGTATGCAGCAGTGTCACACATTGGGCAGTTAGTGTGACAGTGACACTTTTGACTTTTGTTTTTCCAGTCAAACTCAACAGCAGAACCAACATCATGGTCTTCTCACTACAGCCGACCCATCGGCCAATCTCTGTCTTGGATTCATTGGCAAGGGATCCTTCTACCAATATAGCTCAACAGAACTCAGAGAAGACCTGCTGAAATTGCTTATATATTTAGGTTTACCACTTGGTTTATGGCAGCGGAGCTAGTGGGATGGCATTCGTTAGTTATTAACTTAATTAGGTTATGAACCGTATGAGTATTCTGTAGCCTCCGCCTGGTAGGACACTGGGTTGGAGGGGGTGGGGCTCGGGGGGGACACAGTGTTTTTTGTTTAGGGTATTTTGATCAATGGTTACGCACCTATGTTGTTGGGGCCAAAAAAAGCCAAAAAAGGTGTGCAGTCCAACTCTAATTTTCTCATATTACCTTTTTCATCATTGTAACGGCATGTCTTGTTCCATTTGCTATGTATATATTATGGTGCAAATAAAAATGATAAGGATGCATCGAATCCAGGTTTCGGTTTGGGATTTGGTCAGGATTCGGCCGCACCAAATCCCAGTCCTTACAATCATGTGACTTTTTGTCACGTAAACATTAAAATCTCTTCCATGGCGTTTTTTGCATATGCAAGTTTGGTTCGTTATTTGGCCAAATCCCAAAACAGTGGATTCAGTGCAGCCCTAAAAAATGATTTGATCTCTTTTAGTTGTGCCATGCATTTACTGGCTGCTACTTATTCAAATAATACAGGCGATTAGGTACTAAGCCCATAGGGGGGTCTGGTCTAGGAGACATAGATTACACAGCAAAATTCCATATTGTCTTAAGGTGGCCATACATGGGCCGATTCTAGCTGCCGATATCAGTCCCTTAGACCAATTCGGCAGCTAATTGGCCCATGTAGGGCACGACCAACCGATATCTGGCCTGAAATCGTCCAGATATTGATTGGGCAGATTAAAAAAATTAGTCGGATCGGGGACTGCATCGGTCCGTTGATGCGGTCCCCAACTGAGTGCGCCTATTACCTTTGTTCTAATTCGAATTAGCCAGAATTCGCCCAATATCGCCCACCCATAGGTGGGAATAACGGGAGAAGATCCGCTCGCTTGCCGATCTTAATGTGTATGGCCACCTTTACAGATCTTCTTGACACCACTAAATATGTGGCCCCAGGATATCCCGGCCAGTATCCTAGAAGGTCCCAAGTGATTGGTTGCTCACTCAATATGCTCTGATGCCATTAATGATGAGGCCTTTGCCAAGCCATCCATCTTGTCCCACACAAATGCCACAGTCAATCCCATTCATGAGGTTTCCATGAGAGGGTGTCAGGGCTGACACTTGGGTGATTTACCCAACAGGCACTTTTTCCTTCCAGACAAACAAGGGACCCAGCTACAAACTATACCACCAATCAAGGCTCCCAGCCTACATAAATAACTCATGAAATCCTCAACTCATGCCCCCTAGCTACAGGTCGTTCATTTTCCCTTTCCAGAAAGTCTCCCAGGAGGCCCTGACGTGAGCGAAAGTCACAAAAGCAAACAAGGGGTTTACATGCTGATTTCACATGTTATTTGTGTTAGTCGGCACATAATGGGAAGTTGCAGCTAATGACACGTGGTGGCTTCTAAGGAGCCTTTGATGTGGGGATTGAATTACCCACCAAAGGGGCTTCATATGGTCCGCATGAATGTTTCCCTCCTTGCCCAGTACAACAGGCGCAGCTCATACAGGCTGAAAAGCAAACACATTTGCTGCGATTTCTGGGTCACGAGGAGTGTACGAGATCCATTCGCCGTATTCTGCGCTTATGCCACATTATGTCACAGGCGTGAGAATTAGAAATATGTCAAACCTCCCAGAGAGACTAAAGCTGGGACACAGCCTTGGAATTCAGTCTCAATGGCTGAACAGAACATTATATTCTGAATGTTCCTCGGCTGAGATGACAGAGCTGAAGTGAATGGGGAGCAGAACTGCGATGATGTAAGTGTAAATAGAAAGGATGCCTTGCCTATAAATAGAGTTTCTTTACTACACCTTGTTTTAATTCTCCATACAGTAACAACAGCCATACGCAGGCAGAAGGCAGCTGGCGATTCGGCCCCTCCACACCAAGTCAGCAGTTTATTTGCCCCGCCTCACTAATATCTAGGCCCCCTATACCTCATGAGCCCCCCAGCATTCACATAGTCTGGTCCTTGTATAGTTATATCCCTGAATTGGTGCCCCTTATTGTACAGTATGGTCACATGTCCCAGTATATACCAATTCCATGGTACATGTTTAAGTAATAGATCCACCCAGGGCACCATCGGGGGACAGGCAGGAAATCTGTCAAGGACTGAGAGAAGAAAAGGGGACCCGGACTACAGAGAATGGGTATTTGAGGGCCACCATGATGGCAGGTCCACCCTCAAATGGTACTTACGGCACAGAGGCATTTTTCTCCCTGGTGTGGCAGACCCAACACCACACCAACCCCCCCCCCCCCACACACATATACCCTCACAAGGGGGTAGGATTTCTAATAAAATGTACAGTTTTGGCCGTCTGAAAATCTAGAAGTCGAGAGTGCAGGTGGAGGGGGGGGGGGCATTGATTTTGGTGCCCTCAGCCTCAGGTCCAGTGCTGCCTAAGGCAAGGTTGTAATGCAAAAAGGGGAAAGCTTGCTGAGGTCTAGTAACCCATAGCAACCAAGCTGTTGTTGTTATCTGACCTATGGCCCTTAAAGAAAAACTATACCCCTGAACAATGTAGGTCTCTATATAAAGAGGGGGGTTCTTTTTAGCCCTTCCATGACCTTATTTGCATATGCAAATTAGGTTTCAGATTCGGTTCAGTATTTGAACAAAGTACTTGGAGCAAGATAGCAGCTCCCAGTAGGTATCAGAATAGCACTCAATAGTAAGAAATCCAAGTCCGGCTTGGGACTCCTCCAGTTACATGGGAGTAGGAGAAACAGTAGGTTAGCTGAAAGCAGTTCTAATGTGTAGCGCTGGCTGAAAGCTCAGACTCTGGCACACTTTACTGCTGCGCTGCAAGTTGGAGTGATATCCCCCCCCCTCACCCCCAGCTACCGATCAGCAGAACAATGGGAAGGGAGCAAGATAGCAGCTCCCAGTAGGTATCAGAATAGCACTCAATAGTAAGAAATCCAAGTCCGGCTTGGGACTCCTCCAGTTACATGGGAGTAGGAGAAACAATAGGTTAGCTGAAAGCAGTTCTAATATGTAGCGCCGGCTGAAAGCTCAGACTCAGGCACAATGCACTGAGATGGCGCCTACACACCAATATTACAGCTACAAATACATTTGTTGTAGAATTAAAAAGTACCCGGTAAAAATCATGACAGTATCCCTTTAAAATTTTTTCATCATATTAAATAAAAACCCTCTCAGTAGTGTCTCCATTCACCCCTTTCACTTATAAATAATATTCTGTATTTCATTTGTATGTAATGCCATTGTAAATACAAACGCAATGATTTCTTGCTTTGGCAACGCCCAATAACGCGCCCCGGGACATTTCAGTCTGGCTGCGGGTAGCGCTGCTTTGTTCCCTATAGCCGGCGTGCAGCGTATGGCATTTGTGAGATTCCAATACACGCGTGTCAGGCGTGAAACGCTTTCTGCTCCAAAAATCTATTTTGCTAAAACAAAACATCACAACTGGTTATTTACCAAACGCTATAAAGTCAGCGCCTAACGCCGTCCAGAATCTGCTTCCATATAATCTGATACCAAGGAACATCTGATTGTTATCAGGAATCAGAGCGATAGCGGAACATTGAGTGAAAATAACCCAGAGCGACTCAATTAGGAACAGCCACGGTGCCACAGATCTCAAACGTGGAACGATGGGCAGCCATTGCAGTTTAAAGGGGATATTCACCCTCGTATTAATGTTTAACTTTACAGCTGGTCTTCCTTATTTATTTTGTTTGGTGTACAGATTATTAGCAATTCTATTCTCCTGCCTGTTTCCAGCCTACAACTGAAAATGCTAACTGGCTGTTAGGGTCACTGACCCCGGCAACCAAAAAAAAAGAATTCTGCAGTCTACGTTGTATTATAAGTTAAGGGTGAACTACCTCTTTAAAAGAAAACTATACCCCCAGAATGAATACGTAACCAACAGACAGTTTATATCATATTAAGTGGCCTATTAAAGAATCTCGCCAAACTGGAATTTATATATCTGTAAATATTGTCCTTTTGCATCCTTTCCCTTGAGCCGCCATTTAGTGATGGGCTGTGTGCTCCCTCAGAGATCAGCTGACAGGAAGTGATGCAGCTCTAACTGTAACAGGAAGTAGTGTGGGAGTAAAAGGCAGAACTCTGTCCATTCATTGGCTGATGGGGCCTAGCATGTATGTGTGCCTTGGCTTGTTTGTGTGCACTGTGACTCCTATGATCCCAGGGGGCGGCCCTTAGTACTTAAAATGGCAGTTTTCTATTTAGGATTACCCAATGGCACATACTACTAAAAAAAGTATATTTATATGAAAATGGTTTATTTAGATGAAGCAGGGTTTTATATATGAGCTGTTTATGCAATGTATTTTTATAGAGACCTACATTGTTTGGGGGTATAGTTTCCCTTTAGGAGTTACAGTTAGGGAGTGGGCTTAGAGCTATAGCCGACCAAGATGGCGACAGGGCTTGGCTGCTCCTTGTGGCCGCTGCCCTTCCCTAGCTTGTGAGTCTGAATGACCATTGGAAGAAGGTGCAGGACTGTGGGGCAATGAAGCTCTTTATTTATTGCCCACCATAGGCAGGCAGTACAGGGCTCTGGTGCTCCCTAGTTTGCACCAATCTAAATGATGCACAAACCAAGGGAAATATAAGGGGGCACCCATATGCCAGCCCCAGGCTCATAATACAAAACTATAGTCACAAGACATTTCCAGGTCTTTGTACTAGAAATATTGTCTTACTTACAAAGCAGCGGCCTACAGGCACCATTAGCCCAGCACTGTCCGAGCAACAGTGCCATAGGCATTTATGTAGGAAGGGTGCAAATTGCAAAAATAGTTATGTCCATTTGGCTATTATTGTGACAACTACCAGTAAATCCCAGCTGGGAGTTATCTTTGAATAATAGCTGAAGGGGCTATGATAAATAGTCCTGTTTTATATGTGTATTTTCCCCCAGCACTGCCGCGATTAAAGACATAGAAACATCAATGCGAGACAAATTAACAGACCCATGTTACAGAAAAGCCAAAATATTCCGTCCTGTCTTTCTGCGTGCTAAAGATGAACAACAGCTAAGAAAGAAATCAGAGTATGGTACAAATTAGAAACACATTACATGGTTTTATGGGAATGAGACAGGGTACAACAAACAAGAGCTGCTCCACTACAGAATAAGCCTTAAAAAAAAAATTCCGACCAGGTGGAGAAGTGTGGGGAATAGCACTTATTCCAAACAGCATTAGAACTGCCCCACAAACCCAGTGATAAATGAGGTGCAGAGTGATCTGTGTGCTAGTCACACCACGGACGCACAAACAAGTATTTGTAATGGACATAGTTCAGGCTTGTGGAAATACACAGCCCTGGGATTGCTGGGGGCTGCTCCACTCAATCAAACCAATTAGAGCACAAAGCAGCCAAAATATACGTCCCGCACTGGCCTGTTGGGGCGCTCAGCCTTCTGATGCCTTTACAATCTTTGGATCCTTTTCAGAAATATATACGAGTGTGCAGTTAAGCATTAAAACGAAGTTCACCCTTACCTACAGACCAGAAGTATCCTGTATTTATACCCTCAGAGCAGGCACGACAGGTAAATGGTTGGGTTTTTGGTAGTGTCACATGTCTCCACCAGGCTTTTGTGCCATTCAATGACACTGGACTGTCACTTTGGGGTTTTTTGGCCAAAAAATCTGTCCAATGTACACACTGACGGGCATGCTGCCTTTCTTGGGCTCAGAAAACACCATGTGTGACCTTAGCCTAAAGCTTGACCATTGGATTTGAAGGCACAGCTGATCAGATCCTAGATTCCAACTACAGACTAGTTTTGGGCTTATTGGGGCAGTGCGGTGAGGGATTTTCTGATCAGCATATGTAGAGCCAGGAATGTGGATCATGAAAAGCATTTCTAGGGAGGAGATCTTACCTCAGTTTTATGGAAAGTAGAAATAAGCTTCAGGTGGCCATACACGGGCAGATTTCAGTTGCTATTCAGGTCCTTCAGACTGATTTGGCAGCAAATCTAGCTTAAAATTGGCCATCGTTGATGGGGTCCAACGGTGCCTATGCCCGCAGTCATAAAGCCAAACAGTCTATTTAGCCTGACATAGCCCACCTTAGGCAACCTCATGGATCTTACCGCGTATGGCCACCTTCAGGAAGGAACGCCCATTTCAGTACTACAATTTTCACTTTCACCATTTTCCATAGAGATATAGGAACAACATTGCATGGCAGACATGAAGGTAACCACCACTCAGAATCACAAGATTCAGTTATGCCTCTGGGCTATGTCTAAGTTACATCACCTAGCCCTTACCCTGCCTTAGTTCTTCAAAGAAGGGTTTTTCTGCACTTATTTTTTTTTGTCATCTGGACATGTAAAGTCTATGTCACTGGGGGTGCCAAAATGTTAGCTGACTCCCATGATGGAGCTTAAAGCAGTGGCAGGGGGTCTCTGTCTAATGCCCAGTGAGGGTGAGATTTCAAGAGAATGCCTGTTCGATGTCCTAGACTCACCTAAAACATATTGGTATCTTAGATATTGTTTGATTTCAACGCCAAAACTAAATGGAAGGTCCAAAATGCCAAAGACATTAACCTGATGGGGTTCATTAAGATTTAGGCTTTTTAAGCAAATAGATTTATATCAACAATTAATATCATGAGGCTCAAGAGGGGGCAGATCATGGCCTAATGCACGAGCTATAAAAGCAGCAGGTCACAGACTGTCTGTCTGGCTTGGCTGGAATTCTTACAACAGAGAATCAAAGCAGACAGAGCCGGCAGTCTCTGAGACAGACAGGTTGCTACTAACTGCCATATGTCATCAACAGACCTTTTTCTGGGTTACTTATTACTGCTCTAAATTACAAACACCATCAGCTACTCAATCCCCAGTGTAGGGGACTACCACTGTGAACATCATCTGGGCTGCTTGGTCATTTTTGTGGTTTCCATCATCTGGAATGCAACAGTTTTGAAATCAAGGTATTACATTTGCTTAATACCTAATTACACAAAAACGATTTGGTGCAGAGTCACACACACACACACACACTGGGAGACTTTAGAAGCCAAGTGTTGCTCAACCCTACATCTTGAGATGTTGCTGGGCTTTCAGCATGATCCAACATATGAGCAAAGGGTAAAGCATGATGGGAGCTGTAGGCTAGAGTGGTCTGGGAACTCATGATAGAACCGTACTGCTCAGTGGTAATTGGCTAAACCCCAAGACCTATGGCACATGGAGCTTTTTGATCACTGCAGTTCTTTCTAGAAGAACCTTAGCTGTCAAAATTCCTCTTGTACAAGTAGGTCATTTTACTACCAAAGTAGTGGGCAGTTAGAATTGCATAAGTCTAGAACTAGGACATTTTCTACTAGCTACAGTACCTGCCAAGCTATTATTGGCTTTTTGTGTCTCTATGGCCTACAAGCCACACCGTTCCTAGCACCCCCGCTGGCCTTGGCAATATAATTATAGAAAAATACAGAGCACTTCTTGAATACACAATTTTCTTGCACTTCGGGGAAGTCATTTATTTTTTAATAACGCAGAGGATTCTGGGACTAAAACCTGATAGTGTCCCGTGGGATCAACCTGGTTACAGAAAGCATTTAGTTAAAGTATAGAACATGCCGAAAAAGTAAATTAAAGCTTCCAGCTGTTTAACGGAGCGTGAAGATGAGGTTTAACGTGCATTGACTCTTAACAATATAAGGGGAAAAAAAGCGCAAGTATATTAAGTTCTGTAAATGCTGTAAATGCCGTCAATGTTCCGGTTAAACCAACTGATTTAATCAATGTTATGTTAGTTAGTGCTACAAAGCAGAGTGTAAAAGTAGCAATCAATCTGCAATGATTATTAGCTTTACCCAAAAGGGTTTTTTTTGTCCTGAAACTAGAGGAGCCCAGAGGACTTCTAGAGGAATCTGTATCCAAATCTATTATTATTAAAGTAAAGTCACACAATGGCACAGCACAAACACCCCTTTAAAAAGTTATGGAACGCTTACTTTCATTGGCCTGTTCCCTACAGAATCCAAGATGGATTGGTAGATACAGACAGAAGGCTGCTAGAGGTTACCTCTCCATTAATTACATATAACATTTGTGTAACTATTAGGCTTCTTTATGTGCAATGTTCTAAACATTTGAGTGGTTCTGGGCCACCAATCAGGGTTGCTCGGGGACAACAAAAGTCAGCTTAGTCCTGACATAATAGATTGGTGCAAAAGAGGATTTTCTCAGTTAAGCTGTCCATATGCTAAGTAAACCTATCCTAATGGTCAACCGATGGGCCAAACAGAAATTTACTACAGTATATGAGCGATGTATAGCCATCAACTGTGCCACATGATCTGCAGGGATACCCATCGGGCAGCTTAAACAACTTCTGTTGGACAAGGACTGTGCAGGCAAGTTGATGTGCTCCTAACTCTTCTCCATGGGCCCATAGTAAGTTTTCCCTTGTAGATTGTAAGCTCTTTTGGGCAGGGCCCTCTTCACCTCTTGTATCGGTTGTTGATTTCTTTATATGTTACTCTGTATGTCCAATGTATGTAACCCACTTATTGTACAGCGCTGCGGGATATGTTGGGGCTTTATAAATAAATGTTAATAATAATAATAATAATAATAATTGTTGCTTTCAGTACCAAATGATCAGATAAGACCGATTTGTCCCAAAACTTGGGTAGCCAATTCAGGCAAAGATCCACTCATCTGGTCTCACCGAGATCTTTCAGTGTGCGCTTAGCTTAAGGTTATAACAAGTCATGCCATTTTCTTTCCACGCTGAAGAATATACACAAGTCAGTCAAAGGAACAGTGAGGATAAATGGCGTTTTATTATAAAGGTTAAGCTAATATAAAAAGGCACAATAAATTCTGGTTAAGGAGGTTGTATCCACTATTATTATTATTATTAACATTTATAATTTAACGTTCCCTCTTTGTATACATACAATCATGTTGACCTGCCCAGAACAATTTTCTGAGCTTTTAGCCACACAATGTTATACCCCAAGTAGCGACTTTTTTTTTTTTTGTATCCCAAGTAGCGACTTTCAATGGTTAGATTTCAGGACTTATATATGCCTGTGTGTATAGTTAGACTGAATGGCAGTACTCAATATGCACCGGTCTTTCCAGTAGGGATGCACCAAACCCAGGATTCCATTCGGTATTTGGCCAGGATTTGGCCTTTTTCAGCAGGGTTTGGATTTGTCCGAATCCATGGTCCCGGCCAATCCGAATCCTAATTAGCGTATGCTAAATAGGATTTAGAAGGGTTAAATGACAACGCATGAACATGGAAGTGGAAAAATTTTCACATTTAACCCTTCCATATCCTAATTAGCGTATGCTAATGAGGATTCGGATTCGGTTCGTTATTCGGCCAAATCCCTTACCATGGATTTGGGGGTTCCGAAAAACTGGCTTTGCTGCATCCCTACTTTCCAGTTCATGCCCAGGTTGGGTGCCACCTTTCCTGGAAAAAATACACTGGCTTTCCATTATTTTTATCTTTCTTCAGTATTTATAACGTTGACATTTAGGATCATTTTTTACCAGCCAGGTGGCAACCCTGTGCCCAAGAACATTACCATGAAGTCTGATCTATGTCTCTGTGTACCAAAATATTGATCTCTGCGAGATTCTGCGGAAGAGACGTTAGTACAGGCAGAGAGATGGAGAGGGAGGCACAGAGGTACCGGAGAGTGAAATCCCCACTGAGAAGCCCCAGCTGTTGCGGATCAGCCCTGTACTCTGTATTTGCTGACAGGAATGATTTAGGGCCCCGCAAAGCTCATTCATTTGCAGCATGTTAAATTACAATTGACTCAAAGAGCTGAAAGTGCCAGGGAACAAGTTACAGAGCCGCTGACCCACAGAACTCTGCATGAGTCAAACCTTATAAAAACCGAGGAGCACTTCTGGGGCAGAATTCAGACCAACTTTGCTCCCTTACAGTATCCCTGTTTGGTTAAACAGTAGGATCAGAGAAACACAAAGACATGGAGTCTCTAATGTTTTACTGTCGGTTTATGGGCACTGCATGTCACTGCGACTCCATAAAACAGCGGCACATCTCGCTCAGCCCGACCTGCTGAATTTTATGTTGCTACTGTGGCCGCTTTACGGCCAGATCATTGCCTCTGTCTGGGGCATTAAGGGATTGGATGACATCCTGAGATATCTACCAGCGGAAAGCTTCTCTCTGCCACCCCTGTCTTTCCCCGCTGAACTTTCACCTCACAAAATGCATCTTGGCTTGTGTTTCATATCTGAGCTGTAATGACTTCTTCACTTGGATCTGTGTGTCTCCTAATTGTTTATACATTAGCTGAAAGGCAGACGCAGCGAGGTAAACACAAAGGCCAGTGGTTGTTTTTGTCAGCGTCAGGTTATCAGTCATTCAGCCACAGTACCAAGAATATCTAGGGCACCTCCAAATCTCACCCTTATAAACCATCAAGTAGGGCATCAGGTATATATGTAGGAGAGAAAATAGTTATTCTTCCCAAATCTCCCTCTGGCCGGGCTACATGCTGGGCTACATGCTTGACTTTCAGGCATAAAAGAGAAAGAAAATAGGCATTCTCCCAAAATTTTGCTCTAGATGAGCTTCAAGCTGGGCTTTCAGGGGTATGTAGGAGAGGTGAGAGGCATTCTACCTGACGTTCTACTTATATCTCATGCTAACTGGCCTTCAAGATGGGCTTTCAGGCTTCTGTAGGAGTGGTAAGGGTGAAGACACACTGGGCTACTAGTAGCAGCTACTTTTTCATGGCTACTAAACTCCAGAAAATACCCTGCCATAGACAATACTGAGAATTGCCTCTACTAAAACACACATAGAGACAGCTATACAGTAAATGATCAGCATTGTAGCCACGACAAGAAGCTGCTACTAGTAGCTCCATGTGTCTTCACCCTAAAAGGCATTCTACCTAAATCTTTCTCCAACTAGCCATTGGGCTGAGATTTCAGGCTTATCTAGGAGAGCAAATAGATATTCACTCAAAGTATTGCTCTAATTGCCCTTCAGTGGTTTTTTTTGGCTTATCTGAGAGAGCAAAGAGGCATTCTATCTAAAATTCTACTTAAATCTCACCCTTAAGGTGTTCATACACCTTCAGATCCGCCAAGCAAGCGGATCTTCTCCCGATATCCACTTACGGGTGGGCGATATCGGGAGAATCCATGCCAATTCAATTATTTGGCCCTGGGGCCAAATGATTGAATTATAACGATGCGTATCGGAAAAGTCGGTCTGGGAACCGCATCCGACTAGATTTTCTAACCTGCCCGATTAAGATCTGGCCGATTTGAGGCCAGATATCGGTCGGGCAGGCCCGTCGGTAGTGCCCATACACGGGCCGATTAGCTGCCGAATTGGTCTAAGGGACCCATACCTTTACAAACATTCTTCTTCCTATATGAATTCTCCATGTATCTTCCCCTAACTGATATTCAGGTTGAGCCCCCTGCCACTGCTCCATATAACCCCAGGCACGGCAGGGTTTGGGATCCACTGGCTTAGGCACATCTGGTTCAGACCCAGCCATGTCTTCACTAATTTATAAAGCAAAATTTGTGCCTTAAGACTTGGGCAGCCTCTTTTGACGGTTTGACCTCCTAATGCAAGAGTCATTTATTACATCAATAAATTACAGAAATACAATAATCGAGGATCAACAACTGTAAAATGAATGATATGCCAGAAGCCCCTCCCACTCAGCCGCGTCTCTACATGCTTCACATATCATTCATGGTTGCAAATGTAATGTAAACTATCTGTAATGTCATCAAGCCAATTTTCTTATTCTTAAATGATAAATGGGAAGGTATTTGGGGGAGATTTCCTAAGGACGTGGCGCTGGCTTACACATTTATCTTATCGCCAGTGGTCCCAATCTTCATAGAAAAATCAGATTAATAAACCGCAGTCGCCGCACCCCCGGCTGTTCCCATTTTATAAAAACCTTCTTCTTTATCATTTAATATTTATCACATGATGTGTCAGGATCCGTGGCTCATCAGAATGATAACATTAATGCAGTTCAGATGTACACCATTTATACCAAGAGTTTATCTTTCTTTTATCATCCTCTCCATATTTATTTGCATTTCTTATGCTGTAATCTACAGGCTAATAAGGGTTTGAAGGAAATATATGGCGCAGCCTGATAAGGAATAAATAATGTGTTTCCATTGTATCACTAGGAACACAGTGCCTATGGTTTTATCCTGTAGCCAATTAAAGGGCCATGATACCAGCCTTTATCTGCTTCATAGCAACAGAGCTAAATATAAAATTATCTAATTTTTCCTTTACTATCTCAGCTTAGGGGTGATTTTAGTCACTAGCTGCCCTGAGGTGGCTCTTGCGATGCTGCCCTCCTTGACCTCCATACCCTTCCTGTAATGGAGGGGGTCTTAAAGTCACCTAGTGCTTTTCCTTGCCATCCCTGGTAACCTGTGGGGCCTGACGCCTGAGGCAAGGTTCTCACTAACCCAGCTTATAAAAATGGTAGATGCCAATTCTATTTATGCTAAAGAAAAATAAAATATAGGAAGGCACCAATCCTACTGGATGGATTCAATGCATTGTATGTGTCATTGCCAGTTTGGCACAAAGACTCTGTGGCCCCCTGCAAAAAATAGTCTGCGCCCCACCCCTACAATATCTGCTCAGATTTTAAATAATGCAATATAATAATATCAATTATAAATAACATTTGGTTGGTGGATTTTACTGGGGCAAAAACACCTATTGGTTTGTTCAGTGTCAACATATATGTTGCTTTTGGAATCAGCTGTGCAGGAAATGCAATAAGTGGAGAAATGTGCAGCCAGGGAGCGAGGATAAAGGGAAACGTGCAGCCAGGAAACGAGGATAAAGGGTAACGTGCAGCCAGGGAGCGAGGATAAAGGGTAACGTACAGCCAGGGAGCGAGGATAAAGGGTAACGTGCAGCCAGGGAGCGAGGATAAAGGGTAACGTGCAGCCAGGGAGCGAGAATAAAGGGTAACGTGCAGCCAGGGAGCGAGAATAAAGGGTAACATGTAGCCAGGGAGCGAGGATAAAGGGTAACGTGCAGCCAGGGAGTGAGGATAAAGGGTAACGTGCAGCCAGGGAGCGAGAATAAAGGGTAACATGTAGCCAGGGAGCGAGGATAAAGGGTAACGTGCAGCCAGGGAGCGAGGATAAAGGGTAACGTGCAGCCAGGGAGCGAGGATAAAGGGTAACGTGCAGCCAGGGAGCGAGGATAAAGGGTAACGTGCAGCTAGGGAGCGAGGATAAAGGGTAACGTGGAGCCAGGGAGCGAGGATAAAGGGTAACGTGCAGCCAGGGAGCGAGGATAAAGGGTAACGTGCAGCCAGGGAGCGAGGATAAAGGGTAACGTACAGCCAGGATGCAGGGGTAAGGGGTAACGTGCAGCCAGGGAGCAAAGATAAAGGGTAACGTGCAGCCAGGGAGCGAGGATAAAGGGTAACGTGCAGCCAGGGAGCGAGGATAAAGGGTAACGTGCAGCCAGGGAGCGAGGATAAAGGGTAACGTGCAGCCAGGGAGCGAGGATAAAGGGTAACGTGCAGCCAGGGAGCGAGGATAAAGGGTAACGTGCAGCCAGGGAGCGAGGATAAAGGGTAACGCGCAGCCAGGGAGCGAGGATAAAGGGTAACATAACACCTATGGTGCAGAGAAAAGGAGAATGAGAGAAGCCATCTATGTAAAAGGCTGATCATACACCTTGACATGTAAAAGAATGTTCTCAGCCAACAAGGTTTTTCTTCGGTTGTATATGAGCCCTGAGATACAGTTACTGTGCCAAATCAAGATTATATCTGTCAGTATTAAGGGGCCCGGAGGAGGCAGACTTGGGTGTTGAAGACAGAACTCTTCCCTCAAATAAGATAATGTTTACACTTCAAAAGCCTTGGCTTGTACTCTGGTGCTTGTTACTGACATTCTGTCCCTGTGGCATCTCATTTCCCCCAACCTGCACCAAACAGAGCTCTTTATTGAGGGAAAAACAGTACAGAAGTATAGAGCAGCGCCGATTACTGCTGCACGAGCCCTGCTCATTCCTACTGAAACTTGTAGGTGGCAGCTCAGTCACAAAGAAACCATGGAACCCTCAACAAGGGCACTGCCTACTGTCTCTCACTGTATCTGGGCTGCCAGTACCCACTGACTTTCACTGTATATGATGTACTTGTGGTACCTGTGCCAACTCTCACTCACTGTAAGTGTGTATGTCAGTACCCACTGCCTCTTGTTATAAATAAAGTCCTTCTGATTGGTGAATAAATGCGAATGCAGTTGTATTCATTTTGGCAAATCGGATGCCATAGCTTCAGCCACTGGAATTCTGGGGAAAAATGCTGCATTGTGGGGAAAAATAGCACTTATTACTGCACTTGCGGTTATAAATGACCCCTATTATATGTTTGGGGCGTCAGTACTGACTGAGGCATCAGAACCAATTACTATAAAATGGGCCAGGGTACTATTTCCGACTACCATTAACTGTATAGTCTGTATTTGTTATATATATGTTCTTGGGGTGCCGGATCCTCTGTGCTCATATTATATGATGGTGCAGCCATTACACATTCTTTTGACAGTATATGTGCTGGAAATGACATTTACAAAGTAAACAAGCTGTCTCGCTGTCAGTGAGAGCTTCCAGAACATACTACATGTCAAAACAGTGGCTCCCAGCACTCATGGATATGTCATGCCCTCAGGCAGCGCTTCCAACTTGTTGTACTGATTCTCACCCCTTAGAGCAAAAAGTACAATTGCAAAACACTAAGCCCTGACTATCTTTCAAATAAAGTCAATTAAAATTAGTCTAATGTACTTATAAGCTTTAATTAGCTCATTTAGGCTGATTTACCTACTTGGACGTAGTCAATCTTCAGCTTCCATGATCCATCAGTTTACACTCACTGTTATTAGTGTAATAACTTGCACTCTATTAGTCCATAGGAAGCTACAAATCATACTGGCGGCTGATGGTTATTAGACTTAGAGCAAATAATGTCACAAAGTCTACTGCAAGAAATAAGCACTCGCTGCAGCAAGAATGCAGCCGTTACGCTGAATTGTGTAATTTGTGTAAAGTGTAAAGGTGGCCATACACGGTAATATTTGCTCTTTGGCAAATGAGCAGATTTTCTACCGATATGCCCACCTTGGGTGGGCGATATTAGGCTAATACAGGCTGATTGGCCCCAGGGCCAAATGATCAAATTTAAACAGGTATATGGGACGTTAGACCGAGAACCACGTTAAGATCAAGACCTGGCCAATTTTAGTCAGGTAGGCCCGTCAGGCGTGCCCACACATGGCAGATAGGCTGCCAAATTGGTCAGAAGGACCCAAATCAGCAGATGTATGGCCACATTTACACAGAAGGGCAAGAGGCCTCCTTCCTAGTCAAAGTACTAGAAACACATTCTGTTGACTTTTATACTAATATAGAATGCTGGGGTGTGGATAACAGTTCTATTTGTATATATATATATATATATATATATATTATAACTTATACACACTAGGAGAATAACTCAGTGGAAGGATTGAAGCCTATGCAGTTCCAGCTCCATACATGCACTGCTTTGCAATAATGGCAGCAAAGGAATGAAAGAGCCCAAATCACTACAATTTGTGTGTGACCCAGGGGCAATTCTAGCCGCTGAGCATTGAAGTTACCAGGAGAGGATTCTCTCCGGAGGAATTCAGGGACAGCGTTCCAAATGTAAGGGGCAGCAGGGCAGAAAGGGTTAAGGTGGGAAACGGCAGTAGTAGTGGGAGGGGCAACCAAGCGGTGAAGGAGTCGGCCAGGAACATATGGAGACACGAGAGAAGAGATGTAGTGAGGAGCAGAGGAATGAAAGGCTATGAAGGTTTAAAGAAGGAGCTTGTAAGTTATTCTTGTTTTCATTGGAAGCCATACCAAGGACTTGTGGAAGGGCCTGAACTCTCCTTGATGAGAATTTAGGCAGCAGTGTTTAATACAGACTGCAGGGGGGAGAGATGGGAGTTGGGGAGGCCAGTTAGTAGCAGGTTACAGTAGTCCAGTCAGGATAGGATGAGAGCATGCATGAGCAGCCTAGCTCTTACAGTTAAAAGAAAGGGACAGATTTTGGCAATATCGCATAAGACAAAGTGGTGTTAATATGGTCAGATAAGGAGTGAGGAGTCAAAGATCACCCCCAAACAACATGCCGAGTTTACAGGGTTAATGAGCGTGCCATATAGAAATAATGAAGGGGGGAGTAGGACCAGGCCCAAGTACAGAGCCTTGCGGTATCCCTACATTAAGTGAAGCTGGAAATGAGGTTCTGTTTGCATAATAGACAGTGAAGGATTGGTTAGAAAGATAAGAAGAGATTCAGCCTGATTACGGATACCAATCTAATGCAGAGTTTGCATCAGGAGGGAGTGGTCAATCGTATCAAACGCAGCCGATAGGTCGAGGAGGATTGGTATAGAGAAGTGACCTTTGGCTTTGGCAACCTGAAGATCATTGGTAACTCTGCACAATGCAGTCTCAGTAGGGTGCGCAGGCCGGAAACCAGAATACTGAATATAGAAAACAGGCGTTGTGGGTTGGGTTTGTTATTGTTTCTAAGGGTATTGTAGCACTCCTGTTTAGCCTCTGACAAGGCAGAGCTGAGGCATAGCAGCAGTACATTTACACCTACAACAAAAAAGCAAAATCAGATTCTTACAAGTCAGCAGACAACTGTGGAAGCCATTTTGGATCTCACTCTCAGGCCCTAAGTGCTTGGAACAGCATGTTCAGCAGCAGCACTTGAAAGTCCCTGAAAACTACAGGAGATCTGGTTTCACAGTCAACAGTTCACACAGGATTTAAAATCGCCACACAGATGCAGAAACCCCAGCGCCATTACTTGTAGCAACACAATCTGAGCACTGCAAACCGCAAAGGTTCATGGGTCGCCGGATGACTTCATTCTGCTCTTTGTTAGCAAAAAGCTGTGCTAGATCCTAGATTTACTGACATATAGTTGGCCGGGGCCGAAGCAGCGCAGTTTAGCCATTGCTCATTCGCCAAATGTTTACAGTTGAGAGTAAAGAAGCTCAGAGGTGGGAAGGGGAACCAACGAGCCGAACACAGATTAAAGGCGCTGTCCTTCTCAAAGACAATCCAGAATGCTAAGGAAAAACAAGATGAGAGCCATAGGGACCCATGGAAAAATGATGTGTGGAGCTTTAGCAGACTTGCAGGCTCAAGGGACCATCTCTGTTCCAAATCAGGCCTCCATTATGCAAGTTCTCACCACATTTATGCAACCTGAATCTGACACTAATAATTAAAGAAGCTGTAGAGTAACGAAAGGTATAATGACTTCCCGCGAGGCCTTATAATCCGTACAGCTTTTCACTTGTTTAATTTGCGGACATCACAGGTCATTAAATGTGTCTGACAACTGACAACCGTTAAATGGAAAGCAAAGCCTCAGGGTTTGTGTTTCATACTGGACGTGTGTGTCCTCTCCTGTTAGCCTGTCCCACCATAGACCTTCCTACCCCTACTAATTCCACTGGAATGGAACAGTCTTAAAGTGGAACTGGAACCATCAATAAGATTACAGATCAACAGTTGTGTACAGGTATAAGACTCCTTATCCAGAATGCTCAGGACCAAGAGTATTCCGGATAAGTGTTCTTTCCGTAATTTGGATCTCCATAGTCTACTAAAAAATCAATAAAACATTTAATTCAATTAAACCCACTAGGATTGTTTTGCATCCAATAAGGACTAATTATATCTTAGTTGGGATCAAGTACAGGTACTGTTTTATTATTACAGAGAAAAGGGAATCATTTAACCATGAAATAAACCCAATAGGGCTGTTCTGCCCCCAATAAGGGGTAATTATATCTTAGTTGGGATCAAGTACAGGTACTGTTTTATTATTACAGAGAAAAGGGAATCATTTAACCATGAAATAAACCCAATAGGGCTGTTCTGCCCCCAATAAGGGGTAATTATATCTTAGTTGGGATCAAGTACAGGTACTGTTTTATTATTACAGAGAAAAGGGAATCATTTAACCATTAAATAAACCAATAGGGCTGTTCTGCTCCAATAAGGGGTAATTATATCTTAGTTGGGATCAAGTACAGGTACTGTTTTATTATTATAGAGAAAAGGGAAACATTTAACCATTAAATAAACCCAATAGGGCTGTTCTGCCCCCAATAAGGGGTAATTATATCTTAGTTGGGATCAAGTACAGGTACTGTTTTATTATTACATAATATTCATAATTGGATTAAAATGGAGTCTATGGGAGACAGGCTTTCTGTAATTCGGAGCTTTTTGAAATAACGGGTTTCCAGATAAGGGATCCCATACCTGTATATAGAAAGTAAAGAAATTCCACTGTGCCTCACCTATGTTAAGAGAAGAGCCTGCAGCCTATGGGATAGTGTTAATTTGTATGGCAAAAGGGTGTCAGTAAATATGGGATAGTATGTAGAATAGTGATCCCCAACCTTGGATGTTGCTCCCAGTGGCCTCAAAGCAGGTGTACTGCCAAACAGAGCCTCCTGTAGGCTGCCAGTTCACGAAGGGGCTACCAAATAGCCAATCACAGGCCAATGAACTTTTTTTATGCTTGTGTTGCTCTCCAAAAAAAGTTGGCGACCTTCGGTGTAGAGTATAGCAAGATGGGTCAGTAACCGTGGGGTAGTGAATGGAAAAAGGCAAGATGGCGGCAGTAGCTATAATAGTACGATAGGAAGGCAAATTCAACAAATTGGGAATTGTCAAAATGTTAATAGCCATTGGATTGTATACTACCACAATATGGCTACATCATCACGCGGGCTATTCATAGTTCCATCCGTAGAAGGCTGAAGGGGATCTGTTAGTTGAGGAACATGCCTTTTTACAAGCATTCACATGGAGAGGATAAGCCTGGTACGTAACTGCATCTGTAATTCAGTAACAACGTGATGCATCTCTGCAGAATTCACACTTGTGTTAAAGATTTCCAGAGCTGCTCTATAACCATTCATCCTCCGTGCAAAATTAGACAGTAAATTGGATGAAGTCCATCAGCGCTGTCCCCTCAAAGACCTCTCTGGAATGGGAGTGTAAACATACTGGCAGAATTCTTAATTTAAATTTATTTGTGTACTAATCAGCTAAACATTAGCAACACAACTGCAGCGCTAGCAACCAATGTCTGCCGCGCTCATAGAGACCTTTAAAGGGGAAGTGTCAACAAATTTTGTTAGAAAAGATGAAAAAGAGGAGCCTTTTATAGACTAATTTTATGAGTTTTATGTCTGCAGTTTGGGAACTTAGAAGGAAAGAAGGGTATATGGTAGGGGAAGGCAGGGTAAAGACATATACCTATTGGATAACAAAGACAGGATAAGGACATACATCTATAGCAGTGATCCCCAGCCAGTGTCTCGTAGCAACAAGTTACTCACCAACCCCTTTAATGTTGCTCCCAGAGGCCTCAAATAGCCTCCTTGAATGGAAGCAAGAGTCAGTCAGTCCATATAGAGCTACCAGATAGCCAATCACAATCCTTGCTGGGCACTCCCCATGAACTTTTTTTATGGTTGTGGTGCTCCCTAAAAATATTGTTTCTCCTACTCCCATGTAACTGAAGGAGTCCCAAGCCGGACTTGGATTTCTTACTATTGAGTGCTATTCTGATACCTACTGGGAGCTGCTATCTTGCTCCCTTCCCATTGTTCTGCTGATTGGCTGCTGGGGGGGGGATATCACTCCAACTTGCAGCACAGCAGTAAAGTGTGCCTGAGTCTGAGCTTTCAGCCAGCGCTACACATTAGAACTGCTTTCAGCTAACCTATTGTTTCTCCTACTCCCATGTAACTGGAGGAGTCCCAAGCCGGACTTGGATTTCTTACTATTGAGTGCTATTCTGATACCTACTGGGAGCTGCTATCTTGCTCCCTTCCCATTGTTCTGCTGATTGGCTGCTGGGGGTGAGGGGGGGGGATATCACTCCAACTTGCAGCGCAGCAGTAAAGTGTGCCTGAGTCTGAGCTTTCAGCCAGCGCTACACATTAGAACTGCTTTCAGCTAACCTATTGTTTCTCCTACTCCCATGTAACTGAAGGAGTCCCAAGCCGGACTTGGATTTCTTACTATTGAGTGCTATGCTGATACCTACTGGGAGCTGCTATCTTGCCCCCTTCCTATTGTTCTGCTGATCGGCTGCTGGGAGGAGGGGGATATCACTCCAACTTGCAGCGCAGCAGTAAAGTGTGCCGGAGTTTGAGCTTTAAGAAGGAGCCAGCGCTACACATTAGAACTGCTTTCAGCTAACCTATTGTTTCTCCTACTCCCATGTAACTGGAGGAGTCCCAAGCCAGACTTGGATTTCTTACTATTGAGTGCTATTCTGATACCTACTGGGAGCTGCTATCTTGCCCCCTTCCTATTGTTCTGCTGATTGGCTGCTGGGAGGGGGGGATATCACTCCAACTTGCAGCGCAGCAGTAAAGTGTGACTGAAGTTTAGCGCACAGGTCACATGGCTGTGGCACCCTGGGAATATGGCTAGTCTTATGTGAAGTTTGAAAATTAAATACAAAAAAAATCTGATTACAATGTAGAATTCTGCTGGAGAAGCTCTATTAACCAATGTACTTCCCATGACAGTATTCCATTAAGGACACCTATAGGCTAACAAAGACAGGGTTATGGATACACTTAGAGACTCGCTAGAGTAAGGGATGGTTGTGTAAGGGCATACACCTATAGAGAAACAAAGACAGGGTAAGAACATACAAGGTACAAACAGCCCAACTAATCAATATAGATGTTCTGGCAGAAGGCTAAGCTGGAGAAGGCCAATCAGTTGAAGTTGGCTGGAGCATTAATTGAACTATAACACAATGAGTAAAGAGGGCAAATTCTGGTGCCATTTCAGGTAAGAGAAGGAATGTCCTGGAGTGAGACCTCATACCTATATATCACCAGAGCTAATGGGAAACTGAGAGTAAGGAATAGGGGGCAGTGCGGAAATAGCAGATTATCATGAAAGCTCTCGTCCTCTTTAGCTCTTTAGAGTTATTAAAGAATGCCAATTACAGATACAGAGCTTGGCTTTATTAAATGGTTTCTAATATATTGGTTGCATCTGGATTCAAGGGTGAAAAAATATAATTACTTTATCAAACTTACTCCAAAAGCAGCCTGTATCATTGTCTGCTTCACAGTAAAGCCACCCACAGGCCGATATTCCCAGTTGACCAAAAGCCTGGATACTTTTTGACAGTGTATGGGGCAAATGATAGGCTCCCCGATCCCAAGCATTCCTAAAGTACAGTATAAGTCCCTGCACATAGCAGCACTGAATGTTTAACATCATAGAAAGTGCTGGAAGAATTCCCAGTTGTTATTTTTTGCTCAAAGCGACATTTGACGTTTATAAAACAATCTGTTCCCAAAGTGAGAGTGATGGGCTGTGTTGGCTGCAGGGCACATACAAGAGAAGTACATAAATCCCCATCCCCTGGCGTATGTACCGGTGCCTGACTGACTTCCATGTGTCTCCGAGTGTCGGCCGGGGGCCAGACAGCGCACAAACTGCCAGATAACATCATCGCAGAGACAGCAGGAGAAGACACGGCTCTGATTGTTCTCTACTAATACAATTATAAATTATTTTCTTTTATTTATATAATGCCTCAAATAATAAATTCTGATCCTTTATTTATATAGCGCCTAAAATGATGAATTATAATTTTTATTTATTTATATAGTGCCATCACATTTATGCTGAGCTTTATATAGATGGTCCATCATCCTCATCACTCCCTGTCCCAGTGGAGCTTACAATCTAAGGTCGCTACTATAAAGTTACTGGATTTTTAAAGAGACATTTAGGGACACATATGAAGGTGCATTGTGCAAATTTTTTCTAAGCCCCTTTTGGGCCACTCCTACTTACCCATGCCCTGTTCCTAGTTGAAGGCTATTGCCACCTTGACCAGTCATTTCTTCTCAGCATTAGAAATGTGTTTTTAAGATAGGGACTAACTTTGGGGGCACTTTTGGCCAGGGAAAGGGCTATTGAAAGTGGGATTTCCCCCAGAAACTGGGAATAAATCAGAACTTTCCCCCATTTCTTTCACACGCCAAGGTTATCAGATACCGACTGACCTGTCTATAGGGGTTGTCTCATATGTGGTAGCCTTTAATTGGGCTGGTCCAGCTGGTCATGACAATGGGAAGGGGATGACTTGTGGGGCAGTGGGGCCCTGATTCAGCAGAGATGTACACTGGGCAGGTCGAGGAAAGCTGTCTCATTAAGAATGTGCTTTGGGGTCAATGCCGGGCAGTCCAAGGGCAGACTAGGGGGATTAAATATTTACCTGCAAGTACGTAGATGGTAAATTTGGAATACCTGCCCCGAGCCTCAGCTGGTGATTTATAGGTTGGTTGGCTAGGTGCCTTGCCTCATCAGAATCAAACTCAGGACTAGAATGAAAGGCTATTCATGGGCTTAGTGTACTATAACCATTGCTCAATGCTTGACCCTCTAGCTTTTGTTAAAGGAACAGTAACACTAAAAAATAAAAATGTTTTAAAATAATTAAAATATAGTGTCCTGTTGCCCTGCACTGGTAAAAGTTGTGTGTTTGCTTCAGAAAGACTACTGTAGTTAATAGAAATAGCTGTTGTGTAGCCACGGGGGCAGCCATTTAAATTGAATAAAGGAGAAAAGGCACAGGTTACATAAGAAGATAACAGATAAACTGTGTAGAATACAATGGGAATCTGCTACTTATCTGTTATCTGCTTAGTAACCTGTGCCTTTTCTCCTTTTTTCAATTTAAATGGCTGCCCCCGGGGCTACACAGCAGGGTATTTATATAAACTGTAGTAGTGTTTATGAAGCAAACACACAACTTTTACCAGTGCAGGGCAATAGTACATAATATATTAATTATTTTTATACACTTTCTTTTTTTGGTGTTACTGTTCCTTTAAATGCTTGTCAGAGGTGCTGGGAATTGTAACAATCTCAGTTAAGTACTGGCTGTCCATCCCTGCCCTACAGATTATTGTATAGAAACAGAACCAGAATCCCCGGATGAAACCAGGACAACTGCAGGCACTAGAATAACCTGGTGTCTGATTGCAGGAATGTCAGTCTGCGATGGAGCACGTGGGCAGAACTCACAGGCGTAGGATGGAGCGCTGGCAAGCCGCAGATTTAACCTGACTGATTTGTGGTCTGGAGAGAGTAAATTAGCTTGGCCATACATTTTACTATAAAAGCAACTTTCAGCCAACTTTTGAAAAAATGTAAATATAACAGATTGTCTGTCCCTGCCCAATCTCTACTAACTCTTATCAAGCAGGCTCTGTTAACCCTTATGCAACCATGCAGCATGTAAGTCCTAAGTATGTCATATTGATGAATTTTCACCCGGAGGTGCTTGGGTTACACCCCTATATTTTTGATGTAACTGGAATGATAGGAAATGGGCACTATTGTTTGTGTGTAAAAGAAAATTAGATTGTCAGCTCCACTGAAGGAAGACATGTGGATAATTAAACATTAACTGTAAAGGCCTGTTTATATGGCATGTAAAGGCCTGTGTTATCTGGTATTCTATAAACAAAAGGATAATAGCAGGTAAGTCTGTGGGACTTTGGGCGAGATTTAAAAAGTACAAAGAGGATGTGTCCCTATGAGAAGGAGGACTATTCCTGACCTGTACAAGGTTTAACTGAGGCGGGTCGGACATCGCTGACCCATAGAATAATTGCATCTTAATAATTCCCTAATGATTCCTTTGTCCTTGCTCTTACAATTCAGAACACCCCCCCTTCTTTAACAAATGGCTCATCCCATTTACCTTGATTGCTCGTTGGGCTTGAAAAAAACAAAAGTACCGGCTAAATCCACGTAATTAAGTCGTTATCATATTAAGTTTTGTGGCACTCACACAGCCCATTGCCTGAAATGGACAGAAGTGTTTTCTATTTATGTCGAAATAAGGGGCAGTTGTTATTTTAAAGGGCAAGTTAATGGGCTATTTTTGAAACAGGATATCACTTAATAAACCAAACAGTGAGTTATTACAGGATGCCGGGTCCTTACTAATGAAACATACAGTGTTTCGCTGCCTTTCCAAGCCAGTTATGTTATTGTTCAGTAACTTATATTTATATATTGTTTCTAAACATGCTTATACTTACCCAGCCCCTCTCCAGTACCAAGAACTTGCTGAACTGAGCGAGCTACCGTTTTTTCTATCAGTTCTCAATGTGTTCTAATGGAATGGAATTCACCATTCTACAGTCCCAGATTTGTGGAAAGGCCATAAAGCCCTGGGTGCCACCCCAAATTCATTCCAAATACACCCCCTAAATTAATTCCAAAGCACTGGGGATGTGCCGGGGATTGGCTAGCTCTTTAGATCTACTATATGCCATTCACCAGTGCCCCAAGTCCGACAAGAAAAAACTTGGGGTTTATAAGTATCTGGCACCAGTTACATGCCCAGTAAGTCCTATGTGCCACTTCAAATGTACTGAACTTTAGTAACATGTGCTACCAGTCTCCTGAGGGAACATTATCTCCAGCATCAAATCAAACTGCCAGAAACATGATGGGTTCCAAAAAAAGCATGGGAGAGGTTTTAAGGGTCCAGAAGTAGAACAGTTCTACTAACCACAGCCAAAAAATGTAAGAGCCCTCATTAGATAAAGCAGATTTTTTTATAATCCAGTTTAGCTGAATGACCTATGTAGGTTGCTACCCCAGAATATAATTACTTTCCGGTTGAATTGATAGCCAACGAACCTATCATTGCATGGGATGCACTACCCCACACTTCCACTGAGAGATCCAACTGACTGGGCCGACTGACCATACTGAGAGCAAATGGACTGGCCAGTTCAATCATCACAGCACTGTCTATAGCGGCATGAACAATTTCGGTTTGGATACGATGATCTGATCACATACCCAGAACTTGTACATTTAAGCTCATTGGTCTGATATGCAGAAAATACAGCCAAGCGGGACCAATGTCTATGATGATGAAGTCCAAAGGGTAAAAGAACATGTGGCCTTTTGAGCAACATTGTCTCAGAGGGAACTGACGCGCCCCTTTGGCTCAATGAAAAATGCTTTATTGGGGGCAATGGTTTCTGTCTTCTCAAGTGATATTTACTCAGTGAGGGGCACAAGGATCACCAAAGTTCCCCCAGGATTATAGTATTTAAAATTCATTATTCTGCAATACCATGAAAACTATGTCCCCAGAATGAATACTTAACCAACCGATAGTTCAAATATATATCAATAATGCAGCTCTAACTGTAGTGTGGGAGAAAGTAGTGTGGGAGTAAAAGGCAGAACTCTGTCCATTCATTGGCTGATGGGGCCTAGCATGTATGTGTGCCTTGGCTTGTTTGTGTGCACTGTGAATCCTATGATCCCTTAATTTTTAAAATGGCAATTTTCTATTTAGGATTACCCAATGGGTTTTATATATAAGCTGTTTTATGCAATATATTTTTATAGAGACCTACATTGTTTGTGGGTATAGTTTTCCTTTAACCTGGCCACACGCCATATTATCCACTCATATTGTAAGGTCACCAAACAAGCAGATCTTTACCCAGTTTAACCACCAATACATCATCAAAATCATGATGATCTGATTGTTTGGGATAACAATCTGATTATAATTGGGGGCCTAGGGAAACCAGGGAGAGCAGACATTGTTAGAGCGCTGATGTGGTCCTCGTCCAATGTCCAAAATGAACACATGTAGCAGCACATTACTGCTATATACACTCCCTAGTGCAGAATTATTGTGAGGGTCAAAGCAATCATAAAACTGTGATATTTATGGCTGAACACGGTTTGCATTGCGGGTCGGAGCTGCTGTACAGCGAGAAGCCTGGGGAGCCGCAGGGGCTCAAGCCAAGACTCCACATACTAATATTTTGCTGACCTGCCATATCCTTTGTTTGGGAAGATAATTTAAATATAATAAGTAAGCAAAGATTTTATTGGGCTGATTACCTTCCTCATCTCAGATTTGTCTGTTTATTAAACCCAGATGCAGCTAATTATATCCAATTCCCCGCAAATCTGGGAATTATAGGGGATGTGGCCTAACGGCCTCCAGTCTCCAGCATCCTCAGCAAGGATAGGATTATAAACCGGAGTCTGCTATATTGATCCCAACTAAGATATAATTATCCCTTATTGGGGGCAGAACAGCCCTATTGGGTTTATTTAATGGTTAAATGATTCCCTTTTCTCTGTAATAATAAAACAGTACCTGTACTTGATCCCAACTAAGATATAATTACCCCTTATTGGGGGCAGAACAGCCCTATTGGGTTTATTTCATGGTTAAATGATTCCCTTTTCTCTGTAATAATAAAACAGTACCTGTACTTGATCCCAACTAAGATATAATTACCCTTTATTGGGGGCAGAACAGCCCTATTGGGTTTATTTAATGGTTAAATGATTCCCTTTTCTCTGTAATAATAAAACAGTACCTGTACTTGATCCCAACTAAGATATAATTACCCCTTATTGGGGGCAGAACAAGCCTATTGGGTTTATTTAATGGTTAAATGATTCTCTTTTCTCTGTAATAATAAAACAGTACCTGTACTTGATCCCAACTAAGATATAATTACCCCTTATTGGGGGCAGAACAGCCCTATTGGGTTTATTTAATGGTTAAATGATTCTCTTTTCTCTGTAATAATAAAACAGTACCTGTACTTGATCCCAACTAAGATATAATTACCCCTTGTTGGGGCAGAACAGCCCTATTGGGTTTATTTCATGGTTAAATGATTCCCTTTTCTCTGTAATAATAAAACAGTACCTGTACTTGATCCCAACTAAGATATATTTACCCCTTATTGGGGCAGAACAGCCCTATTGGGTTTATTTAATGGTTAAATGATTCCCTTTTCTCTGTAATAATAAAACAGTACCTGTACTTGATCCCAACTAAGATATAATTACCCCTTATTGGGGGCAGAACAGCCCTATTGGGTTTATTTAATGGTTAAATGATTCCCTTTTCTCTGTAATAATAAAACAGTACCTGTACTTGATCCCAACTAAGATATAATTACCCCTTATTGGGGGCAGAACAGCCCTATTGGGTTTATTTCATGGTTAAATGATTCCCTTTTCTCTGGCTGTTTAAAAATCCATGCCCATATGTAAGAGGATTCTGTGATGTACAGTTCAGCCTGTATCATTACATGTAACATAGCCTGACATCATGTATTTTGCCCCGGGCTCTGCCGCCACTAGGGACGTCCCTGATTAGGAATTTTCCCATTTACAATTTGGATTTCACTACTTGCAAATTATAACAATGGAAATATTCTGCATTTTGGAGACCCCCCAGAATCAAATGCCTCCAGGCGGGATCCATGACAGAATATTTGTCCAGAGAATCCAGGAAAGTGACAGATTGATGGGTGTTTGGTTATTGAGATATAAGTATGTGGATAATACGTCTTCTTGGGTTTATAAACATGTAATAGCTGTAATACGCAGCCCTGATGGATGGGAAGAAGAGTTACATGAGTAATATTGTTTTACAATTCCCAGCTTCCCTGCTTCCTAATTTCCATCTAATTATGTCTTTTCACTACCAATGATAATGACATTCTGACATATATGAGCCGCTGCTCCAGTTAGGCCAATAACTGCGCCTGGCAGACTAGAGGAGATCTTGGGATCGGAGTAAAGGTGAGTAGCGGTACCTTGCACTCTAAACTTCTAACACAGGTAAGAATTATCTTGAAATGGCACGGAGGGGAAGAACAATCTCCTGGTATATACTATACAACTCAGGGTCAGTAACTGAGCAAGTAACTGGGAGTGGGGGCAGCCCAGGAATAGAGGGACAGTTGAAACCATGATTGGACTGGAATCCTGATACCTCCCCTTCTACTTCTCTTCCTCCTTCCCACTTTGTTCTACTTTTGTTCTTCTTTCTCTTCTTCTCTCCACCCTTTGACTTTTCTCTTATTTTTCTTCTATTCAGATTTAGCTCTACCCCTTCCCCTCAATTACCCATTCAGCTCTTTTCTGCTTCTACTTCTTTTTACTGTTATTTTCCACCCTCTGCTCTTACCCTTTTTTCTATTCTCTTCACCTATTTTCAGCTAGAAGATTCACATTTTATTCTTCTCCCCTCTCTCCCCTTTACCTTTCTTCTGTTTCTCCTTTTTTCATATTCTCCTTTCCACCTTTTCTACTCTGTGTCCTGTTTGCCTATCAGCTCCTTTCCTTTTGCTTCACTTCTCTTCTATTTCTCCATTCCTTCTTCTCCTCATTTTCCCTTTCAGCTCTCTCCTGTTTCCCTCTCTTTCTTATCCTCCTTTCCACCTTCAGCTTCTGTTTCCCTTTTTTTCCTTTCTTTTTTCAGTCACCTGTCTTAACCCTTCATTCTTTTCCTCTTTCCCTTCACTTCCTTTCTGTCTCTCTCTTCTCTTTCTTCTCCCTTTACTGACCGGTCTCACCCTTCTCATCGATCTTTCAGTTTTTTTTCTAACGTCTTCCCTTTTCTCACCTATTCCACTGTATTCTGCAGACGGTTCCCATAGCTAGTGGCTCTGCTGAACTCAAGTGCAAAGGTTGCCTATCCGAAGCTATAACTTCTATGACTGTAATTGTAATTTATTCATAAATACTAGCAACACAGTTTGGATACAATTTATATTAAACACCTCAATCAATGCACGAAAAATGAAGCTTCCCCATAGCACAGAGAAGAAGAATCCTCTTACTAATAATAAGTACAACCTTATGCTTTATTACCTATGGGTAAATGAAAATCAGATCAGCCCCATCAATATACATTAATGTTGCTGCTACACTAGAGGGATACTACTCTTTTGTCTGAGTCCAAATAAAAGGCAGAAAGTACTTGGAAGTGTCAGCACGACATGGCCGGGCAGCCTCCATTACACCAAACCATTCGGCAAGCCGCAGACACATGCTACGGATACATTTAGTGCACGAGTTTGTGTGGTATCACTGAACAAACCACAACAGATTACCAAACTATGCATGGGATTGTTTCCTTCAAAAACAGAACAATGTGATTTATCATCTGCCATAAAACACAGCTCATTAAATCGCACAGCACACTCTTCGTTTCTTTATCTTACATGGAAAAATGAGGTACGGCACCTCGTTATGCTCTTTAATCTGACACCTAATTTGCAGAAGATTAGCCTTGCGCAATACACGCCCCACGTATCAGTCTGAGGAGAGAGAACAATGTAACGTTTCCAGACACAGACAGATAACAACACAAATATCCTGAGCTTTGTGTATGAAGAGAGATCATTGAGGGCTTCACACTATCTGGCTCGGAACCCTCCCCGGTGAAGAATAACCACGTCTGCAGGATGTCACATTCACACACTCTGTATTGAGCTTTGGTTATTGTTAAATAATACTAGTCCATACTAGTGGTTTCCAAAATATGGGGAATGCCGAGACTGACAGCCACTTAAGGTTTGGGTAGAATGCTTATCTAGTTTTCTAGATACTTCTGGAAAACCAACTTTCTACCTTCATATCTGACGATTCAGCCCTGAATGTCGAATATCGTGTGTGCCCAGCTTAAGGCTAATGGCCCATGGAGTAAGTTGGTCTCCCGAGTTAGATCCCTGCTACTATATCCATTTCCACCGGCAACAATATGAGTCCCCTATGGAAAGGCCTACACATCGCTTCAGCTTTCCGCAGTCACACTAAGTTGCCTGCAGTAGGAATATTTGCTCAACTTCTGAAAGCCAAAGAGATGTGTAGGCCTTTCCACCAACAACTCCTATTGTTGCCAGTGGAAAGGCATGTCGGAGCAGTTAGTTACCTGCGGTAGCAGAGATCTCCGTGGGACATTCGCCTAAAGGTGGCCATACACGCACCGTTAATATCGTACGAAACCTTGTTTTCGTACGATATTCGGTGCGTGTATGGTATGTCGGCGAGTCGACCGATATCGCAGGACTCGCCAATCGGACCAGTTTGAAAATTTTGATCGGGCGCCATAGAAGGCGCCTGACCAAAATTCTCCCTTCAGCGCTGAATCGGCAGAAGGAGGTAGAAATCCTATTGTTTCTACCTCCTTATCTGCCGTTTCAGCCCTGAATGGTGTGTGGCGGATCTGACGATGTTTCGTGCGACCATCGTCAGATCGCCACGTGTATGGCCAGCTTAAGGCCAGCTGGGCAGGAAACACTTTACTATTCTTGATAATCTTGAGACTTAGAACAGAATGGTGGATACAGCAAATAAAATCTGTAATGTGCATTATGCACTATATATTGATGGGACCTTAAAAAAAAGTGTAAAATGAGGGAAAACTTAAAATTAAGGTATGTAAAATTGAGGTTTCACTGTATCTATAACCTTGGAAAAAGCACAGAAAGTCTCATCATGACTGCTGGGCATCTGAGAGAATGCATAAGGGCAAAGACAAATGGGGCAATTAGTCAGTCGCATCGACTAATCAGCACAACCACAAATGACAATGGCAACTCATATATTAATCGCTGGTGCTACTGAGTTCTTTAAAAGTTGCAGTGACTAATCGCCCGGTGTGTCTTTGCCCTAAGAGTGTCGAACTAGGGTTATTTGCGAATGGGTGGGGGACCCTCCAAACATGTTTTTTGAGGGGGGACCCATCGCTGAGAATTTAGGCCACTGCCAGTGATAATCAGGTATCCCCTGGAGGATACATTTCTCTGAGGATAGCACCGAGAGGGTGCACACCCGTGCCTCCAGTGAATAAAATAAAGATGGATGTGCGTTCCACAGTGGAGCGCACAGCCATTTTTATTTCTGTTTGCAAAGTTACATGCGCGTTGCTGGCAGGTAGGAAGGGCCTAACAGGATTTGAGCTGACCCTGGCACAAAATCAATATTCCATAGCCTCTCCCTCAGTGCCTACATTTTGCCCACCTTCCCCTGTAATGTTAGAGCAAACAGGCACTTCCAGTAATGCAAGCACATCTTTACCCAGAGTTAGTCTTATTATTATAGAACGAAAGGACATCAGTCAAAAAGTAGGGATTATTTGCTTAAATAGAAAAATGGCATTCCCAATTCAGATAATGGTTTTGCAGATAACAAATCCCATACCTGTAATACATCTAGGCTGTTCCCCCTCCTTAACCCCTTCATTACCTTGCACTATAAATAACGCCAATACACTCATTTCTTTAGAATCCTGCAGGCATTATACGCAGCTGTATGGAATCCCCCCTAAACTCCGGGCAACCTCCCCCGTCCCCCCTGGTTTCCCCGACACACACGCCGAATGTTTCTTTTCGATTTGTCAGCGTAGGTTTCTGTGGGTCATTTGTCAGTCCGACCCAGAATCGTTTAAAAAATAATTATCGTTGTATTTCTGGCAGCAGAGAGCACTTTGTCAGTGTGTTACGCAAGGCGCATTATTCAAAGGCAAATTTCTCAGATGAAGGAGTGGCACCGAGGAGAGGAGAAACAGATGCAGTGTCACCCGAGTTAACGAGTTGGAATTCGCCGCTATCGATTACACGAACCATTGCCCTGTCACCTCACTGATAAGGCTAATTTCTTCTAATTTTGGGCTTTTTTTAGTTAATTCACTTATGGCATTCGGTGTAATAAAAACATAAATATCTAGCTATTTCCCAGCAGGAACCATCTTGTTTTGTAGGTTCAGGTTCACCCAGGACCGACTCTTTGCTGGATCCGTTCCAAGGGTTTCGCTGTTCACATACTGTACTTACTCGCAATGGAATTTTGAAAGAATATTTTACACTTTAGGAAAACATCCAGACTAACGTATGCGGTCTCAGCGGACATGCTGACCGAAGTCACGGCAGTTCTGCAAAGCACGCCACATGTAAACATTTTTTTACTGCATAAAGTGGATGGGTGATCCATCAGGGTGATGGGGATATAATGTACTGAATGAAACAGATCAGCTGCTAGGCTTGGAAACAGAGTAGAGCCCATTCTCTGCACAGCATGGAGACTTGTGGGGCCCAATGATTTACAGTAAGTGGGACTGTCCACTACAACTCCAAGTGCACTCAATTACTGGGACACAAGCTGAGCAAGTCTGATCCAATATGTCTTTATTATTATACAATAATACATTTACTATCCCACAGCCCCAGTCCCTTCCCAGAGGCTATTATCCCCCCACTGCTACTATAGGCACCATCTCTCCCTACTATACCTGCTATCCCACAGCCCCAGTCCCTTCCCAGAGGCTATTATCCCCCCACTGCTACTATAGGCACCATCTCTCCCTACTATACCTGCTATCCCACAGCCCCAGTCCCTTCCCAGAGGCTATTATCCCCCCACTGCTACTATAGGCACCATCTCTCCCTACTATACCTGCTATCCCACAGCCACAGTCCCTTCCCAGAGGCTATTATCCCCCCACTGCTACTATAGGCACCATCTCTCCCTACTATACCTGCTATCCCACAGCCCCAGTCCCTTCCCAGAGGCTATTATCCCCCCACTGCTACTATAGGCACCATCTCTCCCTACTATACCTGCTATCCCACAGCCCCAGTCCCTTCCCAGAGGCTATTATCCCCCCACTGCTACTATAGGCACCATCTCTCCCTACTATACCTGCTATCCCACAGCCCCAGTCCCTTCCCAGAGGCTATTATCCCCCCCATTGCTACTATAGGCACCATCTCTCCCTACTATACCTGCTATCCCACAGCCCCAGTCCCTTCCCAGAGGCTATTATCCCCCCACTGCTACTATAGGCACCATCTCTCCCTACTATACCTGCTATCCCACAGCCCCAGTCCCTTCCCAGAGGCTATTATCCCCCCCATTTCTACTATAGGCACCATCTCTCCCTACTATACCTGCTATCCCACAGCCCCAGTCCCTTCCCAGAGGCTATTATCCCCCCACTGCTACTATAGGCACCATCTCTCCCTACTATACCTGCTATCCCACAGCCCCAGTCCCTTCCCAGAGGCTATTATCCCCCCACTGCTACTATAGGCACCATCTCTCCCTACTATACCTGCTATCCCACAGCCCCAGTCCCTACCCAGAGGCTATTATCCCCCCACTGCTACTATAGGCACCATCTCTCCCTACTATACCTGCTATCCCACAGCCCCAGTCCCTTCCCAGAGGCTATTATCCCCCCACTGCTACTATAGGCACCATCTCTCCCTACTATACCTGCTATCCCACAGCCCCAGTCCCTACCCAGAGGCTATTATCCCCCCACTGCTACTATAGGCACCATCTCTCCCTACTATACCTGCTATCCCACAGCCCCAGTCCCTTCCCAGAGGCTATTATCCCACTGCTACTATAGGCACCATCTCTCCCTACTATACCTGCTATCCCACAGCCCCAGTCCCTTCCCAGAGGCTATTATCCCACTGCTACTATAGGCACCATCTCTCCCTACTATACCTGCTATCCCACAGCCCCAGTCCCTACCCAGAGGCTATTATCCCCCCACTGCTACTATAGGCACCATCTCTCCCTACTATACCTGCTATCCCACAGCCCCAGTCCCTTCCCAGAGGCTATTATCCCCCCACTGCTACTATAGGCACCATCTTTGTTCACTATATCTTTTGATAAATATGCTCCTTGTACTAATACAGTACTGATTTGAATCATTATATATTCTATGTGCAGAGCTATGCAATATGTGCTATATAAATAAAGGATGACAACAATAGACATTGCAGTTACTGGTATGGCGATTAAGCAGATTATTCACTCAATCTTCCTTTTTTCTTTTCTTTTTTTGTTATTAAGCCAAATTTCAAATCTGTTCCCAACTATAAAAGCAATAAAAAACCCAAAACAGCTTATCATATTATTAAATTCTTATGGCTACATAAATTAACCTGAAAAAAAGCAGCTGACATTTCAACTACATGTGATTAAATGCAATCATGTTCGGACTATTCCACTGCTGTAAAACAGATGTTATGTGGCAAATTAACATTTACTTATAAATGCGTGACAGTTAGGTTTTATATGAAGATAATCTGTCCCACATCAAATGAAATAGATGATATATCCGTGCCCACGGTGCATAAGTGATGCTGGGTTAATGGCCTATAAATTCACATAAAATGTGTATAAGATTAAACATAAAGACTCCCCCCGCACCGGAAATTACATTTTAAAAAAGATTCACAAAGTACAACATGCGCTGCAAAAATGTGTAGGGAAATCCTATGTTATTACTGACGTGTCAGAGATTCCCAGCAAAATAGAGGGAAGAACTATGGATTCCACTCACCCAGGCAAATATGTGCTCATTCCCAGCTGCACTGTATATTCCATTCAGCCAGGCAAAACCACTATAAAGGTGCACTGTATATTCCATTCAGCCAGGCAAAACCATTATAGAGGTGCACTGTATATTCCATTCAGCCAGGCAAAACCATTATAGAGGTGCACTGTATATTCCATTCAGCCAGGCAAAGCCACTATAAAGGTGCACTGTATATTCCATTCAGCCAGGCAAAACCATTATAGAGGTGCACTGTATATTCCATTCAGCCAGGCAAAGCCACTATAAAGGTGCACTGTATATTCCATTCAGCCAGGCAAAACCATTATAGAGGTGCACTGTATATTCCATTCAGCCAGGCAAAACCATTATAGAGGTGCACTGTATATTCCATTCAGCCAGGCAAAACCATTATAGAGGTGCACTGTATATTCCATTCAGCCAGGCAAAGCCACTATAAAGGTGCACTGTATATTCCATTCAGCCAGGCAAAGCCACTATAAAGGTGCACTGTATATTCCATTCAGCCAGGCAAAGCCACTATAAAGGTGCACTGTATATTCCATTCAGCCAGGCAAAGCCACTATAAAGGTGCACTGTATATTCCATTCAGCCAGGCAAAGCCACTATAAAGGTGCACTGTATATTCCATTCAGCCAGGCAAAGCCACTATAAAGGTGCACTGTATATTCCATTCAGCCAGGCAAAGCCACTATAAAGGTGCACTGTATATTCCATTCAGCCAGGCAAAACCATTATAGAGGTGCACTGTATATTCCATTCAGCCAGGCAAAACCATTATAGAGGTGCACTGTATATTCCATTCAGCCAGGCAAAACCATTATAGAGGTGCACTGTATATTCCATTCAGCCAGGCAAAACCATTATAGAGGTGCACAGACTGCACTGTATATTCCATTCAGCCAGGCAAAACCATTATAGAGGTGCACTGTATATTCCACTCAGCCAGGCAAACCCATTATAGAGGTGCACAGACTGCACTGTATATTCCATTCAGCCAGGCAAAACCATTATAGAGGTGCACTGTATATTCCCCTCGGCCAGGCAAACCCATTATAGAGGTGCACTGACTGCACTGTATATTCCATTCAGCCAGGCAAAACCATTATAGAGGTGCACTGACTGCACTGTATATTCCATTCAGCCAGGCAAAACCATTATAGAGGTGCACAGACTGCACTGTATATTCCATTCAGCCAGGCAAACCCATTATAGAGGTGCACAGACTGCACTGTATATTCCATTCAGCCAGGCAAAACCATTATAGAGGTGCACTGACTGCACTGTATATTCCATTCAGCCAGGCAAAACCACTATAAAGGTGCACTGTATATTCCATTCAGCCAGGCAAAACCACTATAAAGGTGCACTGTATATTCCATTCAGCCAGGCAAAACAATTATAGAGGTGCACTGTATATTCCCCTCAGCCAGGCAAACCCATTATAGAGGTGCACTGACTGCACTGTATATTCCACTCAGCCAGGCAAACCCATTATAGAGGTGCACTGACTGCACTGTATATTCCATTCAGCCAGGCAAAACCATTATAGAGGTGCACTGACTGCACTGTATATTCCATTCAGCCAGGCAAAACCATTATAGAGGTGCACAGACTGCACTGTATATTCCATTCAGCCAGGCAAACCCATTATAGAGGTGCACAGACTGCACTGTATATTCCATTCAGCCAGGCAAAACCATTATAGAGGTGCACTGACTGCACTGTATATTCCATTCAGCCAGGCAAAACCACTATAAAGGTGCACTGTATATTCCATTCAGCCAGGCAAAACCACTATAAAGGTGCACTGTATATTCCATTCAGCCAGGCAAAACAATTATAGAGGTGCACTGTATATTCCCCTCAGCCAGGCAAACCCATTATAGAGGTGCACTGACTGCACTGTATATTCCATTCAGCCAGGCAAAACCATTATAGAGGTGCACTGTATATTCCCCTCTGCCAGGCAAACCGATTATAGAGGTGCACTGACTGCACTGTATATTCCATTCAGCCAGGCAAAACCATTATAGAGGTGCACAGACTGCACTGTATATTCCATTCAGCCAGGCAAACCCATTATAGAGGTGCACAGACTGCACTGTATATTCCATTCAGCCAGGCAAAACCATTATAGAGGTGCACTGACTGCACTGTATATTCCATTCAGCCAGGCAAAACCACTATAAAGGTGCACTGTATATTCCATTCAGCCAGGCAAAACCACTATAAAGGTGCACTGTATATTCCATTCAGCCAGGCAAAACCATTATAGAGGTGCACTGTATATTCCCCTCAGCCAGGCAAACCCATTATAGAGGTGCACTGACTGCACTGTATATTCCATTCAGCCAGGCAAAACCATTATAGAGGTGCACAGACTGCACTGTATATTCCATTCAGCCAGGCAAACCCATTATAGAGGTGCACAGACTGCACTGTATATTCCATTCAGCCAGGCAAAACCATTATAGAGGTGCACTGTATATTCCATTCAGCCAGGCAAAACCATTATAGAGGTGCACAGACTGCACTGTATATTCCATTCAGCCAGGCAAAACCATTATAGAGGTGCACTGTATATTCCATTCAGCCAGGCAAAACCATTATAGAGGTGCACAGACTGCACTGTATATTCCATTCAGCCAGGCAAACCCATTATAGAGGTGCACAGACTGCACTGTATATTCCATTCAGCCAGGCAAAACCATTATAGAGGTGCACTGTATATTCCATTCAGCCAGGCAAAACCATTATAGAGGTGCACAGACTGCACTGTATATTCCATTCAGCCAGGCAAAACCATTATAGAGGTGCACTGTATATTCCATTCAGCCAGGCAAAACCATTATAGAGGTGCACAGACTGCACTGTATATTCCATTCAGCCAGGCAAAACCATTATAGAGGTGCACTGTATATTCCATTCAGCCAGGCAAAACCATTATAAAGTTGCACTGTATATTCCATTCAGCCAGGCAAAACCATTATAGAGGTGCACTGTATATTCCATTCAGCCAGGCAAAGCCATTATAGAGGTGCACAGACTGCACTGTATATTCCATTCAGACAGCCAAAGCAGTTATGGAGTAGTACAGTCTCACTTGCCTTATTACATAGGGGTATATAGGGGTTGAGATGCACCATACAGTATATTATATTCCACCAGGCTAAGCAGTTATAGAGGTTGCAGCCCAAGCTGCACTGTGTATTCCATTCCCAAGGCCAGAGCAGTTGTACAGGTACATCACAGCAGCATTCTACATTCAACCTGTCCTTCCAGCTGGGCAAAGGATTGGTATAAAGTAGCAGAGTTTAGCATATGTCTCTACAGACCAACCTTTTATCCAGTTAACCCTACCTAACTTGTAACTGATCCAGAGGAAGCTGAAAAACACATCTTATCTCCAAACTGACCAACATTTCTCGGTTCCAAAATAACCTGTACTTGAATTCCCATAGACGTGAATGGGAAATGTTTTGTCCCAATTCTAGTGTAAAAATAAATCAACCCCCTCTTCGAACCATTGCCTTTAAAGGGCCGTGCATGTACCCTGCTGATGTCATCACGTATGCGCCAACAAATATACTGTATTAAGTACCCTTCGTGCTACAAAGCTGCAAGTAATAAAACACACAACGTTTCCAGATATTCAATCATTAAATCTCTGTCTATATGCCCAGTACAAAAATCTGTCTGAAATATGCGCCATAAAGCATGGCAGTCCTGCCGTTCTGTGACAAGAGGAAAGTAGATCACATGACTACCAGGAAATGTCCCTGACCCGCAGCCTACACTTGCCAGCCACATAAAGGCAAAGGCCGTGAAAATGAGATAATAAACTCCACTGTTTTCCTCCTCGTCAGGATATAATTACATTCACATGTGTCAGGTCAAAAATCCACGTCTCGCTCAATAATCATATTGTGATTCTAGAAACTCTGGGGATTCTGGAAAACAACGCGCAAACTATTCCACCAAGTGTATCGTGTGTATTTATAGTGGCAGGATACAGGGGAGATTCCAGGCAACTGTGAGCAACGCCAGCGGCAGCAACCGGGAAGGGCTCAGAGTCTCAGGCACTTTCATTCACCCAACTAGAGTAGAATGGGGATCTTCTAGTCTTGGCTAAAAGCATCTTCTCCACTTAAGGAACCTTCCCACTTAGCAAAGAATAATTTACATTTTCTTTGACTCTGAAAGCCCTTTACATCTCTTCTCTCGTGTCTCTTGTGTCCCTACATATCTCAATGTCTCAATGTATCATCCATTGCTTTCTTCCATCTAAAACCTTCTGGAATTCCACTCCAACCGCTTCAATCTCTTCAAAGCTTAACTCAGCCCATACCTCCTGTGGCACTATCACAGTGTTGGGAGATAGCTCTTATTACAAGTTGATCCAGGCAGGGCCGGATTTCTGTTCTGGGCGAACGCCCCCCCAGTGCGCATGTGCAAACGCGCGACAACCCCCCCCCCCAGCCGCGAATGTGCGTGCGGATGCGCGACAAACCCCCCTTCCCGCAGCTGCGAGTGTGCATGCGCTCCTTTAAGCTCCCATACGGAGCAGTGGGGAGAGGTCCCGACTGCTCCGTATGGGAGCCACATTTAAAAATGTTCTTGCGCCACTCCTGCCGCACTAGGCCCGGGCCTTTGTGGCCTCTAAACAAATCCGGGCCTGGATCCAGGGACTGGTCCGATTGCCATCTTGGGGTCAGGAAGAATTTTTTTCCCCTCTGTGTCAAATTAGAGAGGCTTCAGTAGTAGTTAGGCAGGTTATATATAGGCATTATGGTTGAACTTGATGGACGTATGTCTTTTTTCAACCCAACTTACTATGTTGCTATGTTACTATGTAACAGTTTCTCATTCAATCTTGGCTTTCCTGAACAAATGCCTTAACCACTGGTAGCAGCACTTTACCTTCCTATTTGAAACTGTAAGCTAACAACCAACTTAGACAGTAAGCCCTACAGAGCAAGGATCTCCTTCTTCTTGTGTTTTTTATAGCTTACATGGCACTGTAGTTTATTATAAGAAATAACCAACCGATTGTGTAAAATATGAAGCTATTGGAGTTCCATGACCTGTATCAAAGCACTTGGCCTATGGACTTGCACCTTAAGTAGCTTTCAATATTTTACAATAGGACTACATTATTTCCTTTATAATTATATATATATATATATATATATATATATATATATTTATGTTCTTCTTATTGTACAGTACATTTCCCCCATCTTTTATTGAAATTTACGTCAATTAATTACTTATTTAAGAAAATGGATAATGAGCATATTAACCCCAGACATGCCAGCAAAAGTATTACAAAAAGTAAATAATCAGCATATTAACCCCAGACATGCTAGTAAAACTACTACTGAAAATGGATAATGAACATACTGTATTAACCCAAGATTTGCAGAAAATGGATAATGGGCATATTAATCCCAGACATGCCAGTATAATCACTAAATAAAATGGATAATCAGCATATTAGAAAAAAGTGCCACTATAATCAGTAAATTAAATAATCAACATATTAACCCCAGACATGCCAGTGTGGCCAATCTGGCCCCCGTAGCTACTCCTATTTACAGCTAGGATATATTTTCCTTATGTAAAGGTAGATATTAAATAATGTCAGACCTAATCAGTTCCAGTTTTCCGTCACATAAAATACACTGCATGTGTAACCTCTGTCATCCAGTGAGTCCAATACATCAGCAAATGCCAAGCTGCAATTGCCAGCTGCCACCATCTTGCCATTCTCACAGACCAATCAGGAAACTACACATTTCTCTGATAAATACTTGCCATGATGAGTCTTGACTATACAGACATATGGTTACATTCTAGTTAGTGTGGCTCCAATCAGAGTACATTACAAGTCATCACATTCCACGCTGCATTTTTACTATATATATATATATATATTTGTAGGTTTGTGATAAAAAGTTTAGTATAATAATTCAAGGAGATATTAGCATTAAAGGTCAGTCTATAGTAGATATGATAGAGCAGGTAAGTCCAACCTGGGTGCTGGATTCTGAGAACTGATGAGGGAAAGCAGGTTATTTGCTCAAAACAAGGCATTACAAATAAGCTGAATTCTTACTATATATTAGTATTGCCCTACATGGGATCCAGCTCCTTTATCCCTCTCCTTATTTACCAATTAATAACATATTATCTCCCATATTGTAACTTAATTTGAGGCACAAGGGAACAAAGCCTGCTTACCCAATTTACTGTTTGCCCTTGCAACAAAGCCTTTGGACCATGGTGGTCCATCAGTTCTGAATTATATTTTATATATATTAAGAACTTGAATTGTGATCTCTAGAGGCAATTTTAGAGACCTTCAGTCCTTAGTCCCTAGAATCCTATCTCTAAGAGCAGTTGCTGCCAATCTGTGGAACTAGCATCTCTAGTAGGGGTTGGAGCAGTGGCTTGCAGGGTCCACCTTAAAGACCAGTTAAGGTGGCCATACTCGGGCAGATTTCAGCTGCCGATCGTGGTCCTTCAGACTGATTCAGCAGCTTATCTGCCCGTGTATGGGCACCCCAGACAGGCCTACCTGACCGATAACTGGCCAATAATTGTCCAGATCTCGATCAGGCAGGATTGATTTTCCCATCGGATCAGGGACCAGACTCACTCAATGATGTGGTCCTTGATCAAACAGTCAAGGACCCACCATCTTGATTTAATTGTTTGGCCCTAGGGCAAAACAATTGAATTAGCCTGATATCACCCACCCTAGGTAGGCATAATTGGAGAAGACCTTAACGTGTATGGCCACCTTAAGCCGGAGGTTGAGTGTCTCTTTGCTCACCCAGACACTTCCGTTTGGAGTGGCTTCCCACTGGCCATACCTCTCAGTTGTCCATATTTAAGAAGGAGATTCCTAAAAAAACAATGGTGGGTCAGATACTAGATATGGTCCATGTTAGAGGTGCAGCTCCTCTTAACTCCCTGCTGGAATAAGCAGGCAGATATTGTATATGTTCTAGAACAGGGATCGCCAACCTTTTTTTATTTGTGAGCCACATTCAGATGTAAAAAGTGTTGGTGAGCCACACAAGCGTGAAATTATTTTTTTTGTGAATGCTAAATAAGCACTGTGATTGGCTATTTGGTAGCCCTATGGGGACTGCTCAGAAACAAATAGCCGGAGCGCATATATGCGAAAGCAAAAAACAAATAATAGTGCAATAGTATTTAAATCGTATTCCCTAAACTCAATGAAAATACTAAGAACACCTTATGCTGTAATGCAAAACTGCTTAAAACTGCTATGGGGACTGCTGGCCTCCAAGAGGCTCTGCTTGGAGTAAAACTGTGTCTTTGGGCTTCCAAAACTTGTCTCCAAGCCTGAAATGTAATAATGGCGCCTACTTTGGGGCCACTGGGAGCAACATCAAAGGGGGTGGTGGGCACTGGTTGGGGATCACAGTTCTAGAATGTACGATCACCAATAAACTTATATCCATGGGACATAGATAGGATCATCTGGGCAGCATACATATACCAAAAACTGTACAAAACATATACAGTACATTCATGGCTAGCTTAAGAATAAATATTTTTTGCCTTTCCCGGATATTTCTGGAATTATAGCACTGTGATTGTTATGACAGTAGTTTTTACGAACATAAAACATTTTTATAAGCCAAGAGGGGACTGTCTAAATATCTGGATGAAAAAAGAGAGGCCCAAGAAGTGTTAAAAAAAACACCAATAAATGATTTATCCGCTTATTCCCAGCCCCCGCAGTTAATTCCCTTCTCTCATCAACCCTGTTCCAGCGGCTGCCAAGGGACGGTGGGAGTTGGAGCTCAAAGCCAGCAGGTTGGATGTGATTTATGAGAAGGCGCAGTGGAACTGAGAGCGGCATAAGGAACCTATTTGGCTGCCACCCTGGTTATCCCATCCCATGATGAGAGGAAAGAAATTGCCACCTTGTGTTATCTGAAATCCCGCTTTCATCATCATATTTCCTCGGAAGAGGGCATGGTTATACTGACAGGACTTCCAGACGATCCATGAAAAATGGTTGTGTAATTGAAATTAGGCCCTTTTGAAGGTTAATAATCTACATACACATGGTGCCCTCTGCGTGTGTCATAATTCTGGGGAAATGGAAAGAAGTCTCACAAGGAATGTTATTAGGGCTGGAGTGGATGAGTAACATTCAGTAACACACATCACTGCAGCAGACTGAACCCATACGAGCAGAATAAACAACCCCATGAATTATATCCATTTTAGGCAAATCTGCCACTTTATATACAGGGATGAGAAATAAAAATGAATGAGCAATATAGACCAAAGGGGGTCACTCAAAATGTAAAAATATATTGTATATATCCTATACATCCACAGAATGTCCCGCATCTGCTACAGCCCTAATAAAACTATGATTTATATCCTCCATCATTGCACCATGAGGGAAGCACAAATGCACATACCAAACTGTACTTCCCAATATATTACATTCCATGGCAAATGTGCCGCTTGAGCCACTTTCTTGTAAAACATTTTACTTGGAATTTTACTTGGAATGATGCTTTTTTAGAGAAAACAGACTTTAGGGGCCCCATTAGTTTATACAAAGTAGGGCTGAAGGGCTAGAGATATCAGTTGTTGTATTGTTAACTCTTTTAACTTCTTTTATTTATTATTTTGCAACAATAAAGCATTATTTGAAAGACAATGCTAAAACAGTACAGAGAGGGTGTGAAACCTCAGCCGTTAACGGCTCCTTCTTTTATACAAAATAACTAAATACAGTGCAGGTACCTAAGCAAATTAGACAGTATAATGCAGAGTATTTGATTCATTACAGTAACTATGCAGCTATAGTGTAAGGTCAGCTTCTGGGCAGGCCCCTACCCTGGGTTCCCACACTTTGTACGGGACATCGTACAGCTAGGTATGTTAGTTTAATAAGTGGGAGCCTGCTATTGACTAATTGTATCCATTGTTGGATAGTAGGTGGGTGTGGACTCATCCATCTCATTGCCACCATTTTCTTGGCATAGAAGTGCAGTGTTCTCAGAAGAGTTCTGGTTTTAGCCGGGGGAACCACTGGGCCTAGCAGATACACCTCTGGGGATAGGATTCCAGGTAAGAAGAGTTAAATATTTTGGTATTTAGTCACCTTTGACCAAAAGTTATATAAGACAGGACATGCCCAGAGTAAATGGGAAAACCCAGTATCCGGGGCCTGGCATTGGGGCGGCGTTGGGGTTCATGCCCATTAATTTTAGCCTTAGTGGGGTAATATATGTCCTATGGATTATTCTGAACTGTATCATCCTGTCTTTTGTAGAGAACAAGTAGCTATATAGGTCACTTGTGGGGGATATCTACCTCCCACTTGCACTTGGCAGTTATTTGTTAATTCTTCTTTACAACTACTGTTTTGTAGAGCCCCTCTATATGAGTGGCACAGGCCATTCACCCATATTTGCACCCCCTCAAAGACATTTCAGACCCCTTATGGAGAAGAAGAGTAACTAAGGCTTCACATACACATCCCGGATTCCAGATATGCTCCCTATTGCCTAGGCGCCACAATCATTCTCTGGGTCTCCTAACACATGATTCTCATTCCCTTGGCTCTAGCAATCCAGAAAGTATACTTTCCCCTTCCATATATAGGTCAGCTGACCTTGCCTGTTACATAGGGCACTATAAGCAGTTTATACATCACAAATGGGACCAGCAGAATATACTTTTGAGGCCCAATATTTGGCCATAGCCACCTTTTACCTATAACAAGGTTACAGACATATGAAAGCATTGCTATAACAGCCATATTTCTAATAATATCTAGCATAACAAATACAGTAGATGTTTACCTATTGCTCCAGTTGACATCAGGGTGGACCTTTAGTAGTGTTTTGGGCAGTAAAGGCATTCTAACCCAAATATATCGCTAAACTCCCTTCAGATTGGGCCTTCCTCTTATCAAGCCCCACAGTTTAGATCAGTGTTTCCACTAACAGAGACCTTACACACGCCTCTCACTTTAGCACATACCTACAATTTTTAGAATATTAATCGTACATAGAGGTTCCCAGACATTATAAATGAAGGGTATGTGCCACCACAGAAATATTTGTCTGAATTATGCTGAAATACTAGGGAAACACCACAAATTCCTACTGGTACAGTACATCGCAATCAACGTTTTCTATAGTACACCAAACTGTCTATTCTCTTGTACAGGTATAGGACCCATTATCCAGAATGCTTGGGGCCAAGGGTATTCCGGATAAGGGATCTTTCTATAATTTGGATCTCCATACCTTAAGTCTACTAAAGAATCAATAAAACATTAATTAAACCCAATAAAATTGTTCTGCCCCCAATAAGGGGTAATTATATCTTAGTTGGGATCAAGTACAGGTACTGTTTTATTATTACAGAGAAAAGGGAATCATTTAACCATTAAATAAACCCAATAGGGCTGTTCTGCCCCCAATAAGGGGTAATTATATCTTAGTTGGGATCAAGTACAGGTACTGTTTTATTATTACAGAGAAAAGGGAATCATTTAACCATTAAATAAACCCAATAGGGCAGTTCTGCCCCCAATAAGGGGTAATTATATCTTAGTTGGGATCAAGTACAGGTACTGTTTTATTATTACAGAGAAAAGGGAATCATTTAACCATGAAATAAACCCAATAGGGCTGTTCTGCCCCCAATAAGGGGTAATTATATCTTAGTTGGGATCAAGTACAGGTACTGTTTTATTATTACAGAGAAAAGGGAATCATTTAACCATGAAATAAACCCAATAGGGCTGTTCTGCCCCCAATAAGGGGTAATTATATCTTAGTTGGGATCAAGTACAGGTACTGTTTTATTATTACAGAGAAAAAGGAAATCAGTTTTAAAATTCTGAATCATTTCATTAAAATGGAGTCTATGGAAGATGGGATTTCCATAATTCAGAGCTTTCTGGATAACGGGTTTCTAGATAACGGATCCCATACCTGTACTGACATATCCCATATTCCAATCTTGTACTTAATGATATGTGTTATTTAAAGCCAAAGGGCGTTATGTGATAAAAGGCACTAAGTTTGCCCAGGTGCTGTAGTCCATAGCTACCAATCAGCAGGTAGAATTTACTGGTCACCTGTTTAAAAGCAATCATCTTATTGGTTGCTATGGGTTACTGCTACTTAGGCAGGCTTAGTGCCTTTTATTACATATGGGAGTCCTTTCTTTCATGGCAGTGTATTTATCTCCTAGTAACACAAGGTGTTTCCCAAAGAGTGATCAGCACTTGAAATGATCAAAATATAGGAGAAGACTTTGGTTGGCCAGGGGTTGCCCCAACTGTATCACAATGAATTCCTTGTAGCCACGTCGGCTAAAATACAGAAAACCCCCAGGTGTTAGCAATATTCTTGGGTCCCCTTGCTATAAATAACTGAGCTGGTTATTATTCTAGTATTCTGACCCAGTAGGGCCACTTTAGAACAAAGTTGAAAACCATTACCCGTGAGTATAACAATATGGCACGCTGGCTATTATACTAAATATGTGCAGCTGCTCTGACTTCTACCGGTGATTTAAGTGATATGTATATGAAAGTTATTAAAAGCCGCCTAATTAGCGGCATTGCATGTATGCTTCCTTTAATAAGCAGCAAACGGAGAAACTGTCACTTGCCTATAAAGAGGGTTTATTGCTTGTCTAGTAGTCAGTAAAACGCATACACATGTTCCTCTGCACAGAATAACTCCCTATACGGCAGGTCTCCTCTGCTTATTAATATGAGCTGCTACACTGCCAGCTACTCTGAGCTAAAGCCATCGCTCGACTGAAATCCAAATGTGGCCTAATTGTCATGAAAATGGGTCTGATGTTTTCTTTAGCACACAGCGCGGATAAATGATAAAAGGTGCAAGCATTGGTTTATCTAGTAAGAACCAATCAGCAAGTAGTACAGGTATGGGACCTGTTATCCAGAATGCTTGGGAACTGGGGTTTTTTGGATAATGGATTTTTCTGTCATTTGGATCTCCATGCTTAAGTCTATAAAAAAATCATTTAAACATTAAATAAACCCAATAGGACTGTTCTGCCCCCAATAAGGGGTAATTATATCTTAGCTGGGATCAAGTACAGGTACTGTTTTATTATTACAGAGAAAAGGGAATCATTTAACCATGAAATAAACCCAATAGGGCTGTTCTGCCCCCAATAAGGGGTAATTATATCTTAGTTGGGATCAAGTACAGGTACTGTTTTATTATTACAGAGAAAAGGGAATCATTTAACCATTAAATAAACCCAATATGGCTGTTCTGCCCCCAATAAGGGGTAATTATATCTTAGTTGGGATCAAGTACAGGTACTGTTTTATTATTACAGAGAAAAGGGGATCATTTAACCATTAAATAAACCCAATAGGGCTGTTCTGCCCCCAATAAGGGGGTAATTATATCTTAGTTGGGATCAAGTACAGGTAATGTTTTATTATTACAGAGAAAAGGGGATAATTTAACCATGAAATAAACCCAATAGGGCTGTTCTGCCCCCAATAAGGGGTAATTATATCTTAGTTGGTATCAAGTACAGGTACTGTTTTATTATTACAGAGAAAAAGGAAATCATATTTTTTTAAATTTGAATTATTTGATTAAAGGTGAGTATATGGGAGATGGGCTTTCCATAATTTGGAGCTTTCTGGATAACAAGTTTCCAGATAATGCATCCCATAACTGTATTTGTTAGCTTAAAAAGTCATCCGTACTTATATATCTATATCTTCTCTTAATGGACACTACTGTACTGGCCCAAACCTGAAGAAAAAGATCTGCCTCACTAAAATGGTCTAAAAATCTTGTAAGTTATAAGTGCACGGATGCCTTGGTTCCAACAGACATGTGCTCCAATGCAGGGTGCCCAAAAATTAGCCTGGGTTCAAATGGGTATGGCTGGTCAACATAAAGCTATCAACAGTTCAATGACAGCAGGAGTAGCCACCATACATGACCCCAAACCCTGGGCCCCATCAGCACCAAAGACTTGACCGCTTAATGTTCTAATGTGTCCCCTACTTATTCTCCCCTACAGATTGTATCTCATACACACCAAGGTGCCAGCCAAGATATCATGATGCTGCAATGAGCAAATGGCTCAAAGCATATTTAGCATCTGGCAGCCATAAATTTCACTACATATTAATGTATTCCCTGTGGGTCAGGGCTGGACCCATATGGTACTAATACCGTAGTAATAAAAGAGGAGATTAAGTATGGATAATGTGTAGCACCACCCTACTTAAATGCCTGTTTTCAGCTTGAAAGGTGATGGAATCTGGCAAAGAAAGAGATGGGTGAGAACAATGGCAAGCCCACAATGGTTAGTGTTTCATTTTCAAGCTTTTCCAGTAAAAATGTGAGAGATATATATTTATACAGCAACGCAATGATCGGTCAACTTGCCTCACTATTCCCAGCAACAGCAAGTATGAGGCATACCGGCTGCATTTGGACATGCTGATGGATGGCCGGCCAACGTCTACAACATTTAAGGCATGAGTTATATAAACATCACCACGAGAGCTGGACATTAGTTTGAGATCTGTCCAACTCGGAGCAATGGCAATCCTTAATTCAACCATGGAAGGCTGCCTTTTATGTTATAAGCATCTGCCAACACTTCCGTTTTGACTGAGGTTGTCTCAAACCTTCCAGCAACGAGGACCAAGGCTTGATCGGAAAAGGGGATCTGATGAAGGTGGATTGACCAGAAGGTCTAAAAACTTCCATCTTGAGTGTTTGTGAAGATTCTCATTGATCCAGGTTATGGTATATCTGTAGTTATAAGTCAAACCAACTGGACTTGCTGTGTTTTTCTTGAAGACATTTTGCCAACATTTCAGAAACTTTGAGAACTGAGAAAGCCAGTTGGATGACTGGTGAAACATCTTCAAGAAATACACAGCAAGTCCAGTTGATTTGACTTATTACTACAGATATACTCTCTGGAGTGTTGAACGTTGTGAATTATGGTCATGAATGTCACCCTTGCCTTATAAAGCCCATTACACCCAACCGCCTGTTCTATAGATATAGATATATATATTGTTATGTATTGTCCAACTCTCTTGCACTTCAGCAATAAAAGATTACAGGAGAAGGAAAGGTAAAAACTAAGTAAGCTTTATCAGAAAGGTCTGTGTAAATACAGCCATAAGCACTCACAGAAACGCTGCACTGAGTCCTCTGTCAAACATTGTTTTCCTCTGCCAGAGACACGCAGCTCTCTCCTCTCTCCCCTCTCCTGACCCCCCCCTCAAGAATGCGAAGTGCTCACTCCCCCCCTTAGGAATGTGGATCTGAGCCAATCAGGAAGCTTCCTCATAGTCTTACAAACTGAGCATGTACACTGGTCTTGGTGCAGGAGTGAGGCATTATGGGAACTTTCTTTACACAGCTCAGCATTTTTTTTCCTATGAGGCTTCTGATCATCTGAACGGGAGAAATATGGGGAGACCTAAGGGCACTATTGAGACAACTGAAGGTATGCCTGCAGCTTGAGATTAACTCTTTACTAGCCTTTCCTTCTCATTTAAGGCTCTCGGCAGGGCTAGCAGTAGAGGGCTAACATAGAGGTGCAGGGGGCTGAGCTCCATCACTACTTTTATAACAGCTAAGAGAGCAAGGTGACAAGGCTGGCCCGTAATATAATGCACTTGGCTGTGGAACAGCTATAATTAATCAGCTTCTCGTTACTGAGTGTCAGTCAACCTGCAGCTCTCCAGATGTTCCTTAATAGAAATCCACCATTGGCTGTCAGGGGATGCTGGGATATATCACTCATCGGCAGCTGAAGAGATGCAGCTTTCCGATCCCTGTTCCATATTAAGATCGGCCTTTCACAATACATCTTGGCTTTTTTGCCCTAATAAGTGAGTCAGATCTGACAAGTCGGTATCGGATGATGATGAAACATAAAAAGCTCAAGCAGAACAGATCAGCCCTGGGGATTATACAGCCATATTGCACGGCCTCCGGAACTCACTCCCTATAGGTCATTTGATCATTTCTTCACTGCAATCTATTTTTGGGGGGGTTATTAGGGATTTGTTATGAAGTGAAACTGGACCCCTTAGTGGCTATATAATTAAAGGATAATCAAAGGTAACTTTTTTTACATTTACGTGATTAAAGAGGCATTATACTGGCCTATTTTGGATTCCGAAAAATATACTTATATTGCATAACTTTTCTTTCTGTCATGTCTAAGTGATCGTTTGCACCGAGGTTGCAAAGCAGACCAAGACCCCAATATTTCCCTCTACAGTCCATGGACAGGGGCAGCCCCCACTCATTTAGGTGCGATTTTGGAGACAGAGCTCACTGTGGAAAATAGAATAGAATTCCCCCTTATTGGGGGCAGAACAGTCCTATTGGGTTTATTTCATGGTTAAATGATTCCCTTTTCTCTGTAATAATAAAACAGTACCTGTACTTGATCCCAACTAAGATATAATTACCCCTTATTGGGGCAGAACAGCCCTATTGGGTTTATTTCATGGTTAAATGATTCCCTTTTCTCTGTAATAATAAAACAGTACCTGTACTTGATCCCAACTAAGATATAATTACCCCTTATTGGGGGCAGAACAGCCCTATTGGGTTTATTTCATGGTTAAATGATTCCCTTTTCTCTGTAATAATAAAACAGTACCTGTACTTGATCCCAACTAAGATATAATTACCCCTTATTGGGGGCAGAACAGCCCTATTGGGTTTATTTAATGGTTAAATGATTCCCTTTTCTCTGTAATAATAAAATAGTACCTGTACTTGATCCCAACTAAGATATAATTACCCCTTATTGGGGGCAGAACAGCCCTATTGGGTTTATTTAATGGTTAAATGATTCCCTTTTCTCTGTAATAATAAAACAGTACCTGTACTTGATCCCAACTAAGATATAATTACCCCTTATTGGGGCAGAACAGTCCTATTGGGTTTATTTCATGGTTAAATGATTCCCTTTTCTCTGTAATAATAAAACAGTACCTGTACTTGATCCCAACTAAGATATAATTACCCCTTATTGGGGGCAGAACAGCCCTATTGGGTTTATTTCATGGTTAAATGATTCCCTTTTCTCTGTAATAATAAAACAGTACCTGTACTTGATCCCAACTAAGATATAATTACCCCTTATTGGGGGCAGAACAGCCCTATTGGGTTTATTTAATGGTTAAATGATTCCCCTTTCTCTGTAATAATAAAACAGTACCTGTACTTGATCCCAACTAAGATATAATTACCCCTTATTGGGGGCAGAACAGTCCTATTGGGTTTATTTCATGTTTTCTTTTTTTATTTACCCCATTTAGTTGATAGAGGAGGGTTAGACTTGAGTACAATGTTTGAGTTAAAGACTCATTTCAGTCCCTATAAGCCTCCATGAGAGTGTTCTAGTCCAACCCACTGCTTGAGCTGAAGAGAGGGTAAAGAGGGAGATGAGTGGCAATCTAAAAGCTGGCACACACTTCCCACTAAGCTGAATAGGAAAAATGCTGATTTGCTGGCACACTATGAATATGGCTCAGATAGTAGTTGCTCACATTTTGCTATGAGATAAGGTTCTCAAGGTTCACGATGGAATTATAACGACGGGTATAGGCAAAGTCGGTTCGGGGACCACATCAACGTGCCGATGCGGTCCCTGATCCGACTAGAATTTTTAACCTGCCCGATCGATATCTGTCCGATTTTAGGCCAGATATCGGTCGGGCAGGCCTGTCGGAAGTGCCCATACACGGGCTGATTAGCTGCCGAATCGGCAACTACTATCGGCCCGTGTATGGGCTCAGGGAGATGACGTGCCAGTGTCCACTGCTGGTCTGTAGTCATTCATCAAATGCTTTTTTTTCTGCTTACCATCTCTGTAAGATTTACTTAGTTGTAGATGCAGCCAAATAGAGGGGGAGCTTTGCTTACTCCGCCAGATATAAGTAGATGTAGATGCAATTGTGCTTAGTCTTCAAGGTGTAGCTAGGTGTACAGTAGGTTTAGCTTACTCTACAAAGCATAGTGAAATAGGTGTAGTTGTTTTTGCTCTCCATGGATTACCTAGGTGTATGTAGAGCTGTGCTTACTCTGCAAGTGTGGCCAGATGTAGATATAGCTGTACTTTAGCTGTAGCTATGGTTACAAGCCAAGGTGTACGGAGGTGTAGCTAAGCTTACTCTGTAATTATTTTTCAACATGTAAGTAGAAATAGGTATAGCTGTGCTTTCTATCCCAGGTGTAGCTAGATCTAGGTGTAGATATGCTTACTTTTCAAGGTGTAGCTAGATCTAGGTGTATCTGTGCTTACTATCCCAGGCATAGCTGGGTCTAGGTGTTCTTACTCTTCAAGGTGTAGCTAGATCTAGGTGTAGTTGTGCTTACTCTTTGAGGTGTAGCTAGATCTAGGTGTAGCTGTGCTTAGTTTTTAATGTATAGCTATATCTGGGTGTATCTGTGCTTACTCTCCAAGGTGCCGGTAGCTCCTTTCCATGGCCATGAACATATGACATTAGGACTGTAGAACCCAGGGTTGGGGATAGCTGCTGCTTTTCTCTATCAGACAGAGTAACCACTGTGCCAATAGTCTACTGGTCAAACAATTTTGCAGGTGCTTTTCCAGCAATAATCATGTCTGATTCACTTCCTATCATCTTTATTACAGCCACTATGGCCCTTACCCTGGTTCTACGCATCTTCCAAAACATAAAAGAAAATCTTCCAGCATTCTTAAATGGTCTCCATACATAAACCCAGGAATGAGAGCTGCTTAGTGCAAAAGAGAATCAAAGGGTCCTGCTGTCTTAAAATGATGATTTATGAGCCCCTCTTTGAAAGCTTTTAAAGCCCTTAATAGCTGTTTGATAAGACCTGTTCCTTTAAAGTGTAGGGGCCATTGAGGCACGCTGATGATGAATGAGTCTATCGCTGCTGGGCTGATGGGTATAACACAACTATTAGCTTCTAGACCAGGAATCCCCAACCTTTCTTACTCGGGAGCCACAGTCAAATGTAAAAAGACTTGGGGAGCAACACAAGCACCATAAAAGTTCATGGAGGTGCCAAATAAGGGCTGTGATTGGCTATTAGGGGCCTCTATGCACACTACCAGCTTACAGGGGGCTTTATTTGGAATTCAAAAATAACTAACTGGTTTGGGGGCACTGGGAGCAACATCCAAGGGGTTGGGGAGCAACTTGTTGCCCCAGAGCCACTGGTTGGGGATCACTGTTCTAGACTATGAAATAGTGCCACAAAATGATACAAACTAACTTTACCAAGTGTGGCACTTCAGGGTTACAAAAAATGTTCATTGGACAGGCCAGAAAAAACAAGCTGCAAGATCACACCCTTTAGTGCTCATTCAGTAATACTTTTGTCTAAGGATACCTACGCTCTGCTCCTTGCTGGAGATACACACCTGACTTAGGGCAGCTGCCAGGTGGTAAGGACAGGGCCCCTCTGCACCCTGTGTTAGGGGTTGGGTAGGGGTGCAAGAGGGGACACCAAAGGCCTTTTCCTAGTACAGTGCTGCAAAATGCAGGTAATGCTTAATACAGGGTGCCGGTTTTTGCAGTTCATTCTGGACCCATACTCTTTATGTAGGGACTTGGGCAGTATGCAAAAGTGCAATATGGTGGTTTGCTTTGCACCCTGTCCTGAACTTTGTAAATTATCCCTTTGACCTCTTTTGCATTGGACCAGGGGTGTTAGGGTCCAAGTTTACAATTAATTAAATAAATAAATAAATCAAAACACTGTTTTTAATGTTATGGCGGTAACTATTTTCCAGCCCTGGTATAGTGCCAAATGATCAAATTAGCCTGGATTCTCCCGATATCGCCCACCCGTAGGTAGGGGATATCGGGAGAAGATCTGCTCGCTTGGCGACATCGCCATGCGAGAGGATCTGCCAGTGTATGGGCACCTTTACTGTCTGGTGTATCCACTAGCCACTATCTTGCCTGAAGCCCATCTGGTTGAACCATAAAGGTTAGAATGCAGTTTTGGAACTCAGTTTTGACCCCAGCCTTACAGTGCAGAAGGTAGCCAATGCCAGCCTCTGCTGAGGACCAAGCCTAAATGAAGCAGGGGTTGTTGGCCATTAGTTAAACCTGGAGGATCCATTGGCTTCATATCTGAGGCAAGTGCACAATCCCAGCTTTCAGTTAGAAAGTGTTTCTGCTCTACATCTGGATTCGGTTCCTGTGCCAGCAATGTACCAGAATCCCAACTGGGCTGATCCTGACACTAAGTAAAACATACAACTCCACATATGCCAATCTACTTCAAAGAGCCCTCTAATTTAGTGAGACGGACCCAGACAGAGTGAAATTATTCATAAATGTACTTGGCTTGCCTTGAAAGGTTTAATTACACTTAAAAGTAAATGTTACATTTATATGTGGTATTTAGACTTTATCAAGCATATCAGTTGGTCGTGTTTATAGGCTTATTATAACCTAATGCTGGCTTGAACTTTGCTACTAGTGCCAGGATTAGGTTCACTCTACTTAAATTAAAAAAGAAAATGCCCCCTCCCCGCACAGGGTCCCCATCCATTCCTAGATACCGGCATTTCATCCCCACTCTGGCACCTGATAAGACAGACATGTTTCCCTAGAGGTTTGGGCTGGGGGGCTGCACTGTGATGTTTGCAGAAACAGTTTACGGTGGTACAACTTATAGCAACCCCAAAGTAAAGCGACTACGGTGGTTGAGGTGCCCATAGTGCATTGTGGGTAACATCAATACCTTGTTTTGCTGAACGTAAAAGACGAGACTGGGATGCAAAGCCACTATCTGCACGCCCCAGAGAAGCACCCAACCAAGCCCCACCTGGGCTACAGATCTCTGCTACAGTAGGACATACACAGTGGAGTCTTTGGTGGTGGTCTTTGTACATCAAAACATATTCTGAACCCCTTCAGCTACACTGGGAGTTGTAATTCAAAAACAGGTGATGGACCACAGGTTGGCCAACACACCGTAGATAAAAAATGCCACTACCATCTTGCCTCGCTATTATCACCTACCTGTTAGCCCATCACTCTTACTGCCTACAGTTGCTGCCCTGAAAAAAAACACAATATGAACAAATAATCCAGATGATGTGGGACAAAGTGACTACCAAGCTTTGTGCTCCAGGAATTATAAGTCATTACAAGTCAGCCTTGGTTCTAAGGTTGCCACCTTTGCAAGGGACTCTTAAGGTCCCCATACACCTTCAGACAGTAGGTGGGGATATTGGGAGAATCCAGGCTAATTCGATCGTTTGGCCCTGGGGCTATAGGCAATATCGGTCGGGCAGGCCCGTTGGTAGTGCCCATACACGGGCCGATCAGCTGCCGAATCGGCCCATGTATGGGGACCTTTACTTGGGTGTAGAGCAATGACCTCAGGCATATCAGGAGTGGATCCAGGTGACAGGTGTGAGTCAAGAATCAGGAGGATTTCTGCCTTAAGCTACCCCCCCCCCCCACCCTATTTAAAGGCAAGTTGAAGGTATAACTGGACAGGGAAGTAGAAAGTTACCGATACATTTGTAATCCTGCCCATAACCTTAGCTGGTAAATACTGGTGGGGTGGCATCCCAACGTGGTTTAGAAGTTAATTTTCATTATTTCACCCTTGTACTAATATTGTTTGCCATGTACACAAGCAGGGTTCCCACCTTCTTTGGAAAGAATCCCTACTACACTATTAATAACATTAGCGTTAGTTTTGTCCTCTGTGCTGGCAAAGTACAAATCTGTTTTGTACCTCCCTTTGTTAGTATTTTTAATTATTTATATAGCGATTACACCTGCCTGTGTATTTTTGGAATGTGGGAGGAACCAGCGCACCTGGAGGAAACACACACTGGGAGAACATACAAACTCCATGCAGATATTATACAGTTTGGAACTGAACTGAGCCCTATATGGTAGAAGTTCTACCCACTCAGATGTCCTTACCGAGAAGTTGTCCAAAGAATCAGAAGGAGCCACAAAACTCTCCTCTGTGGCACAAGCTAAAGTCCCAACCTGAACTCTCAGTCACTGAGACTGAACGTCACGTAAAGAGCAAGAGTTGCTGGGAATGGTCAGAATGATACAGTACAACGAGTCTGGGCAAATTACCAAGGAACAAGGGTCAAAGAGGAATGCAAGAGAAAGAGAAGATGGATGCCGAGGTTTAATTAAAAGCAAAGGAGCAATTTTTAAACATGACAAATTGGATCAGGCAAATGTTTCTTCAAACAGAGCTCAGATAGCACTAAAGTGTCCCAGATAAAGAGACAGAGCAGAGTAGGAGAGCAGGGGAGTATGGGAGAACATGCAGGAGCAATTGCTGAATATGCATCTTGTATCCCATAACACCGAGTCCTGCAAACAGAGAAGGGAATAAAGTCTATTCGCTCTCTTAGATGGACCTGAAAGCCCAGCTAGAGGGTCAATCAGGGTAAGATTTGGGGGTGAACGCTATTTGCTTGACATTATTCTTAATAAACCAATGTTTTGCCTGACCTTCTAGATGGGCTTTCAGGTGTATCTAAAGGTCCCCATACACGGGCCAATTCTAGCTGCCGATATCGGTCCCTTAGACCAATTTGGCAGCTAATCAGCCCGTGTATGGGGACCAACGACGGGCCTGAAATCGGCCAGATCTCAATCGGGCAGGTTAGAAAATCTAGTCGAATCGGGGACCACATCGGCTCGTGGATGCGGTCCCCGGACCAACTTTGCCCAGGGCCAAACAATTGAATTAGCCTAAATTCCCCCGATATGGCCCACCTGTAGGTGGGGATATCGGGAGAAGATCCGCTCGCTTGGCGACATCGGCAAGCGAGCGGATCTTAAGGTGTATGGCCACCTTAAGAGAGCAAATAGACTTTATCCTCAAATCCATCAGGCTAATCCTGGGAGGCCCTGATGCAAGGCTGGTTCTTCAAGAGGGGCTTGAACTCCAACAACCACTGCTTTAGAAGAACACACTTAGGTTACTTTAAAAAACCCGTGTAATTACATAAATGTTTTTGATTTTTAAAAGGTCAATAACCTGACCATATAACACTTGGGCGAGCCATGTACGGCTCTGCTGTGATGGTATCTGTAGATAAGGAGCACTCGGACTGCCTCCGACATCTGTTTGTACTTGCAAAGCCACAGAAAATACAAAAGAAAAAGCCACAGTGGTTACGACCATGGCTTATCTCGAATTCTCCATTAAGTGGAACACGCACGCGGTTTCTTGTGATGCAATCTCAGCTTTCTCAGAAGAATCCAAAGTTCTAGTGAGAAACGGAGGTGTTACACACTGTTATTGTGTTTATAACTTGGTACTTTGGGGAAAGGCTATACTGCTTTATACCCAACATATCAACATAACCCAAACTGCCATATTTGTATGTATGTATGTATGTATAACTTTATTTATAAAGCACCACAAGGGTACACAGTGCTGTACAATCTTACAATATACAGAATTACACACAATACAATAAATAAGTATAAATACACAGGGAGTAAGTGCCATGGGGTATGAGACACAGTAGGAAGGAGGTCCCTGCCCCGTAGAGCTTACAATCTAAGTGGTTGGGTAACATACAGGCACAAACTGGAAGGTAAGAGTGCACCAGGTATGGGCATTTGCCCTTAAGCGCAGGACTGGGCAAAATAATGTTTTAGTGCTCCAGAAGGTAACAGCTGAGTTTTTTCTTAAAGAGAGTTAGTGAGTTTTCCCTACGGAGGGATTCAGGGATAGAGTTCCAGAGGGAAGGAGCAGCGAGATAGAAAGGTTTAAGACGGTAACAAGGTAAAATGCTGCCCCAATGTACAGAAGAGATGTAGTAAAAGCTGATTTTGTGGCACCTTATGGTTCAAGACCATGTGAACGGGGGGGGAGGCAAACAACAAGTGTGACATTAGCCCCATTGCCTAAAGCCATGGACCTAGCCAAACAAGCAGACCTTAAGGTGTAGGGCCACCCTAAAGGTGGCCATACACGCACCGATATTATCGTACGAAACCTCGTTTCGTACGATAATCGGTGCGTGTATGGCATGTCGGCGAGTCGACCGATATCGCAGGAAGCTGCCGATATCGGACGACTCGCCGATCGGCCAAGTTTGAAAATTTTGATCGGGCGCCATAGAAGGCGCCTGACCAAAATTCTCCCTTCAGAGCTGAATCGGCAGAAGGAGGTAGAAATCCTATTGTTTCTACCTCCTTACCTGCCGATTCAGTCCTGAATGGTGTGTGGCGGATCTTACGATGTTTCGTGCGACCGATGGTCGCACGAAACATCGTCGGATCGCCACGTGTATGGCCACCTTAAGGCAAGACTAAAACAATATATAAGTCAATATTCTATGTAAGAGTTTTCTTAAAAGGGGTGAGTTAACATTAACATTATTACCCACTTTCATTTCCAGTGGTTGAGGCTCTAAGGGCTTCATATTAAGGGTGGTGCACTTTGTACCTTGTCCCATAGTCAGTGACAACAGACGCGGGCCATTGTGCTCCAGAATGAAGTGCAAAGACCTCCACTTTTCATATGAATACATTGCTGTCTGTGTTGAGTATTGTTGTATTCATGAGGGGTGGGCATATGAGGGGCTTCCTGCCCCCTAACCGTCCCCTTATTTGTCCATCATTTAGCGCTCTGCACCTTGTGCTGCATTTTTTATTCAGACAGAGGAGGTGTCAGGCCAAGGAAGGAGGCCAAGAAGTATTGCCTTGGGTACCAATACTACTTGGCCATAGACTGTGTACGGAATTTGCCTATTCCCAGGCAGCAACTGAAAATTCTTTCTGGTTGTTAGAGGTCACTGACCCCGGCAACCAACATACACATAGATAGTTATTTTTCATTTTGATGCTTATCATTCTGTTCTGATGTCCTCTCCTACTAATCTTCTATTCTCACTTCCCAAACTCATGCCAAGTTGCTAGGGTATTTAAGCCCCAACGACCACATAGCAGTTGAAATTCCTAGCTTCTGAGCCAAAAGTACTACAAAAACCACAATAAATAAAAACTAATTGCAGATTGTCTTGGAAATTCATGCTAAAAGGTTTTTAGTTGAGCTGCCCCTTTAAACCTAATGTGTGCAGATCAGTTGAACAAATTGCTAAACAAACATATTCTGACACTGCTGTGTTTCTTATCAGATGTCAGAGCGAGATTGCATTTCATGTACAATGTCAAATCTGTGGCGCACAGAGGTTAATTGTAAATGCCTTTGGGCTCCAAGGGGGCTGCGCGGAGCCACCATCCAGATTATTTCTCTGGTGGAATTGATCAAGGGGATAGCAAGCGAGGGATGGTTATTATGATACAAACACCAATACTGGAACATGGGTTGCGTCCCCAAGCTCAGGTTAAGGCTGATGTCCCACAGAGCGAGTTAAGGTCCCCATATACGATTCTAGCTGTCGTTTCGGCAGCTAATCGGCCCATGTTTGGGCACTACCGACAGGCCTGCCTGACCGATATCTGGCCTGAAATCGGCCAGATATCGATAGGGCAGGTTAAAAAATCTAGTCAGATTGGGGACGTTGACATTGGCTCGTTCATATGGTCCCCGAACCAACTTTGCCTATACCCGTCGTTATAATTCGATTGTTTGGTCCCAGGGCCAAACGATTAAATTAGCCTGGATTCTCCCAACATCGCCAAGCGAGCGGATCTGAAGGTGTATGGGGACCTTTAGTCGCCCACAACAGATCTCTGCTACCGCGGGCGACTAACCGCTCCGAAATGCCTTTCCACTGGCAACAATAGGAAAATTGCTTCAGCTTTCCGAAGTCAAAGAGGTTACCTCCTACAGGCAACTTCAATTGACATTGGAAAGCTGAAGCAATGCGTAGGGCTTCACCGGTGACTCCTATTGTTGCCAGTGGAAAGGCATTTCGGAGCGGTTAGCGGTAGCAGAGATCTATCTCGGGCGACTAACTCGCTCCCTGGGACATCAGCCCAAGGGGTAGAGGGTGGTTTGAAAATGTTCTCCTCGTAGTTAGCAGTAGTTGTATATTATACCCTAGGTTTCCCTCCTCTTTATACCGTGCTTTTATACAGGTCATAGAACTCTGAGGTGCCTTCTAATATCCTCTATTATGTAAGAGTTTTCTGTGCGCAGAATATATCCCTCTATCTTTGCTGCCTATAATACAGTAACTAAAATAACTGTCTGAAATCACCCAGGATTCTGTACTTTGCTATCATTGTTACAACAATGGAAAGAAAAAAATATAAAACCCAGTAGGAAAGTGACTGCAATGAAAGGAATGCATCTCAAGAGCCATTTGTGTTGCTGAAGCACTCTCGTAACATTCTAACCTCCAGCCACTGACAGTTTAGCCATGCAGCCCTCTGATTGGCCCCCTGCTTGTGCCACCTCATTATCATAGAACCTAATGCTTAAATTAAATTGTATACTCTATATTCCTTTGTACCTTCAGCTCTCTATAGGCAGGAATCCCACCGGTTATAGAGATGTATATGACCTTGTAGCCAGTGCTGAGTTGTTGATAACACACAAGTTTTGCCATCAAGCGTATAAGTGCTTTATGTGTCCAACGTGCAGAGCTGAGCCAAAGAGCTGGTACCCAAGGCAAGGGTGGCAATCTTTCTGCCCCTAATGGTCCTCCCTGTCTGCCAGGAGTAATGGCAAATGCAGACCAGCTACTATGGGAAAGGTGAGAGCTGCCAACCATTGTAACTGCTGTGCCATGCTTGCCAGGTGTCTCTCTAGGCAAGAGTCATGGCTGCCTACACCTTAATGCCGTGGTCCCCAACCTTTCTTACTCGTGAGTCACAGTAAAATGTAAAAAGACTTGGAGAGCAACACAAGCACCATAAAAGTTCATGGAGGAGCCAAATAAGGGCTAAGATTGGCTATTAGGGGTCTCTATGCACCCTATCAGCTTACAGGGGCTTTATTTGGTAGGAAATCTTGTTTTTATTCAACCAAAACTTGCCCCCAAGTCAGGAATTCAAAAATAACTCCCTGGTTTGGGGGCACTGACAGCATATATGAGGTCAAGTAAAGACATAAAACATAATGAGAGCCTAGCTAACACTACACTAGTGATGTGGCCCCTCCGGTGCTGTAAAGGCAAGTTCGGGGGTGCCAGAAGGGGGCGGAATCAAAGGTCTGGCTCAGGGGCCAGATGCACCACACACATCTTACAAGTTCTGACCACCTCCAGCCATAAGGCTAATGTCCCATGGAGCGAGTTAGTCATCGGCGATAGATCTCTGCTGCCGCGGGCAACTAACCACTCCAAAATGCCTTTCCACCAACAACAATAGGAGTCACCGGTGGAAAGGCCTATGCATCGCTTTGGCTTTCCGAAGTCGCCGGCAGAAGGAAACTTTGCGCAACTTCAGAAAACCGAAGCAAAACTTTCCACCGCCGACTCCTATTGTTGCCGATGGAAAGGGATCTTGGGGCAGTAAGTGACTAAACCACTCCATGGGATATTAGCCTTAGGACTTATATTCCAACCTTTCTCCTGTAAACCTTGTCCTAAAGGTCAAAATCAAGAGTGAATTTATTCACCTTATAAAAACCCTGGGCACCCAAACTGACCTGTGTGCCATTGCTCTATGCATTGCTGCCCACTTAGAAGAAAGCAGTTCAGCCAAGCCCTGGTTCCTCTGAGTTGAACACAGACATTTGGGGGGCTGGGCTTTCATACCCAAGAAATCTGCTCCTGGATATGCCATAGCAACGTTTGGGTAAAAAAACAGGATAAAAAACACACAAATACACGTATAAGCAGATTCTATAATACTTCAGACAATATTATGCACTTTATACAAAGCAGAAATCAATGACTTTCAATCCTTTCAACAAAAAAAACCCAACAAATCTCTTTGTTATATGAAAACACAGCAGGGGAGCCTCTTTAATGGTTCCATACGGGAAATTAAAGAACAAATGTAATTGCAGGTTTTACATTTGCATTTTTTGTAAACCGTCCAATTAGAAAGCGGGCCATAATCTGCCCAAATACCAACTCATTAAGGACGTTAGGCTGCTACTGAAGGGTTAACCCCAAGCGTCTCTTAGACGACTGTTAGCCATTAAGCTGGCATGTCCCAATGAGCAGGGGCCGGTGATTTAACGAACACTTAAACTGATATGATTATTTTACAGCCGGCAGATACCAAGATGCAGTTGATTAAACCCCTAATTGCCGCTTTCTTCCCACAAAATATCAAGTATCTCCTTCTGCGCTATTAGGGCTTTAATATGTCTGTAACATTCCCCGCCATAGATCAGTAGCCAGTCATAATTGCAGATTGAAGAGTCAAAAATATCCAAGGAGACATTTACAGGGGTGGAAAAAATGTTGGCAATCGGACAAATATGTCTTTGTGCCCTGACTCTTAAATTAGGCATTTTTATGGTTAAACCGCCCTCTCTGCATACTGGGCTGGCACAGTCCTACAGGGGGGCTAGGAACACCTACCCATATTAACATGCCAGTGCTTAGCTACCCGCCTATTATTTTCCTCCTTGGAATATTGTATTATCACTGGAGCCTAATTTGATCACATGGTTCCTTAACGATTTTACCTTTTGCACGTATGAAATTAAATCTAGAACATAAATAAACCATTAGATACCCCCCGACTGCTCTTTATTACAGCACAGCAAGCAGAGAAGTAGGAACAAAATATATTTCTAATTGGACCTTTCCAATATTTATTCATTGCACATTGTCGGTGGTTGGAAAGATATTTGTAAATGTAATTACTACTGAAAGCTGCCTTTGTTTATCCTTTTTTTGTCTGTTGTTTCTGACACTCACTGCTGGTTCTCCCTCTGGAAGCGATGTAGCAGAAGTCAGTTCCAGTTAGTAGTTAATGTATCAGTAGAACATAAACAGCCAGACAGATTATTATTACAGGTATGGAATCCGTTATCCAGAATGCTTGGGACCTGGGGTTTCCAGATAAGGGGTCTTTCCGTAATTCGGATCTCCTACCTAAAGACTGCTAATAGCCCAATAGGATTGTTTTGCCTCCAATAAGGATTAATTGTATCTTAGTTGGGATCAAGTACAGGTACTGTTTTATTATTACAGAGAAAAGGGAATCATTTAACCATGAAATAAACCCAATAGGGCTGTTCTGCCCCCAATAAGGGGTAATTATATCTTAGTTGGGATCAAGTACAGGTACTGTTTTATTATTACAGAGAAAAGGGAATCATTTAACCATTAAATAAACCCAATAGGGCTATTCTGCCCCCAATAAGGGGTAATTATATCTTAGTTGGGATCAAGTACAGGTACTGTTTTATTATTACAGAGAAAAGTGAATCATTTAACCATTAAATAAAACCAATAGGATTGTTCTGCCCCCAATAAGGGGTAATTATATCTTAGTTGGGATCAAGTACAAGGTACTGTTTTATTATTACAGAGAAAAGGGAATCATTTAACCATTAAATAAACCCAATAGGGCTGTTCTGCCCCCAATAAGGGGTAATTATATCTTAGTTGGGATCAAGTACAGGTACTGTTTTATTATTACAGAGAAAAGGGAATCATTTAACCATTAAATAAACCCAATAGGGCTATTCTGCCCCCAATAAGGGGTAATTATATCTTAGTTGGGATCAAGTACAGGTACTGTTTTATTATTACAGAGAAAAGGGAATCATTTAACCATTAAATAAACCCAATAGGGCTATTCTGCCCCAATAAGGGGTAATTATATCTTAGTTGGGATCAAGTACAGGTACTGTTTTATTATTACAGAGAAAAGTGAATCATTTAACCATTAAATAAAACCAATAGGATTGTTCTGCCCCCAATAAGGGGTAATTATATCTTAGTTGGGATCAAGTACAAGGTACTGTTTTATTATTACAGAGAAAAGGGAATCATTTAACCATTAAATAAACCCAATAGGGCTGTTCTGCCCCAATAAGGGGTAATTATATCTTAGTTGGGATCAAGTACAAGGTACTGTTTTATTATTACAGAGAAAAAGGAAATAATTTTTAAAAATATGAATTATTTAATTAAAATGGAGTCTATGGGAGATGGCCATTCCATAATTCGGAACTTTCTGGATAATGGGTTTCCGGATAAGGGGTCCGATACCTGTATTAACATTTATTTATAAAGCGCCAACATATCCCGCAGCGCTGTACAATAAGTGGGTTTCATACATTGGACATACAGAGTAACATATAAAGCAATCAATAGCCGATACAAGAGGGGAAGAGAGCCCTGCCCAAAAGAGCTTACAATCTACAAATACTGCTTTTTCTATAACAATGACTGTAACAAATATACGTAAAGCCATTGAAAACGGTGAATAAAGGAGAGTTGCTTGGAACAACGTTTTCTTTCGTTACGCGAAACACTGTATTGAGGAGGAGTTCCCCGTTACTGAGAGACAGACAGCAAACACAGAGCAGAGTGTCTCTCATTAAACTAAGGCTGACCTTCTATGTAAAGATGTAATCATTCTGCAAGGTTGCAAAACAAGCGGATCTTGACAAGGTTTGGCCACCCTTGGACCCATAAACCCATCACCATTCCAGAGGTGTGTAGTAATGATAGGAAACCAGACCTGGATCCATTAACTCTTTATCATAAGAGTAAGCTATATATCTATATACCAGTATGGGATCTGTTATCCAGAAAGCTCAGAATTACAGAGAGGTCATCTCCCATGATAATAATAAAACCCAATCTAAGATATAATTAATCCGTATAGGAGGCAAAACAATCCTACTGGGTTTGTTTAATTTTTGAATGATCTTTGGAGTATGGAGATCCAAGTTACAGAAAGACCCCTTATCTGGAAAAAAAAAACAGGTCTCAAGCATTCTGGATAATAGGTCCCATACCTGTATATATATATTAGGGATTTAGGATTCTGTGGGGAATTCTATAAACTGAACTGAGCTGAAGCAGGGCAATTTTTTAGGGTGTGGGGCAGGGAGATCCCACCCATGTCTGTGCAACTTGCACCCACCCCTGTAATTAATAATTTACCCCTTTGTGACTTTAAAGCTCTGGGCTTGTTTTTTTTTTATTTAAAAAAATGTTGAATTTTTCTTAAATCTGTATATGCAGCTTAGTATGCGGAGTCACATCAAATGTCAAAATTAGGGATTTGTTGCATTGCTAATACAGATATAAATGTATAAAAAAAAATATATATATATAGATATATGTGTGTGCTGTTGATAGAAGCAAGAGTAACGGTAGAAAAGAAAAGAAGTGCAGAAATACTAGAGCTCTCAACTGAGCACCCCAAGTTCTAGATGTACTACAACTCCCAGAATCCTCTGAGATCCGGTGGCTGTATTTGAAAAGGGTGAAGTTGTACAATAGTTTGTGAGACTGAAAGTCTGAATGTAAAGCTGTGCCTGATACGTGCAATTACCTCTGATACAATCCCAGGGCCGCATTCAAAGCAAAACATCACAACAGATTTCCCTATATAAATAAATGATGATGATGATGATGATTTCCACGGGCTTCAGAAACAGAACCCACCTCAGATTTCCACCCCAGCAGCCGCGCCACCTCCCCGCTCAGTTGTAACTCCCAGGAATTCCAGACAGAACAAACACACGCTGGACGCAATCTGTCTATGATTTCTCTGCAGTCACAACTTTCTTGCAACATTCATAAACAAGGGCAGGCGAAGGTCGAAGCAGCAATGTGCCCGGCCTGTTACACCGGCGCCTTTGTTTATGGCCAGAAATACACAAACGCAATGAGTGAGATCCCCCTGAGTGACGCTGCGCAGTCGCACAACCAGGGACGGCGCAATGGAAATAATAAATGCCCCCCCATTGAGCAAAAGTCATGTATATTTAAAGGGGATATTCACCTTTAGATTAACTTTCAGTATGTTAAACACTATTCCACTAGGGCCACCAACATGGGGTACTCCAGTTAGGGGGCCCTGGGGCAAAGGGGCCCTAAGAGACATGGGGGTTGCAAAGTTGGTGGGGCTTGTGGGAAAGTAGGGGGGATTTAGTCATAATGGTGGGGGAATTCTATACTGGGGATTTCTACTTGTTGGAAGAGACCACCCTTCAGGTGACTGGTTGGCTAATAATTAGGGCCCCCTGAGGGGTGAAGGCCCTGCTAATTCACCCTTATCCACAATCTGAACTGAATAATCTGGTTGCTATGGGCAGCGACATAGGCGACCGGGCAGCAGACAAACTGCGATTCCAGAGTTCCCCTTTATTACGATTATTATGAGCTTTTTGTGTCATGGAAACCACCTAAAAACATATACAAATATAAAAGACCAACTGCAAGTCGCCTTAGAATGTCATTGTCCCAAACTGCCCCAAGAAAGGGGGCCCCATGTGTCAGCCATTATGAGCAGCGACAGGAGGTGAGGGTCATTTTGGCCACCATTGCCCGACTGTTGACCATCTCAGATAAGCCCTAATAACCCCATGACAGTTATTATTCATTGTTTTACACCATAATGAAATCCTGCAGGACAGTATCTACCGAGTCATTCTCACCATGTATTAAGACACAAATCGACAACCCCAAGACCACACACAATAAACTAACATTAACACACCTCTATAAGTAGGGATTTTTTGGTTATTTTCACACACACCCCCCCCCCCCCCCTTCCCATTATCTTGTTAATCAGTTAAGCAGCGGAAAGGTTCCCATCAGCCTTCCATCAGCTCAGTGAACCTGAAATCGTACCTGAAGCATGTCGCTAATTCCCCCGACGGCTTCACACACGGGTACTTGGTCGTAGTGATTTTACTCTCCGAGCAAATCTCCCTGGGAATGGAATAAATATTTATATAAAATATAACCTATATATTCATTTAACAAATATATATATATATATATAACTGATTTGTATACTGGATATTTATCCCACCGAGAGTCCTTGTATCTTATTGGTGTAACTGACAGGGGGTACCACCCGGAACTTGTTGCCCCTTTATGGCAGAAAAGGAAATAGGATGCAGTTACCCATGAAAGGAATAAAAGCAAATACAAAGGGCACTGAGGCATCCGGAGGTCAGGCAGGCTGCGCTTATCCAGATATTTCTCTGCCCTCCATAGTAATATAATGAGGTACCACAGAGTAATTCTGTGCCCACAATGGCAGGGCACCCTTAGGGTAAAGACACATGGAGCTACTTAGTAGCAGCTACTTGTCACAACTACAAAATACAAGAAAATCCCCTGCCATAGACAATACTGAGAATTGCCTCTGCTAAAACACACGTACAGACAATTATCAGTAAATGATCAGCATTGTCTATTTAAGTAGCCACGGCAAGTAGCTGCTACTAGTAGCTCAGTGTAGGTGTTACTTTTACTGATATTAAAGATATTGGAATAGCAAGGCATATGCTGACTGGGTATAATGTATAATGGGTATAATGTATAATGTGGCTCTCATAGGTTACTGTACCTGCCCATAGTAATACAGGTTATACAGTAATATGAAGAACTCAGTCCTTATAATAAGTGACATTAGTTGCTCAGAATGATGAGACATCCACAGGCAGGGCTCTCTTCCCATTAATATACAGTATAGCGAGATCTATAAGTTACGTTATCATTCCACAGAGATATAGAATACCAAGGAACCCCTATATTAAGTGATCTGCCTATAACACCGTATTTAATAAAACACTTTTAAGTGAGGATTTCAGTCCACAGTAATACAGTACAACCAGCCACAAATTGGTAACTGCCCATTATAGCATAACGAGGCACCCATAAGGTAGGTTACCTGCCCATACTATTATAGCATAACGAGGCACCCATAAGGTAGGTTACCTGCCCATACTATTATAGCATAACGAGGCACCCATAAGGTAGGTTACCTGCCCATATTATTATAGCATAACGAGGCACCCATAAGGTAGGTTACCTGCCGATAGCACAGTAACAAAGAAGAAAGAGGCACCCATAAGGTAGGTTACGTGCCCATAGCACAGTAACATAGAAGGAAGAGGCACCCATTAGTTGGGTTACCTGCCCATAGCACAGTAACATAGAAGGAAGAGGCACCCATTAGTTGGGTTACCTGCCCATAGCACAGTAACATAGAGGAAAGAGGCACCCATAAGGTAGGTTACCTGCCCATAGCACAGTAACAGAGAAGGAAGAGGCACCCATTAGTTGGGTTACCTGCTCATAGCACAGTAACATAGAGGAAAGAGGCACCCATTAGTTGGGTTACCTGCCCATAGCACAGTAACATAGAGGAAAGAGGCACCCATTAGTTGGGTTACCTGCCCATAGCACAGTAACATAGAGGAAAGAGGCACCCATTAGTTGGGTTACCTGCCCATAGCACAGTAACATAGAGGAAAGAGGCACCCATTAGTTGGGTTACCTGCCCATAGCACAGTAACATAGAGGAAAGGGGCACCCATTAGTTGGGTTACCTGCCCATAGCACAGTAACATAGAGGAAAGGGGCACCCATTAGTTGGGTTACCTGCCCATAGCACAGTAACATAGAGGAAAGGGGCACCCATTAGTTGGGTTACCTGCCCATAGCACAGTAACATAGAGGAAAGGGGCACCCATTAGTTGGGTTACCTGCCCATAGCACAGTAACATAGAGGAAAGGGGCACCCATTAGTTGGGTTACCTGCCCATAGCACAGTAACATAGAGGAAAGGGGCACCCATTAGTTGGGTTACCTGCTCATAGCACAGTAACATAGAGGAAAGAGGCACCCATTAGTTGGGTTACCTGCTCATAGCACAGTAACATAGAGGAAAGAGGCACCCATTAGTTGGGTTACCTGCCCATAGCACAGTAACATAGAGGAAAGAGGCACCCATTAGTTGGGTTACCTGCCCATAGCACAGTAACATAGAGGAAAGAGGCACCCATTAGTTGGGTTACCTGCCCATAGCACAGTAACATAGAGGAAAGAGGCACCCATTAGTTGGGTTACCTGCCCATAGCACAGTAACATAGAGGAAAGGGGCACCCATTAGTTGGGTTACCTGCCCATAGCACAGTAACATAGAGGAAAGGGGCACCCATTAGTTGGGTTACCTGCCCATAGCACAGTAACATAGAGGAAAGGGGCACCCATTAGTTGGGTTACCTGCCCATAGCACAGTAACATAGAGGAAAGGGGCACCCATTAGTTGGGTTACCTGCCCATAGCACAGTAACATAGAGGAAAGGGGCACCCATTAGTTGGGTTACCTGCCCATAGCACAGTAACATAGAGGAAAGAGGCACCCATTAGTTGGGTTACCTGCCCATAGCACAGTAACATAGAGGAAAGGGGCACCCATTAGTTGGGTTACCTGCCCATAGCACAGTAACATAGAGGTAAGGGGCACCCATTAGTTGGGTTACCTGCCCATAGCAAAGTAACATTGAAGGAAGAGGCACCCATTAGTTGGGTTACCTGCCCATAGCACAGTAACAGAGAGGTAAGGGGCACCCATTAGTTGGGTTACCTGCCCATAGCACAGTAACATAGAGGAAAGGGGCACCCATTAGTTGGGTTACCTGCCCATAGCACAGTAACATAGAGGAAAGAGGCACCCATTAGTTGGGTTACCTGCCCATAGCACAGTAACATAGAGGAAAGGGGCACCCATTAGTTGGGTTACCTGCCCATAGCACAGTAACATAGAGGAAAGGGGCACCCATTAGTTGGGTTACCTGCCCATAGCACAGTAACATAGAGGAAAGGGGCACCCATTAGTTGGGTTACCTGCCCATAGCACAGTAACATAGAGGAAAGGGGCACCCATTAGTTGGGTTACCTGCCCATAGCACAGTAACATAGAGGAAAGGGGCACCCATTAGTTGGGTTACCTGCCCATAGCACAGTAACATTGAAGGAAGGGGCACCTATTAGTTGGGTTACCTGCCCATAGCACAGTAACATAGAGGAAAGGGGCACCCATTAGTTGGGTTACCTGCCCATAGCACAGTAACATAGAGGAAAGGGGCACCCATTAGTTGGGTTACCTGCCCATAGCACAGTAACATTGAAGGAAGGGGCACCTATTAGTTGGGTTACCTGCCCATAGCACAGTAACATAGAGGAAAGGGGCACCCATTAGTTGGGTTACCTGCCCATAGCACAGTAACATTGAAGGAAGGGGCACCTATTAGTTGGGTTACCTGCCCATAGCACAGTAACATAGAGGAAAGGGGCACCCATTAGTTGGGTTACCTGCCCATAGCACAGTAACATAGAGGAAAGGGGCACCCATTAGTTGGGTTACCTGCCCCCTGCAGTACATTATCTTGACCCATAGAGTTAGAGTGAGAGCTAAAAGGGCAGGAGTTTCTGTGCCAGGCGTGACCCAATGAGACACACGGATATCCCGGTAAGTACTATAATAGAAAGTGACCCACCTGTCTGTCTCCAGCTCCTCCCGGTAAGTCCAAGCCAGCCCCAGGGAAAGCAGCAATAACAGGCAGCCCAGACACAGGCAGCCTCTCCGGGCCCCTCTCTCCCACATTGGCCTGTCTGTGCGGGGCCGCTATGCCCTGGCCGCGGTGCGAGCACTTTCCCTTCCCCTGACTCCGCTCCCTGCGCTCTGGATCCTTACTGTATAGCCTGCGGGGCACCGGCACTCAGGGCGCTGGGTGGGACTGCAGGGGGCGCTCGGGAGAATGTCAGACCTTGAGCGCTGCTGGCGGATAGGGGAGCTGGCAGTTTGGCTGACCGGTGAGTTACAGACTGAGCGCCTCCAGCCTGGTGTATTGTAGGGGAGGGAGAGACCGCTGGATCATTACAGGGGGGGTACAGTACTCCATATCATTGGGGGCATGGAGGGCTGCCCCTAGCCCGGGGTATTACAGAAACAACTGCAAGGTGGGTATATTTCTGTGGGAGGGGGGGCTACACCCGTATATTATTGGGTAATGGGGAGGCGGTTATAGTGACCCAGTCTGCTTTATTACAGATGAATGAATCGGACTAAGGGGGGAGCGATACCTTGTGTATCAGTGTGGGGGGAGCGCTGCCTGCCCGGGTATTATGGGGGGAGCGCTGCCTGCCCGGGTATTATGGGGGGAGCGCTGCCTGCCCGGGTATTATGGGGGGAGCGCTGCCTGCCCAGGTATTATGGGGGGAGCGCTGCCTGCCCGGGTATTATGGGGGGAAAGCTCCTCTATATGACTGGGGAGGGGGTACTTCCCTCTGTATCACAGTTTATGGAGTGCTGCCCTGCCTGGGGTATTTCAGTGGGTACTGCCCTGCCTGGGGTATTTCAGTGGGTGCTGCCCTGCCCAGGGTATTTCAGTGGGTCCTGCCCTGCCTGGGGTATTTCAGTGGGTACTGCCCTGCCCAGGGTATTTCAGTGGGTACTGCCCTGCCCAGGGTATTTCAGTGGGTGCTGCCCTGCCCAGGGTATTTCAGTGGGTGCTCCCCTGCCCAGGGTATTTCAGTGGGTACTGTCCTGCCCAGGGTATTTCAGTGGGTGCTGCCCTGCCTGGTGTATTTCAGTGGGTGCTGCCCTGCCCAGGGTATTTCAGTGGGTACTGCCCTGCCCAGGGTATTTCAGTGGGTGCTGTCCTGCCCGGGGTATTTCAGTGGGTGCTGCCCTGCCCACAGTATTTCAGTGGGTGCTGCCCTGCCCGGTGTATTTGGATGGGTGCAGTGCTGGCCGGTATATTCCAGCAGGGGGAGGTGGGTGCTATGGGAGACTTGGGAAGGACAGTGTTGGGCTGTGTCAGGATCCCAGGCAGGACACCCCTGGCTGTAAGTGCCTGTGGGTAACAGTCAGTCGCTCTCCCTATGTTATTAGATCTATTCCTCTCCTGCCTGTTGTGCTTTCTCCTCGGCTCTACGTGCCCCAATATGCTACTGTCTTATTAACAGCTGTGACTTTTGCTCTCTATGCCCCCACCTAAATCATACCAGAAATGTAACGTTTCCACCTTCCCACAAAGTACTCAAAATATAGCCCCCCCCTCACCTTCCTCTGCTTCTCCCCAAAATAACACTACTTTCTCCTACCTACCTACTCTATTCTGTCCTAGCTTTATGCCTAGCTACTACATCCTCTACTATTATTATTATCAACATTTATTTATAGAGTGCCAACATATTCCGCAGCGCTGTACAATAAGTACTAGCTATACCTCTGCCTACTTTATTCTCTGGTAGCTATACCCCCTCCTACAGTATTCTCTCCTAGCTATACCCTTATCTACTCTATTATTTCCTAGCTATAACACTCTATACATAGCAATACTACCTACCTATTCTATTTTGTCCTTGATATACCCCCCACCTAGCTACTGTATATTCCCTTCATACTTTATAATCTTCTAGCTATTCTGCCCTTACCCTCTCTATCCTGTCCTGGCTGTTTCTAATTATCCCCCTATTTGCACTATACTAGCTATCCCCCTATTTGCACTATACTAGCTATCCCCCTATTTGCACTATACTAGCTATCCCCCTATTTGCACTATACTAGCTATCCCCCTATTTGCACTATACTAGCTATCCCCCTATTTGCACTATACTAGCTATCCCCCTATTTGCACTATACTAGCTATCCCCCTATTTGCACTATACTAGCTATCCCCCTATTTGCACTATACTAGCTATCCCCCTATTTGCACTATACTAGCTATCCCCCTATTTGCACTATACTAACTATCTCCCTATTTGCACTATACTAGCTATCCCCCTATTTGCACTATACTAGCTATCCCCCTATTTGCACTATACTAGCTATCCCCCCTATTTGCACTATACTAACTATCCCCCTATTTGCACTATACTAGCTATCCCCCTATTTGCACTATACTAGCTATCCCCCTATTTGCACTATACTAGCTATCCCCCTATTTGCACTATACTAGCTATCCCCCTATTTGCACTATACTAGCTATCCCCCTATTTGCACTATACTAGCTATCCCCCTATTTGCACTATACTAACTATCCCCTATTTGCACTATACTAGCTATCCCCCTATTTGCACTATACTAGCTATCCCCCTATTTGCACTATACTAGCTATCCCCCTATTTGCACTATACTAACTATCCCCCTATTTGCACTATACTAGCTATCCCCCTATTTGCACTATACTAGCTATCCCCCTATTTGCACTATACTAGCTATCCCCCTATTTGCACTATACTAACTATCCCCCTATTTGCACTATACTAACTATCCCCCTATTTGCACTATACTAGCTATCCCCCTCTACAAACTTTGTCTCCTCGTTATTCCCCATTGCTTACTCATTATTCCTTGCTTCACACACACAAACATACACAAATTATTATTTCTCTTACTATAGTTGTACACCCTACACATGTATTTACCCTGGGTACACTCACTGTTTGTTGGCTATATCCCCTATACATTTTTATCTCTTATGAACCTACACGCACAGCCCTTGTCTCCAATAAATCATGCACAGACTGCTCTCTTTTAATTGAACCCCCATACTCTGCTCTGTCCTTTCCTATCTCCCCTTTGGTCTCTCCTGTATCTATACCCCTATGTATTCTACAGATCTTCTGGAGCTGCTCCCCATAGGGTCCACTTTCTCAGTAAAAATAAGAAAGTTGCCTTCACTCCGGTTATGTTGGGCCTTTAATCGTTCTAGGACCCAGGGCAGTGTGAAGGCTGCACCATTGCTTCTTGGCATTACCAGCACCCCCTGCCCTCATATCTACTCCTGTCTGTGTTGTTAATGGGTTACATTGCTGGCCTTGCCCTATCTCCCTACTCCTGTCATTGCCTGGCTCACTTGGCTCTGCCCCCCCCCCATGTCCCTCTCCCCTCACTTATCAGGGCCTCTCCCCTTTGCCCCCTGCTCAGTATGTGCCTCTTTGCCAGTTGCCCTCCCCTTATCTCAAACTGTCTGCCTGCTCTCTCCGCTCTTCATAAATCTCAGCCTATCTGTGCCCCTGCCTGTTGCCCCCCTCCAGGGCAGGAAGCTATCTCTGTGTGGGGGTATTATGTTATGGTACCCTGTCACCTTTTATCTGGTCCATAGAGGCCAGTCTCCCCCTGCACTGCTGCTGCGCCTCCCTTTGCACCATTGGCGTGCCTCTCTCCCTGCCTGTCTCCCTGCCTGTCTCCCTGCCTCTCTCCCTGTCTCTCTCCCTGCCTGTCTCCCTGCCTCTCTCCCTGCTCAAGGTGGGATTGATTTGGGGGCTTTCATGTGACACATTCACACTGTAAACTTTCTGGGAAGTTTTCTTTCCCCTTTCCTTAGTGCCCAGAGGTCGAGCGATGGGAGGAGGAGGAGCTGCTCGTTGCATGACATGCAATTCCGTGGATTCAAAGGGGGCCGCACAGGCTCCTTTGCCTTTCCATTGAATTCCAGCTATTTATAGGGGTTTGTATCAGTCCCTTCCAGCTGCAAACGAGGGAAAAGCTGGCACAACATGATACAAATCATGTGAAACAAAATGCGATTATGTGCCATGTGTTCTAGTTACTGGCCTACTTCTACATAAAGCATGATTTCATGTTCTTACAGCCCGACAGCTTCATAAATCCCTTTTTAATTTAAAGCAGGTCTGTTTGTCCTGCGCACTGTCTGATATTAATGAACTACAACTCCCAGCATACCCTTTCAACCAATTAGATACTTGCTTTACTATAACTGCACTAAAGCTGTGAAAGCTAATTACTGATATGCTGAATACTATAGGTTACTCTATTAGGCTCATAAAAGCTTATTGATTCGCCTTTACCTGGAGCCATTGCATCGGCCTGGGGGCAGGTTTCTCGCTGAATTCCACCCTGTGTGACTCCACCCAGGCCAATAATAATAAATTGGTAACAAGCATTGTAATAAATAAGTATAAATATACAGAGATTAAAAGGGACCTACACATAAAAAGCTGTATAAAAATAGCCATTTCCAAATTAAACATGAAACCCAAATTCTTATTTTCTATTAAATGTCATTAAAATCTGAGCTGTGAATCATATATTGCTCTCCCCGCCTCTATGCCTCGGGCATAAAGCAGGACAGGCAATTACTTTCACTTTCCATTCAGCACTTCCTAGATGTCATTGCATTTATGTATCCTGTACATGGGCATTAGGGTTATGGAGCATAAACAAGACTTTGGGACGATGCACAGCTTGTTTTAATAACAGTGTTTACAAAATGGCAGCTGCCTGCCTGGAATTGTGTACTGGCAAAACTGAGGGAAACTAGATGATAAAAAAGGCTGCAATTTTATTATTATTGTTGCTTTTTCTTACTTATCTCTCTATGGCGGCACTCTCCTATTCATATTCCCATCTCTCATTTAAACCACTGCAAACCCATCAGTTAATAGAGCTTCTCCAGCAGAATTCTGCATTGTAATCTGTTTTTTCCCATGGGGCTAGCCATATTCTTCATTTCCCAGGGTGCCACGGCCATGGGACCTGTGCTCTGATAAACTTCAGTCACACTTTACTGCTGCGCTGCAAGTTGGAGTGATATCCCCCCCCCCCAGCAGCCGATCAGCAGAACTATGGGAAGGGAGCAAGATAGCAGCTCCCAGTAGGTATCAGAATAGCACTCAATAGTAAGAAATCCAAGTCCGGCTTGGGACTCCTCCAGTTACATGGGAGTAGGAGAAACAATAGATTAGCTGAAAGCAGTTCTAATGTGTAGCGCTGGCTCCTTCTGAAAGCTCAGACTCAGGCACACTTTACTGCTGTGCTGCAAGTTGGAGTGATATCCCCCCTCCCAGCAGCCGATCAGCAGAACAATGGGAAGGGAGCAAGATAGCAGCTCCCAGTAGGTATCAGAATAGCACTCAATAGTAAGAAATCCAAGTCCGGCTTGGGACTCCTCCAGTTACATGGGAGTAGGAGAAACAATAGGTTAGCTGAAAGCAGTACTAATGTGTAGCGCTGGCTGAAAGCTCAGACTCAGGCACAATGCACTGAGATGGCGCCTACACACCAATATTACAGCTACAAATACATTTGTTTGTTCAAGAATGAAAGGTTAAATGGCAAAGGGAATTATTTGCTGTGTAACAGTGTCATTTAGAAATAAACTGCCCACACCAGGCAGTTGTGAGTGACGGATTTGATAGTATCTGGGAGCATTGGGCACCATCATTCATAGCGCAGATCTTTTCCATCCCCTTTTGGCTTCAGAGAAACAAGTTCTGCACCTCAGGTGTTTCTCTTATCTTCTGTCTGTTGGCTGCAAATCTTGGAGAAATGCGTTCCAAGACGCTGGTGCGAGAAGAATTCTAAAAATTAAATAAAAATAACTTGCTTTAAGCACATTCCTGTGCCGAGGTGATTTCAATCCACTTATGTTTTTTTACAGCTGGTAGCCATTAATAATTCTGTTCCACGGAACTGTCTGAATGAGGGTTGGCGTAAGGTAACATCAAGGCAGTTATATATTGTTCTCTCAAACGGTGTGAAATCAATCTGGGGTGAACTGATTGGTCCGATTCTGCCATTAAAGGTTTCTAGAGTATGAGAAAGTGTGACAATGGCATTGTTCTGCTGCAACCAATCAGATCTTTGCTTTTGTTTTCTAACTTATAGGTAACTGCTCAAATCTAATTGCTGATTGGTTGCTATGGGCAACATCAGTGGTGATGTTTTATCTGATATATGCACCCTATTTTCTCTATCAGTTATTAATATATACATATATATTAATATATACATATATATATTATATATTATATATACATATATATTACACCCCTTCCATATACTCCATATATGTTATTACAGTGGCAACTGCACCCTATATTCTATATCTGATATTACAGTGGCACCCACTCCCTTTACACTACATCTGATATAATAGTAGTACCTACACCCAACATTCTCCATCAGATATTATAGCGGCCCTACTCTCTGTACCCTACCTCAGATATTACAATGGCACCCATTCCATATACTCTACATCTGTTAATGTAATGGCAACTACACCCTATATTGTACATCTGATATTACAGTGACACCCTCTTGCTATATACCATGTCTAATATTGCAGTAGCACTGACACCCTATATTCTCCATAAGATATTATAGCAGCCCTACTCTCTGCACCCTACCTCAGATATTACAATGGCACCCATTCCATATACTCCATATATGTTATTACATTGGCAACTGCACCCTATATTCTACATTCGATATTACAGCGGCACCTATTCCATATAGTCTACATTTGTTATTATAATGGCAACTACACCCTATATTCTACATCTGATATTATAGTGACACCCTCTTGCTATATACTATGTCTGATATTGCAGTAGCACCAACACCCTATATTCTCCATCAGATGTTATAGCGGCCCTACTCTCTGTACCCTACCTCAGATATTACAATGGCACCTATTCCATATACTCTATGGGTGGCACAGTTTATAGTGGCACCTACTCCCTATTCGCTACATCTGGCACCCTCTTTTTATACATTATATATAGTGGCACCTACACCCTTTACTGTGCATCAATAGGGACACCCACTCCCCGCACTCGACACCATGTGCTCTATATCAATAGGCCGTGTCAGTGCTTAGATCTACAAGCAGGGCCCACAGGCCACACTTATGCTGCTCCAGCCTGTCAGCAGTAGGAGTCTGTGCAGAGTCTGTAGCTCATTTCTTGACAAGATCCTTGGAACTGATAGCATCAAGGAACTCACTGACTGGACACCCTTATCTGCTCTGAGGAAACAAAACAGTAGCTGCACTGTTGGCAGATCTGGAGCCCTGCTGATCTAAACACAGGGGAGATGGGTGCTGAAGCGCCGCTGCCGTCCCTGACATCTAACACCTGTTGCAGCTGGCTGCTTTTCCATTGGCTGGTCCCATCGATAGCGGCCATGTTTAGCTGTGCCTGGATCTTGGGCAAAACAGACTTTGAGTTTTAATGTTATTTGTAGTAAAGAAATGGTGCATTGCTTTGATGTTATATTCTATGGTTATATAAATGTTGTATGTATAAGACAAATGTAAGATGGTAGGAGAGACATATGATGTTGTTCTGTTATTTCACAGAGTCACAAGTTATAAAAACACTGATGTGACACAGCCAGAGATAACACACTCCCCACCCAGATACATTTAAACAAATACAGGAATGGTATCCGTTATCCAGAAACCCATTATTCAGAATGCTCAGAATTGTGGGAAGGCCATCTCCTAAAGACTCCATTTTATTCAATTTATTCCAATTTTTCAACTTTTCTCTGTAATAATAAAACAGTACCTGTACTTGATCCCAACTAAGATATAATTACCCCTTATTGGGGGCAGAACAGCCCTATTGGGTTTATTTAATGGTTAAATGATTCCCTTTTCTCTGTAATAATAAAACAGTACCTGTACTTGATCCCAACTAAGATATAATTACCCCTTATTGGGGGCAGAACAGCCCTATTGGGTTTATTTCATGGTTAAATGATTCCCTTTTCTCTGTAATAATAAAACAGTACCTGTACTTGATCCCAACTAAGATATAATTACCCCTTATTGGGGGCAGAACAGCCCTATTGGGTTTATTTCATGGTTAAATGATTCCCTTTTCTCTGTAATAATAAAACAGTACCTGTACTTGATCCCAACTAAGATATAATTACCCCTTATTGGGGGCAGAACAGCCCTATTGGGTTTATTTCATGGTTAAATGATTCCCTTTTCTCTGTAATAATAAAACAGTACCTGTACTTGATCCCAACTAAGATATAATTACCCCTTATTGGGGGCAGAACAGCCCTATTGGGTTTATTTCATGGTTAAATGATTCCCTTTTCTCTGTAATAATAAAACAGTACCTGTACTTGATCCCAACTAAGATATAATTACCCCTTATTGGGGGCAGAACAGCCCTATTGGGTTTATTTCATGGTTAAATGATTCCCTTTTCTCTGTAATAATAAAACAGTACCTGTACTTGATCCCAACTAAGATATAATTACCCCTTATTGGGGGCAGAACAGCCCTATTGGGTTTATTTAATGGTTAAATGATTCCCTTTTCTCTGTAATAATAAAACAGTACCTGTACTTGATCCCAACTAAGATATAATTACCCCTTATTGGGGCAGAACAGCCCTATTGGGTTTATTTAATGGTTAAATGATTCCCTTTTTCTCTGTAATAATAAAACAGTACCTGTACTTGATCCCAACTAAGATATAATTACCCCTTATTGGGGGCAGAACAATCCTATTGGCAATCCTCTATAAAGCATTGGGTCTAAAACACTTTACTCTCATTCCCATTTTTGAGCACAGTCCCCAAAATCAGTGCCTTGTTTGGCGCAAACCTGGTAGACAAGCAGCAGATGGGAACTTCAAAGCAATGCGGCCACACATGATGTTCTTTAGGTGTAGGTGTAACTATTTGCCCCTAGATGGAGCCATGCAGGCCACATTAAAGGAAAACTGTACCCCCAGAATGAATGCTTAACCAACAGAGAGCTTATATCATATTATGTGACCTATTAAAGAATCTTTATATATATATCAGTAAATATTCCCCTTTTACATCTTTCCCCTTAAAGGAACAGTAACACCAAAAAATGAAAGAGCTTTAAAGTAATAAAAATATAATGCACTGTTGCCCTGCACTGGTAAAATGGGTGTGTTTGCTACAGTAACACTACTATAATTTATATAATAAGCTGCTGTGTAGCCACGGGGGCAGCCATTCAAGCTGGAAAAAAGGAGAAAAGGCACAGGTTACATAGCAGATAACAGATAAGTTCTGTAGAATACAATGGTGTTTTATCTGTTATCTGCTATGTGCCTGTGCCTTTTCCCCTTTGAATGGCTGCCTCCATGGCTACATAGCATTATTATATAAATTATAGTAGACTTTCTGAAGTAAACACACAACTTTTACCAGTGCAGGGTAGCAGCACATTATATTTTAGTTACTTTTATACACTTTCATTTTTTGGCGTTACTGTTCCTTTAAATCACCATTTTGTGATGGGCTGTGTGCTCCTTTAGAGATCACATGACAGGAAATAATGCAACTCTAACTGTAACAGGAAGTAATGGAAAGTAAAAGGTAGAACTCTGCCCATTAATTGGCTGTTATGATCTCAGTGGTGGCCCTTATTACTTAAAAGTTACTTATTTAGAGTTTTACATATGAGCTGTTTTATGCAATATATTGTTATAAAGACCTATGTGGTTTGGGGGCATAGGTTCCCTTTAACATTTTCACCCATAAATCTCCCCCTTATAAAGGAATAAAGTAATGTGGGTTCTAGGCTGGTCAGTAGGTTAGGGCCCTCTTCCATTAGGCTCATGTTCCTACCTCTGTAAGTACAAAGTATTTTGTAGGACATGGTGTAGCTCTGCTAAATATGTGGCATAACTCTACAACTCTATAGGACAAGTAAACCTTCCTTGAACCCTGGGTGCTACTCACACAAGTTGTTCATCTGATTGTTTACTTGTGAGGAACAGGCCTAGGTGAGAGCTTGACCTTTGGCCAAACATTCCATGTCAGGGCACTGGTGGCTCCCTGTAGAGTCTCTGATCAGTACAGATGTTTTAATCACAACTGATGACCTGCCTATATGTGTGCCCAAAGGTCAGGCTATAGGTTGCCCCAAGGCCTGTATCCCTCTAGCCACTTTGATTGCCTTGAAGAGCGTCAAAATGTCACAAACCCAAGAACCCTGGAGGACAACTCAAAGTCTATCAGAATCCAGGACTGTCTTGGCCATATTAACAAGCTGGAACAACAAAAATAATATACAGGTATGGGACCCATTATCCAGAATGCTCAGGGCCTGGGGTTTTCTGGATAAGGGGTCTTTCCGTAATTTGGATCTCCTGCCTTAAGTCTGCTAAAAAAAATTAATTAAACAGTAATTAAACCTAATGGGATTGTTTTGGCTCCAATAAGGATTAATTATATCTTAGTTGGGATCAAGTACAGGTACTGTTTTATTATTACAGAGAAAAGGGAATCATTTAACCATTAAATAAACCCAATAGGACTGTTCTGCCCCCAATAAGGGGTAATTATATCTTAGTTGGGATCAAGTACAGGTACTGTTTTATTATTACAGAGAAAAGGGAATCATTTAACCATTAAATAAACCCAATAGGGCTGTTCTGCCCCCAATAAGGGGTAATTATATCTTAGTTGGGATCAAGTACAGGTACTGTTTTATTATTACAGAGAAAAGGGAATCATTTAACCATTAAATAAACCCAATAGGACTGTTCTGTCCCCAATAAGGGGTAATTATATCTTAGTTGGGATCAAGTACAGGTACTGTTTTATTATTACAGAGAAAAGGGAATCATTTAACCATGAAATAAACCCAATAGGGCTGTTCTGCCCCAATAAGGGGTAATTATATCTTAGTTGGGATCAAGTACAGGTACTGTTTTATTATTACAGAGAAAAGGGAATCATTTAACCATTAAATAAACCCAATAGGGCTGTTCTGCCCCCAATAAGGGGTAATTATATCTTAGTTGGGATCAAGTACAGGCCTTTCCGTAATTTGAAATTTTCTGGATAATGAGCTTCTGGATAAGGGGTCCGATACCTGTAATAGAATATATAAAAAATACAACTGGAGTTAAACTGGAGATGATTGAACACAGCTACTAAGGGAAACGTGCAACAAGACGGGGGCCTTGGCCGGGACATTAGCTACTTCCCAAAGGAACTGTGGTTTTAAAGCCAATATCTTTAAAGTCCAATGGCAAAGGCTGGGGATATTATTCAACAGCACCCAGTACCCCCCATCCATCAGTATTCAGGATTATTGTAGAGTCGAATACAGGGAGGAACAGCGAGCCAGGGTTCTTGCCAAACCTTCAAACCACAGGCCGTTCATCCTGCTGTCTAATCAGGAAACATGTCAAGAGCACAAAGAATGCAAAATATATAAATAAATGAATATGCGCACGATTTATGGATTTCATAAAGTAACACAGGCCCGTTCCTTAAAATATTAGACAATATAATAAGACGAAAAACATATGTTGTCAGCAAACGAACATGACGAAAAATGAAGTTATATAGGACAAAAAGGAATCGTTCTATCCAACACTCTGAACGTAGACATCAAAAGGATAATAAATGAATGATCAGGTCACAGCTCTAGAACAATCCTCTGGCCCCCGGAGTCACACCACACTGTTGGCAGCTAGTGCGGTTGCTGGGAGTAGTGGTTGCGGCAGCTATAGGTTGAACTCTACAAAACCCAGAGATGAAGTTCCTGCTGTATACAGACAGCCTTTGACTAAAGATGGCCATAAACGGGTCAACATTAGCTGCTGAATCGGAATCGGTCTTATTAATCGTCTTATTGGCTCAGGTATTGGATAAAAATGGACCACACTAAACCATCAATGCGGCCCTCTCATAAAAGCCCCTGTTCTTGTATTATAGTAATAATCTGATCTTCCCAATCTGGCCCACCTCCCGAGTGGGCAAATCAGACAAAGATGCATTTGTTTGCATTCCCCTGTAACCCACCTTGGCAGGAAGTAACAGACCTGAGGGTTCCTTTGGCACAAAGCAGGAAAAAGTGGGCTGAATAAAGTGAATGATGATTCCCAGGCTGTGTGGCCTAGGAGCTTCTCATTAGTCCACAGACTAGTGGTGTTTAGGAGCTTATAGGGGAATTCTTGCCTTTAAAGGAGAACTTAACCCTAAAAAATAATATATTTAATATACTTAACTTACTACACCAGGCTAAAGATTCAGCATCTCTACAGCAGAAATGATAAAGGCTTTTTGTTAGGAGTGTCCGTGGCTCAGTATATGCTCAGTACGTTCTGGGCAGTTGCTGAGACGCTTAGCTTAGGGTTCGTCAGAAATAATCAAGGTTTGTCTGTCATATAAACTGATGCTACAGGTCTGATTATTATATCCTGACATTTATATTGTATATATACAGTATCCCTAAGCTCAGGTAAGTGCCAGCAGCACAGAGTAAATGCAGGGAATCAGCAGAAAAGAATATGGGGGGCTACTGGGGCATCTTTGGGGGCACAGATCTTCCCTGCTAAAGGGCTATGGGTGCCTAGGCTGGTACAGAAGCCCAGAATATAATGTACAATATTTCTGGCCTATTTCTTTAGTTAGACTTTAGTTCTCCTTTAATAAAGTTCTGTATGCCTTGCAGTAATCACATAATGCTGTATCCGCTCGGCCACACATGGGACAGTTTTGCAGCCCACCAGCTGCATTTCTGCTCTAAATCCTTTGTTTGCTCTTAAATCAAAACCCATCTACAGAACTGACAGGACGGAAGATTTATCGGATCCCATTCTTCATTCAGTCCAGTCACGTTATTCCTTTGTGATCGGTTCCCTTTAATATTGCAGTAAATTATCCAAAGAGAAAGCACAGCTTGCAGCGTTTGGTCACCTTTCCCAGCACCTCTCCTTGTGTCTGAGCCGAAGGAAGACGCCAGATTCGTTCTTTTTGCCTTGGCCGCGCAGTTATATGGAGTAAAACCTGCCCAGGTTTCAGACCTGTGATGTGTTTTATCATTGGACAAATAGAGTTAGGTCGTTTGCCTAGGAATATACATATATTTTGCACTATGTGGTGCCTTGTATGGCAGTTCTGATTAGACATTAACAGAAGGGGATGTTAGGATGTGCCCATAGGTAGGAATACGGTATTAGGGAAGATGTAGCTTGTGATCATAATGCAAACATCACAAAAAATAAAAGTTCAAAGGGGTTTTTTGCCTATTTGTTGCCAAGGGTAAGTAGATTGTTTTAATTGAATCCACTGAGCCAATAAGTGAATCATGGAACCTTGTGAAAAGCTATTTGGGACCAGTGGTGACTGAACACAATTAAATATAGATTTGACTTTGGTATACCCCCTTTTATACTGCCAATATGCTCTGCCTCTGCTTCATTGGAAGGGCAAGGGTATGTTTGGTTTTGCGCATTTATTTGGGGTAAAAGACAATGTGTAATATGTAATAAAAGACAATGGGGGTTATTTATCAATTCTGGGCAAAAATGCCCATGGGCGGAAACCCATGACAACCAATCAAATTGTTGCATTCATTGTTCTACCGCCAGCTGGCTGGAAAAAGCAAATCACTAATTGGTTGCTATGGGTTACTGCTCATGGGCAAATTTTCCCAGTGTTGATAAATGGACCCCACTATGTTTGCCCAGGAGCAGAAGCCAATAGCAACCAATCAGCAGGAAACATTTACTGGTCACCTGTTTAAAAGCAAATATATATTGGTTACTTTACTGCTCATGGTTTACTGCTTTTTATTAAATATAATCTTTTAAATCTTTCCCATGTCCCTGTCTATCAGAATGTACAGATGCAGTAAGGGAAAGACAACTCAGAGCCCTATATCCATCATAAAGTAGGTCTCATAGTCTCCCCAGCCACCAGTGTAAGGGCAAGAAAATGAACAAATAGACAGTCGGCCCACAGTAGCTAAAACTCCAAAATATACACAGCTGCTTAGGGTATCCAGCTGCACTCAGCAGGCGGTGGGAGAATTTAGTAAGTAATATGAGCCTGACTCTACCGACTTTACTGACCAATATGTTGCTGTCTATAAGCAAGATGACTAGAAGGTAGGAAGGGATCCATTGAGGGTCTATGTGGAATTATTCGACAAGGTTAATGGGAAATGGGCTGAGTGCTTAACCATCTTTTGGGGATCAAATAGGAGCAAATTCCCAGGAACCTACACCTATTGGGCCAACAAAGCAGTGGGTATTACTGTGGGGAGGGGGCAGGATATATAGAAGGGCAAGATGGCAACATCAGGACAAGAAGGTGTTGTTACAGAAAACCAAGTGTCGGACTGGCTCACCAGGATACTAGGAAGCCCTCCTGCTTCTGACCATTTGGTCTACTTCATGGCCATTCCCTATTTGTGAATGGGAAGAAAGAGGAGAAATAGATGGAAGAATAGATGCTAGCATGTAAATAAAAGAGACTTGGAGAATAAAGAGGTTGATTGAGCAAAGGGGGTGTGGTAGTTTGGAGATTGGGCCTATGGTTTAAGGTTTTCTGGTGGGCACCTGGGGTCCCAGTCTGACACTACCAACACCCCTATCCCTGATCACTCCATCCACACTCTGGATGGTGGTTCTGCTCAACTGTCATGCCCATTCCCACACCTTGTGTCTCAACCCTTTCTCCTTGTAGATTGTAAGCTCTTTTGGGCAGGGCCCTCTTCACCTCTTGTATCGGTTATTGATTGCTTTATATGTTACTCTGTATGTCCAATGTATGAAACCCACTTATTGTACAGCTCTGCGGAATATGTTGGCACTTTATAAATAAATGTTAATGTAATGTAATTAGAAAAAGCAGAACATTGCATCAGGCTCAGCAACCACCATGTCACCTCACATCCAGCCCTTGGCGCTGGTCCCCAAACAGGATAGGGTTCTGGCTTTCAGCATTCCTACTCTACAACAGGTGCCAGGGACTTGAGCTGCAAACATGGAGGCCACCAACTCATGCTCTTCCTCCTCTATTCAGTTCCGGGGGAGCAGGGCTGTCTTTGGGAGAGTGGGGGCAATTGTTTATGACTGGGGGGTCTTTAAAGGGACCCCAGTGGTGTAAAATGATTAAAAAAAAAGGAATCTACACAATGACCAGCCTTTTTATAAACTAATTCAGGCCTCAATAATACTATGTTTTTATTCTCTCACATTAGAGGTTTTTGCCTCAGCCAAGTTCTCTCATTTCTTCCCCAAATAAAGCTAAAGTGTATGCTGGCAGCAGTATAGTAAATTAGCTTTTCAAGGTTAAAACTTTTGTGAAATACTTGTTTGATCCTAAGGCTAAGGACCCAAGGAGTGGTTCCGTCGTCCGCGATACATTTATGCTATTGTAGGCGAATAACTGCTCCAAAATGTCTTTCCACCAGCAACAATAAGAGTCACGAGTGGAAAGGCCATGATGTCGCGATTACAAAGTCACGAGAAGTTTCCTCCTGCACGCAACGTTGTGCGACTTCGGACAATGAAGTGACTTCTATGGTTGCTGGTGGAAAGGCATTTCAGAGAGGTCACTCACCCGCAATATCAGAGATCTATCGAGGGCGAATGAACCTCTCTATGTGTCCTTAGCTTAATTATCAACTCGACTCCCTGCCATAAAGCAAGGCTGCTGTTTTATTGCCAGGATAAATGTATAGACACTCACATCAGTACCAATACATACATTTTCCCAAGTACTATAAGTAAAGGGTATCTGTAAATAAACAACACCATTGTGTGATACCTGTTTCCTTTACATAAAAAGCCAAACAACACTGCTTTCCTTTGCAATGGTTTAACCCAGTGCTGTCCAACTTCTGTTGTACAGAGGGCCGGAATTTTTCCGACGTACATGGTGGAGGGCCGATAATGGAAGCCAGTTTTGACCACTCCCCTTTTTGAAACTGCACCCACTTGAAACCACACCCATGTTATCACATGACCATACCCATATTAATGGTTGTTATACAGCAAAAACCTGCCATACTCTGCCTGCCCTACCCTGCCTGTGTGTGCCATACTCTGCCTTCACTACCCTGCCTGTCTGTGCCATACTCTGCCTTCCCTACCCTGTCTGTGTGTGCCATACTCTGCCTTCCCTACCCTGCCTGTGTGTTCCATACTCTGCCTTCCCTACCCTGCCTGTGTGTGCCATACTCTGCCTTCCCTACCCTGCCTGTGTGTGCCATACTCTGCCTTCCCTACCCTGCCTGTGTGCCATACTTTCACTGTGTGTGCCATTCTTGGCTGGTTTGTGCCATACTTGGCCTATGTGTGCCATACTCTGCCTGCCCTACCCTGCCTGTGTGTGCCATACTCTGCCTTCCCTACCCTGCCTGCGTGTGCCATACTTTCACTGTGTTTGCCATTTTTGGCTGGTTTGTGCCATACTTGGCCTGTGTGTGCCATACTCTGCCTTCCCTACCCTGCCTGTGTGTGCCATACTCTGCCTTCCCTACCCTGCCTGTGTGTGCCATACTCTGCTTGCCCTATGATGCCTGTGTGTATGGCACACACAGGCAGCCTACAGTGACACAATGCTGGCACTGCTGCACAATAACTATATATTAAAAAAACTTTTTAATTGAAGTACCACCTCAGTATATGTTCTTTTTGTAGTGTGCAGGGATTATTTGTGGGTTTCTACTGTTCCTGAGGTGTGAACAGGGGAACAATGGGGGTGATTACAGCCTGAGCCTGAGGTGTGAACACTGCAGGGGGTGAACAATGCAGAGATTAAAAGGTATGAACAACACAGGGGATTACATATTTAAACAATACAGGGGGATTACAGCCTGAATCTGAGGTGAGAACCATGCAGGGGGGGCAGTTAATCACAGTACTGATACCACTTAGAGCTTACACAAGAGTAAGCCATCAAAGCAGCCATACAGGTGGGGGGCCACACAGAGGGGGGTCGCGGGCCGCCAGTTGGACAGCACTGGTTTAACCCATATATAAATGTGATATTAGTCTCTAAAGTAATCACTCAGCCGAGTTCATCTGCCGAATACTAACGTTACTCTTAATGGGAACTTCCGCTTTCCTAAAAAAAGAAAATCTCTGAAAATCTATCTACAGTCTCAAATCCATCTTGATCTCTGGCCGGTTGTCATGGTTTATATAACAAACATACACAAAATATCATAAATATTTCAAATATTCCCTGGAAACAACAACTTGTTGTTTGGATTCCATCCCCCCCTCCCACTTATGTTTATCTTCTAAACATTTATGTTCATTGTGCAATAATCCTTATATGATTGTTAATGATAAATAAACATGAAAAACTTCATTTTGCCGAGATTGCAGAAATGTTGGCCTGTGTGTGGCTACAAGCTTTAGCTCATTGTGTGTATCTGTCCTTAAATGAAAGTTTCTATCCGCAGCCAATCCCGGCAGATGTGCTGTACTGGCGCTGCCGTGTACGATATACGGAGCAGCGCGATTTTTTCGTTGCCGTCACGATTTTTTCGTATTGAGCAATTGTAAACGGTGGAGACACCAATCCAAATTTTTCGCGACGGCGCTGAAAATGTCGTGGAAAATATACGATAAAGTCGTAACGCCGACAAAAAAGTCGCGCAAAATACGAAAAAACCGCGACAGCGACAAAAAAGTTGCAAAAATACCTATCATTACGAAAAAAACACATTCGGCCGCTTTCGGATGTTCATGGATTAGTAATTGTGCCCCTTAGTATGTTAAAGAATGTACTATTCCTAGCAACTTAGCAATTGGTCTTCATTATTTTTTTTTTTTTATAGTTTATGAATTATTTCCCACACTTTTTTGCCACTTTCCAGGTGGGGGGGTCAACAACCACACCAGCCAAAAACTATTGCTCAATAAGGCTACAATTTTATTGTTGTTCCTTTTTATTGCTTATCTTCCTATTCGGCCCCTCACCTATTCATATTCCAGTCTGTCATTCAAGGTAAATAAGACCCTAGCAATCAGAATGCCAAACTGGAGAGCTGCTGAGCAAAAGGATAAAAAACTGAAAAACCAAAAAACATAAAAAAAGAAGACCAATTGCAAATTGACTTAGAATATCAATATCTACATCATACTAAAAATTCAAAGGTGAACTACCACTTTAAGCATCTATTAATTGTTTTTTTGCACGTGCACTGTATGGATTTGATTTGGATGTACAGAAAATTAAAAAAAATGGTGTAAATGAAAACAGAAAGTTGATTCTTAGCAGTTAATTGAGGTAATATGGCACAGTGCCAGGGCTATGGCTACCTAACTTACCTACCTTTCCCTTTGGCAACTTAACCTCCTACCAGACAAGCTCCTACCGGGGTTCCACCATCGGAACCCCGACACTCTCCGACTCTGTACAAGAAGGAGAACAACTTGCACACAAACTATTTGCCCGTAAGTGCTTGATGGTGGCTGTGGTTATGGGGGAGACTAAAACTGAGTGTAGGAGAGAAGAAGAATAAAAAATGGGTAAGGGAAGAAGAGAAATGGAGGGTGGATGGAAGGGAAAGAGAAACAGGTTTAGGAGTTAGCAATTCAGTTGTTGAAGGTATTAGTAGTGGAAAGAGACAGGCAGAGAGAGAGCGAGAGAAAGAGAGAAAGGTCAGACATTCAGAGAGAACAGATACTGGTGAGAAGAAGAGAGATACAAAAAGGGGAGTACAGTAAAAGAAGGCAGAGGAGTGAAAGGTTAAACGGGAGAGAATAAGGCAGGACCCAGGAGAAAACCAGAATTATGGAATAAAAAGAAGAATGAAGAGAGGTTGTGCCCAAGGTTTCTGGTGGGGTTCTATCACCCAAGCCAACGCCGGACCATGAAAGAGGTGTGAAAGAGGCCATTTATGCCAGAGGAGGGGGCCTGCAACACCGCTTGTCACCTACATACAATGGCGCGTTGACATCCTTACCCCGGCGGTTTCACAACAGTTCACACTTCCAGTCATGTACTTTGAAGGATTAACACCTTCATCAATGAGAATCTTGGTACCGTTGTGACTGGATCATACCTTCTTACACCTGTCAGTTTCATCCAACACCTAACTGAACATGTTCAATGGAACCATTGTGATTGGATGTCTGTGTGTCTGTTCTACCATCAAGAGTTTAAATACCGGGGAATTCCCTACCAGTCATTTGAACCGAAGAAGCCGCTCGGATGAGGGGTGAAACGTTTTCAAGAAAAACTCAGAAAAGTCCAGTTGTTTTTAGACTTAATTCTACTAGATACTGTAACTTAAACCCCAACTCTTACCGTCATGCCACCCCCCCATAGCTTCAGTTCATGGGGTTACAACACAACAGGAGGGCTCTGGGAGCTGATAATGAAGCTGCCTGCAAGCTGAGCCAGGAATATAAGCATAATAGAACTCTGGGAACATTCAGATCCATACTGATTCAGTGTAAGTGCTGTACTGCTCCGTGTGTACTCAGGCACAGCTGGGATCCAAATATTTGGTTAAAGGGATTTAGTTTAACAGTTTCTGCCTAAAAATACTCAAGTTGTTTGTGTGGGACAAGATATTTACCTAGATTTCTGTATTACATAAAGGATAACACAGCAGTTGGTAGCTACGTTACATCAATGCCCAATCAGGATGCTGTTATTAGAACTGTGGCCCAACCCTGCCCAACAGAACAGACAGACTACACAGCAGTACAGGTATGGGACCCATTATCCAAAATGCTTGGGACCTGGGGTTTTCCGGATAAGGGATCTCCTGCCTTAAGGCTACTAAAAAAAAACATTTAAACATTAAATAAACCCAATAGGACTGTTCTGCCCCCAATAAGGGGTAATTATATCTTAGTTGGGATCAAGTACAGGTACTGTTTTATTATTACAGAGAAAAGGGAATCATTTAACCATTAAATAAACCCAATAGGACTGTTCTGCCCCAATAAGGGGTAATTATATCTTAGTTGGGATCAAGTACAGGTACTGTTTTATTATTACAGAGAAAAGGGAATCATTTAACCATTAAATAAACCCAATAGGGCTGTTCTGCCCCCAATAAGGGGTAATTATATCTTAGTTGGGATCAAGTACAGGTACTGTTTTATTATTACAGAGAAAAGGGAATCATTTAACCATTAAATAAACCCAATAGGGCTGTTCTGCCCCCAATAAGGGGTAATTATATCTTAGTTGGGATCAAGTACAGGTACTGTTTTATTATTACAGAGAAAAAGGAAATCATTTTTAAAAATGTGAATTATTTGATTAAAATTGAGTCCATGGGAGATGTCCTTTCTGTAATTTGGAACTTTCTGGATAATGGGTTTCCAGATAAGGGGTACAATACCTGTATAAGGAGTAGTGGGCACCCCCTATAAGACCAATGGCAGTCACCAATAATTGCCCCCCCAATGCAATGGCCCAAAATAGGTTTCATCCAAGCGCACTGTTTTCCTTGCAAATAAGGAAATAAGCAAAACAAAGACACTGAGATCTGTATCGGAAATTAAGTCTGTTTTTTTGTTTTGTGTTATTTTTCCTTTTTGCATGGTGCAAAGAGAATTTGTAGAAAGGAGGCCAGTGTGCTCCACAACATACCTCAAATTAATCACTTTCAGACTATTGCACTGATGTCTGACTGGCTCTTCATAATGATATTAAAGTATGAAGCATAATCTTTAACATGTGTAACTTATTAAAATGTTAGGCAATGGGGAAAGGACAGTACAAATGGATGGAATTCATGAAGGCAGGATCCATTGCTTGAGGTTCTCATGTCTAGGGTTGGGGTGTTGATGTTTGGGGCACGCAGGAACCACCTAGAAGTGGGTTTCTTAAAATGACCATCTTCTTTCTATGTAACTATTAACTTGTGAGTGTGACTAAAAGGGAGATTTTATAAAGTAAAGAAAAATATGCAAGCCCCGTATACCCTTAATGGAACTGCACTAGGCAAATCCATAATGGAGAAGGACCTTGGAGTCCTTGTAGATCAGGGGTGGGCAAACTACGGCCTGCGGGCCACATCCGGCCCCTTGGCCTTTTTAATCCGGCCCGCCGACGACGCCAAGTCTCATCACTCGAGGCTTGGTGTCATTGGCGGGGCGGAATTAAAGAGACGAAGGGGGCGTAACGCTGGCCTGGCCCTGCCCGCCCTGGCCCGGTCCGGCCCGGGGGTAAGTAAATGTGGCCCGTGAGCCAAAAAGTTTGCCCACCCCTGTTGTAGATAATAAACTTGGCTGTAGCAAGCAATGCCAGGCAGCAGCTGCAAGGGCAAACAGGGTTTTGAGCTGTATTAAAAGGGGTATAGATTCACGGGAGGAGGGGGTTATTCTTCCCCTTTACAGAGCGCTGGTAAGGCCCCATCTAGAGTATGCCGTTCAGTTTTGGTCTCCAGGGCTCAAACGGGACATGATTGAGTTAGAGAGGGTCCAGAGAAGGGCAACTAAGCTGTTTACACTGGAGAAGAGGCGCTTAAGGGGGATAGATAATTATGTGTAATAAATAAGGGGATCATATAGTAACCTCTCTAATGCTTTATTTACCAGTAGGTAAATATGACATGAGGGCACCTATTCCAATTAGAAGAAGGAGGTTCCATCCGAATATTCAAAAAGGATTTTTTACAGTGAGAGCTGTGAAGTTGTGGGATTCCATCCCTGAACCAGTCGTGCTGGCTGATACATTGGGTAACTTTAACAAGGGGCTGGATGTTTTAGCAAGTGAAAAAAAACAGGGTTATTGTACAAGTTGATCCAGGGACTGGTCCATTTGCCACCTAGGAAGGATTTTTTCCCCATATGAGGTAAATTGAAGAGGCTTAAGAAGAGTTTTTACCTTCCTCTGGATCAACTAGCAGTTAGGCAGATTTCAAATCGACATAAAAGGTTGAAATCAATGGACATGTCTTTTTTTGACATTTTATATACCTTAAGGGTGTCCAGCCTATGGTCCCTTAGTTTTTGTTCCCAGAGTATCTACTAAATGGACCCTTTCTTCACTGTTTGGAGCCCTCAAACACCCAGCCCCAGCATGGGAAATGTTCCAGATCTTTATTGGATCCCATTATGACTTGAAGGAATATGACTGTTTCAGAGACAGGGGGAGATAGGACCCTTTTAAAGTAATGTTATGGGACATCAGAAAGTAGGTTTATGACTTGGTCTTACACTGAGCTGCTTCTGGAGTAATAGATAGAGAGGGATAGATTCTGGCAATCCTATGTCCCATCAGGGCCCTGTACCCCAGTAATAGAGCCCAGGTGAATAGAATAAGTACCCCCTCCCAAAGTGATCTCAGGAGGGACCAAGAGAATAAGTTATTTTTTTTCCTGTCTAGCAATAAAGAGATAAACACTACTGGCCCAGTATAATCCCAGGGATAGTGAGAGTTGCCTCTTGAGGGACACACATTAAGCAACCATATCTTCTTTTCAAGGGGCACCTCTGATGCTGGGGCCAAGGCAACTGCTCTCTCTCTGCTGTACCCCAAACTAAACTATATTAATGTCCGTATGCAATTCAAATTTATTACTAAAGACGTTTGGGGTTTAAGTAACTGTATTGAGTTTTATTGTTGTTGTTATAGATGGGGGATAGAAGAAACATTTTCCTTGGATAGAAAAGCATTAGTTTCCCAGACAAGTTTTCCATAAGGACAGTTCTGACTGATGGAGGGAATTATATAAACAATCGAGTTATTCTCGGTGATGAGCTGTCTTGTTTTGAGTAGGACATTGGAACAGCTCAGCCATCACCATGGAATCTCATTGTCCCACTGGGAAGATCTCTGCAACGACTTGGCTTCAGTTTTGCAGGTGCGATGAGGTGAATACAGACAGCAGGGCGGTATGAAACATTCATTCAGACTCAGAATATAGTGCAGAAGTATAAAGTATAATTTACAGAATTGGATCCCGGGCTACACGTTAGTTCCTGATCCTTAGCTTTTTTCCCTAAGCCTATAATTCAGTCAGCATTGTAAGGTTGATAGTTACATCCCCATTCACTCCTTGGGATTATTCCCCTTGCCGCTGGTTGTGTATCTCTCTGAATGCATCTTCCAACTTAACTATTGAATCAGATATTATATTTCTGAGTAGTTAAGCTTAAAAAGGCACAAATACCCCCAAAATATCTGAGGCAATTATTATAATAAAATATAGAATCTGTTAGCTTTGCAGCTGTCACAATATGGTGGAGACAATCTCTGGAGGAGAGGTCTGTGATGTATAGAGTTACAGTTCAGCTTCCTAAACTCTTTCCTTAACTACCTTGCAAGCAATGTTCCGTCTAATTGCTTCTTGGCTATGTGCGCAAAAAAATTTCTTTTGTACACACATTCAAAACTTGTGTTCACATTTTTAGGAACTGTGTGCTCAGGGCAGGGTCAAACTGGGGGTTGCAGGGCCCACCGGGGCTCCCGCCGGCCACGTCCCCTCCCCTGCAGGGCCCCCCCCGGCCGCGTTCCCTAACCCCCTTCCTGCATGGCCCCCTCCTAACCCCCCGCATGGTACCCCACCCTACGTCTTCCCCGAGCGCGTATAAATTTAATGCGTCAGGGAGGAACAGTCAGACAGGGGGAGCACCGGCAAGGGTTGGGTCTGGGCCACTGGGGCCCACTAGGACCTGGGCCCACCGGGATTTTTCTCGGTGTCCTGGCGGCCAAGTCCAGGGCATAATAAATACAAAATTTCACACAAAATTCTTTGCGCACAACAAAGGGAACATTGCTTGCAAGGGCCCAGGTGAGAAAGAGAGTTGCAATGTTCAACGGTTTTGTGCCTGAACAGCATCTGCAATAAGGTATTACTGCCAAGAAAAGGTTACAATAATAAAAGAGGGGTAGAATGAAGGGGTGTAGGCGAATGTAGCAGCAGAGGGCGGAAGGTATTGTCTGCTCGAAGTTCAGTTTGTTGCAAAGTGTACCCTATATATGATCATCAGCTGGCATTGTGGCTCCAAACACCTAAGGGTGAAGACACATGGAGCTAATAGTAGCAGCTACTTTTTCATGGCTACTAAATGCCAAAAATTCCCTGCCATAGACAACGCTGATCATTTACAGATAACTGTCTCTACGTGTGTTTTAGCAGAGGCAATTCTCAGTATTGTCTATGGCAGGGTATTGGGATATTTTTGGCGTTTAGTAGCCATGAAAAAGTAGCTGCTACTAGTAGCTCCATGTGTCTTCACCCTAAGGGCTGCTACACACAGGCCGTTTCTTCCTGCGCCCCCCTCTGGATGATCCTTAATGCGTTGCGTTCCACCTGTTGCATCACACCTGGAAGGAGGGGCTGCATTTTGCCCTGAGTTCCTATGTGGTGCAACACAGGTAATATCTGCCACAGGCGAAACACCCATGTGAAAGGGCCCTAAATGCTGTTTCTATATATAAGTGAGAGCCTGTAGAAGCAGATGATTAGTGGCTTTAACGTTCGAAATATTCCAGACTTTAATTAAGAGTGAGCGGCACAGCAGGTCTGGGAGTCTGTAAGGGCAAGCTGGTGTTTCATCCGCACACTAAAGCCCACTAGCGAGAGACACTCACACCTACTAGCGAGAGACACTCACACCCACTAGCGAGAGACACTCACACCCACTAGCGAGAGACACTCACACCCACTAGCGAGAGACACTCACACCCACTAGCGAGAGACACTCACACCCACTAGCGAGAGACACTCACACCCACTAGCGAGAGACACTCACAAACCTGAGATCTGAATATCACTATTCATTCATCATGTTCCTGCTGTTCTGCCTATTTGCAGCTTTTACTCTAACAGCCAACGATTGTGAGACCCTTCATTCTTCCCAATTAATTCTCTGCTTAATGTTTCAGCAGATAAACTGCAGGGCTGTGTCCCTTTGAAATGACTTTGGTTTCAGAAAGACAAACATTTCATGGTTTTTTTTCTAGCTAAACATTTTACAGACTCTGATCCAATGTTGGATTAAAGGAAAACTATACCCCCAAATAATGTAGGTCTTTATAAAAATATATTGCTCATATGTAAAACCCTGCTTCATCTAAATAAATCATTTTCATATAAATATACATTTTTAGTAGTATGTGCCATTGGGTAATCCTAAATAGAAAACTGCCATTTTAAGTACTAAGGGCCGCCCCCTGGGATCATAGGAGTCACAGTGCACACAAACAAGCCAAGGCACACATACATGCTAGGCCCCATCAGCCAATGAATGGGCAGAGTTCAGCCTTTTACTCCCACACTACTTCCTGTTACAGTTAGAGCTGCATCACTTCCTGTCAGCTGATCTCTGAGAGAGCAAACAGCCCAGCACTAAATGGCGGCTCAAGGGAAAGGATGTAAAAGGGCAATATTTACTGATATATATTTTCCAGTTTGGGGAGATTCTTTAATAGGTCACTTAACATAATATAAGTATAATAATATAAATCTGCTGCTGCCCAGCCTTCCCAGAACAAGGGGGTAGCAGGGAGGTATAATAGTGGTGTCGCAGCAGAAGGGGCTCCCCCTGGGGGGGAGTCAGTAATAGTGGTCTCAAGTGTAAGGTGTAACAGGGGTTAGGCCTGGGGCCAAAGTGATGGAAAGTGTGGTTTGGTTGTGGGGGGGGCTTGGTGTTGTTGGGAGGGGCCTGCCAGATTGATGCTGCCCCTGTCATGGTATTTCATTATTATAGCTGAAACAGAGTGCCCCATTGGTACCTTTTGCCATTGGTATCTAAAGCCATCCCAATATGGCAGATGTTTCTAATAAGATCTATGAAGCTTACTGCTAATTCAGAATCTCGCCGCCATCCTCGGCCAAAAGGCGCATATGTACAAGTGGAGCCAGAAATGGGAGAAGTGAGCCGTATTTCACACAAATGGAAAGTGAGGCTTTTGTGGTATTATGTACTTGTCGGCACAATCACTTTCACCTGCCGGAGTGCCATGCCTCATGTGTTAGTGAGCTCAAACCGCTGTGTTAGTGAGCTCAAACCGCTGTGTTAGTGAGCTCAAACCGCTGTGTTAGTGAGCCCAAACCGTTGTGTTAGTGAGCTCAAACCGTTGTGTTAGTGAGCTCAAACCGCTGTGTTAGTGAGCTCAAACCGCTGTGTTAGTGAGCCCAAACCGCTGTGTTAGTGAGCCCAAACCAAACCGCTGTGTGAGTGAGCCCAAACCGCTGTGTGAGTAAGCCCAAACCGCTGTGTTAGTGATCCCAAACCGCTGTGTTAGTGATCCCAAACCGCTGTGTTAGTGAGCCCAAACCGCTGTGTGAGTGAGCCCAAACCGCTGTGTTAGTGAGCCCAAACCGCTGTGTTAGTGAGCCCAAACCGCTGTGTTAGTGAGCCCAAACCGCTGTGTTAGTGAGCCCAAACTGCTGTGTTAGTGATCCCAAACCGCTGTGTTAGTGAGCCCAAACCGCTGTGTTAGTGAGCCCAAACCGCTGTGTTAGTGAGCTCAAACTGCTGTGTTAGTGAGCCCAAACTGCTGTGTTAGTGAGCCCAAACCGCTGTGTTAGTGAGCCCAAACCGCTGTGTTAGTGAGCCCAAACCGCTGTGTTAGTGAGCCCAAACTGCTGTGTTAGTGAGCCCAAACCGCTGTGTTAGTGAGCCCAAACTGCTGTGTTAGTGAGCCCAAACCGCTGTGTTAGTGAGCCCAAACCGCTGTGTTAGTGAGCCAAAACCGCTGTGTTAGTGAGCCCACATTCCCTAAACCACTGAAATAAGGCTCTTTACACTTCTGCATGCTATGGAGCTGAACAAAGTTATATGGGGATCCCCTTTCTACAGCCCCTTTTGTCTGGGCAAATGTGCAAATAATAATTCAATTAAATGGCAGCCTCTTTATTATGTCAGCTATGGCCTGTGATTCAGTCACTATATCATTCAGAGATGTATTAACTCCCAGAATGCTTTCTGATTTTTGTTAGGTCAGTTTCAAACACTTGGTTAATGCAATGTGATTGGCTAAATGTTGGTGCTATATAAATAAAAGTTAATAAATAAATAATGGTACTTTTCTATCTGTAGCCATGAAAAGTCACAAATGGTCCTACATCTCTGAATAAATCTTTTACTATAAATCAGTGGGTGCCCAGATACTTTGTTTGTTGGGCTCCAGAAGGCCAAGTGGGTTTTTAAAGACTTCTTTAGCGCCAGAAGTACCTGATAATATCAGGTTTTGGTTCAGTTTTTGTAGGCAAGCTCACCCTATGTACCTTTTGTCCAAAGAGCTCAGAATTAGAGAAATTTACCCTATCCATACATAGCAAAATAAATACAACTATATCAAGGCCCCGGCTTCAGGACAGGCCTCTAGTCAGGGCTCCCACACTTTATCAGATTTATAGGGGCATTGCCTGGCAAGGTATAACAACTTAATAAGTGGGAGTCTGCTCTACTGCATTCGGCTTGCTAGCTCTGAATATACAGGGACTGGGAAAAACAAAACTTGGTTAATTAATAAATGATCAAAGCACACATTGTGGATAAGGATAGAGCTATACAAGATCACTGGGGGTATTTGGAGTAATAATATGGTGTTAATACCTTCACCTCCCACATTTCCTCTTAAGAGCCCATTGAAATCAAGTGTAAAATGAGACCATACTGCAGTTGCACTTGTTCTACACCAAACAACACAGACTAGGCGGAACACACTTGCAACACAAGCCGCCTTTATTGGACTTGTATTGAATCCAAGGGTATATTGCCCCTTTAAGCCAAATAATTAGTCATTGCCATAGAGAAGAGTTTGAGTGGAGACTGTAACACACTCTAAACCAGATAAGAGCAATTAATTCTCACGTTCGTTTCTAGATTGTGCTATTTACCCCCCGGGAATCAAATCCACCACTTCTGGACCTTTTGTACTTGTTTAATCATCAATCCCTTTCCTTTAATAAGAGATGGTTAAACTCCAGAGCCCTCGAGTGCAGGACACGGGAAACACTCTCAGCTGATAAATGGAGTGGAACAGGCACGTTACGTTGCATTTGGGTTTTATAGGGAATAAATCTCCCCAGCTTTATTTTAACTAACTCCTCTATGCATAGTAAATTGAGGGGAGGACATGGATAAATTAGACTGCAGAGTACATCAGATCTTCCTTGTAATCCAATAAAAATACAAGCTTTCCATTATTATTTCGTACATTTACTATTGGCTCTGGATTTATAGGCCAGAAATATTTGTACAGACTGTTACGTTTCTGAAGCTCAAAGCTGTTGTGCTGAACGAGTCAGATGGGAAAAGGCATGTTTGCGTTATTCAGGGCAGTCCTGGGGGGCGGCCGGGCCCAGACTAAATACACTGGGAAGGTTCCCCACATAAAATAACATTTTGCATAATGAAAAATATTACAACTTGCAGTGGTTTTAAAGTTATTTGTAAATATAACTGCTCTATAATCTGGTATCGTTCTCTCTGTTTCTGTTCTCTGCGGGTTCTGACTTTTGAAACAAAGTAGCAGAAGCCAGCTGATTAATAAATCTGCTACAGGAAACAAATACTGTATTTTAAAGGTGTGGTTCACCTGTAAGTTAACTTTAAGTATCTTATGCAGTGGCTAATTTTTAGCAACTTTTCAATTGGTCTTCAATTTTCATTTCTTATAGTTTTGTTAATTATTTGCCTGCTTCTTCTACTTCCTCTGTTAAACCAGGGATCCTCAAACTACGGGCCGCGGGCCGGATCTGGCCCCCCAGGGTAATTTACCCAGCCCCCGCTGCATCCTCACCACTGGCAGAGGAGAGAGAGGACTCAGTGGGGAGCGGGATGGGGAGCTGGGAGAGGGAGGACTCAGTGGACAGCGAGAGGGAGGACGGACGGAGCGGGGGAGCTGGAAGAGGGAGGACTCAGTGGGCAGCGGGAGGGAGGACGGACGGAGCGGGGGAGCTGGAAGAGGGAGGACTCAGTGGACAGCGAGAGGGAGGACGGACGGAGCGGGGGAGCTGGAAGAGGGAGGACTAAGTGGGCAGCGAGAGGGAGGACGGACAGAGTGGGGGGGAGCTGGAAGAGGGAGGACTCAGTGGGCAGCGGGAGGAGCTGGGAGAGGAAGAAGGACGGACGGAGCGGGAGTAGCTGGAAGAGAGCGGACTCAGCGGAGAGTGGGGAGCTGGGAGAGGGAGGGATGATGGACGGAGCGGGGGAGTGGGGAGGGATAATCTGGCCCCCCAACAGCCTGAGGGACCATGAACTGGTCCCTTGCTTAAAAAGTTTGAGGACCCCTGTTTTAAACTGTCAGGTGGGGATCACTGGCCCCCAAAAGCCAAAAGCTATTGCTCTGTGTGGCTGCAATTGTTATTGTTATTATTATTTATTATTATTGATCTTTCTATTTAGCCCATCTCCTATTTATATTCCAGTCTTTCACTCAAACCTCTGCCAGCGTAATTTGGACCCTAGCAACCATGAAGCTGCTGAAATTCCAAACTGGATAGCTGCCGAAAATTGCATAAAGTTATATTTCCTTTCATTACAGAAGATTCTATTTTTTGGGTGTAGATCCCTTTTATGGATATAATGCTGGCTCTATAGTGGTGCAATGGGTATAACCTTAGAATATGACTTTCTCTAAAAAACAACATACTGAGGATTTCCACCATGGTCACAGTAAGGGAAACCATAGATAAAATGTTGTATATATATAACACTGCCTGTCTTACATTTGGAACAAGTTGCGTGGATCCTACCAAAACTGCCACTTAAAACACATGTGCTATTTTTCATTACACAGACAAACTTTAAAATCTGGGACATGACAATACACGCTGGGCCATTAGCGATAGGTTTTCATCCTAATCTGCCACTTATAGCGTTAAAGGGACTAATTGCAAATTTCAACCCCTCAGCATGTACACAAATGGGAATCGTGACATTTGCGAATGTGTTTCATAACAATAACTTATGGGCTCCTATGGGCTCACATATCTCAGCCTGGCAAAAAGATCTGAACCTTACAATTGACCCAACTGACTGGAATATAGCTTTTGCAATTATATCGACTATAGGTATAGGACCTGTTATCCAGAATGCTCAGGATCAAGGGTATTCTGGATAAGGGGTCTTTCTGTAATTTGGATCTCCATACCTGAAGTCTACTAAAAAATCAATAAAACATTAATTAAACCCAATAGGATTGTTTTGCCCCCAATAAGGATTAATTATATCTTAGTTGGGATCAAGTACAGGTACTGTTTTATTATTACAGAGAAAAGGGAATCATTTAACCATGAAATAAACCCAATAGGGCTGTTCTGCCCCCAATAAGGGGTAATTATATCTTAGTTGGGATCAAGTACAGGTACTGTTTTATTATTACAGAGAAAAGGGAATCATTTAACCATTAAATAAACCCAATAGGGCTGTTCTGCCCCCAATAAGGGGTAATTATATCTTAGTTGGGATCAAGTACAGGTACTGTTTTATTATTACAGAGAAAAGGGAATCATTTAACCATGAAATAAACCCAATAGGGCTGTTCTGCCCCCAATAAGGGGTAATTATATCTTAGTTGGGATCAAGTACAGGTACTGTTTTATTATTACAGAGAAAAAGGAAATCAGTTTTAAAATTCTGAATTATTTGATTAAAATAGAGCCTATGGGAGACGGCTTTCCGTAATTCAGAGCTTTCTGGATAACAGGTTTCCGGATAATGGATCCCATACCTATACTTCAAAATCAGTCAGGCTCATGGAAACCAGTATTAAACTCATGCTCGGATGGTATCTGGTACCCTCAAAGCTCTATAAGATTTATCCGCGAACAACCACTAATATGTGCTGGAGAAAATGTGGACTCTCATGCACCTGGTGGAACTGCCCCAAAATACAAAAGTACTGGCAAGAAGTATTGGATTTAACAAGCAGTGTAATTAAGCAACCGATGAATCATTTACCTGCAATTACCCTCCTGAATTTGGACTTTATCAGATTTTCTGACAAGCCCTTAGTAGTACACATAGTTGAAGCAGCAAGGCTTCTTTTAGTTCAAAAATGGAAAACCGACCTTATTCCCTCAATACCAGAACTAAACGTTATCAGTCTCTCACGGTCCCTTGAATACCACAAAGCGAGGATTAAGAACTCTCCTCGTAACCACCATAAGAAATGGCGCTCATGGCAGAACTGTACTGATGTAGATACCCACGCGTAATATCCTGCTTTCTTATTCTTTTCTTATTTTTTTTTTGTTTTGTTTATATTTTTATTTATTTCCTTATTCTTTATCTGTTCTCCCTTCCTGTTGTTGTCTGTCCATACATGTACAGACATATTCAATATTTGAGATATATGTATATACAATGCAAATTTGACTGTTAAACATTTAAAAAAATCACCTTTTGTTTGGCTATAAACCTCTTACAGTAAGTTTATATCACAATTCAGAATAGGTATAAAGCCGGCCATACACGTTCAGATTTTAGTCTTCTTCCAATGAACGTCAGATATCGGTCGTAGGTTTAAATGCAACGATCTGAAACTCACATTCTGCCTGAAACTGTACGATAAAGTACTAAGTACAACAAATGGGAGGATGTTCTGAGCATGAAATAGTCGGCAGGCACCAATCAAATGAAAGTGACTCCCATTGTAGGTCCCCCAAGGATATAATCACATAAACAATACATTCGCAGACTAGCAATCTAATGCAAGAGATGACTATTACACATATTTTTTCTGATAGTTTTTTTGCATATCCCCCAGAATAACCAGTAAGTAATAATGAAATGGTTTAATGCATATTCCCCGGTAGACCAGCAATACAGTCCAATGGGCTTTGTGCATATTCCCTAAGTAGACCAGCAATACAGTCCAATGGGCTTTGTGCATATTCCCTAAGTAGACCAGCAATACAGTCCAATGGGCTTTGTGCATATTCCCTAAGTATACCAGCAATACAGTCCAATGGGCTTTGTGCATATTCCCTAAGTAGACCAGCAATACAGTCCAATGGGCTTTGTGCATATTCCCTAAGTAGACCAGCAATACAGTCCAATGGGCTTTGTGCATATTCCCTAAGTAGACCAGCAATACAGTCCAATGGGCTTTGCGCATATTCCCTAAGCAGACCTGGAATACTTTCCAATGGGCTTTGCGCATATTCCCTAAGCAGACCTGGAATACAGTCCAATGGGCTTTGCGCATATTCCCTAAGCAGACCTGGAATACAGTCCAATGGGCTTTGCGCATATTCCCTAAGCAGACCTGGAATACTGTCCAATGGGCTTTGCGCATATTCCCTAAGCAGACCTGGAATACTGTCCAATGGGCTTTGCGCATATTCCCTAAGCAGACCTGGAATACAGTCCAATGGGCTTTGCGCATATTCCCTAAGCAGACCTGGAATACAGTCCAATGGGCTTTGTGCATATTCCCTAAGCAGACCTGGAATACAGTCCAATGGGCTTTGCGCATATTCCCTAAGCAGACCTGGAATACAGTCCAATGGGCTTTGCGCATATTCCCTAAGCAGACCTGGAATACAGTCCAATGGGCTTTGCGCATATTCCCCAAGCAGACCTGGAATACAGTGCAATGGGCTTTGTGCATATTCCCTAAGCAGACCTGGAATACAGTCCAATGGGCTTTGTGCATATTCCCTAAGCAGACCTGGAATACAATGCAATGGGCTTTGTGCATATTCCCTAAGCAGACCTGGAATACAGTCCAATGGGCTTTGCGCATATTCCCCAAGCAGACCTGGAATACAGTCCAATGGGCTTTGTGCATATTCCCTAAGCAGACCTGGAATACAATGCAATGGGCTTTGTGCATATTCCCTAAGCAGACCTGGAATACAGTCCAATGGGCTTTGTGCATATTCCCTAAGCAGACCTGGAATACAATGCAATGGGCTTTGTGCATATTCCTTAAGCAGACCTGGAATACAATGCAATGGGCTTTGTGCATATTCCCTAAGCAGACCTGGAATACAATGCAATGGGCTTAGCTGGTGCTAATTTACTAATAAACCTGCTAAGAGCACTTACCCACAGCACCCAGTCAGATACCAGTTACTGATTAGTTGGTAACTGCATTTTAGCACCTATGTTAGTAAACCGGCCCCAGAATCAGAATACTAGCCCCCATAAAAAAGTCAGTGATCCTCAGTTCCTATTAGTGACTTGTTTATTTACTCTGGGAATATTTCAGCAATATGTTAGTTGCTCTTCTGTTTTTCTCTCATATGTGGTCTCTGAAAATAGAAGTTGCCAAATATTTTACCATGTAATTATTTCTCCCAAATCGTGCAGCTGTTTCAAAGCTTTTGAGACTCCATTTTTTTTGGATACAAAGACACGTCCTTTGCCCAAAACTAAAAAAAAAAAAACATTTTATATTTTATTTCCTTTGGTGAATGCCAAGCAATATTTCACCTTAGTTAATCTTAAACGTAGCATCAGATTCCTTAGTGATACAAAAAAACAGAATGCCTTTTAGTGAAGTCCAGGCTACCACTCAGCTCTACTCAAGGGCCACCACTGCCGGCTCTGACCAATGATCAACATTCACCACAAGCCCATAACATTCACATGAGCCATGCGATCAACTTGCCCCATAAACTTGTCAACTTGCCCCATAAACTGCAGTCAAAATGCAGAATTGAGCATCAGAGTTGGTGACCAGGGCTGGAACTAGGGGTTGGCAGAAGATGCACATAGCTAGGGTTCAGTGGTGGGCGTTGGGCATGTACCTCTTCTGCCTTCCCTTAGTTTCATCCATCTAAATCTCTGGGTCTCGGCATTCAAGTCATCTGCATGCAGTTGGGAGGGGACGTTTTGGGGTGGGTGCTTGTGTTGGGCACCCTGTACCTTAGGCCTGGCACTGTTGGTGACAACCAAGCAAGGACATGGACACTGGGGCAGGACTAGGAGTTGGAGTCAGGGTGCTGGAGTCCTACACTCACTCACCCCCGGTCTGGCCAGTTATACACTCACTCACCCCCGGTCTGGCCAGTCCTACACTCACTCACCCCCAGTCTGGCCTGTCCTACACTCACTCACCCCCAGTCTGGCCTGTCCTACACTCACTCACCCCCAGTCTGGCCTGTCCTACACTCACTCACCCCCGGTCTGGCCAGTCCTACACTCACTCACCCCAGTCTGGCCTGTCCTACACTCACTCACCCCCAGTCTGGCCTGTCCTACACTCACTCACCCCCAGTCTGGCCTGTCCTACACTCACCCACCCCCAGTCTGGCCTATCCTACACTCACTCACCCCCGGTCTGGCCAGTCCTACACTCACTCACCCCCGGTCTGGCCAGTCCTACACTCACTCACCCCCGGTCTGGCCGGTCCTACACTCACTCACCCCCGGTCTGGCCTGTCCTACACTCACTCACCCCCGGTCTGGCCGGTCCTACACTCACTCACCCCCGGTCTGGCTGGTCCTACACCCACTCACCCCCGGTCTGGCCAGTCCTACACTCACTCACCCCCGGTCTGGCCTGTCCTACACTCACTCACCCCCGGTCTGGCCAGTCCTACACTCACTCACCCCCGCGTCTGGCCTGTCCTACACTCCCTCACCCCGTGGCCAGTCCTACACTCACTCACCCCCGTGGGTAACTCACCCCCGGTCTGGCCAGTCCTACACTCACTCACCCCCAGTCTGGCCAGTCCTACACTCACTCACCCCCGGTCTGGCCAGTCCTACACTCACTCACCCCACTGGCCAGTCCTACACTCACTCCCCGGTCTGGCCTGTCCTACACTCACTCACCCCCGGTCTGGCCTGTCCTACACTCACTCACCCCCGGTCTGGCCAGTCCTACACCCCCGGTGGCCTGTCCTACACTCCCTCACCCCCGGTCTGGCCAGTCCTACCACCCAGTCTGGCCAGTCCTACACTTACTCACCCCCGGTCTGGCCAGTCCTACACTCACTCACCCCCAGTCTGGCCAGTCCTACACTCACTCACCCCCGGTCTGGCCACACTCACTCACCCCCGGTCTGGCCAGTCCTACACTCACTCACCCCCGGTGTGGCCTGTCCTACACTCACTCACCCCCGGTCTGGCCAGTCCTACACTCACTCACCCCCGGTCTGGCCAGTCCTACACTCACTCACCCCCGGTAGTCCTACATTCACTTTCATCTGATTCATTAAGAATTCTACTGCTTCATTATATATTTACCAAAGGGACTAAGTTTTACCTGCTTTCAAGGTGAAAACCCCCAAATGGCTGCCATTTTATTGTCTCCACTGGGATCACCTGGGAAGGGTGGGAGCTACAACATGGAGTTGGGCTTTTCTCCTGTATAAACTATAGCAAAAAAAGGGATAGTTGGAAGTTTTTGGAAGTGAGTTGTGCTTACTTTTTGGCAGTGGGAGTAAAGGGGCTGGGGAGGAGGCAGGGATGGTTACACGGGGGGCCGGATAGTCCTACTTTAAAGAGTGAAGTGCAGTGAAACAGGAAGGCCTCTGCATCCCTATCTGCTCCACCGACTGCGCAATGGGGTTGGAGGCCGCCATATTCAATATCCAGCCAGAGATTCACTGCTGCTATTGTGAAGATTGGTGAAACATGGGTCAACCAACCTGGCTTGGGCTCACAATGCACACACTCCTGCTTGGCAATGACAGCAGTAAAGGCTCTGACATGTGAAGCAGCCATAGCAGCTCCCAACCCCTCAGTGAGACTTTGCATTGGGCACTGGTGTGGGGGAAGCGGAGCAGCCTTTGGGGCTCAGCGGCCGGGGAGTGTGGCCTCTTGTTCAAAAAGTGGCTTTAAAAAACAAATAGTAAAATTAGTCCAACCCGCCGATACAAGCTCACACCCAGTAGTGTTTATGGGCTTCATATGCCTTTTAAAGCAAGTGATATTATTAACTTCCTATAGGAAAATCCTGCAGCCTCTGCCATAAACATCCAAGTTGTGAAAGAGGAAAGTATCCCGGATGCTGCGCTCGAAGAGGCTTTTTTTTTCTCAGTGTAACATTTTTTGTTCAATAAAAAAGGCAAAGACACTCATAAATCCTGCGTATTTTGGCAGAAAACGATATTGGGTGACCTTGTATGTGCTCTCATTATTCACCTTCCAGCCAGCCAGTGTTTCCAGAAAATATTTTTAGAGTATTTTTGGCATTTTGGAACATTTCTTAAAACACTGATATTCCCTCTCTCTTTTTTTTTTTATTGAAAACTCACATTAGGGGGGGTATTCCAGCCAAGAGAGGCATCTAATAGGGCCAAAGCCATAAAGAGACGCGGCCTGAGGGATCGCACCAGACTAAGGGGCTGATTTACTTACCCACGAACGGGTCGAATGGAGTCCGATTGCGTTTTTTTCGTAATGATCGGTACTTTGCGATTTTTTCGTATGTTTTGCGAATTTTTCGGATCCAATACGATTTTTGCGTAAAAACGCGAGTTTTCCTATCCATTACGAAAGTTGCGTAAAAAGTTGCGCATTTTGCGTAGCGTTAAAACTTACGCGAAAAGTTGCGCATTTTTCGTAGCGTTAAGTTTTAACGCTACGAAAAATGCGCAACTTTTCGCGTAAGTTTTAACGCTACGAAAAATGCGCAACTTTTTACGCAACTTTCGTAATGGATACGAAAAACTCGCGTTTTTACACAAAAATCGTATTGGTAACGAAAAATTCGTGCAGAATCCGAAAAAATCGCAAAACATACGAAAAAGTCGCAAAATGTTCGTTTTCAAGTCGGAACTTTTCCAATTCGGGTCGGATTCGTGGGTTAGTAAATCAGCCCCAATATGTAGCATTTTTTACAAATGTGGCCCCTGTAAATAAATATTTAGTCACCGGCGCTGTATGGGATACGCTTTTCCTTAACCATATCAGTCACTATGGCTGGAACCCATTACCCCCTGTGCTAATTAATGTATAATGGCATCGGACCTTATAGAATTGCGCTGTCCCACTTTAATATCTGCTGCCAAGAATGAACAAATCTTATTTATAACCGCAGATTCATGCGACGCATAATTGGTCCGAAATTCGAAGATCTTGAACCAAACTCAAAATGAAAAAAAGGGAAAAATATGCACGTGGCAAGGACGGCTCCGTGGCTGGAACCGTGAGTATCCCCAGCCGTAAAGCTGTCACAAACACCTCTACTCATTCTGCTCAGAACACCCACAAGCTGCAAAGCCCACTAGGGGGAAGTGGCGGCTTAAAAGGGAACTCCGGCTTCCTAACCAAAATTACATTAAAGAGCTCCACACAGCACAGAAACCCCTAATATCCCTATCCCTGTAATCTGTTCCTTCAAAAAGTAGGAATAAATACTATTTTTATATGCTGAAATCCAGCTGCAAAACAGTTTTTCTCTTTCTGCATCATTTGAAATCCTGGCAGGGGAGGAGGGACTAAAACACTGAAGTTACAAACTGTAACAACTTCTCCACAGCTTACAGACAGCATGCAGGAACTACATAACCCACAATGCATTGCACTGGGATGTTCCTTTCCTTATTGACATCACATGTGCAGCAGGGGATTGTGGGATTGGGAGGAGGCAGGCTGAAGGCAGGCTGAGGACAGGCGGCTACTGTTACATTGTATTTGAGTCACAAAGTAGCCAGCCAGATCAGCAGGGGAACAGGGGGCGGGACTTAGGGAACTGTTCCAAACCATAGTATTACATTAAAAATCATTTAAAAAAGGCTGCATATTTTTTTAATTGGTGTATATTGCAAAGTCTTGTAGATTGTAAGCTCTTTTGGGCAGGGCTCTCTTCACCTCTTGTATCGGATATTGGTTGCTTTATATGTTACTCTGTATGTCCAATGTATGAAACCCACTTATTATACAGCGCTGCGGGATATGTTGGCGCTTTATAAATAAATGTTAATAATAATAATAATAATAATAAAAGTTGCTTGAAATTAAGTTTACCTTTCAAAACATTGTGTTCGGGGGAGTTATTGTTATTAAAGGGACTATATGGGCTATTAAGCAGTAAGGCTGATCTTCCATTGATTTCCCCTTCATAAAGACTGCCAAACAGGGGGAACCAATCAGCCAATCATAATCATATTTATAAACAGGAACTCTCCTTTTGTACATTTTAAAAATGGTTCAGGGACCCCATCTAAACAAACACAGTAACAGCGCCATCCATTTATTCACTTGTGCCCATAAGGGGAGCTCTTGCTGTTGACGCCAATGATTTTGGTGATCATTATTATAATTATTTAGAGAGACTGGTTATCATTCAATTTGGTCTCTGCTCCAGCGGGGATGACAGTTTGGAATCCCTTTAGTTTGGAACCCCCCGTACACATATTATCTAGACATTAATAAAGTGATTCTGATTACTTGGGGCATTGATACATTTTTTGGGCCAGGCCTGTTTTGTGAGCGTATCCTTCTTGGGCTTTGGCTGGATCAAGGTGGCGAGTTGGGGAGGAGATGTAGAATGAGAAGGTTATAGATAAGTGTCACAAACAGGTAAAACATAGACAAACATATATTTCCTCAGTTTGGCTACTGGTGGACAATATCAGGCTGATCCTTATGTCTGGCTCCTGTACCCATGATTGTATCACATGACATGAACTATGTATGGTGATTGGCTGCAGTGACCATGAATGGTTTGAAAGACCATGATTAGATATTGGTCAGTAAGGCAACACTGATACACAAGGCCACATCAGTAGACAAAGCCTGTACATGTCGGAATACCTTGAGGAGCAAGATGGAAGGTGGAAGGTTATATGAGAAATATTATGAAAAAGAGAGAAGTTGCAGAAATTGTATGTCTAGCAAATATGTTGGAAAGAGGCAGATAACTAGTGGTGGCAGAGGTAGGCTGAGAATATCTTATTTATGGCCAATGCTATGGCATGATATCTGTGATGGAAGCGGCACACAGTGTCGGACTGGCCCACTAGGATACCAGGAAAGCTTCCGGTGGGCCCAGGTGTCAGTGGGCCCTCCTGCTCACCCAACCATTTGCCTTGTATGGCTATGCTATACCATGGCCATTATTCAATTCTATATGAGAAGAAACAGAAGAAATAGAGGAAAGGATAAATAATAGTAATTAAAAAGAAGTAATTAAGAAATTACAAAAATTGAGTGAATAGTGAAGGAAAGGTGGTCTGGAGAGTGGGCCTAAGGGCTAAGGTTTTCAGATGGACCCTTGGCACCCCAGTCCGACACTGGCGGCACATATGCACAGTAGTAGAAGAGGATGGCAAATAATTCAATAACTATAAAATATATATATGTATATAAAAATAAATAGGTTATCCTATTATCCTATATTAAAAGTTAACTTAAAGGTGAACCACCCCTTTACTGAGACAAGTAGTAAGGATATTCTGCCCACTTTGCACCTATTTTATTGCACTTTGCACACTGCCCTTTGTCCCTAAAGCACTTCAATAAACTGAAGTCGCCCCGGCTGTTATCTGTATCATCTCAACCCTGCAGGGTTAATGGGTTCAAAATATAAGTGGGAAACGATTTTCCCTAGTAATTCAGCACGTTCTGCCGGCAGCCTGTAATTGGCCGACGTGCATTCGGCTCACAGATGTCCGTATTATTTATAATTACATTTTTATACGGGCAGCTGAGGGGATCTGGAGCCCAGGTTTGTTTACTGCACAAACCAATCAAATTGTTATCATTTTTTTGCAAATTCGGGAATTCCCGCTGATAATTAAAGACATATTTGATCTTTATTCCACGCTGAGCCCTTGATCCCATGTTCAAGTCTCCGTTTCCAAATGCGTGCTCTTTGCAGAAAACCTTATGATGGCGTTAGACCGGCTTTGTTTGAAGGGCAGAGAGCTGATTCACATTTCTGCTCTAATTAATTTGATGCGGCCCAGAGCGACTCTCATATGGGAACGTGCCTGACCGCCAATAAGGAAAGCGGCACAGCGATTTGTACGGCCACATGAGGGGCTTTCAGAATTCTAATTAACAGGCAATTGGCACCAATCAGAATGAACATAAACTGCCTCTGAGTTCTTGGCGCCGGCGCTTGTTTATTAAATATCTTTTTTATGCCTTTCCACTGAAAACACAAGGCTCCGAGCGAAGAGATAGGGGCTTCAGTAACGCGCTTCTCCCATATCAAACGCTCACTAACTGTCTTGTCCCTGATTAAATCTGTTCAGGCACCTTGCACTGGCTTTGCAGGAGACTCTGAAGCATGTGGATAAGACAGTGAACCAGATGACAAGCACACACAGGAACTGGTCTTGTAGAGAATAACTTTTACTAAAGGTTAACACAGCAACATATATTAGCACACTGCAAAATGGTGGCTCTTAGACTTCTACACACACAGTACAGGAACAGGAAGAAGAGAACATGTGACCAGCTGCTGTCCCAGGCTTAAGGTGACAGCGCAATATATTACATCCCCCGTTTTTAACAAAGTCTCCCCCCCGAGCATACAATCTACTTCTTTATTATAAAATGATTATCATAATAGACTTTGCTAGGGATGTCTAACTGAGAACATAGTCCTGTAACTTGGCAGGCTTTATTACAGTTCGTCCAAAGCGAGTGCTTCTTTGTTCTCCTGTTGGCTGGTGAGCTGCTGGGGTTGGTTCATCAACTCTCGGATCAACAGGTACAGCTCGTCGTTCTGGAGATTCCACTGGATCTACTCCAGATTCATTGTTCATATCTGCTGGTAGATGCACCTCATCTTCAGCTGTTGGAATAATCGTGTCACGTCTCAAATGACGTCTGTTTCTGCGGAATCGAGCTCCACCTGGAGTCATTACCATATATGACCTTGGTTCCGCTGTAGGTTTCACAATGACTGCAGGTTTCCATCCTTGGGAGGTCTGTATCCTCACTCTCTCTCCCTTTCGAAAGATTGGCAAATCTTTAGCGCCTCTGTTATAGTATTGTCTTTGAGAGTTTTGTAGCTTCAATAGCATTTTGTGAGCTTTCTCATGGACTTTTGGTTTAAGGATTTCAGTTGTTTCAGGTAAAGTACTTCTCAACACTCTTCCCATCAGTAGTTGAGCAGGAGTGACATTGGTACCTGAGATAGGAGTATTCCTTAAATGTAGTAGTGCTAAGTGTGGATCAGCTCCAGTGCTGAACGACTTCTTAAAAAGCAACTTCACCGTTTGTATCATCCTCTCAGCTTGACCGTTAGACTGAGGATATCCAGGACTAGAGTGAGTTAGTTGAATTCCCCACTGGGATGCAAAACTATGTATCTCTCTGCTGGAGAAAGGCATGTTGTCTGAAACCATCTCCTTTGGAATGCCATGTCTGGCAAACACGGATTTCAGTTTTGCAATTATGGAGTGTGACGTTTTATCCGGAAGTTTTAGGATTTCTGGATATTTCGAAAAATAGTCCACAATCAACAAAAATGCATGACCTCTAAAGTCAAAAATGTCAGCCGCGAGCTTTAGCCATGGAAGGTCTGGTATATCATGTGATAATAATGTCTCTTTGTGGTTGGCTGGTCTTTCTTCTTGACAGACTGTGCAGTTCTCCACCATCTGTTCTATGTCTTTGGACATACCTGGCCAGCACATGATCAGTCTAGCTCTTGCTTTGGAGCGTTGCATGCCCTGGTGTGCGCCATGTAGTCGCCTTAGCATTTCAGCTCGAGAACCTTTTGGTATCACAACTCTGTCACTAGACATTAGAAGATCATCAACTATTGAAAATGTGTGACGAATTGGCCAGTATTGGTGTAAGATGGATGGCACTTGTTTCTTTCGCTGTGGCCAACCTTGCATATGCATGTCTTTAACTGCTTGCAGGATATCATCTTTTTGTGTCTCCACTTTTAGCATTTGTAGCAGTTCGGGGCTTAATGCTTCTGTAGACTGCATTGCATAGACAACTTTCTCATCAAAAAGTTCCTCTCCATTGTCTGTACTTTTGATATCAACTGCTCTGGATAGTGTGTCAGCAATAGCCATCAATTTTCCTGGGGTGTATGATACAGATATGTCATATTTTTGCAACTGCAGTAACATTCTCTGTAGTCGTGCAGGAGCTTGTCCTATAGGCCTGGAGAGAATGGCTTGCAGAGGCTTATGATCTGATTGTACTTTTACATTGGCCCCATAGATGTACTGATGAAATTTCTTTGTTGCAAACACAATTGCTAGCAGTTCTTTTTCAATTTGTGCATAATTTTGTTCTGCACGTGATAGTGCTCTGGAAACATAAACAATGGGTTTTCTTTCTTGCATGAGGCATGCTCCAAGTCCATCTTTTGATGCATCAGCTTGTATTTCCAGTTGTTTGGCTGGATCAAAGTAACTGAGAACTGGGGCTTGTGTCAGGCTGCTCTTTAGCAAATTTAGGGCTTTGTCCTGCTCTGGGCCCCATTGCCACAAAATGTCTTTTTTGAGGAGCATTCTCAAAGGTGCAGTCAGGGAAGCTTCTTTAGGAATATATTGTGCTAGATACCTGGTCATGCCAAGAAATCTCATTAGACCTTTCTTATCTTGCGGTGGAGGCATATTTAGTATTGCTGAGATTTTGCTATCGTCAGGTTTGACACCATCTGAAGAAATGATGTGGCCCATGTATTTAACTTCTTTCACCAAGTATTGGATTTTATCCTTGTTAAACTTGACATTAAGCTTTCGGGCTCTCTCCATAACTTTGTTCAGAATGTCATCATGTTCCTGCTTAGTGGAAGCAGCTATAATCATATCATCTGCTATTATGTGGGTGCCTTCAATGTCTCCAAAAGCTTCTGAATTTTTCTGCTGAAACACCTCACTCGCAGACTTTATTCCAAATGGTAGCCGATTGAATTTATAGCGCCCCCACGGTGTGTTAAAGGTACATAACAATGATGATTTTTCATCTAGAACGACTTGCCAGTAACCGTCCTTCTCATCCAGGATGGTAAAGAATTTCTTTCCATTTAGTTTGGATCTCACATCCTCAGGTGTAGGAATTGAGTAGTGCTGTCTTTTTATAGCTTTGTTAAGATCTCTGGGATCCAGACAGACTCTGAGGTTTCCATTTTTCTTTTCTGTTATTACTAGACTATTAACCCAGGGTGTAGGTACAGTCACAAGGCTCACAACTCCTGTCTCTTTAAGTTCTGTAAGTGTTTGCTTGAATTTGTCCATGATGGCATAGGGAATTTTCCTACAACCATGTATGACAGGTGTCACTGTAGGGTCTACATATATGTGATGTTTTCCAGGAAAACTACCGAGTCCTTTGAAAACTTCAGGGTGTTTTGTTATTAAGTCTTTTTTAGTTGCAGGTGATGTTACGTTCACTGTATCTATTCTCTGAATGAGTTGTAGATCTATACATGCTTTCCTTCCCAAAATAGGTGTTGTATTTTCATTTGTGATGAAAAACTGGAGTTTTGCTTGCTGGCCTTTTGCCATAACTGCCAAAGTTGTACAGCCTCTAGGAATCAGCTTTGTACCCCCATATGAAACTAACACAGTGGTAGTTGGTTCAATTTTCACAGGAGTGGACATGGTATTAACCGTTGCAATTGGTAATACATTAGCTTCTGCTCCAGTGTCTAGCTTAAATTTAACTGTATTTTCTCCAATGGTTATATCTGTGTACCAGGCATCATCCAATTTCTGGGCCTGTGTACATAAATCTGCTGCCTGCAGGACACCAATAAACAGAGAGTCTATTTCCTTTGGCTTCTCCTTATTCATTTTCCAAAGAGGATTTTTTGTTCTGCAGCATTTAGCAAAATGATTCTTTCCATTACATTTATGACATGTTGCCCCATAAGCTGAACACTGTTTTGGTTTGTGTCTCTGCCCACACTGCTTACAGCTATAAACCTGTGTATCAGGTGATTTTTGCTTGCTTTGCTTTACGTGTCCTGACTTTCTGTCCTGGGCATATTCTTTGCTTGCTTTTCTCTGTGACAGTGCTTGCATTTGCCTCTCTGCTGCACTTGCACCCATAGCTTCAACTTGGGCTTTTGTTGTCTCTTTAATTCTGCAGATTGACACTGCTTTTTCTAATGTCAAATCAGGATCAGCTAACAGCTTCTCTTTTAGTGCAGGGTTAGTAATGCTAAACACAATTTTATCTCTGAGCATGAGATCTTCTGTGTCTTTAAATTCACAATCTTTTGCTTTTAATTTCAGCTCTGTCTGAAACTTGTCTATACCCCCAGTGTCTGGCATGGGATGTGTCCAGAACTGATATCTCTCAAACACACTGTTTTTTCTAGGATTGCAGTGCTTTCTGAATTGTGCCAGCAGTTCATTCATAGTTGGTGCTTCAGGAGTCTCATATACCACATTCATAGTATTATACAGCTCCAAGCCTTCCTCCCCTATGGTGTGTAACAGAATGGCTATTTTCTGTGCCTCTGGATATTTGCAGGCACCAGTTGCAGTCAGATACAGCTGCAATTTCTGTTCCCATCTCCTCCAGTTTTCACTGAGGTTGCCAGAAAATATTAAAGCATTTGGAGGTTTAAACTGCTCCATTTTAGGCAGGCACACAGTCTTTTATCTGTATAAATGTCCTTTATAGCACACAGTGTATTCTTCTTTAACTACTTACAGTTCTGTGGGGATTTGCTTGCAGATTTCTGGTTACACTCCAACTTCTGACACCATGTCTTGTCCCTGATTAAATCTGTTCAGGCACCTTGCACTGGCTTTGCAGGAGACTCTGAAGCATGTGGATAAGACAGTGAACCAGATGACAAGCACACACAGGAACTGGTCTTGTAGAGAATAACTTTTACTAAAGGTTAACACAGCAACATATATTAGCACACTGCAAAATGGTGGCTCTTAGACTTCTACACACACAGTACAGGAACAGGAAGAAGAGAACATGTGACCAGCTGCTGTCCCAGGCTTAAGGTGACAGCGCAATATATTACACTAACGACTCTGCGATTCTTGTAAATCTGTCTTTGCTGGATCAGAACTGCAGCCATAACTGCACACGTTATTAATAGGAGACCAACAGACAGTTTATATCATATTAAGTGGCCTATTAAACAATCTCGCCAAACTGGAATATATATATCAGTAAATATTGCCCTTTTACATCCTTTCCCTTGAGCCGCCATTTAGTGATGGGCTGTGTGTTCCCTCAGAGATCAGCTGACAGGAAGTGATGCAGCTCCAACTGTAACAGGAAGTAGTGTGGGAGTAAGAGGCAGAACTCTGCCCATTCATTGGCTGATGGGGCCTAGCATGTATGTGTGCCTTGGCTTGTTTGTGTGCACTGTGAATCCTATGATCCCAGGGGGCGGCCCTTAGTACTTAAAATGGCAGTTTCCTATTTGGGATTACCCAATGGCACATAATACTAATAAAGTATATTTATATGAAAATGGTTTATTTAGATGAATCAGGGTTTTACACATGAGCTGTTTATGCAATATATTTTTATAGAGACCTACATTGTTTGGGGGATAGTTTCCCTTTAGGCAAAGAGTGAGTATAGAAAGGTTAGGTGTCAGTGATGGTGCAATATGGATTTTTCACTCTTTTTTATAAGAATATATCATTCTGTTTTTCTGATGGTACCATTGTAAATGCTATTTTCTCCGTGTCCTTTTTTATTTGACAAATGAAAATATATAAAGAACAGTATTAAAAAAAAATATTATAACAAATTAATGCAATTTACAATCATTTTTTTTCCCGTTTTCAAGATATGAAGATATTCTAATGAATTTGAAACAACAGCGCTACCTGCTGCTCATTTTTACTGACGAGCTACAGTCGGCAGAAATGTAAGTTAGTGAGAAGAGAAAAGCTTTGTGAATTTGCTCTGCTTAGAACTGACCAGAGAAACGTCAGATGATTCTTCTCTTCTCGCTAATTATCATTTTCTAAGCAGAGCAATATAGCAAGATTTTCTTCTGCCTAAATAAGAAAACTTGATCAGCCCTGGTCCTGTTGGCCCCTGCCATTCCAGACCCACTGCGTAACTTGCTGGGAGATAGGGGTACGGGGGGTGCAGGCAGCAGCCAGGGGAAGATACTATAGGGACCAGAGGTTCGTGTTGGGGGGTGCTGCTGGGGGATTTGCAATGATCTGGGAGCCTCTGTGGCTGGGATATGGGCCCTAAAGATATTAGCCCTGTTGGGCCCCTGACACCCCAGTCCGACAGTGGCAGCAGGTGGCGCTGTTGTTTTATATTATTATTTTTATTATTATTATTAACATTTATTTATAAAGCGCCAACATATCCCGCAGCGCTGTACAATAAGTGGGTTTCATACATTGGACATACAGAGTAACATATAAAGCAATCAATAACCGATACAAGAGGTGAAGAGAGCCCTGCCCAAAAGAGCTTACAATTATATCATTTATATTAGTTGTGTGAAAACTGATATCTTGAAAACTAGAAAAACAATCATGTACATTGCAAAGGTTCTCAGACAAAATATATATTTATTTGTTTCAAGGGTTTACCTTTTCTATAAATGATATTCCTAGTAATATTCTGAGACAATTTGCAATTGGTCTTCATTTTTTATTATTTTTCGTTTTTTAGTTATTTCACTTTTTGTTCAACAGCTCTGCAGTTTGGCGTTTCAGCAGCTATCTGGTTGCAAGGGTTCAGATTACCGTAGCAACCAGGTAGGGGTTGGTATATGAATAGGAGATGATCTGAAAAGAAAAAAAAGTTATAAAAAGTAACAATAACAATAAATCTGTGCAATAGAATTTGCCCTTCAGTCAGGCTTTTATATGGGCACAAAACGTTTTTAAAGGGAATCTCTGTAAGGTAAAGCATGAATATCTGGCACTAAATACGGAACTGAGTGCATTACATACAGTACCGATTACTGGGCACCCGAGACCCTTTTGTTGAACCAGTAGCTGGTTTATTTAACATTTAATTAGCACTCATAGGTCATTAGTATCAGTTTATTTGGGCCAATATCCAGAGCTTTAATTATACACAGTTGGGGCCTATTTATTAACATTTGTATTGGGTTTCGTATGGGAACTATGGTAACAATGTTGTTTTTTCCACAAGTCAAATATATCTTTAATCTAGGAAAGGAATTAAATATTTTTCATGTTCTTTTCATGCACTTGAGAGTGTTGGTTTCCTTTCCCACATTGAGCTGGCGATACACGTCTGATACTGTACGGTATGGCTGGCACACTACAGGGATAGATACTATGCTGTACCGTTCTATTGTTCTGTGGGTTCTAGCCCAAAGGAGTAAAGCAGCCGGAAGTGATAAGGAGCCGTGGCTTCTCTTCCTACTCCCTGTGAAAAATGTATATTAAAGCAGTAGAAATCAGATGAAAGTGAGTGTAGGACTGGCCAGACCGGGGGTGGGTGAGTGTAGGACAGGCCAGACCGGGGGTGAGTGAGTGTAGGACAGGCCAGACCGGGGGTGGGTGAGTGTAGGACAGGCCAGACCGGGGGTGAGTGAGTGTAGGACTGGCCAGACCGGGGGTGAGTGAGTGTAGGACAGGCCAGACTGGGGGTGAGTGAGTGTAGGACTGGCCAGACCGGGGGTGAGTGAGTGTAGGACAGGCCAGACCGGGGGTGGGTGAGTGTAGGACAGGCC